>NC_055989.1:75410678-76084844 GCF_018446385.1 Zingiber officinale
AAAAAAAACAGAAAGAACTAGAACTTCAGACAGATCTAGTAGCAGATACCACAGCAGCTATACAACAGATCCGCCAGAGGATAGAGACAGCTCAGAGCCGCCAGAAAAGCTATGCTGATACACGGCGCAGACCCTTAGAGTTTTCAGTCGGGGATACAGTGTTCCTCAGAGTAGCTCCCATGAAGGGAGTGATGCGTTTTGGGAAGAAGGGCAAACTTAGTCCCAGATATGTGGGACCATACCTTATCAGCAGAAGAGTGGGCAAGGTAGCATATGAGCTAGAGCTACCCCAGGAAATGTCAGCTGTCCACAACGTATTTCATGTCTCTATACTGAAGAAGCATACCCCAGATGCCACCCAGGTGATTGAGCCCCAGTCGGTACAGATCCGCGAGGACCTCAGCTATGATAGTCGGCCTATTCAGATAATAGACCGAGCAATTAAGAAATTACGGAACAAGGAAGTACCATTAGTCAAAGTCATTTGGCAAAGTCACACAGCAGAAGAGGCAACTTGGGAGACAGAAGCCAGCATGAGACAGAAGTACCCAGAATTGTTATAAGTTCGACGATGAACTTTTTATAAGGTATGGGGGATTGTAACACCCGAAAATTCTCAAACTTTTATTAGAATTATTCTATGATTTTTCTGGAATTTTCAGATATTTTTCCGGAATTTTACGAGTAGCGGAAGTAGCAAAACTAATTAAAAGAATAAAAAGGCTTAAGCGGGAATCGAACCCGGAACCTCTCGGGTCCGCTAAACCTTTAGTTAGCCTTAGTAACCGGTGAACCCAGCAAGGCCGTGCTGGAAGAGAAGGGAAACATTCATATTTATATTTAAGTTGGGTCTAGTTATCCACTTAATATAAATTAAGAACTTAAGTTGGTTTGGTTTATTTTAGAATTTTGGTTCAGCAAGCTCCTCCCCTCCAAACCCTCACGCCGAACACCTCTCCCTTCCTCTTCTTCTCTCGGCGCCAACCACCAGCATACCTAGGGTTCTTTACCTAGGGTCCCAAGGTCACTTTCCGGCGACGATTTCGGCACAAGGACGTTTCCCTCCGCGGGTAGAGCACGTGGACGCGAGCGAATCGTCGAGAAGTCGTCTCCACCGGAATTGCTAGCGATTAGATTTGTAAGAAATCTAGCGCACAAGGTAAGAAACCCCTCACCTACAGTATAAGTAGCTCCGTTTGGTTTTATACGCATTAGATTAGTTATATTGCAGATTTTTATCGACGCATAGGGTGAATTCGACCCTCCTCGCAGATTTAGGGGTTTAGTGAGCACTTCTAGATGGGCCGGACACGTATTCCCTTTTCAGTTGGGGTTTTAGACGTTGTCGGGTGCCTAGAAGTGGTCTCCCTAATAGAGAGGAGAGTTCGGGCACGCTAGGTGTTCGATAAAATAGCTAGTTTAGCGAAAATGCACCTTCGGCATTTTTAACGGCTCAGTTAGGTGCGTTAGAAGCATTTCTTCAGTACTTTCAGTTTACTACAGCTTATATGGATTATATATCCAATGGGTGGGCTCCCACAGTCACCTCTAGGTTTAGATAACCTAGCTCTAGGTTCAGATAACCTAGAAATAACCAAATAAGTAAGTATTAGCTATTTCGGTATTTTATTTTCAGTGGCACTGTACTGGATCAGATATCCATGGGTTGGACTCCCACAGTCATCCCTAGGTTTAGATAACCTAGTTAACCCTACTAAATTCGGGACTTGCAAACCCGGGTCTAGTTAGGGATGCGCGCACAGCAAGTACAGTTGTCGGGCCCAAGCAGCATGATTATGTATTTTCACTTATATCTATTAGCTTTCAAAGTTTATTCAGATATGTGACTATAGCATCAGAACAGCACTAGTTAGCTCAATTATAGTTCAGTTTCAGTTCAGTTTTCAGCATAGTTTATTCTAGTTGATGCTATGATATGATTATATGCTTAGTTTATGATGCATGACATGTTTCAGTGTTTATACCATGTTTCAGTATGCCATGCTTTAATGAGTTCAATGCATGTTTTCAAATAGCATGATTTCTAAAGCATAATTGCATCGCTTGCATGTTTTGTGAGGTAGATGGTTTCTTACTAAGCTTTAAGCTTACAGATACTATTTTTCCTTATACTGCAGATAAAGGTAAAGGAAAGATGGACTAGCAGAGGGAGCTGGAGGACAATGCAAAGGATTGTGTGTGTGGCAGGAACTGGAATAAAAGATCCTCTAGGGATTTAGCACCTACTATAGCATTTTACAGTTCATTAGTTTTAGTTTTCATGTTTTATGCACTTTTAAACATTAGAATGTTTAACTCATGGAAGATTGGTTTAAGTTGTTAGTAATTATGTTAGAATACTAGTTTTATGTCATTAGAATGTTCCTCATGTAGTGTATAACTCATATGTGAAATTTTGGCACGCCCAAGTGCTGAAATCAGAGTTCAGGGCTGAAATCAGAACTCTGATCGGTCTACAGACCGATCAGAGTGTAGGTTGTGCCGTTGGATCGGTCAGCTGACCGATCCGTGCGCGAACAGAGAGTTGGCATCTGTTTAAGGATCGGTCAGCCGACCGATCCATATGTGAACAGTGAGCACCGAAGCTCACTGATTGGTCAGCCGACCGATCAATGAGCCACTGATCGGTCCTACCGACCGATCAGTGTGCTCCTGGATCGGTCGGTAGACCGATCCAGTCGCATACAGAAGCATCTCAGCTCATGGATCGGTCAGCCGACCGATCCAGGGTTTTGTTTCCGTGCCAGTATCAAGCTGGATCGATCACTGGATCTATCTGACAGCCTAATCGATTCATGGATCGATTGAAATGCCTGATGACAGTTAGTCAGACATCAGAGAGGCATAGATTATCTTTCCTAGCATGTGTACAACTCCTAAGTACACCCAGAACACTAAGTTAAACTTTACAGCATTTAGTTCAGTAAAATTTCAAATTAGATCAGTTTTTCCGCAATAGTAATTTAGCACAGCATAACTGTAGCGATCGGCCTTACAGCCTAGCTAGTAGAAGGCGGGTCGTTACATGGCCCTACTACGATCTTCTCAAGCCAATGAGAAGATCGGATGGTCAACTTAAGGTCAACAGCTTCTCAAGCCTCTTCCTTTGACCACCTTGTGTTGCTCGCGCCCTCCTCGTAACTCTGTCTCGTGTGGACCTTCCACCGCTTCAAAATTACATTACAAATTTTGAAAGTCGAGTTACATTCGAGTCTAAATCTAATTTACAACGAGAATAAAAGGAAGGCACGACGCGCAGGTCGCGAAAAATAAAATAAATAAAAATAAGATACAAGCACGCACATCATATAACGGCACGCAGGCCGTATTATGAATTACAACACAATTATCCAATCGAATTGGGTCTTTGGGCCATGACTATCAAAAATTAATATATAATTCAAAAATATATATTTTTCATAATTTTCTGTAATTTTTTTTCATAATTTTACAGATTTTATGAGTAAATTTTTCCCGGCGGTCCCGATTAGTGATTTCAGGCGCAATCGCGGAGCAAATCCCCTTGCGGGGTTAGGGGCAGTACCCCTACCCGCGATATAACCATCGCAAGTTGCTCCTAAGCGATCCAAGAGCGCCTTAGCCCGCTGTCCCAAAAGATTTTGGGTCGAAACATTACCGTTTTGGAAAATTCTTCTCAGTAGTCGAAGCCTATAAGTGTTGAAACACTTGTGCTTCGCTTCTACGAGAAAAATACCCATAAAATCATAAAAATTAGGAAATTCACAAAATGTTACAGTATGTATATTTTTCACAAAAATACTAATTTAAACTCGTACTCGCTTCGCACGTGGCTCTGATACCACTATTGGGTTTTTCGGGCCGCGAAAACCGCTTTTTCGCGTCGCAGAAACACCAAATCACCCTAGCCAACGGATCTCGTGCGAAGAAAAGATTTCAAAACAAAATTACGAGTACGAGTTTCTACTTAGATCTACTCCTAGATCTACATGAAATGAGTTATACCTTTGAAGCGAAGGCCTTCGCATTCCCGCTCGTCCAAACGGTGCCGGATCTCAAGAGTATCAAGATAGATACTCCTCTAGAAGTATCCACACAGACTCGTAGGTGGAGAAAAACACACAAAGAGGTGTGCTAGCACCTATGTGTGGTTCGGCCAAGTTGAGGAGGAGAGGGAGAGGAAGAGAACTCCAAGAGGAAGAAAAAGGAATAATGCACTTGAATGAGGAAAATCAATTTGATTCCCATTCAAAAGTGGCAGGCCACTTTCAAGTTGTGTAACTCTGATAAAAAATTGCATTAAGTGCAATTAATGTGAAGCTATTAAAGAAAATGGCTTTGTAACTTCCATGAGGTGGCACCCATGATGATGTGGAGTAACATCATTGGTCCACATCAATGCCAACTCACCAATGAGGTGGCATAAAGTCAAGTCAAACTTGACTTTTATCTTCCTCTCAAGTCAAGTCAAACTTGACCAAATCTCTCCCATGGTTGATCGAATCCAACCATTTGATTCAAGCCAACTTAATATAATGAATCTAATTCATTTAATTAAATTGATTTAATGAGTCATAATCTAAATTAGACTCATTGAACACATGAATCAACTTGAGTCGAACTCAAGTTAGCCCAATTAGGATTACTCTTAATCCAATTTGATTCATCAAATGAATCTAATCCTCTTGGTTCATCATATGAACCTATTCTCCATCTAATTGTCCTTAGTGTATGACCCTATAGGTTCTTGTAACGTTGGTAATGCCCTAAACCCATTTAGGAGCATAAGTAATGAGCGGTATCCAGCAACACATCATTACTACCCAAGTTACAAGAATGTTGAGATCCAACATCACCTTGTGACTACTAATTGTGACTCCTCACAATATATGACAAGTGTCCTTCTATCCTAGACATCTAGATTGGTCAATGTGAGGCATAGACCGTGTCATCCTCTGACCAATCTAAATCTTGAACTCCAAGTAGACTCACTAAATCAAATGAGCTCAATATTCTATATTGACTCATTTGGGCATGGCCATGCACTTCGTGGTCTCACTCTATCAAGAATACCGATGTCTCTCCCATCATATAGGAGGGAGAGATCCCATCTACATCACTCACATCCCTCTGCATAATTTGTTATATACCCAGTAATCGCCTTTATAGTCCACCCAGTTACGGGTGACGTTTGACGAAACCAAAGTACATAACTCCTTATGTAGGGATCTATGGTGACTTCAGGTCTAAGGACTAGTAGTCTTACTAATAGCCACATGAGAAAGTATATGACACTCATATAACGATCCATGATACTTTCTCATGGCGGGTCATTCAGTATACATTCTCTAATGTATACCCATGTGTCAACTTGATATCTCTATATCCATGACTTGTGAGATCAAGTCATCGAGTTGACCTACATGCTAGTCTTATTGCATTAACATTGTCCCTGAATGTTAATACTCGACTAGGAATGATTAAGAGTAGCGTTTCCTATATCATCTCACTATCGATTCAACCAATCGATTGATATAGGTAAGAACCTTCTACTCAAGGATGTTATTATACTTAGTTTATTTGGCACCAATACAAGTAAGTATAATAACCAAACAAATGTCTTTATTAATATAAAATATGATACAATAAGTCCATAATACAATCATCAAATGATTGGCTCTAGGGCTCTAGCTAACACTAAAAAGATTGAATGAGTTTGCAAAAAAGTCCTAAGTGTACTTAGGCCAAAGTCCTAGCTGCGGTTAGGTAGGTGGAAAACCCTAAGGGGTGGTAACCCTAGGTGAAGAAAAGTCCTAGCTGCTGTTAGGCAAAGGGAAAACCCTAGGGGGCGGTAACCCTAGGTCCTAGGGGGCGGTAACGCTAGGCAGAAAGTCTTAGCGGGTCGAAGGCTTCGGGCAAAAATCCTAGAGTCGGGGACTCTAGGTTGAAATCCTGGTGTCGTGAACCGGGTGGAAGATTGAACGAGTCGTGGAGTGAACGTCTAGCATGAAGACCGAAAGCTTCGGACGCTAAGTAAAGTGTAGTTGGTCTGGAGGATCAATCTATAACACCTCACCCTCCTCCCTACTAGTCTGTGAGGGTGGAGCGCTACTGGACTACTAACTTATCTTAACTAATGTTGCTCACATGAAAATATCTATACTTAAAACTTTCAAGAACTCAAAGCATACAATATGTAACAGCGGAAAACATAAATAACTCATCTATACATACTACTCGGGCTTATGTTCACAACTAAAACTATACATCAATCTGAACATGCTAAAACAAAATATATATTAATCTGATCATGCATGCAACAATAATACAACTCAAACAATGGAACTAATGTTCATAGCAATTAAAAGGAAAAGTTCTAAAACATAAAATATTCAATACAAAATCTTAATGAATTTTAAGCTAATTCTCAAGGCTTCCATAGTCCAAACATCACACATCCATCCGCACCTCTTTGTTGTCTTCCTTCGCTATAGCTTTTCCTTTCCTTTATCTGTAGTAAGAGGAAAATGCAACTATAAGCAAAATTACATAGTAAGCGCTATCTAACTCACAAAACTCGAATATGCATGTGAATAAGAATAAATCTAAAACTAAATGCTTTAAAGGAAATACTACACATGCTCATCTGATAATAGAGGAATCAAAACATACTGAAATGCTAAGCATATATAACTGCTCATCTAATAGCAAATAATAGTAAGCAAATCTAACATCATGCTAGCATACAAGGAAACTAAACTTGCTGAATTTTAAACTTATGTGAAGCTTATTTCACTTGTTTAAAATTTATACTTTTATACTTTAAAATAATAATAATCTCTTGGGCACAGGCTTAGTACCATTGCGCGCTCCCTAATAGGAACTGAGGTAGCGAGCCATTAGTTCTACGAGGGTAAAGACCTTGGTCTTACCAGGGCCAAGACCTCGGAATTGGTCACTTGGATTTGTTTAACGACAACCTCGGAAGTCGTGTACTAGCCTTTTCAAATAAAATATCTATTATCTTTTATTACTTCTAATATATAATACCTCGACATTTCTTCAAGCACTAGGAGTGCTGCTGATCCTCAAATGCTGGAATTTGGGGATCCTATTAAGACCTTGGTCTTGCTTTACATACAACTACTCATAAGCCCAAAAGAAAACTAATAGGAACAATACCACTCCTCTGTCTACTCATTTACATGCCTGATTTTAATCATTGCAACAAGGAAAAAAAAATCCAACTGAGATGCTACACAATGAAATTAAACTATGTGCTCCAAATCCAAATCATTTCTTGCTCATTACCTAGCAACCAAAGCTAAATCTGCAGGGATAGACATAAGTCGATCATGCCCATTAAGGTAACAAGGTAAACCTAAATCTGTGTTGCTAATCATAAAGCTATAGAATGAAATGCTATTTATAAGAATTGTAGAATGAAATGCTAACTATAAGGACTGTTCTTTTAGATGCATAGCACAAATCGAAACAAGTAGTAAAGTTGTTCGTGTCCAATTAATTGCAAAGGAAACCAAAATCTGCAATGCTAAGAATAAACTGAAATGCTTTAAAAAAACTTGACTGTTCATGTTCAGTTACTGGCTACGAAACAAAAGAAAAAAAAATCTAACTGCATACTAAAAGGAGAAAACTATTCATGCTCGGATTTAACAAGGCAATTTATACCCATGCAACTAGTTAGAAAAATTTGCTACCGCAGAAAATACAAGGGAGAAATCAATTCTCAAAACTACTCTTAATCCTCTAGAAATCCTGATTCTATACAGCCTTCTGGAAGCAAAGAAAAGAAACCAAAGCCGCTAGCAAACTCAAATTTCTGTACAGCATGTTCCAAAGCAACGAAGGAGAAAATGAAGCTCGAAACTACTCTTACTACAGGTGAGTAACACTTACCTTGGTTTCTTGGACTCACAACCGAACGACAGGGCTGCTAGGGTTTCAGAGAACTCGAGATTGCGGCTCCTCTTCGTGCCCACAAGCTCTCCTCGACGAGAGGATAGTGATGGTGGTGAAACTACTCGGAGATCTCCCTATGCCGGTCGTCGGAGAGAAGCCCTAACTTCTCTTCTCTGTTTTTGCCCAAACGGTCGTCGCACGCGAGAGAGGGAGAAGGGAAAAGTCACGGCAATTAACCCTAAGTTCTCTCTTAATCTCCCTTTATAATACCTAAATATTTCTGTTATTAACTGCTACTTAAATATATTTTCGCCCGATATTTGCTCATCACGGCCCGCTTGGGTGCTTGGCCATTGCGCTTCGCTTAAGTCTTGGATCGGGTCGGAGGTCACGGGTTCGAATCTCGGCCGAAACTCTTTTATACTTAATATTTTCTGTTTTCTATTACTGCTTAAGTTTATTTCGCTGTATATTTAATCAGCACGGCCCTGCTGGGTTCCTGGTCAGCCAAGACAACTTAAGACTTTGCTTAACTGGAGGTCTTCGGTTCGAACCTCGGCTCAACCTCTTTATTTTTGCAACTTGTTTCTTTTAGTAAAAATATCAAACGAACTCCAAAAATTGCATAAAAATACTCTAAAAATCTCTAGAATATTTATAAAGCATTTCTAAATATTTTTAATTAATATTAGGACTCAAAATGAGGAAATTTGGGTTGTTACAATTCCCCACACCTTACAAAAGTTCATCCTCGAACTTAGAATAACTCCGGATATCTCTGTCTCATACTGTCCTTACGCTCCCAAGTAGTTTCCTCACACTTCTGATGCCAAATGATCTCCACTAGTGGTACTTCTTTATTCCTTAGTCTCTTAACTTCTCGATCCACTATCACTCATATTGCATCGTACTCATTAATGGTCCTTGGAAGACCTGTTATAAAGTCCCTGGAGACCGCAGGTGCATTAGTCACACCAAATGATATGACTATAAATTCGTAGTGTCCATATCAGGTCCTGGAAACTGTTCTGGGTGTATCACTTCCTTTCACTTTCAACTGATAGTACCCAGAGCGCAGGTCTATTTTAGAGAACACTGTTACACCCCTTTAACTGATTAAATAGGTCATCTATTCTGTGAAGAGGGTACTTTTCCTTAACTGTTACTTTGTTCAGCGCTCTAAAATCTATGCCCAGAATGACATCGAAATCTTGCATCGTAAGGACTACTAGATCGACATATGGCTCTCGGTCTGAAATTTCGACTGGTACAGCCCAAAGCCACTGGTTAGACTCCATGACTTCCCCAGAAGGTAGAGTTGTTAAGAACTTGGATTTCATGCTCTCTGTAGGAACCTAAAATTCTTTGGCAAAGGGTACTGATATAAAAGAATGGGTCTCCCCGGTATCAAATAGTACCGTAGCTAAATGCTGAAAGATAACTAGTTGACCTGTTATGATCATGGAGGCACTAGTAGCTTCCTCTTTAGTGAGGGAGAATACTCTGGCACTAGCTGGAACTGGTGGGGCTTCCAACCTCCCTTGACTGAGCTGGGGTCCGTCCAGAGTTACAGGCATGTAATGTAACTGAGGCCTGCTCCCATATGGCTCTACCTGTTGCTGAGGTGCCTTAAACTTGTTAGGGCACGTGATCCTGTCTGAGAAGCTTGACAAAATGGAAAGCTGGGAGAAAAAACCTACTGCTGGTGAAGAATAATACCTATAGAACACCGATCTGAGAAACCCAAAGCGAATCTAAGAGAATGAAGTCCTGGAGTGTCCTTTTGGTGCGAAGCTCCAACGGCGAGTGATCCTGTCTGAGAAGCTGGACAAGACGGAGATCTAGAAGAAGAAACCCACTGTGGATGTAGAAGAATAGTGCTGCTAGCGAAGAATAATGCCTAGAAAATGCTGATCCGAGAAACCCAAAGCGGGTCGGGAAGAATAGAGTCACCGAATGCCTTCCTCGCATGAAGATCCGATGCCGAGAAAGAAATCCAATCGAAGAACAACCCAGCTTCAGAGCTTTCGAGACCTCTTGCGCACAAGAGATCAGCCAACACTATCGTCAGTGACCTAAGACCGGGGTGGGAATCCCTGGCTAGGCCTTCCGACGCTCAAGTTAGTGATCTCTCTCGGTGTGGAAGAAGGAAGAAGAAGATGAACAGTAGTCGGAAAATAGGGTTATGAATGTGCACAATGATGTGAACTTACCTTGCCAACGGAGAGGATTCCCCTTTTTATACCACTTCATATAACCTCCGTAGTCATGAAGTGGACCCTGGTTTGTTAGAGTTTGTTATGAGATGATGTCAGCTGTGTACTTGTGGTGAATGACTTTTAAGAAATCTTTCTTGTACCCCAGATGTACCTTCTTTATCGTTTAGCACTTGCAAAATAATCAAAAAACACATTTCCCGCCAGAATATATAACACCTGTCATAGAGTCACATATTGCAGATATCTTTATTAATTGTCTCATTTGAAATATTTACCTCTATCCTACTTCACGAGTTCCTTTAAAGTATTTCTATTGTTTCTTCCCACCCTTCTTGCTTTTATTATATCATGGATAACTCAATGTACCAATGTTCCTTGCATCAGTCAAAGTTAATCATAACTAGAGACTTCTATCGACGACCTTCTATGTTACTTTACCTTAGGCTATATTTTATTAAGTATCTTTCCAAGGTATTGGTCAACCGACCAGTCTTGGCTTTCCTTCTGGGAAGTATATTTCGGTTGATACAAATCTACCTCCCTTTAGAGGTATATCACGGCCGATATTAGCCTACCTCCTTTGAGATATATGCCAATTGATGCGAATCTTCCTCCTGGGAAGTATATTTCGGTCGATACAAACTTACCTCCCTTGGAGGTATATCCCGGCCGATATTAGTCTACCTCCTTGGAGGCATATCCCGACCGATATTGGTCTTCTTTCTTTCCGTGAGGTATATGCTTATCGGTGTGGGTCTACCTCCTTGGAGGCATATCCAGATCGATATTGGTTTTCTCTTCTAAGAGTATGTCTCGATTGATATTAGTCTATCTCCTTTGAGGCATGTCCCGACCGATATTAGCCTACCTTCTTTCCTTGGAGGCATATCCCGACCGATATTGGTCTTCTCTTCTAAGAGTATGTCTCTATCGATGTTGGCCCGCCTCCTTTGAGGTATATCCTAGCCGATATTAGCCTACCTCCTTTCCTTGGAGGCATATCCAGACCGATATTAGTCTTCTCTTCTAAGAGTATGTCTCTATCAATGTTGGCCTGCCTCTTTTGAGGCATGTCCCGGCCGATATTAGCCTATCTCCTTTAGGGCATATTCCGGCCCAGATTAGCCTACCTCCTTCGAGGTATATCCCGAACGATATTAGCCTATCTCCTTTAGGGCATATTCTGGCCCAGATTAGCCTACCTCCTTCGAGGTATATCCCGAACAATATTAGCCTATCTCCTTTACGGCATATTCCGGCCGACATTAGCATACCTCCTTCGAGGTATATCCCGGACGATATTAGCCTATCTCCTTTAGGGCGTATTCCGGCCGAGATTAGCATACCTCCTTCGAGGTATATCCCGGCCGATATTAGCCTATCTCCTTGGTTTTATTACCTCCTTTCCTTTCCTTATCGGGGACCCACGAAACCTAACCTATATCACTAGCCTTCCCTTCAAGTCTAGTCGAAGGAGGTGTAGACAACTGACTAGACACAAGTCTGGTTTTGTCTTTTTCTACCCGTGACTCTGCCCCAGATATTGATATGATCTCATAGATTTTGTGTACGACTATCTGATGAAACTAAGCATGATGATCCCGTGAACCTTAGTACAGTGATTCCTTAAGTCTTTTTGATCCTTTAAATAGGGTTACAACCTTCTCTTCGTTCACCACCCACCTTAGTTCTTTTCCTTCCTTGCTATCTTTCCTTGCTAACTTTCCTTCCTAAGGTTATGGTCTTGGTTCCTCCTCTTTGGGGGCGACTTTTGTCGGACAAGGTGAGATCTATATATGAGTTTATTGGGATTTTTCTCCGGCTGCCTCTAGGGTTCAAGGGATTGTCTTAAGAGATGAAGCTTCACAGTCTAGACTTTTCATCCAAAGATGTCGATGCTCTGAAGGACTCAAGAAACTTCAGAGAGATTTTTACTACTCGTGGAGGGGCAGCCAAATAACCTATGGATGTTGTGTGAAGGGCACAGCACATGTTAACCTTGGGCTATGCTTGGTTGCTCTAGTTGTAGAACTCTAGGGCTTGAGAGGGGAAGTGACTTTTACATTTACTTTTCCATCATGGTCTAAATAGATCCTTCTCCCTCCCCTTGCCCTTGAGTCTTTCTGCTTTGTTGCTTTCTTCGTCCCGGGCAAAATATTGCTACTTATGAGCCTTGACAAGCCTGGGCGAGGTAAAATGGTTCTATCTCTGCTCCATGGTAAGTTTGAATCCAGTGGGATTGAAATTTTCTAAGTGTTTCAAGAGCTTGTGTTTGTAAACTTTGTTATCTATCTGAGGCTTACTGTTCTGAGGGGAAATGTAATGTTATGTACTTGATCAAATTCTAAATGTAAAAACAAACTTTTGTATTGAATTAAGTGATTCTATTGAGTCCTTCTGTAATTTACAAGAATAAATGTGATGTTGTATTCATTACCCCTCTGTATATCCTACGTGTCATTTATCATGGCTGAGGCTATCTTAACTGTTGGAATACTTCTATATTATAGCTAATATTATGCCAGCCAATATTGTTTCGTTGATTGAAATCAATATTATACTTACCTAGCATAACCAAAGTTATACCGGCCAATATAAAATTATTTTGATCAATATTAGTTTGCATTTTATAAGGACGTTAATTCAAAATCTGTTATTCACCTAAATCTCCATCTTTAAATGTTTTTGTTCTTAGCTTGGACTTAGTCAAAAAATCAGTCCTTTTCACTTTATCATGTCCAGTTAATTACGTCTTCTTTCGAAGCTTCCTAGCTGGTGATTGGCTCTTCTTTGGGTGAGAGAATGTTAGAAGCGTACCCCGAGGTGTTACCAACCCCAGCGTGATCTGATCCGTCACATCCAATATAAATGTTTTTTATGATGGTATGACACATACTTTTTTTGACCGCCACGTCACGTAGGCCTCTTGCCTTTCTCTTGTGATCCTCAACGTCTGCTGAGATAAAAGTGTTTTGATCTGACGACGGTTGTGTTCTTTTCAAACCCTAAACCCTTCATCTCCTTTTAAACTTTGTCCCTTCTTTTCTCTTCTCTAGAGTTCTTTTCTTGTTGCAGTCTTCAACCAAACCCCGTGCTCACCGTTTCTCGATGATCTCCTTTCTTGTCTTCAGTAAGTAATCTATTGTTTCACTAGCCTATACTTTTGTCCATGGCTGAGGAAGCAATTGCTCCTTGGTATGTCCATATGTCTTCTTCCTTTGATAAAAATGCGAGACTAGCCATCCGTCGTCAGTATGAAATTCCCCGAGAGTATGGCATCATAATCCCAAAACCGGATGATCGTCCTCATCGTCCCTCTGTTAATTGCATAACCTTTTTCAGGGGTCAGTTGATAGGAGGTTTAAGGTTTCCCATTCATCCTTTTTTGATTGAAATAAGCCAGTATTTTGATATTCCTTTGCAACAGTTTGCCCCCAACGCATTTCGTTATCTATGCAGTATTTACATGTTATTTCGTTTGCGGGATATTCCTCCTACTCCTCAAAATTTCTTCATGTTTTCTTATCCCAAATGTTCAGAACCGGGTGTTTTCTTATTTCATTCACGGACTAAAATGGTTCTTTTTGAGGATATGCCCTCGTCTCTCAAAGCCTGGAAATCCCGTTTTTTCTTTCTGAAGTTTTCAGGACCCATTCCTTGGTCTTATGCCTGGAAATCCTTCTTGCCTCCCTTGCCCGACGTCAAGGAGTTTCATCTTCATCCTTCCTTTCCTGTTTACTGTGAGAAGTTATTAAACCACCGACTTTCTATTCCCAAGTGGCTAAGAGTCGATCTCCTATACCTATTTGGCTTAAGTCCCGTCAAACCTGATACTCGAGTTCCTTTAGGTAACACCTTATTTCTTTCTTCTTATTTTTAACTAACTAAACTATTTTTCTTTTCTATGTAGTGGATAGCTTCTATGATGCTTTGATTGATGAAGAACTACGTCTGGAAGAGGATACAATTCGTGCAAAAGAAGCCGAACTTCTGGCTGCTATTATTCCTCCTCCTTCAATCGAGGAGCCGACTCCTTTAGCAGAGGCACCCAGTTCTTTAGGGGTTCTTGAAGCTCTTGAGGCTTCTGAAGGTCCTTCTACGGAGATCCTTGCTATTTCTCTACCCACCGTTACTTCCCCAATGGATACTGCTACTTCTTCATCCGCTCCTCTTCCCCTTATTGAACTCACATCTTCCGGTAGCCCCCATAAATCAATGGCTGAACTTGTCACCGGCAAACATCCAGGACGTAAACTTATCAGAGTCCCTCCATCCAAAAGGAGGCTTGTCCTTCCGGCTGATGAACAGGTTTCAGAAGGTTTCATGCCTGCTGACCCTCCTTCTGACGAACCCACGTTGGCCGAACTCTACCCTTCTCTCACTTTTCCTGCTTCACCTTGCTCTAATGCCAGCGCTTCTGGTGATGTCTCTTTCACTTTTCCTCTATCTATTTCAACTTCTGGGTCTTTACCTTCCTCACCTTCTTCTTATTTAGTCTTTGCTCCTCCATCCATTCCTACTTCCTCCTTCTCTACTGGTTCTTCTACTATGCCTGTCCTCCCCATATTGCTAGGCGGTTCCTTCGCCGGCGATTGGGATAAAGTTCGTCCTATTTTTGAAGAACTCAATACTCCTGAAGCAATTGACCGTTTCTCCCATAAGGAGAATCAGGTATATCTACTAACGTCTACTCTTTATTTCTTAGTGATTATCTTATGGTCTTTTATCATATTTCCAGCGGTAGATAGAAAACATGGGTTTATCTCGACTGATGCATAATTTATATAACGAGAACAAGAAACTAAAATCTGAGAATGATCAGTTGAGACAACAGGTTACTGAGTTATCTTCTACCATGTTTTCTGCTGCCGCCAAGAAGCAACTTGAAGCTCAGATTGAAAGTCTTCAAACACAATTCAAATCGGCTACGGACCTCAATCAAGAATTAACTTCCAAAATCGACAAGCTAAAGGTTGGTTATGAAGCAGAATTGGCTGAAAAACTCAAAGCCCTGCAGCTGAAAGAAGATGAAATAACTTCCTTGAACACCTCCCTTGATTCAGTTAAAGCCGAGGTTTCTGTCAAAGAGGATGAACTGAAGACTTCCCAAATGGCTTTGGTGGTTTACAAAGAGAACGAAGATAATCGTTACAAGGACCGGGCTACCGCCATGATTGAATCTCCCAAATTCAATAGGCCGATCGTGAAGTCCATTTTATCAGCTTTTACTGTGGGAGCCAAAGGGGCGATTAAACAATTACGATAGGAGAACTATTTATCTCGTGACCCTCCTCCTAATTTCCTGAATCGCCGCAGACTCATTGAGAACAAACCTCCTGATCTATACCCCCAGCTGACTTTAGTTTGACTTATATTCAAATTCTTGTAAGAAAAGGGAATCAAAACTCTATGATGACAATCTAACTAACTTATGTAACGCTGATTAAACCCTTTTCATTGTAAATTTCACTCTTTCTCACAACAGTCATCTGTTTTAAATAGGTCAAATGTTGCTTGGCGGGTTATCCCACAACCTCACCTAACAGATATTTTAGATTGTTTCCTCATGACCGGACGGTATATATCAAGGTTGATAAGTACCGCCCGATATTTTATAGATTAGTTATGTCTTGCCAGATTTAGCACAGTCCTATCATGATATTCTGCATATTGGTCGATTTATTTTACCTAATTGATTTACACTTGTATCTTCATATGTCATTTTATGTATTAGTCGAGTCTCATATGGTTTTGTCATAGGGTCTATGATTTAACTTATTGTGATAAGCTTTTGGTCGATACATTTGGGTGATCTTTGTCTCGGCCGATCTATCAGAACCGCCCGATTCATATCTATGGACCTCATCCGGCATCCTATAACCAAGTCTTGTCTATTAACTAACATCTAGTGCTCAACTTTTGCATTATTTTATTACACCAATACTCAAAACTTATGATTAATGGACTAATTTTTCTCTGTATCCGCCAAGCTTTCTTAAGAATTGTTTCTGGGGAAACTTCACATATTTTTCGAGGTAGATTACTTAACTTTACCTCTTTCCCTTGATTTTATTCTTTAATACTATTATTCATTTATGACAATTGGAATTCTAAGTACTTTTTATTTTCTTCTTTCCTTCTGTTGTTTCTATTTGGTGGTTTTAGCACAAGGCCAGAAGAAAAACAAGGGTTTACGAAGTTTTCTTCCGATTTCCTCCATCTCTCGTCCTCTTCCTTGATTCCTCTTTCTTTTATCGTCTCTCTATGGCGGCTTCTCCTCCTGCATGGTTTCTCTCGTGTGTTTCCAGCCTTATAGATACAGAAGAGGTGGACTTACAGGCGACCTATGGTTTTCCTTTTTATAAAATCCGTCCCGCTCCTCATGAGGGTCCGCATCTTCCTCCTTTAGGGTGTATATCTTGTTGGTGCAACCTTAGGTCAAGGTTGACCTGGTTGACCCGACTCGAGTTGACGTGACTCGAGTTGTATTTTGATGTTTGACTTGGGAAGATTGTCGGTGCAACCTTAGGTCAAGGTTGACCTAGTTGTGTTGCATGTTGATGTTTGACACTCGTGAGAGAGTTCTATTCTTGATGTGGGACAAGAATAGATGTTTGGGAGATTATTGGTGCAACCGTAGGTCAAGGTTGACCTGGTTGACCTGATTCGGGAAAAGTCCAAGTATGGAGACTTGGCACGGAAAAGTCCAAGCAGGGAGCTTGGCACTGGAAAAGTCCAAGTATGGAGACTTGGCACGGAAAAGTCCAAGCAGGGAGCTTGGCACGCGAAAAGTCCAAGTATGGAGACTTGGCACTGGAAAAGTCCAAGTATGGAGACTTGGCACTGGGAAAGTCCAAACAGGGAGTTTGGCACGGGGAAAAGTCCTGGTGAGTGAAGCAGGCAGTCGGGAAATCCTGGTGAGTGAATCCAGGTGAAAATCCTAGTGAGTGAAGCTAGGTGAAGGTGAAAGTCCTGGTAAGTGAAGCCAGGCATTCGGGAAATCCTGGTGAGTGAAGCCAGGCATTCGGGAAAATCCTGGTGAGTGAAGCCAGGTGAAAATCCTAGTGAGTGAAGCTAGGTGAATGAGAAAGTTCTAACTGGGATGTTAGGCAGTGTGAAATCCTGGTGAGTGAAGCCAGGTGGAAAGTCCTGGTGAGTGAAGCCGGGCAAGGGAAAATCCAGATGGATCAAGGGTGATCGGACATCTGGTGTTGAGAAGTCCAAGTGAGTGAAGCTTGGCATATGGAGTCGGAGAGGGCTCGGTAGCTCGTTCTCCGAACTAGGTTAGAGAGGGCACTCTAAACCTAGGAGTTGGATCGGTCTGGTGACCGATCCAGTGATATCGATGTTTCTGATCGGTGCGGTGGCCGATCGGTATGCTCGATGGTTATCTCGATCGGTCCGGAGACCGATCGGGAAGATCGAGACGCAGAGAGAGGTGGGATCGGTCTGTGGACCGATCATTGTATGGCCTGATCGGTCCACGACCGATCAGAGATTCTCGATCGGTCGTGGCGACCGTCGAGGAGACGATGTCGCGGAAGCACGGCCAGAGTTGGGATCGGTGCGTGGACCGATCGGGTCTTTGATCGACGGTCCACAGACCGATCGAAAGTACGAAGGTTCAGCACTAGCGTCGATGCGGGACCGATCGAGCGAGGCTGATCGGTCCGTAGACCGATCGAGTTCTAGCTGCTGACGCGGCTAGTTTTTCATTGTCTTCTTCGGTATAAAAGAGGGCTACAGGACTTGGTGTGGATTCTCTCTCGCTACTTCTTCTTCCTTCGGAAGTGCTCTCTGCTCAAGCTTCGCTTCTTCGGTGCTCAGAGCTTTCTGAGCTCAGCCCGAAGCTTGCGTGAGCTTCCAAGCAGTTTCTTGACTAGTTTCTTTGTTGCATCCGTGGAGTTGCTACTTCATCCGGGACCCCAGTCGACGAGAAGGCAAGCCTGTTTGTTTTACATTCATTTTGTTCTTGCTATTCTTCTTGTACTCTTTGTTTGCTGTTGCAAACGTTTGTGGCGAGGTTTCTCCACCCACAAGGAGTATATTGTATTAGCCGGTTCTCCGGGGACTCATCCACCGACGGATTGACTGGACTCGTCCACCTTACGGACACGCCGAGGAGTAGGAGCCCTAATCTCCGAACCTCGTTACATCTTTGTGTTAAGGTTTGGTATTCTTCCTTTCATTTCTATTTGTGGTTTCCGTTGCGCTAACAAATTGTAGGAAGAAACGCGAGAGATTTGGGGCGGCTATTCACACCCCCCCTCTCTAGCCGAGTACGAAGGATCCTAACAAGTGGTATCAGAGCGAGGTCGCTCTTCATCGGATTCACACCCGTGGGAGCACAAGCGCTAGAGAATGGATCGTTTCGGAGAAGATGTCACAATTCCGCCTTTCTACGACCGCGACGATTTCGCGTTTTGGAAGGTAAGAATGAAGTATTTTCTTATGACTAACTTAGTGCATTGGAGTTGTGTACAATTAGGGTTCAATCCTCCGATGGATAAAGAAGGAGGACCTTTAGAAAAGAAGAAGTGGACGGAGGAACAAATCCACCAATCCGAGATCAACGATGAGGTAACGAAAATTCTTGAGTTTTCATTACCTAATGACATCTTGTGTGAGATAGGTGGTTACAACAACGCCAAGGGGTTATGGAACAACTTGGCCAAGTTCCATGAGGAGAGCTCCACTTCAAGCCATGAAGAGGAGTCAAGTGAGCTAAGTAGCTCACACCATGGAGGAGAGGAATTAGAAGTTGAGGGTTACTCAACATCTAAGGAAGAAGAGGATGAGAGCACTTCTTCAAGATTGGAGCAAGAAGAAGAAGCATCTACCTCCGGAAGGGATGAAGAAAAGAGCATTCATCCATCTTCAAACCTAGGTAACTCAAACATGTTAATTTCAAGTAAATTGCATATAATGTGTTTTGAGTGTAGGGAATTTGGGCACTACAAGAGTAAGTGTCCAAAGAGGGTAAGAAAGACTCCACCGGCACCAAAGGTCAAGAAAGCCGGAGTCCCGATACGCAAAGGCAAGGAGCACGTAGTGTGCTTCCAATGCAAGGGAAGGGGACACTATAGGAGCCATTGTCCAAGGGGGAGGCAACCTCACAAGGACAAGGGATGCACATCGATAAGGGGAGCTAAGGCAAACCCTAAGGTACCTTTTAAGGCATACTATTGCAATTCAAATAAGAAACATGCTAGTAGTTTTATTGCTATTGCAAATAATGATGAGCATGTTAACACTAGAAATCAACACATGTGCTTAGGTGCTAAACATGTCAACCTAGATAGGGATACTACTAGGAATGCCAACCCTAGAATTACCTCATCTAAGGTTAAGGAGAACCCAGGTAGGAATCCCAAATCAACTAGACACATGCCTAGGAATGCCTCAAAGAAAAATGACAAATCAAAAATTGAGGTATTAGAGAAGGAGAATCAAGTCTTGAGGTCAAGACTTGATACTTTGGAAAAGGCTCTTAAGAACTTGGAGAAGTCATCTCTAGGGTTTAAGGGTCAAATTTCAAAGCCCAAGGACAAGAAAGGTTTGGGTCACAAACCTAAGTCCCAATTGGTCAAGCCCACTTACCATAATGTTCCATTCGATTATGGAACAAAATCTAGGGCTAGGAAGACCATCACCAAGGTCACAAGGGGAGTCACCCCTAGAGTTGATCTTGATGAGTCCCAAATGACCAAGGCTTTAAAGCCTAAGAGGGTCATTAGGAGGGTTGCTAGGGAAGTTATCCCTAGTGAATATTTAGTGAACCCAATGAGCTCTAATAGGTATTGGGTTCCTAGGAGCATCTTCTCTACCCCATAGATGAGTTAGAGAGTGTCAACTCCAATAAGAAGGGTAGTTAACCCAACTTTGAGGAAATTGACACTCAAGGAGTATTTTCAAGGTTTTTGGGAACCTTTGAAAATGAAATGGAATCATCTTTGTCATTCACTCCTTGGAAGAGTAAGTTGTGCCAAAGTGAGAATATATTAATCTTACTTTAAATTGACACAATTTGGAAAAACCTAGAGAAATATCAAATTGGGATTTTGATATTCTCTTAGGTAATCAAGGCAATCCGGGCCTTAACTTAGAAGTGCTACTCTTGTAGAATTTTAAATGGTATAAATCAAACAAGAGATCAAGAAATGTCAATTTGGGTTTTGACATTTTCTTGGAGCACTTTGGGCAATCTAGGATTAGAATTTAAGTTAGCTAAGTGATTAAGGATACTTAGATAGGTAATCTAGGTATTTTATTTGTGTTAACTTACCATGATTGTTTGCCATATGCCATGTCATGACATCATATTTAATTTATGATCATTTGAAATGCCATGATAATGCTTAGGTTATTATATGTCATGTGTTAGTTTAGTTTCAAACTTTATGCCATGACATCATGACATTGGCACATGTTTTTACTTATGATATCATTATATGCCATGTCATCATTTCTTGCATTATAATCAATGAAATTGATTTAAGGACAAACATATAATTTGATATTGAGATCAAATTGATGTTTAGAAAATGCATGAGAACTTAGCCTAAGTTGACCTTAACCCATATCTCACATCAAATTGACTTGAATGTGGTTTGATACACCTTAGATGTGTGTGAGATATTAGGATCATGAGTTAGGATCAAGGTGCATAGTTTTTGTACCTAGATGAGCCTAATTCAAGAAAAGGAGGATCATAGGGAAAGCTTGTGTACAAGTCATGTACATCTAGCCCTAAGATTATGGTCCTAAATTCAAATGATTTTAAAAGCATTTTAAAATTGATTTGAAAAACCTTGATGAAGCTTTCCTAGTGATAGCATTCATCATTGAACATTGTGATACAAAGTTGAGTTAAACTTGAACTATTTCAAAGTTTTTGAACTTTGTATCAAGATTGAAAAATGGAAACTATTTTCATAGAAAATTATTTTTCCGTGATAGTATATGGTATGAGGAGTGTATCCTCAAAATTTTACGATTTTTGGAATTTTCTGGAATTTATTAGGAGTTTCTGAATTTCCGGGAAGGGAAATCAGAAATCTCTGATTTCGCAGTGTGGATCGGTCACCGGACCGATCCAGGGAAGTTCTGATCGGTCCGGTGACCGATCCAGTGCGATCAGTGAAGCGTGGATCGGTCTGGGGACCGATCCAGGGGGATTCTGATCGGTCTGGGGACCGATCAGTGCGTGCCAGTTTCTGATTTTCAGCTGTTGGTCTGAAATTTCAGCTGGAAGTTGGGTTTTGTGGATTTCTAAAGGTTTTAAACTCGCCAAGACATTGTTGGTGCAATGGTCAAGGGGGAGTTGACCTTTAGGGGAAGTTTTACCTAATTGTCTTCTTTATTATGCTGGTTTGAGAATACCCCTTCTAAAATGCTTTTGAGCATTAAGTATAAACTTTATTCAAGAATTCCTTACTGATCTTGTGAAGTTAAGCCTCGTCTTGATGAATCCTTCTGCAAATAACATCTGGTGTGCTTCATATTTCCAAAAGAATGCATAATTCCAAGTGATTTCTGGATAAAGAACTGTGTAAAACTCCTGAGTTCTGAGCTGAATATAATATTCCGGGTGATTTTACATGAAGATTTTCATAAGGATGGGCTTCCAGATAGAAAATGTGCCATATGCATAGAATTCCCCTTTTAATCTAGTATAAAACGCTAACCGATCTTGTGAATAAATCTATATAGCTCTGTATCTATCATGCCAATATAATCCCGATTAGTTATGCTCTGAAGTCTCTGGTTCTTCCCAGGAAAACCTGTCCGAGTTACTCCATGCGATTTCCCGATGTTCTGTGATAGTTTAAAGTCTCCGGTTCCTCCCATAAAGACCCGTCCGAGTTACTTCATAAGATTTCCCGATCAACTATGTTCTGTGATAGTTTAAAGTCTCCGGTTCCTCCCATGAAGACCCATCCAAGTTACTTCATGAGATTTCTCGATCGACTATGTTCTGTGATAGTTTAAAGTCTCCGGTTCCTCCCATGAAGACCCATCCGAGTTACTTCATGATATTTCCCGATCGACTATGTTCTGTGATAGTTTAAAGTCTCCGGTTCCTCCATGATGACCCGCCCGAATTACTTCATGAGATTTCCCGATCTACTATGTTCTGTGATAGTTTAAAGTCTCCGATTCCTCCCATGAAGACCCGTCCGAGTTACTTCATGAGATTTCCCGATCGACTATGTTCTGTGATAGTTTAAAGTCTCCGGTTCCTCCCAGGAAGACCCGTCCGAGTTACTTCATGAGATTTCCCGATCGACT
This sequence comes from Zingiber officinale, assembly GCF_018446385.1. Taxonomy (NCBI): domain Eukaryota; kingdom Viridiplantae; phylum Streptophyta; class Magnoliopsida; order Zingiberales; family Zingiberaceae; genus Zingiber; species Zingiber officinale. The sequence goes on from NC_055989.1 coordinate 75,433,112, forward strand.
ATGTTCTGTGATAATTTAAAGTCTCTGGTTCCTCCCATGAAGACCCGTCCGAGTTACTTCATGAGATTTCCTGATCGACTATGTTCTGTGATAGTTTAAAGTCTCCGGTTCCTCCCATGAAGACCTGGCCGAGTTACTTCATGAGATTTCCCGATCGACTATGTTCTATGATAGTTTAAAGTCTCTGGTTCCTCCCATGAAGACCCGTCCGACTTACTTCATGAGATTTCCCGATCGAATATGTTCTGTGATAGTTTAAAGTCTCCGGTTCCTCCCATGAAGACCCATCCGAGTTACTTCATGAGATTTCCCGATCGACTATGTTCTGTGATAGTTTAAAGTCTCCGGTTCCTCCCATGAAGACCCGTCCGAGTTACTTCATGAGATTTCCCGATCGACTATGTTCTGTGATAGTTTAAAGTCTTCGGTTCCTCCCATGAAAACCCGTCCGAGTTACTTCATGAGATTTCCCGATCGACTATGTTCTGTGATAGTTTAAAGTCTCCGGTTCCTCCCATGAAGACCCGTCCGAGTTACTTCATGAGATTTCCTGATCGACTATGTTCTGTTGAAAAATTATGATTGCACTGACCTTATTAAAATTTCTGGCCTTTTCAGGGGAGGGGGAAGGCCAAATGAGTCTTTAAAATTCCCCATTGTTGATTGCTCGAACATAGATTATAAAAGTTCTGCCAATACTGGTCAATCTGTATGAGCCACCTTTATTTTTGTGGCGGTATTTGCCGTATATTGCATTTATTGAAAGGAATGGAGTACATAAACTATGAGAATACTTGTCTTCTTTTCATTGGAAACTTACTTCAGACATTTATGGTTTGTTCCCTTTGACATATTTTTAAGTAGCATGATCTTTGTTAAAGCCGGTAGGGTTGTAAATGATTTGCACTCCAGGGATGTTCCAGAATTCTTCCTTCAGCATCTTGGAGATAATATGATCCTGATGCAAGCTTTTCCACCACTTTGTAGGGTCCACCCCATTGTGGTGCCAACTTACTAACATCCCCGACAAGCTTAATACGTTTCCACACTAGATCTCCTACTTGGAAAAATCTGGGGATGACCCTTTTGTTGTAATTTTGTCTCATTCTTTGTCGATACGATACGAGACGAGCAGCAGCTTTATCTCTGATTTCTTCTATCAAGTCCAGCTCCATGAGTCGCCGACCTTCATTATCTGCATCATATAACTGCCTTCTATCAGATTCTATTCCTACTTCAATGGGAATTATTGCTTCTCCTCCATAAACTAATTGAAAGGGAGTGATTCCTGTAGCTTCTCGAGGTGTAGTACGATATTCCCAAAGAACGCTGGGTAACTCATCTACCCAGCTACCTCCAACTGTAGGTCCCTTTGGAGGCCGGGTAGAAGGGTTGGTAAATAACCTATCAATTAAAAACAAACAACCCTTCCTCGAACGATTAAGCTAACACTTGTAAAATGAATTAAGCAGATAAATAAAAGCATAAAAAAAATTTTCTATGCATTTATTTATTTATTTTATACTGATACTTATATCAACAAGTTTTAAATTTCCATTTCAATTTTTCATAACTTCTCAAATTACACTTTTTCAAAATTAAATCCACAGATATTAAACATGCAATAATTTGTATCATGTTAATTTCTATTATTTTTTGAATTGCAACTTCAAAAAAATATTCAAATAGCATAGATTCTAACTTGATAAAAAATTTCGATAATATAAAAAATTCTTTCGGTAATGTGCAAAATTCGTTCGAAAGAATGCAAGAATTTTTTAACAACAAAAATTCTAATTTACAGGAATCTATTAACAGATTTCTTAATCCGAAACACCTTTTCGGTGACTCAATTTCTAAATCGCAAAATTCTTTCGAGAGAGTGATTTGTGATTCGAAAAATTCTTCTAATTTGCATAATTCTTTTGTCAAAATATTTTTAAATTTGCAAATTTCTTTTGATAATATTTCTAATTTGCAAGACAAATTTGACAATTGATTTTCTATTTCAAAAAACATTTTCGGTAATTCAATTTTTAAATCGCAAAAATCTTCAGGCAATTTTTCTATTGAATTAACCGGTTGTTCAGAAGGTAGAGACCATACCTTACTTACCTCGTTGCTCGTTGGTTCTCCCCCTGTTGAATTAATTTCTTCCGAAGATTCTCCCCCTTCATCGATCTCGGGATGTACTTCGGCTGTTGGGGCTGTCTTGGTAATTTCTTCCATCTCGGATTCTTCTGATGACGGCTCGATGTCTATTGAGGAGACGACTTCAACCGGTTCTTCATAGAGCATTAAGAACTTTTCCCAAAGTTCTTTCGCGCTTTTGTACTCTCCGATTCTGTCGAAATCTTTAGTTGGTATTGTGCTTAGAATGTGAAACTCTGCCCGAGCATTTGCCATGGACTCTTCACGTTGCTTCTCGTTCCAGAGGCGTATGCCGATTTTCTCTCCGTTCGTGTCTTTAGGTGCTTCATAACCTGTTTTCATTATTAGAGAAATACCAATATCAGAGTTAAGGAATACCTTCATTTGTTGCTTCCATGAAGAAAGCTCCCCCTCGAATGCTGGTGGGTAGTCGCTAGCTCCGGCCATTGTTGCTTCAGACGGCGGTTAGTCCTTCTGAGGCGTCTCGGCTCTGATACCACTTGTAGGACCGTTGGGCCGGCTAGAAGGGTTGGTAAATAACCTGTCAATTAAAAACAAACAACCCTTTCTCGAACGATTAAGCTAACACTTGTAAAATGAATTAAGCAGATAAATAAAAGCATAAAAGAAAAGATGAGGCACCAGATGTTTACTTGGTTACAACCGATGTGGTTGTTAATCCAAGGAAGATTAAGCTCAAAAACTCCTTCAGGCGGAGAAGCCTCTTACAGCGTTTAGGCACAATAAAATAGAAGCTTAACTACAACTAAAGCATACAAGTGTTTGGAAATAGAATGATCGTGATTGTTGAAAATGTAACACCCCTAGAAAGCCTAGATAAGAAAGTAAGGGTAATGAGAGTACGAATGTAGTGAAAAGAAGGTGTAGATATTCTAAGTTAAATATTAAGATGGGAAGGATTTAGATGATTAAAACTTTATGAAAGAAAATAAAGTTGAGAATATAAATCATCTATGCATGATTTATAATGTATGGAATTAATGTAGACAAAAAGGAAGAAATATGAGATAATATATACATGTATGAAATATTTATGCATAATGCATAATATGGTAATATATGAATTATTATGTACAAAAGAAAATAAAATGTTAGAAGAGAGATTGAACCTTGGATCTCTTGTAAGGAACATGTATAGGATATCAAAGGGGATAGGAGAATTATTGATAAGGAGAGAAAGGACTAAGTAGTTAAGAATAAGAAAGGATTCTTTTTACTTAAAAGGAAAAGGAAGTAAAAAGAAGTAAAAATATACATAACCAAGTTTTGATCCTTGGTTCTCTTGTGGATGCATGCATGTGTTAACCAAGTGGGATAGGAGAGGATATTGTAAGAGGAGAGATAGGAATTTTAATTAAAGGAGAGAAAAGAGAGAAATTAAGGGAAAGAAAAGAGAGAACTCAAAAGGCATTTCTCTAGAATATTCTTGTCATTTAAGGGGAGAAATGAATAGGGAGGATGAATCAAGTCAAGTTTCCTCCCCTTATTTTAGTATAAATAGGCATGGAGGGGTGACTTCAACTTCATCCCCCACTCATTCTCCTCCTCTCCTCCCTTTTGTGCCGAGACTCACCTCTCCCTCTCTTCTTCTTCTTGTTGCCGAGCAACACAAGAGGAAGAACCTCTTCTTCCTCTTCACTCTCTCCCTCTTTCTCTCTTGTTGTTGCCGAGCAACACAAGAGGAAAGAGAAGCCTCTTCTTCCTCCTCCTCTCCACCAAAAGACCTAGCCACTCCTCTCCTCCATTGGTGCGAGCAAAGCAAGCAAGGAAGAAAGGTCCAAGCAAGTTCTCAACTCTAGGAAACTTAAGCGAAGAAGGTAAGCTTCCCCTCACCTGTGGTACAAGGCTTTTTATATATTTTTCAGATTTTATGAGGATTTTAAAACCTAGAAACAAGTTTGAGAAAATTCGGTTAAGAAGAGCTTTCGAAATCTAGTGAGGTTTAACTAAGTCTACACTACATGATAGATTTTCTATGCCATGGAAAAGGGATCTTCTTCATGTTTTTACACCTATATGATGCTTGATCAAAGGAGTACTTAACCCTAGAATTTCGGCCAAAAATAGTTTTAAGAGGCTAGGGAAATTATTGTTTTACCCAACTAGTACGAGGTTCTCCCTATGAAATGTTAAGGATCATGTATTTGTTTTCTTGTTTAGAAGATAAAAAAAAAAGGGAAAGGAACCTAGGAAGTGTTATACATAATGAGAAAGAATGAAATTTATGCTATGTATATGCCATGATATGTGATAGCATAGGAAATGCTATACATAATGAGAAAAGAATGAAATTTATGTTATGTATATGTCATGATATGTGATAGCATAGGAAATGCTATACATAATGAGAAAAGAATGAAATTTATGTTATGTATATGCCATGATATGTGTTAGCATAGGAAATGCTATACATAATGAGAAAAGAATGAAATTTATGTTATGTAAATGCCATGATATGTGATAGCATAGGAAATGCTATATATAATGAGAAAAGAATGAAAAATGAAATGCATGAAAGATTGTTAGGGATATGATATGATAGTTATGCATTATAAATTATTTTTGTATGGTTTGTACCAAGGGTGGGCTCCGTAAACGCCCCGGGGTCGATGGAATAAGACTCGGACCTCGTCAGAAATGGGCTTCTGAATGCCCTAGGTCGATGGAGTAAGACTCGGACCTAGTATGTATGTATGGTAGGGTTCAAGACTTGCTACCTTGGACCTACTTAAGAAGCGCGCGCATTATGTATGTGGTACAAACCGGGATCCCCTCTAATGATGATATGAATTTCAAGTACTTATAAGTATAAGCTTTCAAATTCATGATGCATTGCCTACATATGTGCTTGAATTATCTGATGATATAATGTCATGATATGAATATGATACCCTTGTATGTCATATGCTTATGATACTACGCATGATATTAATATACGATGATTTTCGGTTTTAGTGAGTAGGAAAGGAAATTACTGAGCCATGAGTGCTCACAGCTTACTTTCCTTGTACCGCAGATAAAGAAGCTGGATGAGCTAGAGGAGCAACAGGAGGAGCAGATAGTGATGTGTGTGGTGGTGGCTCGGCAAAGAACGATCCAGACAAATTAATATGATTAGTTATAGAATCAACATATGTACATTTAATCTGTGATATCATGCTTATAAAATGAATGTTTAAAAAGAAAAAAAAATTTCTTCCGTTGCCATAGTATAACTGAAGCATGTACGAACGTAGCGCCGCCCTAGGGTAACAAGGGTGGGCGTTACAGAAAAGCTTCTGGACCAAGACTATATTTATAGCCTTGGTCGGGGCGCCTGGAAGGGTTCCGGGCGCCCTGGGGGGGATAAGATTTATCCCCCAACGGTTGGATCGAGTCAAAGCTCGATCCTGTGAAAAAGTCACTTCCGGGCGCCCGGAAGGGTTCTAGGCGCCCCGGACAGTTCCGGGCGCCCCGGAGCCAAAAGTCAACCCAGTTGACTTTTGGTTCGTGCTCTCTTCTCCGGTTCAGCTCGCCTCTGGTCCGGGTCTTTCTGCTCCGGCTCCGCTTGCTTGGGTGATCTCTGATATCCGGAATAGGGCTCACCCGAACCCATCTTCCGGTCTTCTTGAGCGTGCTTCCCTCCAGCTTCTCGTCCCTCGGAATTGCCGCGTGTCCCTTCTCGTCCACCAGCGTACTCATCCGCAGACTTCGTCCCTCGGTCGCACCCCGTGCCGACCTTCGCGCTAGCTGCGTCTCTTGCTCCCCGAGCAATCTTCCGCTCCGGCTTTCGTACCTCGGAACCACCGCGCGCACTTCCTTCTCGTCCGCCGGTGTACTCTTCCGCAGCACCTCGTCCCTCGGACGCACCGCGTGCCGTCCTTCTCGCTAGCTGCGTCTTCCGCTTGAGTACCTGTGCTCCTAAGCTCCTAAGAACCAAAATTTGAATATTTTTTTGAAGTTGCAATTCAAAAAATAATAGAAATTAACATGATACAAATTATTGCATGTTTAATATCTGTGGCTTTAATTTTGAAAAAGTGTAATTTGAGAAGTTATGAAAAATTGAAATGGAAATTTAAAACTTGTTGATATAAGTATCAGTATAAAATAAATAAATAAATGCATAGAAAAAAAATTTTATGCTATCAATTTTTTTAAATTTTCTTGCATAAATTTTTGGGCTTAGAAATATTTATTTTTGGTGAAAACTTAGAAATTCTTCAAAAGTCATTCTTTGACATAGACATTTTTTTTAACTTGGAAATATTTTTTCTCCGAAAAACATTGAAATAGATTTCTATAACTTTTCTATCTGTCAAACCCTTAGATTGTTTTTCTTGAAACCCCATTTTTATTGTGATCAAAGGGGGAGAAGGGAAAGTATAAGTCTAGGGGGAGGTAGAAAATTGAAAATTAAAATTTAAAAATTTTGAAATTCAATTTTTTCTATCATGTTGCATGTTATTGCAATAAATTGTTTTTATTCTATGTCTATTTGTAACCCTAGCTTAACTTGGGTTGATCACACCAAAAAGGGGGAGATTGTTGGAACCCCAAGGTTGGTTTTGGTGTGATCAACAAGTTAAGTTAGGTCCTGCGTTGTTTCTAACCTTGTGTCTAAGTGTGCAGGAGCTTAGGAGCACAGGTACTCGAGCGGAAGACGCAGCTAGCGAGAAGGACGGCACGCAGTGCGTCCGAGGGACGAGGTGCTGTGGAAGAGTACACCGACGGACGAGAAGGAAGTGCGCGCGGTGGTTCCGAGGTACGAAAGCCGGAGCGGAAGATTGCTCGGGGAGCAAGAGACGCAGCTAGCGTGAAGGTCGGCACGGGGTGCGACCGAGGGACGAAGTCTGCGGATGAGTACGCTGGTGGACGAGAAGGGACACGCGGCAATTCCGAGGGACGAGAAGCCGAAGGGAAGCACGCTCGAGAAGACCGGAAGATGGGTTCGGGTGAGCCCTATTTCGGATATCATGTAATACCCACTAAGCTTGTAAGATAAATATATGAATGTAGGATTTTTCCTTAGAAAAATAATAGGAAGTTAGTTGAAGCAAAAAGAAATAAAATGAAATAAAAAGAAGAGGAGGTCAAGGATTGAACCATGAACCTCTTATATTATATTTCATAGGATTAATTAGTGGAAACCAATTGGGATAGAGAGAAGATATTGATAGAAAAGGAGAGAAACTCATGATAATGGTAAGAGTAAAAGCTAGCCAAAAGAAAATAAGTAAGGAGCAAGAGAAAGGCAACTTGCCTTCCTCCCTTTCTCTCCCTCTTTCTCTCTTCTCTTGCCGAAAATAAAAGAGGCTAATTAAGGGGATTCATTCCCCCTTATTTCACCATGAATGATGAGGATAAATAAATAAATAAAAATAAAAATAAAATAGAAAAAAAGGCTAAGGGAGAAGGAAAGCAAAAACTAAGTTTGCTACCTCTTCCCCCTTAACATAAAAGAGAGCAAGAAAAGAGAAAATTATTTTTCTCTCATTTTCTCTCATTCATTCTCTCCCTCACCGAGAACACCACAGTCCCCTCTCCTCCATCTTCAGCCCCAAAGCCAAGTTTTTCCCTAAGGAAGCCTAAGATACAAGGAGGACTAAGCAAGGGAATCAAGGGAAAAAGGAACTAGAAGAAGAGGCTACTTCTTCTCCATCATACCTTAGATCCACAAGCGAAAAGGATGTAAGCTTCCCCTCACCTGTGGTACAAGGCTTTTATGTGATTTTCGGATTCTATAAGGATTAGAAAACCTAGGAAAGAATTTAAGAAAATTCGGCTAAAGAAAGGGTTTTCAAATCTAGGATGATTTAAACAATTCCTTATTTCATGATATTCTTTCTATGCTATGTAGGAAGGATTTCCTTCATGTTTTTATACTTAAATGATGCTTGATCAGAGGAGTACCTAACCCTAGAATTTTGGCCAAAAATATGCTAAGGAGGTTAGGGAAAAATATTGTTTAAATAAACTAGTACAAAATTTCTCCCATGAAATACTAAGGGTTTTTATTGGTTTTCTTGCTTGAAAGTTACTTGAAACCAAAGAAATCCATTTATATGTTTCGGCCAAGAAAAGGGGTTAGGGTTAGGAAGACCTTTAAATTTAAATAACCATGTTTGTATGATAGAATATAGAGTTCTATTAAAGAATTACATGTTGTACATTGCTAGAAATTCATGAACTCTTATTTTAGATTTTCGGCCATGATAAGATGGATAGTTTAGAAAAACTTAAACAAAATTCTGATATGCTCAAGACCTCTGTGATATTATGATATGAAAGTTGTTTAATGCTCTTATGTTTAAATTGAGTATAGAAAATTAGTTACATGATATATGGCATGTAAGATCACAAGGGTCCTAGCTTGTTTATGAACCAACTTTGTATATGATGTTCTTAGTAATTTTTGCCATGAAACTTACTTAGGTTTTCCATGATTTAGGCCACTTAAAACCTAGTTTAAAGATTTGTAGGTTTCGGCCATGAGGAAAAATAAAAGAAAAAGGGAAAGAAACCTAGGAAGCCTAAGACACAATTCACATGTATGTTTATTATGCTTGTCTTTATACATGCTATGAAACTTGTATGATTTCTTATGCTTTTAGGCTATTTGAAGCAAGTTTATATTCTGTGAGTTTTGGCCAAGTAGGGTTTAAAAGACCTAGAGGCCTTAGAAATGAAACCAAATGTGTTAAAAGTACTTCTTATGAAAATATGATAAGGTGTTGATTGTGTCACATATTTGTATAATTTTTCCATGACCTAAATGGATCATTGTGTGTTTCGGCCATGATGGAATAGATGCCCTAGAAACCCTAGAACAAGAATTAAATATGCTTATGTCACTCTACATGAAATATGATAAGTAGAAAACCAAAGTTCTCATACTATATGTTGTTTAGTGACCTAAATGAGGCTAGGGTAAGTTTCGGCCATACCTATTGTATGATGTCTTGTTATGAATTTATACATGATGTTAGTTCAAGTTCACATGCTTGTATGTTTATTTTTATCCCTAATGAACACTTGTTAAAAGTTTGACCAAGATATACGTTAAGGGCTTGAAGGACTTAAGAACTAGCTCAATATGCTTACTATGCTATTTGAAAAAAATGCTATAAATATGGTTTAAGGTTTCCATGCTTTCATGAAATTTGGGACCTTGTTTATATACTGATAGGGTTCGACCACATGAGTTTAAGGACTTGGAGAATTTAGAAACCAAGTTAATCATGCTTATAATGCTTCCTATGAAATTTATGTGATGATGATTTAGGTTTCACATGCTTGGAGGTTGTTTTACCTAAATTGAGACCTAAGGGGGTTCGGCCATGATAGGAACCCAAGGGTTTAGGAAGCTTAGAACCCAAGTTAACTATATTATCATATTTCTTATGATAGTATAATCACATGATATACCCTTATGCTTAACCATGTATGCTTGTGATTTATACCTTTTTATGATATGATATGTGGATAGAAATATGCATGTTTTAATGATATGTTATGTGCTTAGAAATATGCATGTTTTAATGATATGATATGTGCTTAGAATATGCATGCTTGATGATATGCTATATGCTTAGAATATGCATGCTTTTTATGATATGCTATGTGGTGAAAATATGCATGTTCTTCTTTATGATATGATGTATGCCTAAGTGATGCATACTTTTATGACATGATGTATGCCTAAGTGATGCATACCTTTATGATATGATGTATGCCTAAGTGATGCATACTTTTATGACATGATGTATGCCTAAGTGATGCATACTTTTATGATATGATGTATGCCTAAGTGATGCATACTTTTATGACATGATGTATGCCTAAGTGATGCATACTTTTATGATATGATGTGTGCCTAAGTGATGCATGCTTTTATGATGTATGATATGTATAAGTATGACATGTACTTTACTTTATGTGGCTTGTACCAAGGGTGGGCTCTATAAGCGCCCTGGGGTCGATGGAATAAGACTCGGGCCTCGTTAGGGATGGGCTCCTAAGCGCCCCTAGGTCGATGGAGTAAGACTCGGGCCTAGTATGTTTTCCTTGTAGGGTTCAAGACTTGCTACCTTGGACCTACATAGGTTGCGCGCAATATGTAAGTGGTACATAGCCGGGATCCCCTTTAAGTTGAGATTATGTTCAAGTATATATGTAAGAAGAAATGGTTTTAAAGATCATGAGACATACACATGTTTTCGGATACATGTTTTCAAAAATCATATTGCATATACTTTATGATCATGTTGTGATGATGCTATGATTTATGATATGCCATGATATGATTATGTTATGTTTCATGCTATGCTTTAAGAGATGATATGCCATGAGATGATTATGTTATGTTTCATGCTATGCTTTAAGAGATGATATGCCATGAGATGATTATGTTATGTTTCATGCTATGCTTAAAGAGATGATATGGCATGATATGATTATGTTATGTGTCATGCTATGATTTAGGAGATGATATGCCATGACTAGTTATGATGTTTGTTATGCTGCACGATATGCTTAAAGAATATGATATGTTATACCATGACTAGTTGAGATTATGTTAAGTTGAGACATTCTTTGATTATATGTTGATTTTGGTTTTAGTGAGTAGGAAAGGAACTTATTGAGCCATGAGTGCTCACAGCTTACTTTCCTTGTACCACAGATAAAGGAAAAAGCTGGATGAGCTAAAGGAGCAGCAGGAGGGGCAATGAAGATGTGTGTGGCGGTGGCTAGGCAACTAATTAAAGAACCTGCTTTAAAACCTTTAAGAACTATGTTTTGGTTTTGTGAAATGTAATACAATATGGGTGACTTGATGTTAAGTTTTTATTTAACTTGTTATCATGTTATGGAAACCATATTAGTGTAGTTCGGTTTTTATTAAACCAAGAAAAATGATTTTTAAGTCTTCCGCTGTAATATGTACGTAGAGTACCGTAACCCCGTCCCTTAGGGTTAGCAGGGAGGGCGGGCGTTACATATCAGAGATCACCCAAGCAAGCGGAGCCGGAGCAGAAAGACCCGGACCAGAGGCGAGCTGAACCGGAGAAGAGAGCACGGACCAAAAGTCAACTGGGTTGACTTTTGGCTCCGGGGCGCCCGGAGCTGTCCGGGGCGCCCGGAACCCTTCCGGGAGCCCGGAAGTGACTTTTTCATAGGATCGAGCTTTGACTCGATCCAACCATTGGGGGATAAATCTTATCCCCCCCAGGGCGCCCGGAACCCTTCAAGGCGCCCCGACCAAGGCTATAAATTTAGCCTTAGTCCAGAAGCTTTTCAACAATCACGATCATTCTATTTCCAAACACTTGTATGCTTTAGTTGTAGTTAAGCTTCTGTTTTATTGTGCCTAAACGCTGTAAGAGGCTTCTCCGCCTGAAGGAGTTTTTTAGCTTAATCTTCCTTGGATTAACAACCACATCGGTTGTAACCAAGTAAACATCTGGTGCCTCGTCTTTTCTATTATGCTTTTATTTATCTGCTTAATTCATTTTACAAGTGTTAGCTTAATCGTTCGAGAAAGGGTTGTTTGTTTTTAATTGACAGGTTATTTACCAACCCTTCTAGCCGGCCCAACGGTCCTACACCAACATGATCCAATTTGGTTTTTAAACCTCTTATAATTTCTCTATTGGTTACTTCCACTTGACCATTACTTTGTGGATAAGCTACAGAGGTGAAGGCTTGAGTAATACCATAACTCTCGCACCAAGCTAGAATTCTATCCCCTTGAAATTGCCTTCCATTATCAGAGACTAATTTATGATGAATGTCAAATCTACATATAATATTTTTCCACAGAAATTTAATAACTGCATCTTCAGTAATCCGGGCAAGTGGCTCTGCTTCTACCCATTTGGAAAAATAATCCACTGCTACCAATAAAAATCTTCTTTGTGCAGCTGCCATAGGAAAGGGACCTACTATGCCCATGCCCCACTGATCAAAGGGACATGAGACTATAGAGGTTTTCAACAATTGTGTGGGATAATGCGAAATATTTTGATGTTTCTGTCAAGACATACAAGTTCTTACCACTTTGTTGGCGTCTGCGTGTAGAGTAGGCCAAAAATATCCTGCTAATAAGATTTTTCGGGCCAACGATCTCCCCCCTATTTGACTACCACATGAACCTTGATGGACTTCCTGTAGGATAAACTGTATATCTTCTGTACCAATACATTTGAGCAAAGGTCTAGAAAAAGCTCTTTTATATAATTGTTCTCCTACCATAGTGTATTGAGCAGCTCTCTTCTTAAATACCCTTGCCTGTTCTGTGTTACTGGGAAGAATACCTTGCTGTAAATACAATATGATTTGAGCCCTCCAATCACCTTGAATTTCTGCTTCATCCTGTCTTTCAATACAAGATATTAACATAGTTTGTTCTACGGGTCGATCTAGACTCCATGGCACTATAGTAGAGGCCAACTTAGCCAATTCATCTGCTACCTGATTTTCAGATCGAGGAACCTTTTGTATATTTACTTCTTGAAACTGAGATTTCAACTTATCGAACGCTTCAGCATATAACCGGAGTCTATCATTATTAATTTCAAAATTGCCTGATAGTTGTTGGGCTGCCAACTGAGAATCAGAATAGATGAGAACTTGAGCTGCCCCTATATGCCGAGCGACCTGCAATCCTACTATCAGGGCTTCATATTCTGCTTCGTTGTTAGTAGCTCTATAATTCAATCTGATAGAGAGTTGAAGTCTTTCTTCCCTTGGAGATATAAGAAGAACGCCAATTCCACTACCTTGTCTAGTTGAGGAGCTATCTACATAAACTTTCCAAGTGTTTTCTTCCTCAGGGCCTTGAACTTCTATAATGAAGTCTGCCAGAGCTTGTGCTTTGATGGCTGATCGAGGTTGATACTGGATGTCATATTCTCCAAGTTCAGTTATCCATTTGAACAACCGACCTGATGCCTCTGGGTTGAGTAGCACCCGTCCAAGAGTACTGTTGGTTAATACAATAATTTCATGCGATAAGAAATATGGGCGCAACCTCTGAGCGGTCAAGACTAGTGCATAAGCCAACTTTTCTAGTGTAGTATATCTACACTCAACTCCTTTTAATAAATGGCTAGAAAAATATACAGGTTGTTGCTCTTTTCCTTCTTGTCTGACTAATATAGAGCCTACAGCATTTTCATTGGCTGACAAATATACCCACAGAGTCTCTTCTACTATAGACTTAGCTAATACAGGGAGAGTAGACAAATAATCTTTCAATTCTTGGAAAGCCTTGTCACATTCCTCATTCCACTGAAATTTATTGGATTTTCTGAGTATTTTAAAGAAATGAAAACTGTGATCGGCCGACCTGGAAATAAACCTAGACAAGGCTGTAATCCGGCCGGTCAATCTTTGAGCTTCTCTCATGTTACGCGGCGGCTCCATGTTCTGAAGTTCCTTGACCTTGCTCGGGTTGGCTTCTATCCCTCGTTCGGACACCATATATCCCAGGAATTTTCCCCCTTTCGTGCCGAATAAACATTTGCTCGGATTTAACTTGAGACCATATTGTCTCAATGTCTTGCAGGTCTCCTCTACATCCCTGCACAGATCAGCAGCTTGAAGAGATTTAATTAAGATATCATCAACATATACTTCCATATTTCTACCAATCTGCTTCTGGAAGACCTTATTCATAAGCCTTTGATAAGTTGCTCCTGCATTTTTTAGTCTGAAGGGCATAACATTATAACAATAAGTACCTTCAGATGTTATAAAACTAACCTTTTCTTAGTCTTCTTTAGCTAAGGGAACCTGATGATAGCCTTGATAAGCGTCTAGCATAGAGATGTACTCACATCCAGCAGTGGAGTCCACCAATTGATCAATTCTGGGTAACGGATAATAATCTTTTGGGCAAGCCTTGTTGAGATCCCGAAAATCAATGCACACCCGCCATTTGTTTCCCGGCTTAAAGACTAACACCACATTAGCTAACCAGCTAGGGAATTGTATCTCCCTGATATAACCATCCTCCATGAGTTTGGTTATCTCTTCTTTGATGATTTATTTCTGTTTCGCGCTAAAATTCCTCTTTCTTTGCATGACCGGGCGGGCATCTGGGAAGACATGTAAGGCGTGCTCCATGATTGTAGGAGAAACGCCCGAGACTTCTTTGGGCGTCCAAGCAAATACATCATTATTCTTCCTCAAGCACTGTATTAGTTCAGCTTTCAAAGTTGGATCAAGGTCAGCCGCAATATATGTAGTAGCTTCAGGTCGACCGGTCTAGATTTGAACTTCTTCCTTTTCATCATAAACCAAAACAGACTGCTTTTCCTGAATGACATTAACTTCCATTCTTTGAATCTTTCGGGCAGTGTTAGCTTCAGCCCGAACTATCTCTACATAACATTTTCGGGCTGTCTTCTGATCACCTCGCACCTCCCCAACTTGGTCATCCACAGGAAATTTAATTTTCTGACAAAAAGTAGAAACGACCGCCCTAAACTCATTCAAGGCAGGTCGACCCAGTATGACATTATAAGAGGATGGAGCATCTACTACCATGAAATAAGATCTCCTTGTTCTCATCAGAGGCTCCTCTCCTAGATATGGCCAACTTTATTTGACCCATCGGTTGTACTTCATTGCCTGTGAATCCATATAGAGGTGTGACCATCTGCTGAAGTTCACTTGAATCAATTTATAATTGATCGAAATCCTTCTTGAATATAATATTGACAGAACTGCCTGTGTCTATGAAGGTACGAGAAATGGTGTAGTTGGCTATCACGGCCTTGATAATTAGCGCATCATCATGGGGTATTTCTACCCCCTCAAGATCTCTAGGCCCAAAACTTATCTCGTGACCAGCCGCTCGTTCCATGCTACACCCCACGGCATGAATTTCCAGTCTTCGAGCGTGCGCCTTTCTGGCCCTATTAGAATCCCCATCAGTGGGTCCACCTGCAATCATATTGATATTGCCCCGTGCGGCATTACTCCTATTTTCTTCCTGCTGAATCGTTATAGCTTCAGAAGGTGCTTTCTCTGATATTGGGCTTGTACCGGCCGGGACTAGCAATGCATCCTGCCGAGGCTCGACCGGGCGATATTCTAATTTTAGTGGGCTTTGCTGCCTGGGGTATTGCTGCAGATAATAATTTTGCCTTTGATATCGGTCCCTATTTGCTCGTTTATTTCTTAAAACAAAACAGTCTTTAGTATGATGACTGCTAGTTTTATGATAAGTGCACCATCTCCTTGGTGCCTCGGGCTATATCTCCACGTGTTGTATAGCTTGTGGGCGATATTCTGGTTGACAGTGAGGCGGATGAGCTACTCTAGGCCCTCTTGGTGGAGGAACAGGGGCCGGAGCTTTCTCCTTAATGTGGATAGGAGAAGAGGTAGCACCCTCCTTCCTACGAGCGGCTTGAGCCTCCTCCACATTAATGAATTCAGTAGTGCGCTCAATTAAGGAATCAAAATTAACAGGAGGATTTCTTACTAAATCTTTAAAGAAATCATTATCATTTAGACCTTGAGAAAAAGCACTCACTAAGATTTCTGTGGTAGCATTAGGTACATCGATGGCTACCTGATTGAATCTTTTGATGTACGCTCGGATGGATTCTTTGGAGGCTTGTTTAATTGAAAATAGACTCCAAGGAGTCTTATGATATCTTTTGTTGCTGGAAAAATGGTGTAGAAAAACTTTCATGAAGTCTTTAAATTTACGAATAGACTTCTCTGGCAATCTCTTGAACCAACGCTGTGCGGCCCCTCCGAGGGTAGTAAGAAACATCCGACACTTTACCTCGTCAGAGAATTGTTGTAATAATGCTACGTTCTCGAATTTCAACAGATGATCTTCTGGATCTGTTGTTCCAGTGTACACGTCAATCTGAAGATTTTGATACCGCTTAGGAAGCGGATCATCCAATACACTCTGAGAGAATGGGGAAATGACCTTCTCTGGTGAGCTATCGCTAGTTATCATTTTGATCTTACGCTTTTCTTTGTCTGGTACTTCGCCAGAGGATTCTTGGAACACGGGCCTCCTATCCCCTTGCTCCATGGGAGTGCGAAGAAAGGCTCGTGGGCATCTTGTCGGAGAAACAGTAGTTGGAGGAAAATACGCCTGTTCCTCTTCTTCCAGTTCCTTTCCTTTTCGATGCTCAGTAGTTGAAATCGCCGGATTATGAGCTGTTGGCAGAGTAGCTCCTGTGTGAGCCTGAAGTTGTTGTTGTTGTTGTTGTAAGGCTTTTTGTACGTGAGAATTGATGAGGAAATCCAGATCCTCACGACTAATAGTGAGTAGGTTTGATTTTCCGGCTTCTTCCATCTTGTAGTCTCAGATTCAGGTGAAGTTCCCACAGACGACGCCAAATTTGATCCTATCTAAGAAGCTTGACAAAATGGAAAGCTGGGAGAAAAAACCTACTGCTGGTGAAGAATAATACCTATAGAACACCGATCCGAGAAACCCAAAGCGGATCTAAGAGAATGAAGTCCTGGAGTGTCCTTCTAGCGTGAAGCTCCAATGGCGAGTGATCCTGTCTGAGAAGCTGGACAAGATGGAGATCTGGAAGAATAAACCCACTGTGGATGTAGAAGAATAGTGCTACTAGCGAAGAATAATGCCTAGAAAATGCTGATCCGAGAAACCCAAAGCGGATCGGGAAGAATAGAGTCACCGAATGCCTTCCTCGCACAAAGATCCGATACCGAGAAAGAAATCCAATCGAAGAACAACCCAGCTTCAGAGCTTCCGAGACCTCCTGCGCACAAGAGATCAGCCAACACTATCGTCAGTGACCTAAGACTGGGGTGAGAATCCCTGGCTAGGCCCTCCGACGCTCAAGTTAGTGATCTCTCTCGGTGTGGAAGAAGGAAGAAGAAGATAAACAGTAGTCGGAAAATAGGGTTATGAATGTGCACAATGATGTGAACTTACCTATCCAACGGAGAGGATTCCCCTTTTTATACCACTTCATATAACCTCCGTAGTCATGAAGTGGACCCCGGTTTGTTAGAGTTTGTTATGAGATGACGTCAGCTGTGTACTTGTGGTGAATGACTTTTAAGGAATCTTTCTTGTACCCCAGATGTACCTTCTTTGTCGTTTAGCACTTGCAAAATAATCTAAAAACACATTTCCCGCCAAAATATAACACCTGTCATAGAATCACATATTGCAGATATCTTTATTAATTGTCTCATTTGAAATATTTACCTCTATCCTACTTCACGAGTTCCTTTAAAGTATTTCTATTGTTTCTTCCCGCCCTTCTTGCTTTTATTATATCATGGATAACTTAATGTACCAATGTTCCTTGCATCAGTCAAAGTTAATCATGACTAGAGACTTCTATCGACGACCTTCTATGTTACTTTACCTTAGGCTATATTTTATTAAGTATCTTTCCAAGGTATTGGTCAACCAACCAGTCTTGGCTTTCCTTCTGGGAAGTATATTTCGGTCGATACAAATCTACCTCCCTTTAGAGGTATATCCCGGCCGATATTAGCCTACCTCCTTTGAGGTATATGCCAATTGATGCGAATCTTCCTCCTGGGAAGTATATTTCAGTCGATACAAACTTACCTCCCTTGGAGGTATATCCCGACCGATATTAGCCTACCTCCTTGGAGGCATATCCCGACCAATATTGGTCTTCTTTCTTTCCTTGAGGTATATGCTTATCGGTGTGGGTCTACCTCCTTGGAGGCATATCCAGATCGATATTGGTTTTCTCTTCTAAGAGTATGTCTCGATCGATATTAGCCTATCTCCTTTGAGGTATGTCCCGACCGATATTAGCCTATCTTCTTTCCTTGGAGGCATAGCCCGACCGATATTGGTCTTCTTTTCTAAGAGTATGTCTCTATCGATGTTGGCCCGCCTCCTTTGAGGTATATCCTGACCGATATTAGCCTACCTCCTTTCCTTGGAGGCATATCCCGACTGATATTGGTCTTCTCTTCTACGAGTATGTCTCTATCGATGTTGGCCTGCCTCCTTTGAGGCATGTCCCGGCCGATATTAGCCTATCTCCTTTAGGGCATATTCCGGCCCAGATTAGCCTACCTCCTTCGAGGTATATCCCGAACGATATTAGCCTATCTCCTTTAGGGCATATTCTGGCCCAGATTAGCCTACCTCCTTCGAGGTATATCCCGAGCGATATTAGCCTATCTCCTTTAGGGCATATTCCGGCCGAGATTATCATACCTCCTTCGAGGTATATCCCAGACGATATTAGCCTATCTCCTTTAGGGCGTATTCCGGCCGAGATTAGCATACCTCCTACGAGGTATATCCCGGCCGATATTAGCCTATCTCCTTGGTTTTATTACCTCCTTTCCTTTCCTTATCGGGGACCCACGAAACCTAACCCATATCAGCACGCTTTAGCCAGATGTCCCTCTTGACCGCACGAATAACATCTAATCATACCCAAAAGACAGGCTCCTGGATGTAGTCTCCCACATTTAGGGCAGGGAGGGAACTTGGCCTGCTCGTCTACTGGACCTCCCTTTTGGCTGCCCCCTATATCCCATTGTTTCCTTTTGTTATCTTTGCCCTTCCAGTTCTTCTTGCTTGCCTGGGGTTTCTGACTCCCTGCTGTCATGTCCTCTGTCTTAACTGGCTTGAGTTACGTTTGTTGTGCCTTGATGTTGTTCAGATAGTGCTCCGCGACTAATACTCTGCTGACCAGCTCTTCACCAGTTTGTGGCCGGTGAGTTCCACTACTCACATTAAGTGCTATTTCTTGTCTTAGCATTCAAACCATCAGTCTAACTCGTTCTTTCTCTGTACTTACTAGCTCTGGGCAGAGACGAGCTAGCCTGTTGAATCTTTTGACTGCTTCTTCTACTAGCAGGTCACCTTGTCTGAATTCTAAAAATTCCTCATAATGTTTATTGGTGATCCGTTGGCGGAAGAATTCTTCGTGAAACTCTGTCTCAAAGTCAGCTCAGCTCATCTGATTGACTATTCTTTTGCTCTTAAATCTCTCCCACCATATACGAGCATCTCCAGATAGGCAGAAGGAGGCACACTTGACTTTCTTGACTTCTGGCCAGTCAAGAAACTCCATTGTGCTCTCCAGTGTCTTGAACCAAGCCTGGGCATCCCAGGGCTCAGTCGTGCCTAAGAAACTTTCTGGCTTCAGCTTCAGCCACTGTATCAGGTATGCTTCTTATCTTCTAGGTGCTGTGGCGACTTCCAGGGCGGCTGGTGGAACCTCAGTCACCACTGGAGTCTCCACATTGATAGTTGGAGGAGTGGGAGGGACTGGCTGTCGATTCGCCATCAGATTGATGATCACTTGCTGCTGCTCTGCTACTTGTCTCTATAGTTGAGCAACAACTTCAGAGAGATTAGGCTCAGTTGTTCTGGGCTCTTCCTTCTGCTGAGCTCGGTCCTCAGTACGAGCGGTACTAGACGTCCTCTTCTTGACATATAGTTATGTAGAGAGAGGAAACTAAGAAAAATTCTTGACTTTAAACATTTATGAGTAAGCACTTCTAAACACCTCATTATTCTGCACATATAATCAAATACTTCTAAAGATTTCTCTTTACTGTAAAGAATAAGAAAAGCATATTAAAAAAAAAATTAAATACATTCTTACTTGAAGACGGCAAGACTGGTACTGATGTGTGATGCTGGAGAATAGGGACTGCTCTGATACCAACTTATAACACCCCACCCTCCTCCCTACTAGTCTGTGAGGGTGGAGCGCTACTGGACTACTAACTTATCTTAACTAATGTTGCTCACATGAAAATATCTATACTTAAAACTTTCAAGAACTCAAAGCATACAATATGTAACAGTGGAAAACATAAATAACTCATCTATACATACTACTCAGGCTTATGTTCACAACTAAAACTATACATCAATCTGAACATGCTAAGACAAAATATATATTAATCTGATCATGCATGCAACAATAATACAACTCAAACAATGGAACTAATGTTCATAGCAATTAAAAGGAAAAGTTCTAAAACATAAAATATTCAATACAAAATCTTAATGAATTTTAAGCTAATTCCCAAGGCTTTCATAGTCCAAACATCACACATCCATCCGCACCTCCTTGTCGCCTTCCTTTGCTATAGCTTTTCCTTTCCTTTATCTGCAGTAAGAGGAAAATGCAATTATAAGTAAAATTGCTTAGTAAGCGCTATCTAACTCACAAAACTCGAATATGCATGTAAATAAGAATAAATCTAAAACTGAATGCTTTAAAGGAAATACTACACATGCTCATCTGATAATAGAGGAATCAAAACATACTGAAATGCTAAGCATGTATAACTACTCATCTAATAGCAAATAACAATAAGCAAATCTAACATCATGCTAGCATACAAGGAAACTAAACTTGCTGAATTTTAAACTTATGTGAACCTTATTTCCCTTGTTTAAAATTTAGACTTTTATACTTTAAAATAATAATAATCTCTTGGGCCCAGGCTTAGTACCATTGCGCGCTCCCTATTAGGAACTGAGGTAGCGAGCCACCAGTCCTACGAGGGTAAAGATCTTGGTCTTACCAGGGCCAAGACCTCAGAATTGGTCACCTGGATTTGTTTAACGACAACCTCGGAAGTCGGGTACTAGTCTTTTCAAATAAAATATCTATTATCTTTTATTACTTCTAATATATAATGCCTCGGCATTTCTTCAAGCACTAGGCATGCTGATGATCCTCAAATGCTGGAATTTGGGGATCCTATTAAGACCTTGGTCTTGCTTTACATACAACTACTCATAAGCCCAAAAGAAAACTAATAGGCACAATACCACTCCTCTATCTACTCATTTACATGCTTGATTTTAATCATTGCAGCAAGGAAAAAAAATCCAACTGAGATGCTACACAATGAAATTAAACTACGTGCTCCAAATCCAAATCATTTCTTGCTCATTACCTAGCAACCAAAGCTAAATCTGCAGGGATAGACATAAGCCGATCATGCCCATTAAGGTAACAAGGTAAGCCTAAATTTGTGCTGCTAATCATAAAGCTATAGAATGAAATGCTATTTATAAGAATTGTAGAATGAAATGCTAACTATAAGGACTGTTCTTTTCGATGCATAGCACAAACCAAAACAAGTAGTAAAGTTGTTCGTGTCCAGTTCTTTTCGATGCATACCTTGGTTTCTTGGATTCACAACCGAACGACAGGGCTGCTAGGGTTTAGGAGAACTCGAGATTGCGGCTCCTCTTCGTGCCCACAATATCTCCTCGACGAGAGGATCATGATGGTGGTGAAACCGCTCGGAGATCTCCCTAAGTCGATCGCCGGAGAGAAGCCCTAACTTCTCTTCTCTGTTTTCACCCAAACGGTCGTCGCACACGAGAGAGGGAGAAGGGAAAAGTCACGGCAATTAACCCTAAGTTCTCTCTTAATCTCCCTTTATAATACCTAAATATTTCTGTTATTAACTACTACTTAAATATATTTTCGCCCGATATTTGCTCAGCACAGCCCGCTTGGGCGCTTGGCTATTGCGCTTCGCTTAAGCCTTGTACCGGGTCGGAGGTCGCGGGTTCGAATCTCGGCCGAAACTCTTTTATACTTAATATTTTCTGTTTTCTATTACTACTTAAGTTTATTTCGCTATATATTTAATCAGCACGGCCCTGCTGGGTTCTTGGTCAGCCGAGACAATTTAAGATTTTGCTTAACTGGAGGTCTCCAGTTCGAACCTCGGCTCAGCCTCTTTATTTTTTCAACTTGTTTCTTTTGGTAAAAATACCAAACGAACTCCAAAAATTACATAAAAATACTCTAAAAATCTCTAGAATATTTCTAAAGCATTTCTAAATATTTTTAATTACTATTAGGACTCGAAATGAGGAAATTTGGGTTGTTACATAATCTGGCAACAGATAAACTCTCCTGAGAGGCGTAGATGAGGACGCGTTCCCTGGTGAGGGAACAGTAGGAGTCGGTTCGACCTAGGGGTTTCATAAAATTCGAAGTCAGAACAGAATAGTCTAGAGACTGTCAAAAAAACTTTCTATTTATCTTATTGTATTAACTTTGTTTTGCAGGGTATGCTTTATTTGTAGACTAATATGCCTTGCAGGAAGGAAATTGCATAAGAAAAGCCTCAGATGAACAGTCCCGAGGCGTCCTCCATAGAGCTTGGAGGCGTCTCGGGTGTCTTGGTTGTAGCCTCACAGCAAGGCGCGAGGGCGCCCTCCATGGAGCTTGGAGGTGTCCTGGACGCTGAATAGAGGGTGCCCTCCATGGAGCTTGGAGGTGCCCTCAGGCGGATAAGCAGCGGAGATGCAGGAGCTTATCGACGCTGCAATTTCGGCTGACTTGCAGGGACTCTCCATGCGGTTAGAGGAGCCCTCAATAGACTACTTAAGCCTGGTTCGAGCAGCAGCTAACATACACCTGATTTTAGATATCCTTCTACTGCTCACTGCTAAAAGAACAATCTGACAAAGCGGTAACTCGACTCCGACGACCAGAAGCTTTAAGTTTACTGATCTTAGTCGTTGGTATATTTTACTGTATTTAATTAACTGTACTTAAAGTTGTAATATTTTGAATTGATAGTGATTGCCTAAAGTAAATACTCAACAAGTGTGGGTCTTGGAGTAGGAGTCGCCACAGGCTCCGAACCAAGTAAAAATCTTGGTGTTCGAGTATTGTTTTTATTTTTTTGCTGCATATTTTTACTCTAACGAACGAATTAGCCACGAGCGCTATTCACCCCCCCCCCTCTAGCGCTTTCAATCCTACAGAAAGTACTCCCATACACCATCGTGGGGTGATATTTGGTAGTAAATTAGGCTTTCCTACAAACATAGAAGTTGGAAACTAGGATTGGGCAAATCCATAACACAACATCCACCATTACAATGAAACCGAAGACCTAGAACATTTATTTGAACTAAGGGCCTTCTCTTCTTCTATTCTTTCACATTTTAGTTAAAATCTCAAATCAAACCACTATCGATTATGTCTAGCTAAATTCAAAGTGTAAAACCAATTATCATTTGATCCTCAGTTCTTGTGGGATTGACTTATAAATTTTATTACTTGACGACGCCCGTATGCTTGTGAGTTTTTTCACACATCATTGTAAGGGGATGATAGTGCATGTTGATAACCATGATTTTGCTGCATTATTTTGATTCATAATGCATATCTTTAATGGTCTTTTCATAGCTTAATTTCACATTTTACATTGTATTTCATAATTGCATGTGATCTTGGACTTAATTACTAATTAGCTTATTTTCATGGTATTTGATGCATATAAAGTTTCAAACACAACTCAATTGGGCTTGTTTGCATGAAAATACCTAGAGTGGACCACTTTTAGCCTACACTCTATTATTTTCTTTGTATGACATGCACTCATAGCACTTGAAACTCTAGAACTTGCTTAGTTTCTTTTCAAAGTCACAATAACATTGGTATGCATGGAAATTAAGGATTTTATCAATTTTGTTCCCCTTCATACTTTCCAATTCCTTTCCTCACAATTTTCTTGAATTATTCTCATCTAGCATTCTAATTCCTAATTCTCTTTGCTTGTCATATTTCTTTTATTTCGTTGAGAGATTTGGATTAATTTCTTGATGAATTAGCTTGACTAGATGAATAAAGAATTAAGTGTGGGGGAGAATTGTACATGCTTGAGATTCTTGAGGTTCCTACTTCAAATTGTTTGGAGAATTCTGAAGTTTTGAATTTAAGTTGATGGTTGCATTGCTTGAGGTTTAAGGATTTTAAACAGTTTTGGGGCAGAATTTTCATTGCTTATTGCAGTTTAAGTGAAGTTTAAAAAGTGCTGCTGAAAATGCAATAGATTGAACTATTTTATGCCAAGTATCAATTTGAAAAGCTCTCAAGTATGAACTGAATTTTTTTGCTGAAGTTATAAGCTGTAGCTGCTGATTTCAATTGCTTTGTCCAGATTTTTGAAAATTAAATCAGAGAATCGGAATTCAGTATTTCTGAAGTCTAAAAAGCATTAGTTCTCTGAAATGAATCTGAATTCTTAAACTACAAATCTTGTGGAAGCCAAACTTCATTGAATCCTAGCTGAATTAGATTGGAAATGTAGAAATCTATGGGTGTAGAAATAAGGAAGCTGGAAATTGTTGAGCATCAAATGGAATATCGAGATCTAGTAGCAACCTTTAAGCCAAGAATTTCAGAGCTAGGAATTCAGAAACTCAATCTGGATAGTAGAAATGCAGAAACAGGGAGTTTTTGTAATCATTGAAATTTAATTTTCATGAACCATAATTCGGAATTCAATTAGTAGGTAGTATTTCATCAACATAGCACTTGAGCATTGCATCGTTTACTCTGAAAAGTTGAAGAAAAGGGCAACATTTGACACTCAAAACAGTGAGGTTAAAAGCTGGAAACAGAATTTAGAAACATATGGAAACAAGTTGTGCAACTTTTTCATTATCAGCCTTAAAGATCTTTGGGAATTTATTGAAACTCTTGTATTTCTATCAACAAATGTGGATTACTTTCTTTCCAATCCTCTACAAATTTGCTGAACAGGAATCTGAAAGTATCAAGTTGCTGAAATT
Source organism: Zingiber officinale (assembly GCF_018446385.1). Lineage (NCBI taxonomy): Eukaryota > Viridiplantae > Streptophyta > Magnoliopsida > Zingiberales > Zingiberaceae > Zingiber > Zingiber officinale. The sequence goes on from NC_055989.1 coordinate 75,457,851, forward strand.
CTAAATTGCAGTCACTTTCTAATTGATGTTATAAGCTGAGACAAGATGAGAATTCAAGATATTAAGTGATTAAATGATTGTTAAGTTCTTGGGAATCAATTGTTGAAGCTAGAAGGGAGAAAGCAATGACATCAGATGCGTATAACAAATTATCAATCTGAAAATTCAGAATCCTGTGCAGTTCTGAAAATTCAAAGTGATCAGTTAAGTGGCAGAATTAGCATGCGGTGGTATCTTGTTATGCTAAGCATTGTGATTCATATGCTCAATTCTAGATGCTGATTGTGATCAGTGATGGATTCTGAAAACTGCAAATCTATTCTGAAATTGTTTTCTGATTACTGAATTGCAGCTAGCAGAATTTAAATTTCGAGCTGAACTTTGCTGCTATCATTCAGCTTTGAAGAATAGTTAAATAATACTAGTCATGTTCATCTATTGAATTCTTGGTGCAGTTTTCTGATAATTAAAGAGTCGGAGTTTTGCAGAAATACTAGAAATTTCAGTGGCAGAACTTTGCTCAATAACAATGGAGTAGACAGAAGTAGAGGGCTTGCAAAACAATCTGAAAAGACTGTGATGTTTGAAGTTGTTTTTGGAATTTAATTGTGTGAAAATTTTCTTGAACTATGGCAATGCATAAATCTTTTAAACTGTTGAACCTAAACTGTAAATTTAATTTCTGTAATCATGGAATCTGTGGAGCTTTAAAGCTGGATTTAAGTCTATGGATTCAGAGATTGATAGGAGATTGTTGGAATTTTCAGGAATCAGATGTGCAAAATGTTTGATGTTAAGCTTTTGCTATTCTGTAACAATGACAGGTGATTGTTGAATATATATTAGAATCAAAAGAAGGAAGAAACATAACAGAAGAAAAAAATCAGAAAGCTGCAGATTAGCCTTGGGAACTGATGTATCAACTTGATTTATCAATCTGATACTTTAATCATAATGCAGTAGCTGCTGATTTTCAAAATTGGCTAGCTGCAGTTTTCTGAACTTCTTAAGCTGAGTTACAACTTGACTTCCTTGAACTTGATTTCTTTATTAGAGTATCTGAGTTTTAAATGAATGTTGCTGAATTATTAGATTGAAAGGGAGTTCATGAACTCCAAGGGAGCAATTAAGACATACTGGATTTTTGAAATTATGAAATGGAACCTTATTTAGTGTTGTTTCTTTATGCTACTGATGGAAAGAAACAACTGGAATTCAATTTCCAGTCATAGGCAGTGTTAATTTTGCATATGCAAGTTTCTGAAATTCAGGAATTCTCTTTTGACAGTTTTTATTTTATCTATTTGAGAATGATTTTAAGTATGGATTTAAGGTGCAAGAATTAGTTTAGATTTCTTGAATCTGGGTATTTCTGAGTTGCTAAATTTGTTGCTAACAGAACAGCAGGTTCTACTTTATTTGTTGCAAGTGCATGGAGTTTGAATTGGTACTTTATGGAGCTAAAATTTTGATCTTCTTTGACTCACAATTCCTTTACTGGAAACTTTAGTTGCAGATTACAGAACCAAATTACAATTACAGAAATTAGCAGCACATCATGAATTCAAGTGAATCAATTACAATTGCAGAAATATTCGAAGTTTTTGTTGTTTTACAGGGAATTTTATTACTGAACATTTACAAGTTGTTCTGAAATTTTGGACAGGAAGTGACAGGAACATTAATTCTGTAATTGGACATTTACACTGATTGTGCCAAATATTCATGCTGATATGACCTGCACCAATCTGAATTCGTTTAGTTCTTGAAGTGTACTCCTGCAGAAATTTCAGAATCAAGGAATATTCAGCAACCTAATAGAAATAACAGATTTGGAGTTCATAGCTCAGTGCCAAGTGTAGTGCAAAATTGAGATGCTGGTTTTATAGATGTTGCTGTTGCTTAGCACATATTTAGTTGGGGATTCCAATCACACGAAGTGAGTTGCTATACTACCAAAGAAAGGGCTAGGAATTATTTACAATTGAGGAGGTACAGTTAAACAACAGCCAATACATATTGAAACTGTGCAATAGAATATTGTTGTTTCTGTCCAGAATATAACTGAACTCCAATCTTATCAATTCAATGCTTAATGATGTCTTCTTTTAAGTTGAAGTTTTGATGAATAAAACTGAATTCACTTTGAACATTAGATTCTGATACTGAGGTTGAAAAATCAAAATTCAGAAGATGCATTCACTTGATGTTTTAGTATCTGACATCGAGATGGTTAACTGAGAGTGAACTGAGATCTGTTCGGTATCAAATCCACGTGCTCAGTGTTAGAGTGTATACTAAAAGTCTAGCTTTTGTAAACATTTATTTGTTAAAGTAAAAGAATCACATTGGTCAATATCTGCATTTATTTATTAAATATAATTGTTCAATTAATTTATATAGTAGACAACATGGAGTGTAGTGTCACACTCAGAAGATCATGTTGTCGGTTCTCTATAAATTATAAACACTTGCTCGCGACTAAGATAGAAAGGAACAAACTATCAGTATAGTCGTAGTGTAATTAAGTATTAGTTTATCTTGACTAATAAATTACACTAATACACTTTAAGTGTATTGAGTAGGATCATTTAGGTATGTTCTTTTTGTACTGACTTAGTAAAAGAATTAAACATTAGTTATTATGGAAGTGTGTGCTCTTAATCCTAATATAATAACAAGCACATATATTTAATATTTATTTCTTTGATTTATCAAAGAGTGAGGTTTAGCTCGATAAATCAATATGCCCGATAAGTTGGGAAATGATATTACTTATAGTGTGTGTTGTTGATTATAGAAGGAATCTATGTCCTAGTTATCTAGGTTGAGAATGTCCCCAAGAGGAGCTCATAAGGATTGCCATGTTAAACCCTGCAGGTGGACCTAGTCCAACATGACAATAAAAGTTGAGCGGTACTACTTTGGAGCTAGATATTAATTAAGTGAGTTGTCAGTAACTTACTTAATTAGTGGGCATTCATAATCTTAAACACAGGGAGACTAACACACTCATGATAAGAAGGAGCCCATAATGTAATTTGGGATTGGTGCGGTAGTGCGGTAATAACTCTCTAGTGGAATGAGTTGTTATCGATGATCTTGAGTTGTGTGTTCGGGGCGAGCATAGGATACTCAAGCCCATCAGAAGGCCAAAACCAATTTCTCCTCTAGGTCCCTGTCGTAGCCTTATTATAGCCTCAAGTCCATCCAAATGTAAGGCTCTTCTTGGTGTCCAAGAAGGGGGACGGACCATTGCTTGGTGACCAAGCAATGGCCGACCACATCCTCTTATAGGGGCCGGCCCTATAGCTTGGTGACCAAACTTGTAGGGGCCGGCCACAATAATTCAAAAAGGGAGGGTTGTTTTGAATTTTTAAAATCTTCTCTTTGTAGAAAACTATAAGTTTTAAAAGAGAGATTTTAATTTTTTAAAACTTTCCTTATTTGAATTAGGCCACATGTTTAAATAGAGAGTTTAAAAGATTTTAAAACTTTCCTTTTTTAACCATCCTCATGGTTTAAGAAAAAAGGGAAAAGAAGTTTTAAATTTTAAATTTTCTATTACCATGTTAAAAAAGGAAATTTTATAAGAGATTTTTTAAATTTAAAACATGGTTTTAATTTTTAGAAACTTTCCTTTTTTAACTCCTACTTTAGGAAAGAGAGCTTGTAAATTTTATAAGAGGATTTCTTCTTGTAAAATTTTTTAAAAAAATTATTTTTCCTTTCCTTTTAATTGTGGCCGGCCATCTTTCTTGGTTCCCAAGCAAGGGCCGGCCAATAGGATTAAACCAAATTCAATCCTAAATCAAATAGGATTGATCATAACCATTGATTGGTGATTGATTCAATCAAGAGGAAAGAAAAGGAAAAATAAAAAGGAAAAAGGAAAAACTCTTGGATGATTTTATTTTTGTAAAAGGTTTTTCCTTATTTGCCTTGGGCAAGTAATATAAAAGAAGGGGTGAGGGGGCTTCATGAGACACAACTCTTATTCTTTTGCTTGGGTGATCTCTTGGTGTGGCCGGCCCTCTCCCTTCTTCCTCTCCCTTTACTCTCTTCTCCTTGGTGGTGGTGGTGGTCGGATTTTAGAAGAAGGAGGAGGAAGCTTTTGGGTGGTGTTCATCTTGGAGGATCGTCGCCCACACGACGTCCAAGGCGAGGCGAGGAATACGGCAGAAGATCTTGAGGTCATTAGCATACAAAGAGAAGGTATAATTAGCAATTGTTTTCCGCATCATGCTAGTTTTTCTCTTTGTAAGAATTCTAAATACAAGAGGCAATTAGATCTAGTTTTTCAAAATAGTTTTTTCGAGTTTGTGTTTTCTTCTTTTTTGAACTTGTGATTCGATTGTTCCTTTTGGTTAACCTAGAGTTATTTAAGGAAATAAATATTAGCTTTCCTTAAAAGGCTTTGCCTAGGCAGTGGTGGTTGCTCCCATATCCAAGAAGGTCATGTGCCTCGCCATGCAGTCCTGGAAGCCAATTTTGGAAATTAATATTTATGGAATTAATAACCTAGGTAGATTTGAATCAATAGTGTTAAGTTCCGCTTGCGATTCAAATCTAAACCATTAAGAACAGATAAGTTAAATTTGGAATCAATGATGTTAAGTTCCGTCTGCGATTCCTTATTTAACTTCTAAAGAACACAATAGGTTATTTAAGGAAAGGTTCGACACTTGTACAAAAATTTTTGTACAGTGGAACCGGTACGTTTTCCTAAGTTTAACCAACACTCAGAACCAAAACCATTTTCTGGACTATGAATTCCTCAAGTTACAGTTTCAAAACTTTAAATTAAAAAGAGCTTTGTTCTGAGACATGAAGAATTCAGCTTCAAAAAAAATTCTCAATTAATACTGAAAAATCCAAATTTATCTTGTTGTTGAGTTGCTATTTAATTCCTGTTACTGGAACTAAAAACACTGAATATGAGTTCAAGAAATTATTGGGCAGCTATTAATTCAATTTGTCATGTGGCAAATTTCTTTTGCAAACTTCTGATCAGCAAGAGTTCAAGAGGACCTAATGTTCCATTACCGTGCCACGTGTAGGTAAATAGATGCATGAAACTCAATGATACTCATGTTCTAAAACTGTGAATGTCTGAAACTGGGATCTTGAAACCTGTGTTCAGAAATCAGTGGCATTTCTGAATTTAGCATGATTCATGAATCCATGATTTACAGAAAATACTTGGTTCCCTTAGGTGTTCTAGGCCAGCAACAATGATTCCAGATTACAGGATGAATGAGACTTTTCCTGATTTTGACTCTTCATGGATTAAGCTAGAATTTCTTTGAAATCTTGATTTAATAAACTGAATTCCAGGATTTGAGGAGCATGTTTTTAAAATGAGGTTGTTAGGGGCAGATCAGAAGTTGGCCTAAATAAGCAACAAAATGAAACAAATCTTGCATTTCAAACCAGGGTTAACTTTCAGATTTAATTCTGAACACTTCTGGCCAGTTTTCTAAACTTGAATTCTGGATATCTGAGAACTTTTAATAGACTAAAATCCCAAGAGCTCTATCAAAATATGGTAATTGAATTCATGAGTAGCAGAGCTTACAAGTTAGTGTAGGGATTATCAGATGGAGCTATGACACTGAACTTGTATGTTGATAAGGAAGCAATGGAAATGAGTGTGAAAGTCTAACATTAGTAATGATCATCATGCCGATGATGTATAAGAGGAAAACAAAGGATTCCTTTCTGTGACTAAAGAAAATGCTAAAATATGCACCTTGCTGCACTTATTTCAGCTTGTTCCTACAATAGGCAAACTTTGAAAAATTGTGAGTATAGATATGGATTTGAATTATTGGTTTTGGAGTTGTGCTGGTTGCTGCTGAATTCTGTGATTAATACTGCTATTTGAGAAACTTGAGGTCTGATCGTGTAACGCCCGAAAATTCTCAAAAATAATTATTAGAAATATCCTAGTATTTTTTTGAAATTTTAGGATATTTTTACAAAATTTTTAAAGTAGCGGAAGTAGCAAAAATAAATAGAAAATGAAAATAGCCTACGTGGGAATTGAACCCGAGACCTAGCGAACCCTATGACTTATAGATAGCTTTAGTAAACCAAGTGAACCCAGCAGGGCCGTGCTGAAAGGAAAGGGAAACAATTAAATTTATATTCAAGTTGGGCCGAAATTACCACTTAATATAAATAGGGAATTATTAAGTGGGGGTTTATTTTTAATCGGGATTTCTTCTCCTCAAACCCTCACCGACGCCACCCCTCCCTTTTTCTCCTTCTCTCGGCGCCAACCACAAGAGCAACCGAGGGTTCCTCTCCTAGGGCTTCAAGGACACCTTCTGGCGACGACTCCGACACGAGGACGTTCCCCTCCGCGAGAAGAACACGTAGACGCGAGAGGATCGTCGAGAAGATCGTCTCCACCGAAAAACTAGCGACTAGATTCGTAAGAAAATTAGCACAAGAGGTAAGAAACCCCTCACCTGCAGTATAAGTAGCTATTCGAGTGATTTTTATGCATTAGTTTATTCGTATGCAAATTTTGGCACATAGGGTGTGCACTAGCGTACACCGAGTGCTCGATAGAATGTTTACCACAGTCGAATGAAATTAGGCATTTTATTAACTTGGATAAATGCACTAGAAGCATTTACACAGCCTATTAGTCTTGCTTCAGATTTTACAGGACTAGATGTCCAATGGGTGGGCTCCCACAGTCGCCTCTAGGTTCAGACAACCTAGTTCTAGGTTTAGATAACCTAGTAAAAGCAAGACAAGAAATATTAGCTATGTTCAGTATTTTACTTTTAGCAATGGCACTGTACTGGATTAGATATCCATTGGGTTGGGCTCCCATAGTCGTCCCTAGGTTCAGATAACCTAGTAACCCTACTAGATTCGGGACTTGCAAACCCGGGTCTAGTTAGAGATGTGCGCATAGTAAGTACAGTTACCGGGCCCAAACAACAGCTTGATTATTATTTTAATCTAATTATGAATATAGTTTTCGAACCCCATGAAATAGTTATGTGATTTCAGTACAGCTTTAGCATTAGATCAGTATTAGCTTAACTCAGTTTTAGTATCAGTTTAGTTCTCCTATTGCTACAATGTGATAGCTTATGATTAGCTCTTATTGCCATGATCAGTTTCTAAATTCTATGTTTAGTATGTCATGTCATGCTTAGCATATTCAGTATGTACTTCAAATAGCATGTTTTCAAATCATAACTGCACCGTATGCATGTTTTAGTGAGGTAGATGGTTTCTTACTAAGCTCTCAAGCTTACAGATACTTTTTCCTTATACTGCAGATAAAGGTAAAGGAAAGATGGACTAGCGGAGGCTGGAGGGAAATGCGATGAAGATGTGTGTGGACGGAACTTGGAATAAAGATCTTAGGGAATTTCAGCAAGCTTGTTTTAAGCACTAAAACCTTTTAGCCTTTTATTAGTTGCACCTTAGTATGTTAATTGCTATGAATTAGTTAATCATGCACCTTATTATACTTAGAACACTATTGGTGTGATGTTAGAATGTTTTGCATTTAGTTAGAATTGATATAAGCAATTTCGGCAAGAACAAGTGCTGAAATCAGAGCGTAGCTGCAAAATCAGAAACCCCAATCGATCGGTGGATCGATTGGGGGCCCTCAATCGATCAATGGATCGATTGGCATCTTGTTCCGCGAACAGACTACGTCTGGATCGATCATCCGATCGATCCAGCCTAGTTTCATCGCGAACAGAAGGCTCTAGGATCGATCACTGGATCGATTGGCCAGTCTGGATCGATCAGCCGATCGATCCAGAATATCGCCCCGAGCACAGTGGCGTGCTGGATCGATCACTGGATCGATCCAACCCAAGTTCCGCATACAGTAGCATGCTGGATCGATCACTGGATCGATCCGACCATTCCAATCGATCAATGGATCGATTGGGAGGCCTGATAATAACCAGAAATCCTCAGCCCAGTTCCTTGACCATGGGGGGGGATGTAAAACATGTTATGAATAGTTTAGATTACATCCCTTAGCACATATAGAATCAAGAAATGATAATAGATTAGCAAAGTTTTAATTAGTACAGCTTCCGCATCTAGATTTAGTGATGGTCAGGGAATAGTTAGCACAGCATAATGTGATGATCGGCCTTACAGCTTAGTTAGTAGAAGGCGGGTCGTTACAGAGTGGTATCAGAGCAAAGTTCCATACTTCCTCACACACACATTAGCATTGAACCTGCAGCTTCCAAGTAAGAACATCTCTCACTTCATTTATGTTTTGTTTGTTTTCATGTTCCTAGATAACTAAAGCATGCTTATATATGTATGATAGTACCTAACATGATAACAATAGTTATGCAATATGATTCTGTTAGTTATGTATGTCCTCTGTGTCTTTAGAAAATGGTACGAGGATGCCCAGCTAGAAGGGCACCAGCTATTGAGCCCCAACATGAGGCAGGCAGTTCAGTGCCTCCCCCTGACCTTACAACATTAGTGGCTCAGTTACAGCAGCAGCTAGCTGAACAGCAACAGGAGATAGCCACCTTAAAGGCTAATCAGCAGAATACTCCCACAGTCACCCCGGAACCAAACTTAGCAACGCCAGTAGTCTTAGAGGTTCCACCAGTCCAGCCTACAGCACCAGTAGCCCCAGCAACAGAGGCAAGAAGAGAAGCCTATCTGATCCAGTGGCAGAGAGTCAAGCCAGAGAATTTCTCAGGCACCAGCGAACCATGGGATGCTCAAGCCTGGTTCAAAACACTAGAGAGCACGATGGAGCTTCTGGACTGGCCAGAGCATGAGAAGGTGAAGTGCGCCTCCTTCTGTTTGACAGGAGATGCACGTATGTGGTGGGAGAGAATTAGAGCGAAGCGCCCAGTGAACCAGATGACATGGGCTGACTTCGAGAAAGAATTCTTCGAGGAGTTCTTTCACATGCGGGTCACAAATCGTCACTACGACGAGTTCACTGAGTTTCGTCAGGGCAACCTATCAGTCGAGGAAGCCATGAAGAAATTCAATAAATTGGCTCGTCTATGCCCTGAACTAGTCAGCACAGAAAAAGAACGAGTCCGGTTGATGCTCAAGATGCTGAGGCCGGAAATAGCAATGAACGTGGCTGGCGGCGTTCATAGGCCGCAAACCACCGAAGAACTAGTCAGCAGTGCTCTGACCACCGAGCACTATCAGAACAATATCAAGTAGCAGAAGCAAGTCCTCTCAGAGTCCAAAGGGCAAGGACGCTCAAGTACTCAGAAACAACAGGGCCACAGCTCTAACTGGAAAGGGAACTCCAGCAACAAGCGCAAACCAGGGAGTTACCCAAAGGGAGGACCAGCCAGCAAACAGCCTAGTTATCCCAAATGTGCTACTTGTGGGAAATTTCACCCAGGAGTTTGTCGCAAGGGTACACGAGGATGCTTTGAATGTGGACAGGAAGGGCATATGGCTAAGCAATGCCCGAACAAGACAAGTCTTCCTCAACCACAGCCGATACAGTATGGAGGACAACCAGCACAGCTACATCAGATGAAGGCCATGTTAGATGGTCCACACATCAGCCAGGGCAGACTAGAAGCCCCTCCAGCTACGACGAATGCAAGGATCTACTCCTTAACCAGAGAAGACGTAACAAATGCCTCGACAGTTGTTTCAGGTCAGGTTAGTATTTTACAGCAAAATACAATTGTCTTATTCGATACTGGGGCAACCCATTCATATATATCCAGGGCATTTGCTGAGAAGTTAGCAATACCTCTAGAGGTACTCAGTAGTCAGTTTCTGATAACGCTACCTTCAGGAGAAATTATGGCATCCATGCATTGGCTCAGAGCAGTGCCAGTCATTATAGCAGACAGAGAACTCTTTTGTGATCTGATAGTGCTAAATATGACGGACTACGATGTCATCTTCGGAATGGACTTCTTGATCAGATACGGTGCCTCCATCGAGTGCCATAAGCAGAAAGTCGTATTCCAACCTGAAGCAGAAGCACAGTTCGAGTTCATCGGAGAACCCAAGAGAAAGGCCAAGAAGTTTCTCTCAGCTATGAAAGCACAGAGATTAATGGATTTAGGATGTACGGGATTTTTAGCACATGTGGTCAGTACCAGTCAGGACAAGGACCAACAGCTAGCGGGGGTCTGAGTCGTATGTGACTACCCAGCAGTCTTCCCTGAAGAGTTACCAGGCTTAGCACCAGACAGGGAGATAGAATTTGAGATAGAGCTCATTCCCGGTACAAATCCTATTTCCAAAGCGCCTTACCGCATGGACCCAGCAGAACTGAAAGAACTTCATGAGCAATTACAGGAGCTGCTTGACAAAGGCTTCATACACCCTAGTCACTCACCATGGGGAGCGCCTGTATTGTTCGTGAAGAAGAAGGACGGGAGCATGCGCCTGTGTATAGACTACCGAGCGCTGAACCAAGTCACTATCAAGAACAGGTATCCCCTCCCCAGAATAGATGACCTATTCGATTAGCTAAAGGGAGCAGCAGTGTTCTCTAAGATAGACCTCAAATCAGGTTATCATCAGGTGAAGGTTAAAGAAGGGGATATACCCAAGACAGCATTCATGACCAGATACGGACATTACGAGTTCGTAGTCATGCCCTTCGGCGTGACAAATGCTCTAGCTACTTTCATGGACCTCATGAACAGGGTATTCAGAGAATACTTAGATAAGTTTGTTATCGTATTCATCGATGACATTCTTATCTATTCAGGAACTCAGGAAGAACACGCAGAGCACCTGAAAATAGTACTGCAGACCCTTCAGCAGAACCAGTTGTACGCCAAGTTCACAAAATGTGAATTTTGGTTAGATCAGGTGTCCTTCCTAGGTCACATCATCTCAAAGGATGGTATTATGGTAGACCCCAGTAAAATAGAAGCTGTGAGTAACTGGAAAAAGACCCAAGAACGCTAGTGAGATCAGAAGCTTTCTGGGATTAGCAGGCTATTACAGAAAATTCGTAGAGGACTTCTCCAGGATAGCCTCCCCACTGACAGCTCTCACCAGGAAGAACAGAAAATTTCAGTGGACAGAGGACTGTGAGAATAGCTTCAGTGAGCTAAAAAGAAGATTGACCAGTGCACCTATTCTGACTCTACCTGAAAATACAGACAGCTTTGATATATATAGTGATGCCTCTAAGTTGGGACTAGGAGCAGTGCTGATGTAAGATGGCAAGGTAATCGCCTACGCCTCCAGACAACTCAAGGATTATGAGAAGAACTATCCTACTCATGACCTTGAGCTTGCAACAGTCGTGTTCGCCCTCAAAATTTGGAGACATTACTTGTATGGAGCTCAGTGCAGAGTGTATATAGATCATCAGAGTCTGAAGTACTTCTTCACTCAGAAGGATCTGAATATGCGACGGCGCAGGTGGCTAGAGCTGGTCAAAGACTATGATATAGACATCCTCTACCACCCAGGGAAAGCCAATAGGGTAGCAGACGCACTTAGTAGAAAGTCCAGTGCTACCCTATTATCTTTAGCAGCCATGTCACCGCCCCTACAGAAAGAGATCACAGATTTCGGTCTCGAACTCATAGTTGGACAGCTCTCTACTATGACATTAGAGTCTACCTTGCTTGGTGACATTCAGACAGCTCAGGAACAGGATCCTGAAATTCAGAAAATCAAGCAAGGGATAGCAGAATTAGAAGGTGGAGAGTTCAGAATATCAGATAGCGGGGTATTATACTTTGGTGATAGATTATGTGTTCCAGATCAGGAGGAATTACGAAGAAAGATTTTAGATGAGGCTCACAAGACTCCCTATGCGATGCATCCTGGCTCCACCAAAACGTACCAGGACTTGAAGAAATGTTTTTGGTAGCCTGGGATGAAGAGAGACATCGCTCGATATGTCAGCACCTGCCTAACCTGTCAGAGGGTTAAAGCAGAACATCAGATACCAGGAGGAGTTTTGCAGCCTATTCAGATTCCAGAATGGAAGTGGGAGGATATTTCTATGGATTTCATAGTGGGATTACCCAGAACCACGAATGGTTTTGATACCATCTGGGTAATAGTCGACAGATTGACTAAATCATCCCACTTCATAGCTATCAGGATATCCCACTCCATGGAACAGCTAGCTCAGCTATATCTCAAGGAGGTAGTCAGATTGCATGGAGTCCCACGAACCATTATATCAGACAGAGATAGCAGATTCACATCACACTTCTGGGAGTGTGTACAGTCAGCATTGGGCACGAAGTTAAAGTTCAGCACAGCCTTCCATCCTCAGACAGATTGACAGACGGAGCGAGTAAATCAGGTACTCGAAGATATGCTCCGAGCATGTGCCCTAGACTTCAAGGGAAGTTGGTGCAAATATCTGAGTCTAGCAGAGTTTGCATACAACAATAGCTATCAGGCCACTATCGGTATGGCACCTTACGAGGCTCTCTATGGGCGGAGGTGTAGATCTCCAATCTGCTGGTATGAGAGTGGTGAACAGAAAGAACTAGAACTTAAGACAGATCTAGTGGCAGATACCACAGCAGCTATACAGCAGATCCGCCAGAGGATAGAGACAGCTCAGAGATACGCGGCACAGACCTTTAGAGTTTTCAGTTGGGGATACAGTGTTCCTCAGAGTGGCTCCCATGAAGGGAGTAATGCGTTTCAGGAAGAAAGGCAAAATAAGTCCCAGATATGTGGGACCATACCTTATCAGCAGAAGAGTGGGCAAGGTAGCATATGAGCTAGAGCTACCCCAGGAAATGTCAGCTGTCCACAATGTATTTCATGTCTCTATGCTGAAGAAGCATATCTCAGATGCCAACTAGGTGATTGAGCCCCAGTCGGTACAAATCCGCGAACACCTCAGTTACGATAGTCGGCCTATTCAGATAATAGACCAAGCAGTTAAGAAATTACGGAACAATGAAGTACCATTAGTCAAAGTTATTTGGCACAGTCACACAGCAGAAGAGGCAACTTGGGAGACAGAAGCTAGTATGAGACAGAAGTACCCAGAGTTATTCTAAGTTTGAGGATGAACTTTTTATAAGGTATGGGGGATTGTAACGCCCGAAAATTCTCAAAAATAATTATTAGAAATATCCTAGTATTTTTCTGGAATTTTAGGATATTTTTACAAAATTGTTAGAGTAGCGGAAGTAGCAAAAATAAATAGAAAATGAAAATAGCCTACGTGGGAATTGAACCCGAGACCTAGCGAACCCTATGACTTATAGATAGCTTTAGTAAACCAAGTGAACCCAGCAGGGCCGTGCTGAAAGGAAAGGGAAACAATTAAATTTATATTCAAGTTGGGCCGAAATTACCACTTAATATAAATAGGGAATTATTAAGTGGGGGTTTATTTTTAATCGGGATTTCTTCTCCTCAAACCCTCATTGACGCCACCCCTCCCTTTTTCTCCTTCTCTCGGCGCCAACCACAAGAGCAACCGAGGGTTCCTCTCCTAGGGCTTCAAGGGCACCTTCTGGCGACGACTCCGACACGAGGATGTTCCCCTCCGTGAGAAGAACACGTAGACGCGAGAGGATCGTCGAGAAGATCGTCTCCACCGGAAAACTAGCGACTAGATTCGTAAGAAAATTACCACAAGAGGTAAGAAACCCCTCACCTGTAGTATAAGTAGGTATTCGAGTGATTTTTATGCATTAGTTTAGTCGTATGCAAATTTTGGCACATAGGGTGTGCACTAGCGTACACCGAGTGCTCGATAGAATGTTTAGCACAGTCGAATGAAATTAGGCATTTTATTAGCTTAGATAAATGCACTAGAACCATTTACATAGCCTATTAGTCTTGCTTCAGCTTTTACAGGACTAGATGTCCAATGGGTGGGCTCCCACAGTCGCCTCTAGGTTCAGACAACCTAGTTCTAGGTTTAGATAACCTAGTAAAAGCAAGACAAGAAATATTAGCTATGTTCAGTATTTTACATTTAGCAATGGCACTGTACTGGATTAGATATCCATTGGGTTGGGCTCCCATAGTCGTCCCTAAGTTCAGATAACCTAGTAACCCTACTAGATTCGGGACTTGCAAACCCGGGTCTAGTTAGAGATGCGCGCATAGTAAGTACAGTTGCCGGGCCCAAACAACAGCTTGATTATTATTTTAATCTAATTATGAATATAGTTTTAGAACCCCACGAAATAGTTATGTGAGTTCAGTACAGCTTTAGCATTAGATCAGTATTAGCTTAACTCAATTTTAGTATCAGTTTAGTTCTCCTATTGCTACAATGTGATAGTTTATGATTAGCTCTTATTGCCATGATCAGTTTCTAAATTCTATGTTTAGTATGTCATGCCATGCTTAGCATATTCAGTATGTACTTCAAATAGCATGTTTTCAAATCATAACTGCACTGTATGCATGTTTTAGTGAGGTAGATGGTTTCTTACTAAGCTCTCAAGCTTACAGATACTTTTTCCTTATACTGCAGATAAAGGTAAAGGAAAGATGGATTAGCGGGGGCTGGAGGGCAATGCGATGAAGATGTGTGTGGACGGAACTTGGAATAAAGATCTTAGGGAATTTCAGCAAGCTTGTTTTAAGCACTAAAACCTTTTAGGCTTTTATTAGTTGCACCTTAGTATGTTTGTAAAATACCGAAAATAGGCGAATATTAATAAGGGAATTTTCCGAAATTTTTGGAAATTTTTCGGGAATTTTTCGGAGCTCGTATGGACGAGTTTACGGGGATAAAAATGGGGCTCCGGGAAGGCCTGTTTTGGATACCCGTTTAAGTGAGGAAATGTTTTATTTATAAATACCTTTTTACTCTTTTTCTTTTATTTTCCCCCTCGCCATTTCTTTCTTCCCCGCACCCTCACTCGAGCCTCGCCCGCGCCTCTTCTGTTCCTCTCGCCGAACTAGGCACCGAGCCTTCTTCCCCGCCAAATGCTGTGCCCTAACTGCCACTCGGCGGTTCCTTCTCCTCGTCGCGTGCCCTAGTCCTTACCCGTGCCTATTTCATTTCGGCGCCGATCTTTTTCCTTCCCTAAGTCTTGACGCCGTGCCCTAGTTTTTTCTTCTCGCTACGAGCTCTCGCCGGCTGAACCCTTCTTCCCTTCTGTTTTCTACCTCCGGCCGCCGAGCAAAGCTGTCTTCTATGTGCCCTAGCCGCGAGCCACCCGAGCACCATCGCACCTCTGTCCTAGGTGACGGCCAAAGGGGGAAAGGACCGTTCCCTAGATCTATTCCTCACTGCAGCACGAAACAGCGCCACCAGCCAGTCTCATCGGGCCCTAGCATTGTCGTCGGATCCTTGATCACCTCTGATCAGTGGAGAGGAAGAAGGTAAGATTGATCGGAATTTAGTCGTTGCTTAATTTGTTATCTCCAATTCTTGATCTCAATTGGATCTGACCAGTGGGAAAGATTTCCAGCAGGGAGATTGTACTAGGTGGGTAGTTCTTGGTCCGACCCATCTTGATCCAACGTTAACAGTGGCTAGGTAGTGAGGTAAGAAGTAGAGAATTATATCTTTGTTATAGACTCTATGTTGTTTGGACTATTGTGATGATAGATTTGATTTAGGTATGAGGTAATCAATTTGTACATGTGTATTTGCTGACTAACGATCCATACTCTAGGTTAACCAGAGGTATTTGGTTGGAACGACAGCAGGCGTCTTCGGCAGTGACTCAACAGCCGAATATGCATATTTGGGTGAGTTTTGGATTGAGGTAAATGCATTGTTGTTAGTATAAATGGATTTTGGAGTTAGTAAATCTATTATGGTTTGTGTAATTTGGATTGGTTGAATATCATGATGGAATGTATGTCGTTAGGCTCATTGAATTGATTTTTCATACGTGGAGTGTTTGATTATTGATCGAGGATCATTGGATTTATTCGATGAGTTAGGAATGTTGGATTAAACCTGACTCAATCAAATGGATTGGATGAATCGAAATTTATCGTTGCATTGAGGTTTCCTTAATTGGTTTTAGGGATTTTATTTAGCTATTTAACCCATGTGAATTTAGCTAAATAAAATATATTGATACAGGACTCTGATTCGAGATGAGCATCTCAACGTCGGATTTGGACTGGATTGGACCTTCTATTTGAGGCGGGTACCTCTTGACTTATCTTTTATGATATTGTCTTTGGATATGCATAGTATTTTATAACTACAAGCAATGAACATGTTTGTCTTTGGTATGTCATTGTTTGATATCCATAGCATGTTAGGTTTATCGCCTGTGACGTATCCGTGCTTATATCATGTGATTTATTGCCATGAGTACTGTGTTACCATGAGTATCTTAGTTTCTAGAATAAGTGACATACCATGTTTTACTGAGGTTAGGACTAGGTTCTGGACTTTTGGTTTCAGTCATGTGTATCGAGATTATCTGATACTTAGGTTTTTATGCCATGACTGGCTTGTGTACCTCTATTTATATATCACATATGATTCGTGTACCTAAACTTTGATTCTTTGATCTGTGTATATTGTTGGTACATATGTTATGGAAGGGAGATATGTTTAGGATCTAGGTTGTTATACCGTAGAGGACCTGTATACCCTAGATCTGTGGATTTGACTCACTGATATTGTGGTTCCCATATTATATATATGGATATGGTTATGTTGATCAGTTTATGACTATGCTTAGTGTCATGCATCATGATTGCATGCTGCGCGATTGTCGGCTCCACTATGGTTGAGCACATCTCCAGTTACATGTACTGCACACACCACCACTCATGGATTAGTGGTATATCAGGCAGGTGTGTGGCGGTTCTGCTGTTTGGCTCCGTTGGTCTGAGGACTCAGCGTGGTAGCTGGCAGACAGTTCCGCTCTGTTTGGCTCTGCTGGCATTTAGTGTAGCAGCGTAGTAGCCGGCAGACGGTGGACTCTGTTTGGCTCCGTTGGTCAGGTGACTCAGCGTGGTAGCCGGCAGAGATACCTCCCCGTCATTTTGTACCGGGAGTTGAGAGCATTGAGCTCCCCCATTTATGATTTGGGGTCACAGGACAGGAGTACTCCGACAGCATCCCATCCACTCGGTCACTCATCAGGAGTAGTGACGACAGAGTGCACGGTTGTCACAGCCCTACCCACTCGGTCTCACCATTTGTGTGTGAGATGACTGACTGGCGTCAGGGGTGACCAGGACGCATCATTAGCATCATATGCATTGATGTATTTATATTATTGTGATTGCTGCATTTGGTTGCTGCATTTTGGTTGGATACATACTTTTGACCTGCATACAGGATTATTGACACTTTCGGTTTGACGATCCTTTTTGTCCGGATAGGAGTTCCTGGTGAGTACAGCTTCCTCAGTTACCTTTAAGTTTTTGCGTATTCCCTGTATATGATTAGGAAGCTGTATTCCATGTTTGTTGCTGTTAGATATATCTTACTACTCATGTCCATTGGTGTTCGCTGAGTTGTTGAACTCACCCCCGTTGACACTATCTTTTTCAGGTACCAGGTTATTTATGGTGTCGCTTGGAGCATCCTGTCTGCTGGTCCCCACGTCACATCAGAAGACTTATCGGTTTCATGTATGTTTTGTTTGTTTATGTATCAGTTTGTTTAGCTCTGTACTTCGATTTTATTTTTGGAGTGTTGATGCTGTTATGTGGTAATTTGTATTTGTTGTTGGTTGTGTAAGCCTAGCCGGCTAGCAGTTTTTGTGCTTTGGTTTGTATTGGGTTTCTGTCATTTTCGTTGTGTTGGTTTTATTCCAGCCGTGTGGCTGATGATATATATATAACTGCATGGTTGTGTGTATATATTCCAGCCGCCTGTGGCTGATGTATATTGTGTATGTAGAAAGTGTCAGATTGTCCGCCGTACAGGGGAGGTGCTGCCGAAATTTCTTCGAACAGGGACTCCTCTGGGGCGTGACAATTTAGTGGTATTAGAGCAGGTATACGATACTTGCTATATGTTCTGGATTTTTGAGATTTGTTCTGATATCAATTTATTTGGTATCAGAGATCGACTTACGAGTCTTATTTTCCTTGTATTTCGGATTTCGTGTTTTGATCTTCTCGATGTGACTTTTCGGGTCTTAGGACCTGGCAGCAGCAGGACATCTCCAAGCTATAGGAGGTATGTTGGTATATGTTATCCTACCTTTTTGATTAGTTTATGCCCTGTTCATTATTACAGTCTATAACATGTATTAGCACTCTTTACTAGTACCTGTCTGGTTGTTGTAGCATATATTATATGTGATGGGTTAGCCACTGATCTTGATTGACCTTAATAGAGATTGAGGGATTACAGTTTCTGGCGATTTTTCATATCATACACCAGTAGTTTTAGTTTCTGTTATTACTAGTTGGTTAGCAGATTGAGGCACATACCAGCCTCTGCTATTATTAGCTAGGTAGTGACTAGTAATTATATATTCTAGATGACCCAGCCAGTAGAATACAGATATACTCTAATTAGTTTTCGTCGGTAGATGATTAATGTACTCTGGTTAGATCGGTCAATAGAAAACTGATTTATACATGTTGATTTATGAGTTGAAGGAGTTCAATGATGGATAGTTCATTTGTAAATAGTGTGGGTATTCCCATTTAGATATGGTTATTGTAGGTTCCTTGTGGATTAAAGCTATTTAGTTAGCTGTACGTGCCTGATTGACATATTGGAGGATTCTTATCGATTTAAATCTGTGTCGTGGTATGTGCACATGGGTGTGAGTGTCATGTTGGAAGTGTCTTGTCGACTACATCAGTGTTGTGATATATACATATGAGTTTGGTGTGGTATCTGAGGTATCTTGTTGATTATGTGTAATTTGTGAGTGCACCTGGGTTTAGTATGCTTTATTGGAAGTATTAAGTGATTATACTCATTTGGTATTTGTTGTGAGTATTATTTGAGGTGTATTGCCGATTATACCTACGTTGATTTTTGCACACGTGTTCGGTATGTATTGTTGGAGGTATCATACTGAATATACCTGAGTTGTGTGTGTGTTTGATGTATAATAATTGAAGAATTATGTTGATCATACCTATGTTGTGTGTGCACGTGTGTCAGGTCTATGATTGGTAGCATCATGATGATTCTACCTATGTTGAATGTAGAATGTTGAGTGTCTACATTATGTTATTGGTTGTATTGCCCTGTCAACTAATTTTCCTATCAGTGGATGACCCACTAGGATGCTGATAGAGTTGATGATGGATTTGATTAGTTACTAGGTTGTTATATCCTAGACTAACCACAGCGAATTGTGGTAGAGAGATCTTGTACAGTCTCTAGCTGGATAGTTAGGTGCCTTGGGGTACTTGGGTATTGTTTTGTGGTGGAGCGTTGCTCCCACATATCATGGATTGCTGGTAGCGGAGCATTGCTCCTATATTTATTGCAGATACATATTTCAGATTATTTGTGGTGGAGTGTTGCTCCCACATGTTGAGGATTTCTTGTGGTAGAGCGTTGCTCCCACATATGTGGTGTTTCCTGTGATGGAGCGTTGCTCTCACTCTGGAGGATTTATTCTTTGGTGATTATATATCGTTGGTGATTAGATCTGTGTATTGTTGAGGATCTTATTGTTAGGAATGTCTGTGATACAGACATTATGTGTCTTGGTTTTACCATTAGTGCATGCGGTGCCCTAGATGTTATCATGGACTCGATGATTTGGGTATCCCTAGAATGTTTGGATTGGTTTCCATTGTCTTTGTTGACGATGTTGTGATCTATTTCGGATCCGCGGTGAGTCACGTACACCACCTTTGCTTAGATCTAGAGATGTTTCGACGAGAACATCTATATGTGATGATCAGTAGTGCTTATTTGGATTGTCTTATGTGACGATGATTAGGACACACGGTCACCAGTAGGAGTATACCGTGGTTCCACAGGAGATCGAGGTTGTTACCGTTGGGAGTAGACAGAGTCGATATAAGAGGCTCGCAACTTCCTTTGTTTGGCTCGATATTTCCGGAGATACATTGAGGGTTTTTTTTTTTACGGATTGCTATGCTACTTATACGCCTGACCATGTAAGGCGTGAAGGTTACTTGGACTGAGGATTGCAAGACCAGCTTCTAGGAGCTGAAGCAGAGACTAGTGTCGGCTTCGATTTTTGGTTTTTACCTTCTGGAGAGGATGAATTTGTCCTTTACACCGACGCATCTCTTCAGGGTTTGTGCGCTGTTCTAGTGCAACACGATAGAGTATTCTCTTATGCTTCTCGTCAGTTGAAGAAGCATGGGAAGAACTACCTAGTTCATGATCTAGAGTTGGCCGCTATTATTTTTTGCCCTGAAGATTTGGCGGCATTACCTGTATGATATTACATTGAGATTCTCACTAACCATAAGAGTCTCAAATATCTGTTCACTCAGAAGGAACTTAATTTTCGACAGAGGAGATAGATGGAGTTCCTGAAGGATTATGATTATACCATTAGCTATCAACCAGGAAAAGCTAATGTGGTTGCCGATGCACTTAGCCGGAAGTCCAGAGGGACTTTAGCTTGCCACCGAGTTGTGGTTACAGACTTGATTCAGGGTTTCTTCGAGTTTGACCTTGAGGAGCAGGGACAGACCGAGCAGGGTATTCTTGTTACCATAGTTGCTCAGTCGTCGATCAGGACGAGAATCTGTGAGGCCCAATTGTTGGGACCTCATAGAGCTTAGTATGAGGCAGAGTTGGTCCGTACTATTAGACGGAGAGTGTCAGAGGCACAGGACTGCTAGAAGAGTTATGCTGACCGGAGTCTGAGACTTTTAGAGTTCTCCATTTGCGACTATGTATTTCTGTGAGTTTCACCCACGAAAAGGGGTGAAGAGATTGACCTCAGAGGTAAGCTAGCCTGCGATACATTGGACCTTTCCAGATCTTGAAAAGGGTTGGAGCGGTAGCTTATCGTTTAGTGCTACCACCAACTTTGGCGGGCGTTCACGACGTATTCCATGTGTCTATGCTGATGAGGTATATATCCGACTCGACACATGTACTGATAGATATCTTAGTTCCTATTCAGCCTGACGTCACTTATGAGAAGATTCCGGTACGGATTCTAGACCGGAAAGAGCGTCAGTTGTGGAACAAGACTACCCGGCTGGTTAAAGTCGGATGACATCATCATTTGGACGAGGAGGTTACTTGGAAGCTCGAGGATATTATCCGAGCTCGATACCCCATCTTTTCACTTGAGGTATATGATTTAGTTTACCGTTCAGCATTTATACTTTCTGTCTGTTGTTAGTACTTGCTGATGGTAGATAACGAAATTTGGGGACCAAATTTTTATTAGTGGGGGAGAATGTAAAATACCGAAAATAGGCGAATATTAATAAGGGAATTTTCTGGAATTTTTGGAAATTTTTCGGGAATTTTTCGGAGCTCGTATGGACGAGTTTACGGGGATAAAAACGGGGCTCCAGGAATGCCTGTTTTGGATACCCGTTTAAGTGAGGAAATGTTTTATTTATAAATACCTTTTTACTCTTTTTCTTTTATTTTCCCCCTCGCCGTTTCTTTCTTCCCCGCACCCTCACTCGAGCCTCGCCCGCGCCTCTTCTGTTCCTCTCGCCGAACTCGGCACCGAGCCTTCTTCCCCGCCAAATGCTGTGCCCTAACTGCCACTCGGCGGTTCCTTCTCCTCGTCGCGTGCCCTAGTCCTTACCCGTGCCTATTTCATTTCGGCGCCGATCTTTTTCCTTCCCTAAGTCTTGACGCCGTGCCCTAGTTTTTTTCTTCTCGCCGCGAGCTCTCGCCGGCTGAACCCTTCTTCCCTTCTGTTTTCTACCTCCGGCCGCCGAGCAAAGCTGTCTTCTATGTGCCCTAGCCGCGAGCCACTCGAGCACCATCGCACCTCTGTCCTAGGTGACGGCCAAAGGGGGAAAGGACCGTTCCCTAGATCTATTCCTCACTGCCGCACGAAACAGCGCCACCAGCCGGTCTCATCGGGCCCTAGCATTGTCGCCGGATCCTTGATCACCTCTGATCAGTGGAGAGGAAGAAGGTAAGATTGATTGGAATTTAGTCGTTGCTTAATTTGTTATCTCCAATTCTTGATCTCAATTGGATCTGACCAGTGGGAAAGATTTCCAGCAGGGAGATTGTACTAGGTGGGTAGTTCTTGGTCCGACCCATCTTGATCCAGCGTTAACAGTGGCTAGGTAGTGAGGTAAGAAGTAGAGAATTATATCTTTGTTATAGACTCTATGTTGTTTGGACTATTGTGATGATAGATTTGATTTAGGTATGAGGTAATCAATTTGTACATGTGTATTTGCTGACTAACGATCCATACTCTAGGTTAACCAGAGGTATTTGGTTGGAACGACAGCAGGCGTCTTCGGCAGTGACTCAACAGCCGAATATGCATATTTGGGTGAGTTTTGGATTGAGGTAAATGCATTGTTGTTAGTATAAATGGATTTTGGAGTTAGTAAATCTATTATGGTTTGTGTAATTTGGATTGGTTGAATATCATGATGGAATGTATGTCGTTAGGCACATTGAATTGATTTTTCATACGTGGAGTGTTTGATTATTGATCGAGGATCATTGGATTTATTCGATGAGTTAGGAATGTTGGATTAAACCTGACTCAATCAAATGGATTGGATGAATCAAAATTTATCGTTGCATTGAGGTTTCCTTAATTGGTTTTAGGGATTTTATTTAGCTATTTAACCCATGTGAATTTAGCTAAATAAAATATATTGATACAGGACTCTGATTCAAGATGAGCATCTCAACGTCGGATTTGGACTGGATTGGACCTTCTATTTGAGGCGGGTACCTCTTGACTTATCTTTTATGATATTGTCTTTGGATATGCATAGTATTTTATAACTACAAGCAATGAACATGTTTGTCTTTGGTATGTCATTGTTTGATATCCATAGCATGTTAGGTTTATCGCCTGTGACGTATCCGTGCTTATATCATGTGATTTATTGCCATGAGTACTGTGTTACCATGAGTATCTTAGTTTCTAGAATAAGTGACATACCATGTTTTACTGAGGTTAGGACTAGGTTCTGGACTTTTGGTTTCAGTCATGTGTATCGAGATTATCTGATACTTAGGTTTTTATGCCATGACTGGCTTGTGTACCTCTATTTGTATATCACATATGATTCGTGTACCTAGATTTTGATTCTTTGATCTGTGTATATTGTTGGTACATATGTTATGGAAGGGAGATATGTTTAGGATCTAGGTTGTTATACCGTAGAGGACCAGATACCCTAGATCCGTGGATTTGACTCAACGATATTGTGGTTCCCATATTATATATATGGATATGGTTATGTTGATCGGTTTATGACTATGCTTAGTGTCATGCATCATGATTGCATGGCGCGATTGTCGGCTCCACTATGGTTGAGCACATCGATTACATGTCTGCACACACCACCACTCATGGATTAGTGGTATATCGAGGTGTGTGGCGGTTCTCTGCTTAGCTCCGTTAGTCGAGGACTCGGCATGGTAGCCGTGCAGTTCCGCTCTGTTTGGCTCCACGGCATTTAGTGTAGCAGCGTAGTAGCCGGTAGACGGTGGACTCTGCTTGGCTCCGTTGGTCGGGTGACTCAGCGTGGTAGCCGTGAGACCTCCCGTCATTTTGTACTGGGAGTTGAGAGCATTGAGCTCCCCATTTATGATTTGGGGTCATAGGGCGGAGTACTCGACAAGATCCCGCCCACTCGGTCACTCATCGGGAGTAGTGACGACAAAGTGCACGGTTGTCACACCCTACCCACTCGGTCTCACCATTTGTGTGTGAGATGATAGCGTCGGGGGTGACCAGGACGCATCATTAGCATCATATGCATTGATGTATTTATATTATTGTGATTGCTGCATTTGGTTGCTGCATTTTGGTTGGATACATACTTTTGACCTGCATACAGGATTATTGACACTTTCGGTTTGACGACCCTTTTTGTCCGGATAGGAGTTCCTGGTGAGTACAGCTTCCTCAGTTACCTTTCAGTTTTTGCGTATTCCCTGTATATGATTAGGAAGCTGTATTCCATGTTTGTTACTGTTAGATATATCTTACTACTCATGTCCATTGGTGTTCGCTGAGTTGTTGAACTCACCCCCGTTGACACTATCTTTTTCAGGTACCAGGTTATTTATGGTGTCGCTTGGAGCATCCTGTCTGCTGGTCCCCACGTCACATCAGAAGACTTATCGGTTTCATGTATGTTTTGTTTGTTTATGTATCAGTTTGTTTAGCTCTGTACTTCGGTTTTGTTTTTGGAGTGTTGATGTTGTTATGTGGTAATTTGTATTTGTTGTTGGTTGTGTAAGCCTAGCCGGCTAGCAGTTTTTGTGCTTTGGTTTGTATTGGGTTTCTGTCATTTTCGTTGTGTTGGTTTTATTCCAACCGTGTGGCTGATGATATATATATAACTTCGTGGTTGTGTGTATATATTCCAGCCGCCTGTGGCTGATGTATATTGTGTATGTAGAAAGTGTCAGATTGTCCGTCGTACAGGGGAGGTGCTGCCGAAATTTCTTCGGACAGGGACTCCTCTGGGGCGTGACAATGTTAATTGCTATGAATTAGTTAATCATGCACCTTATTATACTTAGAACACTATTGGTATGATGTTAGAATGTTTTGCATTTAGTTAAAATTGATATAAGCAATTTCGGCACGAACAAGTGCTGAAATCATAGCGTAGCTGCAAAATCAGAAACCCCAATCGATTGGTGGATCGATTGGGGGCCCTCAATCGATCAATGGATCGAATGGAAGCTTGTTCCACGAACAGACTGCGTCTGGATCGATCATCCGATCGATCCAGCCTAGTTTTATCGCGAACAGAAGGCTCTGGGATCGATCACTGGATCGATTGGCTAGTTTGGATCGATCAGCCGATCGATCCAGAATATCACCCCGAGCACAGTGGCGTGCTGGATCGATCACTGGATCGATCCAACCCAAGTTCTGCATACAGTAGCATGCTGGATCGATCACTGGATCGATCCGACCATTCCAATCGATCAATGGATCGATTGGGAGGCCTGATAATAACCAGAAATCCTCAGCCCAGTTCCTTGACCATGGGGGGGGGGGATGTAAAACATGTTATGAATAGTTTAGATTACATCCCTTAGCACATATAGAATCAAGAAATGATAATAGATTAGCAAAGTTTTAATTAGTACAACTTTCGCATCTAGATTTAGTGATGGTCAGGGAATAGTTAGCACAGCTTAATGTGACGATCGGCCTTACAGCTTTGTTAGTAGAAGGCGGGTCGTTACAGATCGAGTTCTGACAATTGCAGAAATTATTGGCTAATGATATCCTTCTAAATTGTGATCCAGCATCGAAACAATTCTGCTGTTGATAGCATAGTGTTAACTGAATTTAGATTCCTGAAAATGTTGCTACTGGATTCCAAGTTTTGGGTATGTTTTCAACTTTACATTATTCAAGCCAAAAATCTTTCGAGAATTATGGATTGAATTCTGAAAATTCCTCATTGACTCATAATTCCTACAATTGAGGTAGAAACTAACTCCTATTTTGATTTTCTGGAAGTGGAATTCTTAAAACCAGAAATGAAGAAACCAATGCTAGTTCTGAAATTGATCTTGCTGTGCCAAGTGGAGTGCTTGTGACTGAGTCTAGCAGAATTGTTAGAAACCTGCAGATTTCTATTAAAAGAGAAAATTAGAGTGCTTGAAGTGCTATTGAATTTAGTTATTTCCATGTTGATTGTGGCTAAATCCTGTGAGCAAGGCTGCTGTTAGTGTTCCACTAATTACTGATCAGTTCTTGATTTCTAAAACTTGAGCCAAGGTTTTGATGGAAGAAGAGAATAGAGGAAGATGTTGCTGGTTTGTGATATTTTCTGCAGCTAATAAAAGTTATAAATGAATATACCAATTATAGAATGATGCATGCCAATTCTTGATACAAGTTTCTGATCATTAAGGACTTGAAGTGGATCATGGATGCATGTTGGAATTTTGTGTAAAGTGCAGGACCAAATCTGAAACTGCTGAGAGTACTAAAAATAGAGTGAGGAAAAGAGCAGAATCTGCAGAGAGTGGCACATTGAAATAATAAGTTGATATATATGAAATTCATGTACCAACAAGTGCATGTTTAGTGCTAAATCTCTGTGCTATTTTTGATTAGTAACATCATGAATTCCTGCAAATCTAGAATTTTGAAATTGCACTTAACCTTTTGATTCTTGATATGAAGCTGAAACAAGATTAAGCTGTTAAAATTCAACAAAAGTATGCTGAGATAGAGAATACATATTTGAAAATGCAAAGTTTAGTCATATGGCGTGCCAAATTTGATAAACAAAGGGAATGTTGGAGAGCAATGTTTATGAAAATGTAGTATTTGAGTTGTCTTTGCTGCTGCTGTGAAGATTTCTGTTCTGTGTGCTTATTGTGGGAATTTTCCTATTCTTATGCAAGGAGAGAATTCTAAGCTGCAACGAATTGTAAGAGGAATCTTGAATTGAAACCAGAATAGTAACAAAAAAAGTAAAACTGAATCTGATTTGGGATTGCTGGAAACTGCTCAATTTAAGTTGTATTTACTGGTGCAAAGAATTCTGCATTTCTTATATTCTGGATTTCCAGATATTTGAAATTGGAACCATGTGTATTGATGTATCTTATTGCTGCTACTGACCAGAAACAATTGGAATGTAATCTCCAGCTATAGGCAATGTTGATCTCTGAAGAATCTGGTTGTGCAAGTTGCTGAAATTCTTATTCTTTGTAGCTGTATGATCTGAGTTATTGCTGGACTTGAGGTTTTGAATTAAATTGTTTGCTGAAATGCTTAAGGCAACTTGAATGCTTTAAACTTTAGCTTAAATTGGATGGTAAATCGTTGAAATACAGAAGTCATGTGGTATTGAACCTGAAATTTCCAGATTTCTGAAATTGTGGAGTTTTGAAACCAAAGTGCAAGAGTGATGTTTTTCTGGATTTAATTTTGAATCTGAATTTATAAATTCAAATTCCTATTTCTTTGAATCTGAATTTGTCTAACTAAACAATATTGCAGATGAGTGACTTAGACTCAGTTATAAGTAGGGGTGACTCCAACAACAAGGAAGATTGAAAGAAAGAAACATGGCTTGAAGAGTATCAAGTAATTGGAAATCATGATTTGTTGCATTGTCCGAGACGGCCAATTTTAAGTGTGGGGTAGGGAATTATTCTTCATGATTTGAGATTATTTTTTAGCTTCCAAATGCTGGAATTGAAGTGTAAGAGCTGGAAAAACAGTGAAAACAAAAAAACAGAGAAGAGGAAATGGCTAGACAAAAGAGTATCAAAGTTGGAGATTGAGTATCAAGAATCTTGGGTTTCCATCAAATTGAAGGAGAGGTTAGCATGATATGTTGAATTGGTAATGACAAATGGTATTCATCTTTTACACATCAAAATTGGTCAACTCATCAAGTATATTTCTCCAATACTCTCATCTTCTCATATATTTCATTGAATTCTTTTCTTTTGCCAATTTCATCCATTTTAATTGTTCTTTTTTATTCCATTTCAATTCTTGTTGATAAAATCCTTTTGATTCATGTATGCTATGTTTATAGTGGTGGAGAATTAGAAAACAAGCAAGCTTATCGTAGTGAAATGTTGTGAGTGACATTGAGTGAGCTCCATTTATATGCATTTTTGAGTGTGAGGGCTAGAATAGGTGAATATCTTGTGAGATTGCAACTTGCTTAATTTTTCAATTGGATTGAAATTATCATACCTACTGATTATTGTTTGAATTGTATTCATGATTGTTTGTGATCTTTAAGATGACCTTAGTTAAATTCTTTTTACTATCTACTAGATATTGCTAGGGAAATTTTGTGGAGATGATTTTTAGGTTTTATTTACTTGTACGGGATGTCCAAGGCTAAGTGTAGGGGATTTGATAACCATGATTTTGCTGCATTATTTTGATTCATAATGCATATCTTTAATGGTCTTTTCATAGCTTAATTTCACATTTTACATTGTATTTCATAATTGCATGTGATCTTGGACTTAATTGCTAATTAGCTTATTTTCATAGTATTTGATGCTAATATTTGTTTATTATTTTGTAGGCATCAAAAGGGTTTTAGACCCGATTAGATCAGGCCACACTTGGGTCCAAAATCTAGGGCTAAACGAAGCGATCAAGCCTTGGAGTGTTTTGGACCGTCCATTGAAGATTAAGAAGATCTGAGCCATACGTCAAACATCTGGTCCATCCGACCTAATGGGGAGTAGATCTGGACCGTGGATCAAGATCAATAAGTTTTGATCCAGATATGAGTTCATCCAACCGTTGATCAAGCCCCGAGAAATCTGGACCATCCGATCAGATCTGAGGAGAGGTTTAAATCCCGTGAGAAGCTATAGTGCACAGTTGGGCTCAGGCGTTCGCGATTTCTTCACTGTAGCATCGTCTTCTTCACAGCGACGTGCAGCTCGCATTCCCGATTTCCAGATCTGAAGGCAAGCTTTATCTCCGACGACAATATCCAACTTCCGGCGTCCATCTTCCGGTGATCAGAGAGTGCTAGAGGGAGCTTTCTCGGCGTGTCTTGGTTCTGTTCATCGCTGCGATCCTGTTCAAGGGAGTTTTCTTGACCAGCGACTTTCGCAATCAATAATGCTTCAAGGGAGGTTTCTTGAGGTCTCTGATCTTCTTCCGATTCTCATTCTACAGCTAAATTGGTGCGATCTGATCAATCGCATTAGTTTGGGAAATTTTGAAATCCATGCTCTGTTCCTCGGTTGTTGGGATTACCAGATGGTTGCGAGGTTGAGGGGAGGTTTCCAAGGGTTGTGAGCATCCTCTGGTGATAGTTCGAGGCTAGAGATGAGTTATTGAATGCTTGAGGGGAGGTTGTTAGGATGTATACTAAAAGCCTAGCTTTTGGTATAAACATTTATAAGAATCACATTGGTCAAGTGTCTACATTTATATATACCAAATGTAGATGTTCAATTAATTTATATTGTAGATAACATAGTGTGTGGTGTCACACACAGTAGATTGTGTTATTAGTTCTTTATAAATTATAAACAGTAGCTCACTACCAAGATGGAAAGAAACAAACCATTGGTAGGTCATAGTGTAATTAGGTATTTGTTTATCTTAACTATATAATTACAGTAGTACACTTAGAGTGTATTGAGTAGGACCATTTGAGGTCGTTTCTTTTATACTAACTTTATAAAGGAACAAAGACCTCAGTTATTATTGAAGTGTGTGCTCTTAATCCTAATATAATAACAAACACATATATTTGATATTTATTTCTTTAATTTATCAATGGGTGAGATTTAGTTCGATAAATCAATAAGCCCGATAAGTTGGGAAATGATATCACTTATAGTGTGTGTTGTTGATTATAGAAGAAAACTGTGTCCTAGTGATCTACGTTGATAATGTCCCCAAGAGGAGCTCATAAGGATTGTCATGTTAAACCCTGCAGGTGGACTTAGTCCGACATGACGATAAGGTTGAGTGGTACTACTCTTGGACTAAGATATTAATTAAATGAGTTGTCAGTAACTCACTTAATTAGTGGACATTCGACATCTTAAACACAGGGAGACTAACACACTCATAATAAGAAGGAGCCCAAAATGTAATTTGGGATTGGTGCGGTAGTTCAATAATAGTTCTTTAGTGGAATGAATTATTATTGATGAAATTAAGTTATGTGTTCGGGGCGAACACGGGATGCTTAATTTCATTGGGAGACCAAAACCAATTCCTCTTCTCGGTCCCTATCGTAGCCTCTTGTATATAGAGATTTATACCCACCACATACCCACCTTCTTACCCATCTTAATGGGGTCGGCCAAGCTAGCTTGGAACCCAAGCTAGGGCCGGCCAAGACCAAGTGGATGAGCCAAGTTGGTGGTCGGCCAAAGCTTGGGTCCCAAGCTTAGGTGGCCAGCCACTAGAATATTAAAAAGGATTTTTTATTAAAATTATTTCTTATGTGGATATCATGGATTTAAAAGAGAGTTTAAAATTTAAATATTCCCTTTTATAGCTTTCTACAAAAGATTAAGAAAAGATTTGAAATCTTTCCTTATTTGTAGATTGAAAGGAGATTTTAATTTTAAGAAAACTTTCCTTTTTAACCATGATCATAATTTAAAAGAGAATTTAAAAATTAAATATTCTCTTTTATTAGTTTCTACAAAAGATTAAGAAAAGATTTGATATCTTTCCTTATTTGTAGATTGAAAAGAGATTTTAATTTTTAGAGATAACTTTCCTTTTTGAAAATTATCCACATGTTTAAAAGAAAGATTTTAATTTATAAAATTTCCTTTTTATAACCCACCATGAAGGGAAAAATTATTGGTGAAATTTTTTATAAATTTCCGGAAACAAATTAGGAAGTTTTAATTCTTGTTCTAATTAAAACTTTCCTTGATTTGGGGATTGAGGTGGCCGACCATTGTTATTAAGAAAAGAAAATTATTTTTAATTAAATAATTTTTCTATTTCATGGCAAAAGAATTAAGGAAGTATTTTATTAAATTTCCTTATTTGCCAAGACCAAGGATTATAAAAGAGGGGGTAGAGGTGTCTTCATGTCTAACGACTCTATTCTTTTCTTCCTCTCTTTTCTTCCTTGGTGTTGCCGGCCCTAGGGTCTCCTCTTCTCCTTCTTTTCTCTTCCTCCTTTGTGGCCGGCGGCATCAACTTAAGGGAAGTCCATGGTGGCCGGTTCTAGCTAGGAGAAGAAGGAGGAAATAAGGCTTCGTTTCTAGCATCCCTTGGAGCTTTGTGGTGGTGACCGGATCTTTACTTCTCATGGAGAATTAATGGTGGCCGAATCTAGCTTGGAGAAGAAGGAGCTTGGTGGTTCTCGTCTCGGAAGATCGTTGCCCACACAACGTCCGAGATAAGAAGAGGAATACAGTAAAAGATCAAGAGGTTATTTTTGTTTACAAAGAAAGGTATAACTAGTAATTGTTTTCCGCATCATACTAGTTTTCTTTGTATAGTTATTTATGGAAATACCAAACACAAGAGGCATATGATTCTAGAGTTTTCAAAATAGTTTTTTTTTTCGAGTTTGTGTTTTCTTCTTTTTCGAATTTGTGATTCAATTGTTCTTTTGGTTAACCTAGAGTTATTTAAGGAAATAAATATTATCTTTCCTTAAAAGTCTTTGCCTAAGCGGTGGTGGTTGCTCCCATATCCAAGAAGGTCATGTGCCTCGCCATGCAGTCCTGGAAGCCAATTTTGGAAATTAATATTTATGGAATTAATAACTTAGGTAGATTTGAATCTATACTGTTAAGTTCCGCTTACGATTTAAATCTAAACCATTAAGAACAGATAAGTTAAATTTGGAATCAATGATGTTAAGTTTCGTCTGCGATTCCTAATTTAACTTCTAAAGAACACAATAGGTTATTTAAGGAAAGGTTCGACACTTGTACAAAAAATTTTGTACAGTGGAGCCGGTACGGTTTTCCTAAGTTTAACCAACAATTGGTATTAGAGCTAGGGTTTGCATCTGTGTGTTTGGTTTTCAATTAGGTTATGCACATGTCATACATAATTTAGGTAGGATAATAGTAGGATGTGCTAACTTTGTGGTTGCAGGCTCCAACTATTATGGCTTATAGATGTTGTGTGTGATTGGACCCTTGGACATGTCAAGGGCATTATTTTTGTGTGTGCATGATTCTATGTAATTAAATACAGTAGGAGCTGTATTAGTTATTAGGTTTTACATTTTTGTTCGATCTAGAATACATGTACATTCCCTCGTGGAATATAGGATCGATGTATGTAAAATTCTATATTTGTCGCGGATCGGATGCTTGCGAGGCATGGTACTTTTGCAGCACCAGTGGCGCAGCGGAATAAGAAGCAAGATTGATGTGACGAATCGACCTGATGGCGGTGGCTAAAGATGGCAGCAGCTAGGGTTGAAGCACACGGAGGACAGTGAGGGAAGAAGCCATAATAGTTGGAAAATTAATTTCCATATTTATTGCTTTATTTACTGTGATGTGTGTGTGCATGTGATGAATGCTAGATTAGGTTAAAATTCCTCACCTTAAATAACTAAGTGGGAGAGGGATTAGTATATTAATCCCACGGTCTCCATTACTGGTTTGTAAGTGATGCAACATGCTTGCGTGTTGGCTCTGAGTGCCTCCCTCCACAACAGATGAGTTTGTTTGTGGATCACTAGATCAAACTTCCTTAATGGTTGGTTATAGGAAGTTATTTAGGATGTGTGTGATCTTCTCCAACTGAAGGGGCACAATTCTATTTAATGGATTTAGTATCAAGTAATGGTATACACTTAGACACATTTAATAGTATCCTCCCCAACGGAGTCACTACTATCACTTGTGTGACCAAAGGGAAACCAACTATTGATTTGTCATAAAACTAGATTGGCAAGATAATAAAATTAATAAACCTCTCTTACAAATGTTTGAATTTGTATACGTCCACACTAACGTGGCATATAAGATTCATGGTATTTGAGGTAATTTTATTTGTCAAAAAGTTATATTGACAAGATAGTCAATAGGTAAAACCCTCCTCTTACAAATGTTGATTTTGTATACGTCCACACTAACGTGGCATGCAAAACTCACGGTGTTTTGAGGTGTTGGTAAATTTAAATAGTATTTTTTGAGGAATCAATATTATTTTAAATTTAGAGTCTTGACTAAATATTTGATCAAAGACAGACCAACTATTAATTTTATTTGTCATAGGTTGACAAGATAATAAAATTAATGGAAGAAATCTCTTTTTAGAATTTGTATACGTCCACACTAACGT
The DNA here is from genome assembly GCF_018446385.1 of Zingiber officinale. NCBI lineage: Eukaryota > Viridiplantae > Streptophyta > Magnoliopsida > Zingiberales > Zingiberaceae > Zingiber > Zingiber officinale. The sequence continues at coordinate 75,490,658 of NC_055989.1, forward strand.
GGCATACAAAATTCACGGGGATTTTGAGATGTTGGTCTTGACCAAATATTTTTGTGATTCTTAGGATTTCAAATGTTAGTCAATCCCCTAGTTGTTATACTATAGAATAGACTTAGTAGTCCCAATTGTAATGATTAAAAAACTTGGACATTAAGGTAGACTGTCTTCTCAGAATTGAGAATAATAACGGTGTATTTTATTAGTTGTTGAAACATATTTAATGGTGTTATCTACTGGTACCTGGCGTGTAGATACAGGAACCACTGATTATGTCTGCAATTCATTGCAGGGGTTCCAGAAAATCCAACAACTATATAAATCATCGTCCACATGGGCACTGTTGTAAAAGTAGCAGCTGTTGCAATGGGAGATGTTTATCCTTTGATAGGAATAAAACATGGATTTTAAGAAATTACTTTTAAGTACCAAGTTTAGAAAGAAATTTATTTCAGTTTCTAAACTATTCAAAGAACTTGATATTCTGCCTCTTTTAATAACAAAGTTGTTATCAAGAAAAAGAGGGAAGTAATCTGTTCTGGTACGTTGGTTGCAATTTATAAATCCAATAACTCCCACGATGCAACAAATGGAAATTAATAACACATCTTCTAACTTTAAGAGAAAGTAACCTTCGGAAATGAACCAATCATATTTTTAGCATCTAAGGCTAGGTTATATTAACTTGAGTAGGATTCAAAGGATAATAACCAATGAACTCTTAGGTTCATTGGTAGTGGAAATCTTTCCAACCTACGAGTCTTACTTGGAAGGAAAAATAACCAAGAAGCTTTTAAATCTAAGGGGTATGGAGCCAAAGATATGTTAGAATTGGTTCATTCTGATTTGTGTGATCCTATGACTATCCAGATAAGAGGTAGTATCGAATATTTCGTCTCTTTTATAGACGACTATTTGAGATAAGGATACATTTACTTGACTCGCCACAAGTCTAAGTACTTTGATTAGTTCAAAGAATACTAGGCTGATGTGGAGTAACGTCAAAGTAAAAGTATCAAGATACTGCGGTGAAATCGTAGTAACAAGTACCTCTTATGATAGTTTAGGAGTCACTTATCAGAAGTCGGAATTTAATCTCAACTAACTACACCTGGTACACCTCAGCAGAATGGTGTAGTAGAAGGTATAAGACTCTTAAGGAAATGAGTAGATTGATGATGAGTTATTCAGAAAATTACCAAATTCATTTTAAGGATATATTCTGGAAACAGAAGTGAACATAGTACCTTCCAAAGTCAGAACTCTCTACTCATATAGAATTGCTGAATAGGCGTAAGCCTATTTTGAAGCATTTTCGGATTCAGGTAGTCCAGCACATATGTTAAAGAGAGACAATGATAAGTTGATAGGAATTCACTTGTTTGAGGGTTATCCTAGAGAAACGAAAGTAGGTTTATAGTCTTAAAAATTAGAAGGTCATTGTTAGCATCAATGACTGATTTTTAGAAGAGGACTATATAATGAACCACAAGCCCATAAGTAAATTTGTTCTTAATAAAGGACACGTCTAATCTAGTACCAACTGTACAAGATGAAATATCACAAGAAACTGCAACACGTATCACAATTGATACACAATTATAGACAGTGCCTCATCGTAGTGGGAGGGTTGTCAAACAACCTAAAAGATTCATGTTTTGGGGAAATCTTTGGATTTGATCCCAAATGAACATGAGCCTGATCCCGGACATATGACGAAGCACTCTAAGATAAAGATGTAGCATCTTGGCAAAGAGCAATGAATACAGAATTAGAATATATGTATTCTAATAAAATTCTGGGAGCTTATACAATCACCAAATGGTGTAAAAGTCATTGGGTGAAAATAAGTCTACAATAGAAAAAAGGGATAGATGGGAAAGTGGAAACTTTCAAAGCAAGGCTTGTTAAAAAAGGAAAACCTTTTATCGGTAGTCATGCTTAATTCTATCTGGATTCTTTTATCTATTGCTGCTTATATAGACTATGAGATTAGGCAAATGGATGATAAGATAGCTTTCCTTTATGGAAGTCTTGAAGAATGCATCCATATAAAGCAACCAGAGGGATTCATTGCAAAGGGCAAAAGAGCATTTTGTTTGTAAGCTCAATCAGTCTATGGACTGAAGCAAGCTTCAAGGTCTTGGAACATCTGGTTGTAATCCAGTCTTAAGGATTTAGTTACCAGATAAGTCTTGTGTATACAAGAATTATGATGGAAACGTGGTGGTATTTCTTGTACCATACGTAGATTACATTTTTTATAGTTGGAAAAAATATCAAGGTGTTATCGGAAGTAAGGGTATGGTTGTCCAAGCAATTTATTATAAAGGACTTAGGAAAATGAGCTCATATTCTTAGGAACAAGGTTCGCAAGAAAAGAATGTTGTGCTTATCCCAAGCTTTGTATAACAAGCTCGTTTTAGCATGCAAAACTCCAAGAAAGGTTTTCTACCTTTTAAGCATGGAGTGTCTTTATCTAAAGAGATGTCTCCGATGACATCAAAGGAGATTGAGGACATGTAGCTGTTGGAGTGTATACTGAAAGCCTAAGCTTTTGTAAACATTTGTTTTGAATAAAGAATCACATTTGGTCAAATTATCTATATTTGTTTGTAGTTGTTCAATTAATTTATATTGTAGATAACATAGCATGTGGTGTCACATGCAGAAGATAATGTTATCAGTACCTTATAAATTATAAACAGTAGCTCACGATCAAAATGAAAAGGAAAAAATCATTAGAAGGTCGTAGTGTAATTAGGTATCAGTTTATCTTGACTGTATAATTACACTAGTACACTTAGAGTGTATTGAGTAGGATCATTTGAGGTCGTTTCTTTTATACTGACTTTATAAAGGAACAAAGACCTCAGTTATTATGGAAGTGTGTGCTCTTAATCCTAATATAATAACAAGCACATATATTTGATATTTATTTCTTTAATTTATCAATGGGTGAGATTTAGTTCGATGAATCAATAAGCCCGATAAATTGGGAAATGGTATCACTTATAGTGTGTGTTGTTGATTATAGAAGGAAACTGTGTCCTAGAGATACTAGGTTGATAATGTCCTCAAGAGGAGCTCATAAGGATTATCATGTTAAACCCTGCAGGTGGACTTAGTCCGACATGATGATAAGGTTGAGTGGTACTACTCTTGGACTAAGATATTAATTAAATGAGTTGTCAGTAACTCACTTAATTAGTGGACATTCGATATCTTAAACATAGGGAGACTAACACACTCATAATAAGAAGGAGCCCAAAAATGTAATTTGGGATTGATGCGGTAGTTCAATAATAGTTCTCTAGTGGAATGAATTATTATTGATAAAATTAAGTTGTGTGTTCGGGGCGAACACAGGATGCTTAATTTTATCGGGAGACCAAAATCAATTCCTCCTCTTGGTCCCTATCGTAGCCTCTTATTTATAGAGTACTATACCCACCTATACCCACCTTCTATACCCACCCAAAGGGGGCCGGCCAAGCTAGCTTGGGAACCAAGCTAGGGCCGGCCTAGGTATGGTCGGCCCTAGCTTGAACCCAAGCTAGTGGGGGCCGGCCAAATTAAATTAAAAAGGAATTTTAATTTTAATTTTTATTATGTGGAAGAAATAATTTATTAAAGAGAATTAAAATTAAAATATCTCTCTTATAAAAGATCTACAAAAGATTAAAGAAAGAGATTAGATCTCTTTCCTTATTTGTAGATTGGTGAGATATTTTATTTTCTCTTTAAAAATTATTCACATGTTGTAAAATTAAAATTATAGAAATTTCCTTTTATCAACCATGAAGAGATTTTTGAAGAGAAATTTTATTTTTTAAAATTTCCGGAAATAAATTAGGAAGTTTTAATTTGTTGATTAAAAACTTGTCTAAATTGTTTCCCCTTGATGTGGCCGGCCAATATAGATTAAATTGGGAAATTTTATTTTATTTTTCTCAATTAAATCATGTCAAGGAAATTAAGGAAATTTTATTGTAATTAAATTTCCTAATTTGCCTAGGCCAAGGAATATAAAAGAAGGGGTGAGGGTGCCTTCATGAGACACAACCTCTATTATTTTCTCTCCCTCTTTTATTCCTTGGAGTGGCCGGCCATCCTCTTCCTCTCTCCCTCTTTGTGGTGGCCGAAACTCTCAAAGGATTGGAGCTCTTATGGCGGCCGGATACTACTTGGAGAAGAAGAAGAAGGAGGAGGAGAGAAAGCTAGCATCTCTTGGAGCTTGGTTGGTGTTTTGTTCTTCATCCTTGGTTAAGCTTTTTGTGGCCGAACCTAGCTAGGAAGAGAAGAAGGTGGTTGGTGGTTTCTCATCTCGGAAGATCGTTGCCCACACAACGTCCGAGGTTAGAAGAGGAATACGGTAGAAGATCAAGAGGTTTTTCTACAAGGTATAACTAGTAATTTTTCTTTCCGCATCATACTAGTTATTTATGGAAATAATACCAAATACAAGAGGCTTACGATTCTAGAATTTCGAATATGTTTTTCGATGTTGTGTTCTTTTGTTTTTTCTTTTCCTTGTGATTTGATTGTTCTTTTCGGTAAACCTAAAGTTATTTTAGGAAATTAAATATTAGCTTTCTATAAAAGGTTTTGTCTAGTCGGTGGTGGTTGCTCCCATATCCAAGAAGGTCATGTGCCTCGTCACGTCAGTACTGGGAACCAATTATGGAAATTAATATTTAATGGAATTAATAACTTAAGGTGACTTGGGTCGAACGTGTTAAGTTCCGCAGGAGATCCAAGTCAAAACCTAAAAGAACAAATAGATTAAGTTTTGGATCAAACGTGTTAAGTTCCGCAGGTGATCCAAAATTTAATTTAAAAGAACACATGGTAGCTAGGAAAAGGTTCAGACCTTTGTACAAAATTTTTTTACAGTGGAACCTCTAGGTTTTCCGAGTAGCAACCAACAGTAGCCAGTTCTTTATGCTCCGACAGTTGGACAGCCTAATGTATGCTATGCACGAGATCGGATATCTGTTTTACCTAGTGCATAGTTAAGCAGATATCAAAGTAACCCAGGACAGGGACATTGGACTGCTGCGAAAGCATATGTTGAAGTACCTTAGAAGGACTAAAGATTATATGCTAAGTTTACCAGTCAGATGATTTGCACCCTGTGAGTTACACAAATCCGGATTTCCAATCAGATAGGGATAATAGAAAGTCGACCTCGGGGTTTTGTGTTTACTTTAGGAGGTAAAGTCATAATTATGAAGGAATGTTAAGCATAGGTGTTTTTCAGACTCCACCATAGAAGCTAGAATATGGCAGCCTCTGAGGCAGGCATAGAAGCTGAATGACTCAAGTGACCTCAAGATGGACTTAGATATAATTTCTGGTTTGTCCAAAAGATTATTACAATTTATTGTAATAATAATGGTGCAGTAGCAAACTCGAAGAAATCATAAGTCCATAAGGTAAGTAAACACAATAGAGCACAAGTACTACCCAATACGAGATTTCGTATAACGAGGAAAAGTTGTTGCCGCCTAGATTGCATCAGATGATAACCTAAGGTCCTTAAGGCAAGATCCTTTTGAAAGACTTGGGAATCAGATGTATGGCAGCAGATATGGCAGCTTAGTTTTTTAGTATAAGTGAGAGATTGTTAGGATGTATACTAAAAGCCTAGCTTTTGGTATAAACATTTATAAGAATCACATTGGTCAAGTGTCTACATTTATATATACCAAATGTAGATGTTCAATTAATTTATATTGTAGATAACATAGTGTGTGGTGTCACACACAGTAGATTGTGTTATCAGTTCTTTATAAATTATAAACAGTAGCTCACTACCAAGATGGAAAGAAACAAACCATTGGTAGGTCGTAGTGTAATTAGGTATTAGTTTATCTTAACTATATAATTACACTAGTACACTTAGAGTGTATTGAGTAGGACCATTTGATGTCGTTTCTTTTATACTGACTTTATAAAGGAACAAAGACCTCAGTTATTATGGAAGTGTGTGCTCTTAATCCTAATATAATAACAAACACATATATTTGATATTTATTTTTTTAATTTATCAATGGGTGAGATTTAGTTCGATAAATCAATAAGCCCGATAAGTTGGGAAATGATATCACTTATAGTGTGTGTTGTTGATTATAGAAGAAAACTGTGTCCTAGTGATCTACGTTGATAATGTCCCCAAGAGGAGCTCATAAGGATTGTCATGTTAAACCCTGCAGGTGGACATAGTCCGACATGACGATAAGGTTGAGTGGTACTACTCTTGGACTAAGATATTAATTAAATGAGTTGTCAGTAACTCACTTAATTAGTGGACATTCGACATCTTAAACACAGGGAGACTAACACACTCATAATAAGAAGGAGCCCAAAATGTAATTTGGGATTGGTGCGGTAGTTCAATAATAGTTCTTTAGTGGAATGAATTATTGTTGATGAAATTAAGTTATGTGTTCTGGGTGAACACGGGATGCCTAATTTCATCGGGAGACCAAAATCAATTCCTCCTCTCGGTCCCTATCGTAGCCTCTTGTATATAGAGATTTATACTCACCACATACCCACCTTCTTACCCATCTTAATGGGGCCGGCCAAGCTAGCTTGGAACCCAAGCTAGGGTCGGCCAAGACCAAGTGGATGAGCCAAGTTGGTGGTCGGCCAAAGCTTGGGTCCCAAGCTTAGGTGGCCGGCCACTAGTATATTAAAAAAGATTTTTTATTAAAATTATTTCTTATGTGGATATCATGGATTTAAAAGAGAGTTTAAAATTTAAATCTTCCCTTTTATAGCTTTCTACAAAAGATTAAGAAAAGATTTGAAATCTTTCCTTATTTGTAGATTGAAAGGAGATTTTAATTTTAAGAAAACTTTCCTTTTTAACCATGATCATAATTTAAAAGAGAGTTTAAAAATTAAATATTCTCTTTTATTAGTTTCTACAAAAGATTAAGAAAAGATTTGATATCTTTCCTTATTTGTAGATCGAAAAGAGATTTTAATTTTTAGAGATAACTTTCCTTTTTGAAAATTATCCACATGTTTAAAAGAAAGATTTTAATATATAAAATTTCCTTTTTATAACCCACCATGAAGGGAAAAATTATTGGTGAAATTTTTTATAAATTTCCGGAAACAAATTAGGAAGTTTTAATTCTTGTTCTAATTAAAACTTTCCTTGATTTGGGGATTGAGGTAGCCGACCATTGTTATTAAGAAAAGAAAATTATTTTTAATTAAATAATTTTTCTTTTTCATGGAAAAAGAATTAAGGAAGTTTTTTATTAAATTTCCTTATTTGCCAAGACCAAGGATTATAAAAGAGGGGGTAGAGGTGCCTTCATGGATAACGACTCTATTCTTTTCTTCCTCTCTTTTCTTCCTTGGTGTGGCCGGCCCTAGGGTCTCCTCTTCTCCTTCTTTTCTCTTCCTCCTTTGTGGCTGGCGACATCAACTTAAGGGAAGTCCATGGTGGCCGGTTCTAGCTAGGAGAAGAAGGAGAGAAAGAAGGCTTCGTTTCTAGCATCCCTTGGAGCTTGGTGGTGGTGACCGGATCTTTACTTCTCATGGAGAATTAATGGTGGCCGAATCTAGCTTGGAGAAGAAGGAGCTTGGTGGTTCTCGTCTCGGAAGATCGTTGCCCACACAACGTCCGAGATAAGAAGAGGAATACGGTAGAAGATCAAGAGGTTATTTTTGCTTACAAAGAAAGGTATAACTAGTAATTGTTTTCCGCATCATACTAGTTTTCTTTGTATAGTTATTTATGGAAATACCAAACACAAGAGGCATATGATTCTAGAGTTTTCAAAATAGTTTTTTTTTTCGAGTTTGTGTTTTCTTCTTTTTCGAATTTGTGATTCGATTGTTCTTTTTGGTTAACCTAGAGTTATTTAAGGAAATAAATATTAGCTTTCCTTAAAAGGCTTTGCCTAGACGGTGGTGGTTGCTCCCATATCCAAGAAGGCCATGTGCCTCGCCATGCAGTCCTGGAAGCCAATTTTGGAAATTAATATTTATGGAATTAATAACTTAGGTAGATTTGAATCTATAGTGTTATGTTCCGCTTGCGATTCAAATCTAAACCATTAAGAACAGATAAGTTAAATTTGGAATCAATGATGTTAAGTTCCGTCTGTGATTCTTAATTTAACTTCTAAAGAACACAATAGGTTATTTAAGGAAAGGTTCGACACTTGTACAAAAAATTTTGTACAGTGGAGCCGGTACGGTTTTCCTAGGACTAACCAACAGAGGTTTCCGATAGCATTTCTGTTCACGGTAGGGAAGAAGAGGTTTAGTTTCAGTTTTGGTTGTGGAATGTTTTTATTGTTGTTTTCTTATCTGAATTGTTCACGAATTGGCTCAGATCTGATGATCTGATAGTTAGTTTGCAATTTCTGTTTGATTTCTTGGCTTGCTATCCAATTTCTTTAGAGTTCATGTAATCCAAACCCCATTTAGCTGTTTAATGTGTTAACAATATGATTTAGGGTCTTGACAGTTAAAGCATGCATTAGCTTTGTATTCATTGCATTGTTGAAACTGAAGCAAATCTAAAATATGCACAATTCCATTCATAAGCTTAATTTGCATTTGTTAATTGTTAGTTTTAGTTTAGTTTCAATTAATGAAATCAACAACCCTTTGTTTTATACATTTGATGTTTTGTGAATGTGTTCATTACTGAATGTTGAATATACCTCGTGAGCTTTGCATTGTTAACCTATGTGATATGTGGTTGAATGTTAAGTGATTGGATAATTTGTTAGTGGAAGAATTCGATTCAATGATACTAAATTGATCCTAATGTGTTGAGATGAAGTAGGAAATATTTGGATAAGAAACGCATTTCTTTGAGTCATTTTAAATTGTTCTAGTGCACTTTTGGGGCTTAGATGTATTCAAGTTTAATTAGATTTTTGATTGGAACCAATTCTTGAATTCACACACATTTATTAGTTATCTTTGGAAAAATACGACTTGGGACTCGTTACTACAACACTTATTTTAATTTTAATGAGTTTCCAATCTTTATTAATTTGATGCGCCTCGTGACATACAAAAAGGTCGACACCACATGTCAGTACATATTCCATGTTGGTAGTTCACTCACTAAGGGCTTGGTGCATAAGGTGTTTCATTCGCATGTGAATATGAGGGTCCTTATGGAAGAAGTATGCATATAGTGGGAGTCTGTATTTATTTTATTACTCTTTATTTGTTAACAAAAATAAACATTTTATTTTGATTATTGTACGTACGTAAAATTCAAAATATTCTTTCGTATTTTATTTGTTTGACACTTTGAAATAAAAATATTATGATTTACTGCTGATGTTTAGCATATAGTATTTATAAATATGAAATAGATTCATTTTGGAATCATAAAGTTTGATCATGATTTGCTATTGCAGTTCAATATAAATTATTTTACAAATATGATTAAACCCTTGTAGGTCACCTTTCGACTAGTTGGAAATTGATATGTATTGATCACATTTCATGTAATTTTCATGCTACACATCCACATCTTGATCTATGTCATTAATAATATTAGTATTATGATTACTGTTAGAGCTTATTACAATCATATATAGTAACTATGATCTCTTTAGTCCTATACCAATGAAGTTAATGGAGCATATTGTTTATAGGAGGTATTTTGTATCAATAAAGTTTGACATTGTTGTTGACGTCAACTAAAGTTTCTCATAAGTTATACACAAATCATATGTAGCTCAAGTAGAAGATTGTTGGATTTTATTTCCTTTAGGTGGGTTCACATGCAATTTTTCACATATGAATTTATATCGTTAAGAAACCAAACTCGTTATGTGACATGACTAAAATTTATTTAGTTTTGGTTATTGGATATGGACTTCATATGTGTAGAACCTTAAATCCACATAATGATCTATGTCATTAATAACATTGATATTATGATTACTGTTAGGGCTTGTTACAGTCATATATAGTAATTATGACTTCTTTAGTCTTATACCAATGAAGTTAATAGACTAGATTATTTACAGGAGATATTTTGTACCTATAAAGTTTGACATTGTTGTTGAAGTTAGCTAAGGTTTCTCATATGTTGTACACAAATCACATGTAGCTCAAGTGGGAGATTGTTGAGTTTTATTTCCTTTAGGTGGGCTCACATGTGATTTGTCACATACAAAATTATGTCATTAAGAAACCAAACCCATTATGTGATATGACTAAAGTTTATTTGGTTTTGGTTATTGGATGTGGACTTCATATGTGTAGAACCTTAAATCCACATCATCATTATCTATGAACTGATAACGGATGTGGATCCTCTATAAGGGTTTGTTCCCTGTTAGATTTGGGATCTGACAAATTTCTTCGTTCCGCATTGATGTAGATGATCCGGTGATAAGGACAGGGGACCCTCATTGGCGGGAGGTTAACGACACGTGGAGGTCAATGGTCAAGAAGGTCAACCCCAAGGCCGTGCTGAGCGGACAGAGATCGTGCCAAGCTGAGTAGCGGGTCGACCGGACACCCGACCAGGGGTCTCCCAGACCGGACGAAAGGCAGCCCGACCAGGGGTCGGGTTTTCGATGCTCAAGGTAAAAGAGTTTATGGCCGGGCGGACAGGCCGCTCGGCCGAACCGCAGGACAATAAGGTGTAATTCCATCCGAGCACATGAGCAGGGCTTCCCCGCCTGGGCCGAGGTATGCGCATTCCCGGAGGCCATGAGCGCCAAGCGGCTGGTCCGCTCGCCCCGGGAACAAGTAAGAGCGCTAGGAGACAAAAAGGACAGCTGATAAAATCATCCTCGAGACACCTGCCGCCGACAAACAGTATGGTCAGCGGCCGGAGCGGACAGAGTATCGTACGGTGGAAGTTTCCACCGTCACATCTGGGATATGCTCGGACGATTGCAGAATGGCGTCAGGCATGCTTTTCTAATACAACTCTACTGAGGTATGTTTGGGGAAGCGTGCACGCATCTAGAAGCGTGCCCGTGTCTCCCCGGGGTCCTATATAAGGACCCCCAGACTTCAACGGAGGTATGTAATTCTCATCACTGTAGCCACAGTAGCGTTGCCTTGCTCTTCTTCTTCTTCACAGTCTGACTTGAGCGTCGGAGGGTCGTCGCCGGGAAACCCCCCCCCCCCCCCGACTCGGCTTCTTTGCAGGTTCACCGGAGATCCACATCACCAGTCAAAGACAGAGGAGAGCACCACGTCCCCAGCGTCCATCGACTCAGCGCCCGGACAGGATCAAATTGGCGCCGTCTGTGGGAACACACCTGAATCCGAACAAAGACGATGGAAGAAGATGGACGCCAACTCACGGTGACACTCTCTCCCGAAGAACTAGACGCACTCATCCAAGCACGGGCGGACAAGATAGTTGAGCTATAGAAAAGGCTCAAGCCGATCGGATAGCGCAACAGGCAACGTCGGCATCAGGCAGTCGGGCGGCACTAGACGATCGACCGGAGCAGCTCTCAATATAGGGCCAGAACAAAGGTCCGACCGGTACTCAGGTGGAAGTTCCGCCCGCCCCGATACCGTTCCATCAGGCTTTATTCCAAACGTCGTCAGAAGTCGAGCAAGCCAACCTCGACCGTGGCTCTTCGTCTGACGAGGCGCCCATCCATGACGCAAGGAAGGGTAAGGCGCCCCAGACAGATTCGTCCCCCGAGCGGATCAATCGGCAGTTCTCCGAGGTCATCCTATGTAACCCACTACCAAGGCATTACGCGCCCCCGGCGATCGGGGAATACAATGGGACCACTGACCCGGACGACCATCTAGGTAAGTTCGACAACACCGTCACTTTACATCAATATACAGATGGGGTGAAGTGCCGAGTGTTCCTCACCACCCTTTTTGAGTCGGCGCAACGGTGGTTCCGGAGGTTGCCACACGGATCAATAACAAGCTTCAAAGAGTTTCGCACGGCCTTTCTCCACCACTTCGCAAGCAGCAAACGCTATCGAAAAACCAGCGTCAGTCTATTCGCCATCAAGCAAGGATCGTGGGAGTCGCTCCGAGCTTACATCCAACGCTTCAACTAGGTGGTCATAGACATCCCGATGGTCACCTCGGAAACTATGATGAACGGGTTCACACAGGGGCTTGTGGACGGTGAGTTCTTCCGATCGCTTATCCGAAAGCCGCCTCGCAGCTATGACCACATGCTGAACAAAGCCAATGAGTACATCAATGTGGAGGAAGCTCAGATGGCAAGGAAAAAAGAAATACTCTCCGAGCCACCATCTTCAGCCGAGCGGAAACCACCCACTACTCACCAACCACCGAGAGGACCACGGGCAGAAGAAACCCGTCCTCATCAGCACACAAGGCCGCACGCCGTCCAACAGGTGGCAGCCGATCGACCCAAGCCCAAGGGGAAGGTATGGACTCCCATATTTTGTTTGCTCCATCAGTCAGCAACTCACAACACCCGCGACTGTCGGAGCCTCCCCCCAATCACTCATCCTACACCAAGGAGCTATCGCCGTCGATCACCTTCGCCGAATCGACTACATCAACAGCAAAGCCCCGCCCGGCGTACAGAAAGAGATCTCCCGAACGGCAACAGAACCAGCAGCACAGGGCCATTCCTCGGGCATCACATGAACAACCCCGACCATCCACTCGGGAGGAGGAGAATAGAGGTAATGCGTCGAGGGATGAAATCAACATCATTGTCGGAGGGCCGACCGGAGGTGACTCCAACAGGGCAAGGAATGTGTACGCAAGGCAGCTGACGATCCATGTAGTTGGCTGCAGTCAGGAGTGGGTGAACGGGCCCGAGATCAGTTTTGGGCCTAGGGACCTCGAGGGAGTCGAAGTCCCGCATGATGACGCCCTCATCATCCGAGCGGTAATAGCTAACTATACTATTCACCACATCTTTATTGATACAGGCAGCTCGGTCAACATAATCTTCCGGAAGGCATTCGACCAATTGCAAATCGGCTGAGTTGCTGCCGATGACAACCCCCCTCTACGGGTTCACGGGTAATGAAGTTTTTCTAGTCGGACAAGTCTGGCTGGCTATCTCGCTGGGAGAGGAGCCGCTCAGAAGAACGCGGACGGCCAACTTCATCGTGGTCGACGCTCCTTCCGCATATAATGTTATCCTAGAGTGACCGGTTCTCAACGAGTTCCGAGCGGTCGTCTCCACCTTCTGCCAGAAGATCAAGTTCCCAATGGAAGACCAAGTTGGGGAGGTCCGAGGAGATCAGCTTGTCGCCCGGCGATGCTATGTAGAGATGGTCCGAGCCGAGGCTAAATCCGCTCGGAAAGTGCCACGAGTCGAGGTAAACGCTATAACCGAAAAGCCACCTTCTCTAGTTTATGAAGAAAAGGAGGAGGTACAGATCCATCCTACTCGACCAGAGGCCACGACTTTCATAGCATCCGACCTGGAAGAGAGCCAGAAAGAGAAGCTGATCAGATGCCTCCAGAAAAATTGCGGCGTCTTCGCTTGGTCGACCCACGAGTTGCCAGGAGTCTCTCCGAGCATAGCGTAGCACGAGCTTCACGTCCGACCGGATGCTCGGCCGGTAAAGCAAAGGAAGAGGGGCTTTAGTGCTGAACAGAATATCATCATCCGAGCGGAGGTGGAGAAGCTCTTGGAGGCCGACCACATAAGTGAGGTGCAATTCCCGAGCTGGCTCGCAAACATGGTGCTGGTGTCCAAACTAGGCAACAAATGGAGAGTCTGCATTGATTTTCGGGATCTGAACAAGGCCTGCCCAAAGGATTTCTACCCTCTGCCCCAGATCGATCAACTAGTAGACTCCACAACCGGGTGCGAGCTGATATGCATGTTGGATGCTTATCATGGCTACCATCAAGTGCCGCTCGCCCGAGGAGACCAAGAGAAGGTCAGTTTCGTCACTGCAGACGACACTTACTGTTACAACGTAATGTCGTTCGTGCTGAAGAACGCAGGAGCTGCCTACCAGCGGCTGATGGACAAGGTATTCCGGGAGCAAATCGGGTGCAACTTGGAAGTATACGTAGATGATATACTTATCAAATTCTTCCGAGCGACGGACCTTTATGCGGATTTGGAAGAAACTTTCCAGACACTGAGGAGATACGGGGTCAAGCTGAACCCCCAGAAGTGCTTGTTCAGAGCAAAAGGCGGGCGTTTTTTGGGCTATATTGTGACCGAACGGGGCATAGAGGCGAACCCCAGCAAGGTGAAAGCGTTGCAAGATATGCCTCCTCCCAGAAATCTTCAGGAAGTACAGCGCCTCACCGGTCGGATAACGGCGCTATCACGATTCATCTCCCAAACGGCCGACCGAAGCCTCCCTTTCTTCAAGATTCTGCGCAAAGCGACCAAGTTTCAATGGGACAAGGAATGCGATCGAGCGTTCGAGGAGCTGAAGACTTATCTCAATTCTTTTGCCCGTGCTGGCCAAACCAGCTGTAGGAGAGCCGCTCCGTATTTACTTGTCTTCGACCGAGCATGTTGTAGGCTCGGCATTAGTGAGGCCGAACAGCGAAGAGTAGCCCGTGTACTTCTTAAGCCACATTCTAAAGGATGCTGAACCTCGCTACACCGGTCTTGATAAATTGGCTTTTGCCTTGATCCTTGCCGTGCGGAGATTGCGCCCTTAATTTTTGGCGCATATAATCATCGTGATGACGAACAGCCCGCTGGGAAGGGTGCTCCTGAATCTAGAAGCATCCGGGCGGCTCATCAAGTGGACAACAGAGCTGAGTGAATTCGACATTCAGTATCAACCCCGCTCGGCGATTAAGGTGCGGTCCTTGGCAGATTTTGTGACCGAGGTGCAAAATCCTGAGCCCGAAGCTATGTGGAAAGTATTTGTGGACAGATCGACCACTCGGCTCGAAAGTGGAATTGGTACCCTGTTACTTTCCCCTCAAAAAGAGCGGATGCACCTGTCCCTCCGGCTGGACTACCGAGCAACCAATAATAAAGTGGAGTATGAGGCCCTCATAGCCGGCCTGCAGGCCGCGCGGCACGTGGGAGCCAACCGGGTGACACTATTTTCAGACTCCCAGTTGGCTGCTTAGCAACTCTCAGGGTCCTTGTTGCACTCCGCAAGTGTACGGAAATGTCGCAAGTAATATAAAAGATTATCGTATCCACAGGGACTGGAATAAGCACTAGAAATGTCTCAATGCGAATTAGCTAAACAACTATCCAATTGTTTCAAATGCAAAGTGAAGGTAAACAAATCTAATATTAAAGATCAACAAACAAGAGTTTAATGTTTTGGGTTATGATAAAGGGATATTCTAGAAGTTTCGGTTTCTTTGTAAGATTTCTCGAATGTAAACGGTTCACCAATTCTTATCCCTCAATTGCCAAACACTTGTAGAAAGTTGTCGGTTCTCTCTTGCAATAGATAATCGGCTAAGGACTGAGAAATGTATCTAAATATGATCAATTAGACGTGAACCTACGTTGTCCTTACACAGAAGCGCACCTATTACTATGCCTTCCTCGGATATCAATATAGAAGCCCACAACTTATTAATCTATCAGGATACAAGAAACTAAGCACAAGATCCATCCTACTCTCTTAAATGTTCCTATTTCCTTTTCAAGATTATCTCTCAAACGTCCTTACACGGGCTTGCACCTGTCACGTGGATCCCTCGGATGATCGAGTGAGTGTTTATCTTTACAAAGTCCACAAGAAATCCAAACAATCAATCAAGAATGAGAATTAAGTACAAATCACCATTAATCATTCAAGATCTAATTGATACAAGCAAGACAATGTCATTGAAACAAGAAAATGGCAAATCCATAAGAGATTACATCAATCCATCATACAAATACTCCCTTAATCCTAGAATACAAGATCTACTCCATGAATCGAGGAAGAATACCCGAAGAAATAAAGATTACAAGCATTTCTTAAATCCCCAATCCAAGAAACCAAGAAAAGGGGAAAAGAGAAAACTTATCTACGAAGAAGCCTCGTCTTCGGATCCAATCCTCGCTCCGGAGTCGAAATCGTCAAGAACTCCCCTCGAATCGCCCAAAAATCCTCCCAAGAATGGGAGGATACCACCAAATCTTGCCTTCTCCCAAAGGGGGGAGAGATCCCCTTTCAATTCATGAAGGAGGGTTTAAATAGAGCAGGAAATCGGGCGCCACACGGCCCCATGACACGGCCGTGTTCTCTGCCAAAGTTGCACGGCCGTGTGACTCACACGGCCAGGACCCTTCTGCTCTCTGGAAATGCTACACGGCCGTGTGATGCACACGGTCAGGACCCTTCTGCTCTCTAGAAATGCTACACGGCCGTGTGGTGCACACGGCCACCACCTGCTTGGCCTCTGGAAACCTCACACGGCCGTGTAGATCTCCACGGCCATGTAAGGCATCTGCTCTAATTTCTTCAAATCAAGACACGGCCGTGTGAGATTCACACGGCCATGTCCTCTTCCCTTCCTGTTAAAACAACACGGCCGTGTGTGGTACACGGCCTGATGCTCTCTCTCCCTTCAATTCCTTCCAAGCTTGCCCGAGGACGCATAATCTTCACCAATTTCGACTCCTGTGTACAGAAAATGCACAAAAAGCAGATCTCCGAACCAAAAGAGTAAATATGCTAAAAGGAAAGCTGGAAGTATAAAAATGCATAGATCAAGCATGCTCAAAGTATGTAAATGTGCGTAAAAACATGCATAAAAGAGTATATAATCTACGCACATCACACCCCCAGACTTAAACCTTTGCTTGTCCTCAAGCAAAATGCTGCAGTCTAAATTCATATGTTCTACAACACATTCATAAAACCTAGTGCACTTTCCTAACTCTATCAAAAAGTTTCATTAACAAGCGTGATCATGGAAACAAGTAAAGTATGGTTCAAGCATAAGAATCTTGTGCACAGTGTAAAAGTAACTCAACACCCTTCAAGTTTCAATCCATGTCCTAGTCAAGTCGTCATCAAATTTGAATTCCTAATGTTTCCAGTGAAAGACAAGTAACCAGTGATAGGCACTTACTCACCATTCACTTGGTTCATATTTCTCAACTAACCCAAGGTCTCAAAGGTGTGCTCAATCTCAAGGGAAGCTAAGCAGTCATTTCCCCAGTAACCTAACTCGGTCTCAAAGGGGTGACTTGCTAGATTCCACTCATGACAACTATTTTTTATATCCCTTATTTTTTTTTTAATTTTATAAGTATTTGCATTGTGCAAAACTTATTCACAACTGTACTTTTAGCACACATGTTGGGATATTTTGATTTTTCCAAATGAGCTTTAATGATTTGAGCCTCATCCAGTAACCAAAATGAAAGTTGAGAAATCACCATGGAAACCAAGTACTAAGCAAACAAGATGAATCATGACTATTTCAATGACATCAACTATTCAAGCATCAAGCACAAGTGTAGTGAAGATAAAATCCTTAAGGTTGAACCAAAACTAAAACTCATCACCATAAAATTCTCAGCTTATTAATGCTTCCCAAGATAGAAAAAAGAACTACACAAAGTTTACTACTAGCATCATTCGAACATCATGAATCAAGACAATAATCGTGCTAACATTTCACTTGAATCCAAGAAAGCATATAAGTGAAGATTTGATGTTCTCAAAAAAATTTTTGCCATGATTATTTCGAAAACAAGCAAAATAAAGCAACAAGCAATGAAAATAAGAACCAACATGAAAAACTAACAAAAAACTAAAAACTGAAAACCAAACCATGACAGTACATGACACCCCCCCCCCCCCAGACTTAAACTTTTCATCGTCCCGATGAAATCAATATGGTGGAGGTGGAAGATCAGGAAAATCAGGGAAGAAAGATGCAAAATCATTAACAAACCATTTAACTTCGTTTCTGAAAAAATTATGATACTCAAACAATTTATCAATATCATCCTGCACAAATCTCATAAAACCTCTAAGATCTTCATGAAATTCCATTTTAGCCTTATAAGCATTCATCATTTTAGAAATCTTATCACACAATTCTCTCTCACTCTTAAAACAATCTTGTAGCTTTTTAAATAGTTCCTCCTCCATAAGCTTCTTATTCTCAAGAAATTCATTAGTTGAATCTAAATCACTATTAATATTCTCTAAAGCAGAATTAAGTTCTTGAAACATAAAACTATGAATCTCTTGGTTACCCTTAGAAACATTTCTTGGAGTAAAAGATGACAAAGCTCTAGATTGTTGCCTAGCTAACTTTAAACACCAATTCTCTTTGTTATGAATTGTAGTAAAATCATGATTGGGCAATTTTAAAGGGAACCCATTTTTAATGAATAAACTAAATCCATGCTCTTCATGCTTAATCATTTTCATTGCTAAACATGAATTCAAATCCAATGTACAAGAACTCTCCACCACCTCTAATTTACTCAAATCACATCCTAATACTAAGGCCAATTGAGTAAGTAATTCCCCTAAAATAATAGGTGTGGTAGAATTCGATTTCCCTAATTTTGCCAAATGTTTAAGAAAGAAATAACCAGAATTAATTTGAACATTTTCGACCATTGCCCACAAACAATACAAATCTACAAGTCTTACTGATCCCTCTTTGTCCTCCCTTCCAAATATAGTGTTTTTCATGAATAAGTAAGCATATTTAAAAATAGGATTGATAATTTGGGAAACTCTAAAATTATGAGGATCAAATAGCGGTTGTTCAGAAATTTGTCGCCAAAAATGTGAATTCTCAAATTGGGGCAAAATCACACACACCTCATTCTTTGGCAATTCATAACAAGCATTAAAATCTCCCAACGTCCATTCATAACTTTCATCAAACAAACAAAATTTAAGCTTCTCCCCACCTTGAACATTATCAACCTCTATTGAGCTGAAAAATTCAAAAAAAATTCTAGGATAAGTAGGATATTTTATGTTCACTAAACCACTCCATCCTATCCTTTCAAATAACCAAACCAAATCATCCTTAAACCCCAAAGTTTCTAAAGTTTCAACATCAAGAAACCTAGTGCCTAAAAGAGGTCGTTTACATAAAGAAGAATATCTATACCGTTGCTCATCACTAGAGAAAACAATACCAAAGTCATTAGAAATACCTTTAAAGCAAACATTCCTCTCCTTTCTTGCAACCACCTTCTCCTTCCCTTTTCTTGTGGCCGAAATCTCCTCAATCACGTTTTCCATGGAAGAAAATCAAATCTCCTTAAGAAGAATGAGAAAGAAAAATTAGAAGAAGTAGTTTAAACCTTTAGAAATGGGAAAATAAGAAAGAGGAACGAGCGGCGGTACACGGCCGTGTACCGCCCACACCCCGTGCCCTAATTCCTTAAAAAGATGTGGATCAGGCTGTGTGATATCACACGGCCATATTCATTTCTCATCGCACGGCCGTGTCTGTGACACGGCCCCCTTCTCTTTCTTCTCTGGATTCCAGACACGGGTCGTGTCTGGAACACGGCCTAGACCTCTTTCTCCTCGGGATTCTTTACACGGCCGTGTTTGAGACACGGCCTAGACCTCTTTCTCCTCGGGAGATCCTACACGGCCGTGTCTGGATGACACGGCCCAAGCACTTCCCTTCTATGTCATGGCTTAACCTAAAAACAAAATTAAAAACAAGTAAAAACCAACAAAATGAATTTATTCTAGCTAAAAGAATTCAATCTGGAGGGCGAGGTTCAGAAAAATACAACCTTTGTACCTCTTCTATTTTCGTACCATGAATATATTTTTTCAAACGTTGACCATTTACCTTGATTATCCCAAAATCTTTGTTCCAAATATCTACAGCTCCAAAAGGATAAACCTTCTTTACCTCATATGGACCCGTCCACCTTGACTTAAGCTTCCCAAGAAAAAGTTTTAATTTTGAATTGAACAACAAAACCAAATCTCCTACATTAAAGTCTTTACGAAGAATGTGCTGATCGTGCCATTTCTTCGTCCTTTCTTTGTAAGATTTAGCATGCTCATATGCATCCATCCTTAATTCATCAAGTTCGTTCAACTGAAGTTTCCTTTTCTCCCCTGCTTCCTTTAAATCCATATTCAAATTTGCAATTGCCCAATAAGCCTTATGTTCTAGTTCGACTGGAAGATGGCAAGGCTTACCATAAACTAATCGAAATGGGGTCATCCCAATAGGAGTTTTATAAGCAGTTCGATATGCCCATAAAGCATCATCTAATCTCAATGCCCAATCCTTTCTTGAAGTGGATACAGTCTTTTCCAATATGGACTTAATTTCCCGGTTAGATATCTCAGCTTGCCCATTAGTTTGAGGATGATAAGATGTTGCTACTTTATGCTTCACTCCATATCTTCTAAGTAAGTTTTCAAACTGTTTCTCTATAAAATGTGATCCTCCATCACTAATGACTGTCTTTGGCACCCCAAATCTTGGAAAGATAATACTCCTAAATAATTTGATAACTGTTTTCGCATCGCACGTAGGGAATGCCACAGCTTCTACCCATTTGGACACATAATCTACCGCCACAAGAATATACCTATTCCCATATGAAAGAGGGAAAGGTCCCATGAAATCAATTCCCCAAACATCAAATAACTCAACCTCAAGAATGTAATTTAACATCGTTTCATTTCTTTTAGTTATATTCCCAGTTCTCTGACATTGATCACAAGACTGAACAAACAACTTAGCATCCCTGAATAAGGTTGGCCAATAAAATCCTGCTTGAAGAATTTTCGTAATCGTTTTTGAACTATCCAAATGTCCTCCATAGGACGAAGAATGGCAATGAAACAAGATATCTCTAACTTCTTCTTCAGGTATACATCTTCGATAAATCACATCATTGCACTTCTTATACAGGAGAGGTTCATCCCAAACATAATTCTTAACTTCTGAAAAAAACTTTTTCCTTTGTTGATGAGAAAAATCCGGAGGTAACACTCCACTAGCAAGGAAATTCACAAAATCTGCGTACCAAGGAGTTTTCACACTTGATAAAGCTAATAAGTGTTCATCCGGGAATATGTCATCAATAGGTAAATCAAAATCCACCTCATTTTCTGACTTTTGAGATATTCTAGACAAATGATCCGCTGCTACATTTTCAGCTCCTTTCTTATCCCTAATCTCAAGGTCGAACTCTTGCAAAAGTAAAATCCACCTGATTAACCTAGGTTTTGTGTCTTTCTTTCCAAGTAGATACCGAATAGCTGCATGATCAGTATATACTATTACTCTTGATCCTACTAGATAGGATCTAAATTTATCAATAGCAAATACCACTGCCAATAATTCTTTTTCTGTAGTAGAATAGTTTACTTGGGATGCATCAAGTGTTTTACTTGCATAATGGATCGCATGTAAAATCTTATTTCTTCGTTGTCCCAAAACTGCTCCTACAGCAAAATCACTAGCATCACACATTATTTCAAAAGGAAGATCCCAATCAGGTGCTTGAATGACTGGAGCTGTTGTAAGAGCATTCTTGATTTTATTGAAGGCTTCAATACATTCGCTATCAAAACAAAACTCAACATCTTTAATCAACAGATTAGTTAATGGCTTGGAAATCTTTGAAAAGTCCTTAATAAAACGTCTATAGAAACCAGTATGTCCTAAAAAACTCCTAACTCCTTTTACATTGATGGGTGGGGGTAATTTGTCTATTACTTCCACTTTTGCTTGATCTACCTCAATACCACGCTCTGAAATTTTATGCCCCAAAACTATTCCTTCCTTAACCATAAAATGACATTTTTCCCAGTTCAACACTAGGTTTGTATCTTCACACCTTTTTAGAATAGTAGAAAGATTTGACAAACAAGAATCAAAGTCATTTCCATAAACTGAGAAGTCATCCATGAAAACCTCCATAATTTTTTCTATTAAATCTGAAAAAATTGCCATCATGCATCTCTGAAAAGTGGCTGGAGCATTACAAAGCCCAAATGGCATCCGACGATAAGCAAAGGTACCATAAGGACAAGTAAAAGTAGTCTTCTCCTGGTCTTGAGGATGAATTAGAATTTGAAAAAAATCGAGAATATCCGTCCAAGTAACAAAAGTAGGAATGTTTAGCTAATCTTTCAAGCATTTCATCAATAAATGGTAAAGGGAAATGATTCTTCCTTGTTTCTTTATTCAACTTCCGATAATCAATGCACATTCGCCACCTCGTCACTGTTCGTGTTGAAATTATCTTATCTTCTTCATTCTTGATAACAGTCATTCCTCCTTTCTTTGGAACCACGTGGACTGGACTCACCCATTCACTATCCGAAATTGGGTAAATAATCCCTGCATCAAGAAGTTTAATCACTTCCTTCTTTACTACCTCTTTTAAATTTGGGTTTAGTCTCCTTTGATGCTCAATTGAGTTCTTGTACCCCTCTTCAAGTAAAATTCTATGCATACAGAGAGATGGACTAATCCCTTTTATATCATCAATTGTATATCCAATGGCCTTTCTATGCAACCTTAACTCATCCAACAGTCTCTTTGTTTCAAACTCATTTAACTGAGCATTAATTATAACTGGATAAGTAGAATTCGGCCCAAGAAATTCATACTTAAGATTTGGTGGTAATGGTTTAAGTTCAAGTTGAGGTGGTACTATTTCTGGTAAAACTGGCTCTTGTTCTATCAACATAGTCTCCTCCTTAGCCAAGCTTTCTTCTAAAAACTCTTCATTATCTAAAGACAGATCATCCTCCTTAAGATCACCAAGACATACCCCCTTTTCTGTTGAGAATGCTTTTTCACCAAACATTGTTGATAATGATTCACAGCACCAAGGAAATAATGTTTGGAAATCGTTTTGATTCAAGATAAGCCCTTTTTCAACATCATCCTTTTCCCTAATGATATCCATTGTTGAGAATGAGCTATCTTGCTCTGCCCAATCATTGGAATTTTGCGTAATTCTGCCAACTATCTCAAAAGTTTATTCTAGACTTTTTTTCAAGAATGATCCTCCAGATGCTAAATCCAGTTGATTCTTATTTGAGAAAGAAAGTCCAACATAGAACAAATGCATAATTAACCATTTCTCAATTCCATGATGTGGACATAACTGCTGAAGAGAAGAATATCTTTCCCAGGCTTGGTATAATTTTTCTCCATCCAATTGCTTAAAATTTAAAATTTGACTTCTCAAATAAGTAGTTTTCCTTGGAGGGAAATATTGGTCAAGGAATTTTTGCTCTAACTCATCCCATGTTCTGATACTTTGAGACTTTAGAGAATTATACCATCTTTTTGCAGCATCCTTCAGACTAAAAGGAAAAGCAAGCAGCTGAACAATATCAGATGAAACTTCTTCATATTTCAAAGTATAACAATATCTATAAAACTCCATCAAATGGGAATAAGGGTTCTCAATCTCCAATCCTCCAAACTGAGTTTTCTGAACCATGGAAACAAAAGATGGTTTGAGTATAAAATTTCTTGCTTGTATGTTAGGGTAAACAATTGCTCCCATTTGTTTTGCAGACTTCGGAGCTCCATAATCTCCTAGTGACTTGCACACCATGTTTAGATATTCTTGTTCTATTTGCCTTTGCAGAATTCTTCTTTTATGGAAAGTTCTGTCAATCTCAGGGTCAAAAGGAAAGAATTCCCCTGCAAAGTTAGATCTTCGCATACACAAGAACAAGATAGAAAATGACAATTCAACAGAAAAAGAAAAAAAAATAAAAGAATCAAAAATGCAGAATTGAATTTGTACAAAAAGAATTAACAAGAAGTAAAAGTTATACAAGAAAGTAAAAACAGAAATCTAATGATTAGTTACAACTATGCAATATGAAAGGAAAACAAATGTTATGTTTAGTCTAACTCAATTGATAATTCCTAATGTTATAGCGCAGTCCCCGGCAACGGCGCCAAAAACTTGTTGCACTCCGCAAGTGTACGGAAATGTCGCAAGTAATATAAAAGATTATCGTATCCACAAGGACTGGAATAAGCACTAGAAATGTCTCAATGCGAATTAGCTAAACAACTATCCAATTATTTCAAATGCAAAGTGAAGGTAAACAAATCTAATATTAAAGATCAACAAACAAGAGTTTAGTATTTTGGGTTATGATAAAGGGAGATTCTAGGAGTTTCGGTTTCTTTGTAAGATTTCTCGAATGTAAACGGTTCACCAATTCTTATCCCTCAATTGCCAAACACTTGTAGAAAGTTGCCGGTTCTCTCTTGCAATAGATAACCGGCTAAGGACTTAGAAATTATCTAAATATGATCAATTAGACGTGAACCTACGTTGTCCTTACACAAAAGCGCACCTATTACTATGCCTTCCTCGGATATCAACATAGAAGCCCACAACTTATTAATCTATCAGGATACAAGAAACTAAGCACAAGATCCATCCTACTCTCTTAAATGTTCCTATTTCCTCTTCAAGATTATCTCTCAAACGTCCTTACACGGGCTTGCACCTGTCACGTGGATCCTTCGGATGATCGAGTGAGAGTTTATCTTTACAAAGTCCACAAGAAATCCAAACAATCAATCAAGAATGAGAACTAAGCACAAATCACCATTAATCATTCAAGATCTAATTGATACAAGCAAGACAATGTCATTGAAACAGGAAAATGGCAAATCCATAAGAGATTACATCAATCCATCATACAAATACTCCCTTAATCCTAGAATACAAGATCTACTCCATGAATCGAGGAAGAATACCCGAAGAAATAAAGATTACAAGCATTTCTTAAATCCCCAATCCAAGAAACCAAGAAAGGGGAAAAGAGAAAACTTATCTACGAAGAAGCCTCGCCTTCGGATCCAATCCTCCGAGTCAAAATCGTCAAGAACTCCCCTCGAATCGCCCTGAAATCCTCCCAAGAATGGGAGGATACCACCAAATCTTGCCTTCTCCCAAAGGGGAGAGATCCCTTTCAATTCATGAAGGAGGGTTTAAATAGAGCAGAAATCGGCGCCACACGGCCCCATGACACGCCTGTGAGATTCACACGGCAATGTCCAGCCTCCTTCTCCGCCAGCCGCACTACTGCAGGACTCACACGCCAGACCCTTCGCTCTCCGAATGCTACACGGCCGTGTGATGCACACGGCTAGGACCCTTCTGCTCTCTAGAAATGCTACACGGTCGTGTGGTGCACACGGCCACCACCTGCTTGGCCTCTGGAAACCTCACACGGCCGTGTAGATCTCCACGGCCATGTAAGGCATCTGCTCTAATTTCTTCAAATCAAGACACGGCCATGTGAGATTCACACGGTCATGTCCTCTTCCCTTCCTGTTAAAACAACACGGTCGTGTGTGGTACACGGCCTGATGCTCTCTCTCCCTTTAATTCCTTCCAAGCTTGCCCGAGGACGCATAATCTTCACCAATTTCGACTCCTGTGTACAGAAAATACACAAAAAGCAGATCTCCGAACCAAAAGAGTAAATATGCTAAAAGGAAAGCTGGAAGTATAAAAATGCATAGATCAAGCATGCTCAAAGTATGTAAATGTGCGTAAAAAACATGCATAAAAGAGTATATAATCTAAGCACATCAGTCTTTTGAGATAAACAATGCGAGGCTCAGGCTCTACGCCGAGGCCTTTGAAAAGCTCAGGGCCAACTTCGTCAAAGTTGTCATACAGAAGATCCCCCAAGCTGAGAACCAGTCTGCGGACGAGCTAGCCAAGCTCGCTAGTTCGATATCGCCGGTCGTCATCCAGCAACCAATCGAGCAAGTGTCCCTGGTGGCACACATCGACCGGATGGAAGGCCTCACATTCCCGAGCGATTGGAGGACATCCATAATATAATTTTTGTGATCGGAAGCCACGCCGTCCGATCGGGAGGAAGCCCAGCTATTGAGGAGGAGAGCCGGCCAGTTCACGCTCATCAGGGATCAATTTTACAAGAAGGCATTCTTCCGACCGCTGCTAAAGTGCGTCAGCTCGGAGGACGCAGAGTACATTCTCCAAGAGGTACACCAAGGATCTTGTGGAGGTTATCCGGGCGGCCGATCTTTGGCTAGGAAGATCTTGCTGGCCAGATACTTCTAGCCAACCCTATAGGAAGACGCCGCTTGGACCGTCGCTTCCTGCCTTTCTTGTCAGAGGTACCACAACTTCTCCCATAGGCATACGAAGGAAATGAAGGCGTCCACAGTATCCTGCCCATTCGACTAATGGGGCTTGGATATCGTAGGGCCTTTCCCCATGGCGACCGGTCAGCGGAGGTTTCTACTGGTGGCAGTTGACTACTTCTCCATGTGGGCCGAAGTCGAACCCCTGGCCAAGATAACCGAGCAGATGG
Organism: Zingiber officinale; assembly: GCF_018446385.1. Classification (NCBI taxonomy): domain Eukaryota; kingdom Viridiplantae; phylum Streptophyta; class Magnoliopsida; order Zingiberales; family Zingiberaceae; genus Zingiber; species Zingiber officinale. Next base: position 75,516,889 of record NC_055989.1, read on the forward strand.
TTAAGAAGTTCATCTGGCAGCATATAATTTATCGGTTCGGCATTCCTCGTTGGCTCATTTCGAATAATGGCCGGCAGTTCGTCGGTCAGCAGCTCGGAGAATGGTGCAAGGGGTATGGCATCGAACAACACTTCACCTCCGTGGCATACCCTCAAAGCAATGGTCAAGCCGAAGTGGCCAATCGGGAGATCCTGCGGATACTTCGGGTTCGGCTCGACCACGTGGGAAGAAGCTGAGTGGACGAGCTGCCGGGCGTACTATGGGCCATTCGCACAACCCCAAAGGAGGGAACAGGGGTAACACCGTTCCACTTTGTGTACGGAGGCGAGGCGGTCGTCCCAGTCGAGGTCGAAGTAGAATCCGACTGGATACAAAGCTACGATAGGGACAATGCCGAGCGAAGGCAGCTGGAGTTGGACCTAGTTGACGAAGCAAGAGCTAAAGCAGCCATTCGGCTGATGGCGTACAGGCAGAGAATGAAGCAGAATTACAACAAGCGTGTAATTCCCAGAGCATTCCAGGTAGGCAATCTTGTGTGGAAGAAGCTGAAGCCGGTCGGCGATGTGAGCAAGATGGAAGCTCCTTGGGCAGTGCCCTTCAGAGTCGTCGAGAAGCTCCGATCGGGTGCATACTATCTGGAAGACGAGGACGGACGGCGGCTAGAATTACCATGGAGCGCAAACCATCTCCAGTCGTACCGAGCGAGGTAAAAGGTGCGCTAATGATATGTCTCGTATTCCATGTATGCCTCGTTTGTCTGTATCCTTTGGCTGCAGGAGTAAAAATTAAAAAAGACAAAGGATATTAGCATTTGTTGCCGAACGGGCTGAATACCGTCGAGCGGCGACGTTAAACTTTAGAATCGAACTGGAGACTATAAACCCCCCGGCTCAAAGACCGTCGAGCGGCGACGTTAAACTTTAGAGTCGGACCGGCAAATATAAACCCCCCGGCTTGAAGACCGTCGAGCGGTGACGTTAAACTCTAGAGTCGAATCGGCGACTATAAACCCCCCGGCTCGAAGACCGTCGAGCGGCGACGTTAAACTCCTGAGTCGAACCAGCAACTATAAACCCCCCGAACGGGACAGCGTCTCGCAGATAGACTGAGGCCCAGCATCTAGGGTCGATGATCAGCAAGCCTTGATCCTAAGGACGGGGAGAAAACGATGGCGTGCGCTTACCAGCGTCGATCAATGAAAAACTAACGGAAGTTCCATGCGGAATGAAGGTCGTTTGACCGAGCGGCACAGTTGAGAAAAACACTTCTAAAAAACTAACGAAAGTTCCATGCGGAATGAAGGTCGTTTGACCGAGAGGCGCAGTTGAGAAAAACACCTAATGAAAAACTAACAGAAGTTCCGTGCGAAATGAAGGTCAAGCGGTGCAGTTACAAGAAACACTTCACGGAAGCTAATAGAGCAAAAATTGGCATTCCAAAAATTATAAGTTCGCCGATCGGGAGGATTACAAAAAACACTTCATTCCAGATAATTGAAAACATGCTTTGGAATGGTGGTGAGAAGCGCCGCATGCTCCGTAGCAAGGATGACCACGGATTCGGGGAGCTGACCCTTGGACTTCAGATAGTCCGTCGTGGCGGTGATAGCCAACTCGAAGGCAATGACCATCCGGTCGCAGACCTTTTCGGCAAATTCCTCCGAGCGGATGTACTTCTGCCTCAAGGTGGCAACACGACCTAGCTCCGCCTCCTAATACTCCTTGAAGGCAGCGCGGGAAGCATCGAGAGCTTCCTGCAGGGCCTTCAAATCGTCCCTGAGAGCCGCCGCCTCGACCAAGCGGCTCTTCTTCTCGCGGTCCAGCAGATCCGCAAGCTCTTTCACCCGCTGCTCCAGAGCCCTCGCTTCAACATTCTTTTTGTCCAGATCGGCGATCGCGGTATTCTTCCGATCGGTGGCCAAGCTCATCTTCCGGTCAAAGGTCTTGACCTGCTTCTCGTATTGGGCCAACATGTAGGCCTGGTCAGCCGTCTTCTTCCGCTCGGCCTCTAGCAGGCCCTGGGTTTTTTCTAATTCCTTTTGTAGATCAACATATGAAGGGCCTTGAGAAGAAGACGGGCTGCCCGGACTCTTCAGTCTCTTCAGCTCCTCCTCCACCATGGCCAAGCGGTTGGCGACGACAATGTTTTCCACCCATCTCTGATATACACAGGAATGTTAAAATATCGATCGAGAAGACTACATAAAAAAGTGGAAATGAGGCTTACCCCTGTCGACTGTTGCATGTGGCTGTCAGCCAGTTTGTCAAGCCGTATCATGGCAACACGGGCCCGGGTGTCCGCCCACATCTCAGCAAGGGGCCCCTTGATGGTGATCATGTGTTCAGGAGTCGTCGGCTGATCTGACTCGGCCATAAACACCTCAGTGGGGAGGTGCAGGGTGGCCTTAATAGTGCGGCGCCGGGCAGGAGTAGTGTGAGCGGACGCCGAGGGATCGGAGGCCGGACTGGACATCGTGGACAGAATGCTCGATTGGCGGACTCGGCGAGGTGCAGGAGGGAGAGAGCTGACCGGCACTGCTTCGATGGGGTCCGCAGGCAGATCCAGTTGGGAAGGGTTCCGGTCGGAGGAGAGCGCCTCGACTGATGGCGCTTTGTCGCGGGGAGATGTGGTACCCGTCCGCTCGGACGCTTGCACAGCGGAGGTTGCCGAACGGAGTGGCATCTCAACACGCCGTCTCTTCTGGTTGAGGGGGAGTTCGTCGTCCGGCTCTGAGTCATCCTCCCGAACGGAAAGGCCCTTGCCGGAAGTTGCACCACCAGTCTCTTCCACAGGTGAAGCTCGAGCGACCGACTCCCCTGCATCTGCTTCGCTCTCACCCTCGTGAGAGCCAACCGGAGCAATGCCCAACTGCTCCATTTCCTTGGTCGTTGCCGCCTCGAGCGCGGTCACTTTTTTCTTCAAGATCCCGAACAGCACAGACTCCATTACAATGTTCGCTGCAAGAAAAAGAGAAGAAAATCAGTTAGAACTCAAGGAAAATGCACAAGTAAATTTCTTACCAAAGCTGTTCGGGAGGGGGGTCCGGCTCGGACTAAAGCCAAACATATACATCACGCCTTCAGGAAGAAGCTTGTTGATGTCGAGCTTCAGACCGGTTAGCATATTCGTTGCTTGGAGGTAGTCCGGTCGAGTTTTATACTTCTTCAGCTCGGGAGGGGCGGGCGGTCTGACCTGCCATTTAGTACGGAAAGGGAGCCGCCCGGGAATACGAAGAAAGAAGAAGTTCTCTTTCTAATGTTTGTTGGAAGAGGGCAGTTTATCAAAAAAGACTAAGCCGGGCTGAGCCTGAAACAGATAAGTGCTCGGCTCGGACTACTTGGGATAGTAGAAATAATAGAAGATTCCGGGCAGAGGGAAATGTTGTGTATCTTCAATAATACCACAACTCCGCACAGAAGGCGAAAAGTGTTGGGAACCAATTGGGCGAGCGGAATGGCAAAAAAGTTACAAATTTCAACGATGAAGGGGTGGAGAGGAAACCGCAGGCCGACTTTGAACTGTTCGCGGAAAAAACAGATAGTGTCACGCGGAGGGTTGTGTGGCCGAGCGGAAGGAGAAGGTAAAATCAGTTCAAAATCAGAGGGGATGTCAAAGGCGTTTATCAAGCTCTCGGCGTTCCGCCGATCGAACCGCGACTCCATGGTAGTATACCATGGGTTGAGAGCGAGGTTCGCAGGCTGGGAAGAGCTAGCCATCGCCGGAATAGTGGAGGAGGCAGGGATCAGAAGAAAACGCGAAGGCTCAGAGAAGATGAACGAACAGTAATCGGAAGGCAACAGGCAAGAATGCGGCAAGGAACGTAAAGAAAACACAAGAACCAACGGGAGAAAGGCAGAAGAACCTTACAGAAAAGTTGATCGAAGGGAGAGGGCGAGGGGTCGCCGGAATGCCGGGGAACAAGGTCGTCGGAGCGAGGAGCGCAGGGAGAAGCTTCTGAGCACGCGGCGACGAAAATGCGGTGGAAGAAGGCGACGAGAGCTTTATAAGGATGGGCTTGAGCCGCCCGAGCCATCGGATGCAGGTCACATAATCCGAGGCCCGCATCCAACCATCCATTTCAAACCGGTGAACGTCGCGTCGGGCGTAAGGTGGTGGCCGTGCGATGACGTCAACAGTGCCACGTGGCACTCGATTAAAGGAGGGCATTTAATGAGCCCCATCACGAGGCAGAACCCGCGTGCTCAACCATAATGGCGGAGATTTGCATGCATTCCGAGAAGATCCCGCGGACATCATCACAGGCCATCGACAGGCCAGTCGGGTAGCCCTCGGCAATTAGCCGACCGACGCTTGTCGACCCCATAATGGCCGAGCGGAGTTACACTTTCGAGAGTGGCAGGATAGCTGTCGCTTGGCCAAACTCATAGTCCAATCAGTCGGACTTGGCGCCTCCTTCGACTAGATTTGAAGGGGAGGCATGTGATTCGGTGATAAGGACGGGGGGCCCTCGTTGGCGGGAGGTTAACAACACGTGGAGGTCAATGGTCAAGAAGGTCAACCCCAAGGCCGTGCCGAGCGGACAGAGGTCGTGCTAAGCGGAGTAGCGGACCGACCGGACACCCGGCCAGGGGTCTCCCGGACCGGACGAAAGACAGCCCGACCAGGGGTCGGGTTTCCGATGCTCAAGGTAAAAGAGTTTATGGCCGGGCGGACAGGCCGCTCGGCCGAACCGCAGGACAATAAGGCGCAATTCCATCCGAGCACATGAGCAGGGCTTCCCCGCCTGGGCCGAGGTATGCGCATTCCCGGAGGCCATGAGCGCCGAGCGGCTGGTCCGATCGACCCGGGAGCAAGTAAGAGCGCTAGGAGACAAAAAAGGATAGCTGATAACTTCATCCTCGAGACACCTGCCGCCGACAAACAGCATGGTCGGCGGCCGGAGCGGACAGAGTATCGTACGGTGGAAGTTTCCACCGTCACATCCGGGATATGCTCGGACGATTGCAGAATGGCGTCAGGCATGCTTTTCTGACACAACTCTACTGAGGTATGTTTGGGGAAGCGTGCCTGCGCCTCCCCGGGGTCATATATAAGGACCTCCAGACTTCAATGGAGGTATTCAATTCTCATCACTGTAGCCACAGTAGCGTTGCCTTGCTCTTCTTCTTCTTCACTGCCTGACTTGATCGTCGGAGGGTCGTCGCAGGGAACCCCCCCCTCCCCCGGCTCGGCTTCTTTGCAGGTTCACCGGAGATCTACATCACCAGTCGAAGATAGCGGAGAGCATCACGTCCCCAGCGTCGATCGACTCAACGCCCAGACAGGATCAGTAGAGATTTCGGCGCCATCACCCTGACTCCTCCTGAAGACCACCCTCTTCTTTTCCTTCTTCTTCCGAAGGAGTTCAATACAAGGACAACGGACGACGCTCTTTGAGGCAATGTCGACTCCGCTGCATTCATGGTCTATGTGTCTTAGAATCTTTAGTTTTACTTAATTTCTATTTTGTCGTAAGATTTGATGAAACTAAATACTTGTTCTTGTATTTCCTGTTATTTGAATTCACATGGCTTAGGATTTAAAGATTTAACACATGTGTACTAAAAAGTGTGCGCAATCTACTTATTTTTCATGATGTTTCTCATCATATCCCAATGATCATTCTCTCCTAATCTAAAATCAGTTACTCCATTTTATATATTGAAGTTCTTCTCGTTTCCCTTTTCTGGAGAATTTAGTCTATTTATTTGTTATTACTAATCAAAACTAGTTATTTCCTTGGATTGATGGAAAAAAAAAACTTTTGTTCATTTCATTTAAATACTTATACTATACTTGATATTATCACGTTTTTGGTCATAAAGTTAGGGTCTGATGTTATTCTTCTAGTGGAACGTTTTTTCTTTACGAATCATGATATTTACATGACGATCATAAATAAGCTTGAATTAACTTGAAGCTAAGTTAGTTTTGTATGTGTACATCTAAATCAACATAAGTGTAATCCCTCTATTTCAAACCATCAACATTCTACTTTTGACGACGAACCAAGTAGAAAACTAGCATTACCTGCCAATGGTTGCAAATATATAGGGGCGTTTAAATTAAAACTGTCATTACCTTGTCAAAGCAAGGATGGCGGAATCAAAGCAAAAGCAGGGAGCTTTGAATTTGATATTTTGTTCTTCTCCTATTGTTTTCATGGTGGATTTCAATTTCTTATCTTTCATTGTGTTTGCAATTACCTATATCTAATGTTGTCAAATTGTTTGATTTTAATATTTATTTCTAATTTATATATGCGTGCTAGCCGTTCAGATTATTATTATTATTATTATTATTATTATTATTATTATTATTATTATTATTATTATTATTATTATTATTTATAAAAGATGAGGAATTTTGCATGAAATTAGAAAATTAAGAATGTGAGATTGAGGTTAATTAATTGTGTTATTCTAACAATTTTAAAAAATATACAAATCATTTTTAAAAGCTCATTAAGTTATCAAAGTGATATAAAAATTATTTGATAATTTTTTTTTGTTTGTGTATTACAATCTCATTTATAATTTTCATGTGGAGCTAAATACTTGCAGAATTTAGATGATACTGTCTTTTTTGAGATGTGATGGATCTCATCCCCAGATAAACCTAATTAGTATCATTGATTAGTTCTGAATGATCGGTCCGGTCCTATGAAATTTTTCGCGTCCCATTTAGAGAAAAAATTCATGCAAATTCGCTATAGCTAAGGATCGAATCACAGGTGTCTAAGTGACAATCTGAATGTCCTACTGCTACATCATAATTCAGGAGCATCTCATAGGTGATTTGTGTGACTATTGATAGTTGGAATAGGACATATTATGGAAAAATAAATAAATTCTATTCACGTATAATTATGAATCATTTAATTACTATAAAAGAAAATTCTATAAAAATAGTTTAGATAAATAAGTTTCCTGGGCTGTTTTCTGTTTCTAATAATTACCAAGCACAGGATGATAGTTAAATTATATAGATTTATTCCTGAGAACAGAATGTTGACACTTCTAGTTTTCACTTACTACATGTCTAATTCAAGAACAATATGGTACATATCAGTTATATAGTATAATGATATTCTCTTAAATCATATTGGTTTTATATAATCACTCTTATTTTGAATAGCAACGTATTAAGAGAACAATGTTTGAAGATTACATTACATAGTGCTTCGGAAATACAGAGGCTAACAAGCAACGCATGATGGAAGAGATTGACAAAGGATAATTTGAATAGCAAAACAAGTTTGAGAATTAAGGAAGATATTAACAATGGATATGTTAGACAGGAGAACTAGTACACACCACACCAGATGTTTAAATAATTTCATCTTTGCATTAACAGAAAGCTCTGCTTACTCTGAGTTAAACTCCTCCCTTGCAGACTGGGGTAGTGTTGCAAAACATTTGGGACGATTGGAATGGTTTGCTGCAATATTTTTGACCATCTCTATTACATATTGATTCGGAGTATAAATGTGAACCTCCCTTAGCCCATGCAGATGTTCTATGCCATTGGTTAATTCATGGGGATAAATTATTTTAAGAATTTCGAGGCTTCGGACTGCACCTTCTTTGAAACTCACATTGAGCCGTTCAATTTTCAGGAACTTAAGTTGTGCGAACCCTCCCCGATCGAAGACCAAATTCTCATTATGATTGACGAATGACTCAATTCCTAGTCTCAGGTTGACCAAAGCGGGGAGATTTCTCAAGACTTGTAGATCCTCGAGCTGCAGTAGTGTGCGGAACAGAGATATCTTGACAACATGCTTCAGAGATGCAAACCAAGGAGGCAACTCGTAAAGTCTGCATTGTATCATGAGCTTGCCGAGCAGCAATGGCGGCGAAGCTACCTCATTTAGTGCCTTTTTCAGACTGCAGTCTCCCCAATGCCAAATCGTTAGAGATCGAAGGCTGCCATTGAGCTTCGAGAGCAGGGCGCTCATTCTGAGTGATAGATCAGAGCCACCAAAACTGATGGCAAGCTTCTGGAGGTCTACAAGCTGACCAATCTCTTGTAGCGAATGCACATTATGAGCACGTGCCGTTCCAAACGTGGTAAGTCTTTTCAACTTTCTTATTCCTTTCGGGAACGTGAGGAAACCACCAAGCAGATAGACCAGTTTTTGGAGTTTGACGATGGTATTGGGTAGTTCTTCAATATGAGTTCCTCTTATATCCAAGAACTCTAGATTCTGCAAATCTTCTATTGAATCTGGCAACGCTGATATATCACAGTTTCTTAGAGACAAGTACTTCAAAAGAAACAACTTGGAAAAGCTCTTGGGGTGGAGATGATCCAAGTCACTACATCCTTCCAGGTCAATTGCCCTCAACAGCCTATGTTTTCTATAATCCTTCAGTGGTGGTACATCCGCACCAAATGAAGAGAAGGATCGGAGGTGGCACAGATCAGTGTTAGGCCCTAGTCCACTGCTTCCTTCATGCCATGATAAGCGTCTTATCTTCTGATATTGCGGCAGATTCGTGGGGTGCTCATTCAGTAGCACTGCAAAGTTCACCTTTCTTGATATCGAGATTATGACTTCGAGCATCATGTCATGGACACGGCAGGATTTCACTGTCCCATTATAATTGAATTTTGATGGCTGCACCAAGCTGCGACTCACCAACTCATTGAAGCAGCGCTCGGCGACTTTCTCAGCGGGGAAGCCGCCTACGTCACTCACAATCCCTTCAGCAATCCACCGTCTCATCAGACGCTTCCGACCAATCTCATAATCCTCAGGGAAGATGCCTAAGAACAAGAAGCAAGGCTTGAGATCGTAAGGCAAGTCATTGTAACTTAAACCTAGTATCTGATCTATCTTTGACAGCTTTTTATTAGTTTGCATCTCCAAACGAAATTGGTTGCGCAAGTCTTTCCATTCCTCAAAATTATTATCAGGCTTGGAAGCTAGAAGACCTCCGATTGTCAAAATTGCAAGTGGCAGTCCATCGCACTTTTGCAAGATTTCTCTGCCAATATTTTCTAGCTCTGGAGGACAATTATAGTCCGGTGCATCAAATACTTTTCTACAGAATAACTCCCAAGATAGCTCAGGTGATAAAGGAGAGATTTTAAATATAAATTGACGATTACGAGAACAACTTGTATTTGCCACATCCTCAATGCGGGTGGTCACTATGATCCTACTTCCTTCTTTACCTTGTGGCAATGCAATGCTCAAGCTTTCCCATGCTTCAACGCTCCAAACGTCATCAAGAACAAGCAAATACCTCTTTCCATGGAGATGGTCTCTGATAGTCTGCACCAGTTGCGACTCGTCCATCACGTTCAGAAGTTGCTCAGTGTTCAGACGGGCATCTTGGCACCCAGAAACATCTCGGAGTTGTTCCTCATTGACGGAAATTTGTCGAATAATCTTTTTGAGAAGCTCTTTGATGTTGTAATTTTGTGACACTGCGATCCAAGCTCGAGATTGGAAGTGGCCTCCGACGATAATAGGATCGTCATAGACCGTCTTAGCCAAAGTTGTCTTTCCTAAACCACCGAAGCCGACGAGAGAAATCGCTGTAAGCTCGGGACAGTTCTTGTTTATCACCCACCCGATGATCTTATATCTACTCTCGTTGATGCCCACGAGTTGAGCTTCCTCTACAAAATGGCCGATGATCCGTGGATCTGAGTATCTGTCGGTCATGTCCAAGCCAGTAGCGGTGCCAGAGCTTGTAGATTCATTTGGGTGGAAATAGCGATCGTGCCTTTTTTTAACATCTTCTACTTGAACCTTCAATTTCTTGATCTCTGAAGCTATGTTATGGCGATCTTTCAATGATTTTATGCTGAGAAGGAAGTGCTTGAAAAAACCTTGTGTCGATCGGAGACGGCAGTCGAACTCATCGATCGAGTCTTCGGCATCGTAGGCAACCTCACTCAGTTCCTGCACCCAGTTCTTCAGTTCAACATTCAGATTGCTCCTGGTTGACATGGCCGTCAAGAAAGAGGTGATGCTTTTGTGCTCGGCGACTATGTATCGGACATCATCTTCGACTCCGGCCAGCAACGCGGCTTCTTCCTCTAGCATCTTCCCTAGTTTTCCCGCGATGGAATGAAAGGAGAGGTCCACAAGCTTCATAGCTATCGTCGTCTCCATGCTGCCAATCTCCGTCCGGCGGTGGTTAGGACTTAGGAAGAAGGATGCCGACGATGAAATAGGTCAAGCTGATAACTCAGGTCCTCTCGTTTTAATTTGGAACATTAAAAAAAAAAGCTAAAATTATTATGATTATTATGGTGTGAAAATGAATACCAAGACATTGGCTAATAAAAAAAACTCTTATTATGGTGTGAAAATTATACTGATAACTAATAAAAAAATTACATAGAATTTAAATTCAACTTACAATAAGAGATGATCTGTACGAATAATCTCAGGCGATCAATAGTAGCTAGTTTTTGCTACGTGCCGAAGAACGATAGATTAGACTCGGTCATCAATCGGGGCAAATCTACTGGGCAGCAGATCCGTATTGCCGAACCGAGCAATCCAGAGCATAGAGTCGCAATAGTAAGGCCGACCAGGTAATTCGGTCGAATGGGCAATAAGGTCAGGCGGACAGTCAGGCCTAGCGAGAGGCAAGCTGAGCGAGCAGTTCGGCCGATCAGACTGCGTGGAGCGGTTGATCGGGATGTAGTGTCGAACGGTCGAGCAGTCTGGTCGAGTGTGGGGCTGACCGGGTCGGGCAGACAGGCCGGGATGTGTGAGAGGTTGGTCGAGCGGATAGTGACTGACCGAGCGAGCTGACAGGTCGGGCTATGAAAGAGACCGGGCGAACAGGTGCCAGTCGGGCGAAGATTCCGAGCGGACAGAGAAGTTTGTCAGTCGGACGAAGAGACCGATCGGACAAGCTGACCAAGGCCTATGAGTCGTAATTTCCCTGAAACAGCTTCTGCTGCTTTTTCTCTGTGTCTAAACCTATGATCGTAGCCTTCTTATATAGGAGCTCAGATCAACGGCTGCTTTAATGGTCTTAATGATCATTATTCGCCGAGCAGCGAAACGCCCACCGTTTTACTCATTATCGCTCGACCGTTTTAATTCTGCATTAATCTCGAATTTAATGCATCTGCTACACAGCAGCAAAAGGTGTACGTGGCAAAATGTTAGTTATTGGTTGTCCCAACTGGTCTGGCATTCGGCGCGCATAGGTCGTGTCGGCACACGAGTCAACATGGTTCAATACAATCCGGGCCTTGGATTTGCACCCCCCTTGTGCACCCACGCGTGAAAGAGAGTCTCTCCCCATGTATTTGTTCGCATCCACAATACATATGAATCAATATAAATCAACTTATATATCCTAAAACTCCCAATGTGAGACTAAAATCTTATTCACACTAATTTTTACCTTTTCTCCATTCACACTTACTCAACATAATCTTCATCACGTCTTCGTCGTTACAATATTTCTAATTTTTTCATTCACTCGATTTGGAAAAAATCATAAGAAAAATACTAGTGGATAAGTACTCAGTGGAAAAAGAAATCAATATGATAATTAATTCTAAATTAAAATTTTATATTATATTAATTTAATTTTAAAAATACTTAATGAGTAAGGAAAAAATTATTATTATTTTAAGTATTTTGTTTCCCAAATTAAATAAATATACAAGCATCAAAGAAAATAACATTATTGAAAAATAATAATTTTATAGTTGATCTAAAATATCTCTTGATCAATTATATAAAGAAAATAAATAAACAAAAAAAAGAGCTTTAATATGAACCATTTGAAATTAGTGCGGGGAAAATTCTATCGATGAAGACATGATAAGGATTGTGGTCGTCGACAAATTAGTATATGCTACATTAATGTGAAACATGCAAAAAAGAGTTTGGAAATGTGAAGTTTAAAATGTGAAAATGGAGGACCATCGCTATGTTTGACCGAACTTGTTAATTTAATTAGTGACCAAATGATGCTTTATTATTAAAAAATCTTTGTATAAATATAAACTTAATATAAGAGTTACTAGACGACATAATATTGTCCAGTCTCGCTGAGTTTTTCAGTAAAGCATGACTATTCTTTTTTTTGGATTGTTGAAATGTCTTTTGCATAAATGATAAACCTAGGATCGAACATTTCTTTAGGTTGACAAATAACCACTTCTTCGCAGAAATATGCTTTTGGTGGTTGTCATATGTCATGCTAGCTAATATTAAATTGTCAAAATCGACTATAAGGATTTTCCTATAGAAGTTTTTAAGACTTGGTTCATCAACCTTAGGGTACTAGGAACATTTGAATGTTCAAAATGCATGACTAACTAGTCTAGGGGGTTAGTGATCGTAAGGTAGAGGCCATCACAAATTGCTCAATCTCTTTAACCTTCTAACATATGTAATTTGTCTTGAAATCATTATTGAAATGGATTAGGAATGCTCTTGGATATAATTTGGCATTACACCCTGTTTGTAAGTTGTCAAATTTACTTCAATATTCAATTATGTTTATGTTTGGTTGTTTTAGATTAATTCGTACAGTGTATTGTTGGTTTCTAAAGTATATTGGAATATATTTTTAATTTAGAAATAGTTCAATTATTCAAAAATTTATATATAATTAATTCTAAATCTAAAGTTTATATTATATTTAATTTAATATAAAATACTTAATGAATAAGAAAAAAAATATTATTTTTTGAGTATTTCGTTTTCCAAATTAAATAAATATACAAGCACCATGGCTAATAATACTATTAAAAAAAGAATAATTTTATAGCTCTTAATTTGAATTATCAAGTCTACGTTCATTAGATAAAATATCTCATGGTCAATATAAAAATAATAATCAAACAAAAAATGAGTTTTAATATGAACCAATTGAAATTAATGTGCGCATAATTCTAACGACGAAGACAAGATAAGGATGGTCGTCGACAAGTTAGTACATGTTGGATTTTATTTGTGTGAAGTGGGCTAACATATGAATTTATATCGTTAAAAAACCAAACCTGTTATGTGATCTGATTTAAGTTGATAGGATTTTGATTATTAAATCTGAACTTCATAGGTGTAAAACCCTAAACTTATACCGGCATTATCTATGAACTAACAACGGATATAGATTCTCTATATAAGGTTTTGGTTCCTGTTGAATTAGGGATATGATAGATTGTTGTGTTTCCTCATTGACATAGAGATTTTGACGCCGTCACCCTAACTCCTACAAAAGACCATCCTCTACTTCTCCTTCTTCCGCATGAATTCCGGTATGAGGACGACACTCTATGAGGCGATGTCGACTCTGCTGCATTCAGGTTCTATGTCTCGAAATTTTTAGTTGAGCAGAAGACGTGGCTAGCAAGAAGGATGAGATAGGAAGGAAATCGACGGGCTTGGTGCATCTGAAGGACGAGATGCTACGGAAGAGTACATCCACGGACGAGAAGAAAGCACGCGGTAGTCCGAGGGACGAGAAGGCAGGGAGGAAGACTCACAAAAGGATGTCGAGATATAATAGTGGGCTTGATGCTAGGCCGAGCAGGTTCACCGCTCGACCAAAGTTTCACTGTGCCTATGCTGTGTCCGATCGGCTGAACCTCCGTTGTAATTGTACCGAGCTTCGTTGCCAGGCTGAGCGGGATAACTGCTCTGCCATGATTCTGCATGTCCTTTTGGCATCCAACACCCCGTGAGCACTGATCACTTGGCACGGCTTCTTGAGTCTAGGGTCGGCCCGGACCGACATCTTCTTCTCCAGGTCGGCAACATGTTATACCGACCGGCCATATGATACATCCATTTGGTCACACTATATCAGAACGTTGACCACCTTGACTTTGACCTCCATCGTGGTAACTGACCCTCGCTGGGTGGGACCCCTCCTTATCACCGCATCACATGCCTCCCCCTCAAGTCTAGACGAAGGAGGCTGCAAATTTGACTGACTAGATAAAATTGTCTATGAAGCTTTCCACCCGATCGACTTTGACACTCCTTGGTTATTGCTCGGACAAACGTGACCTAATGGTCGTCTTGTCGCTCTTGTTGAAAGCTACCGTTCGACCATATGTGTGCTCACTTAAGCCGATCAGCACAACAAACATTTGTACTTGAAAAACATTTTCCTACACTTCTTTGGATGAGCGCGACCCAGGCTGACGTCAGCCATACTTCTGGGAGATCGTGCAAATCCCGGCTCATGATGGCTGAGCGTGCTCCCATGCCTCTTTAATTACCTTCATTAATGTCGTCCCATGGTTAGGCGCCACGTGTCCTGCCCGTTGCCGCCGCACGCTTGACGTGACAGGCAGATATCTGCTGGCAATGTAACGTTTGGCGCTTTGAATTCGACGACCAGATTTGTGCTTGGGTTTTTGCGACCTAGATCAGACAGCTCCGGTCGACCAGCCTCCAGGTTTATAAACCCGTGTCCCCACCTCCCTCTGCGTCTCTCCGTCTAAGAGTTCTTTGGCGACATCCTCTCTACTCCGCGATTTTCTTCCTCCGTCTTCCTCCAGCGACCTTTAGTAAGCTTTCTTCCCCTTCCATCGCCTCTTTTCTCTCTTCCACGATTTTCCTTCATCATTCTTCCAGCTGCTTTCAGTAAACTTCCTTCTAGTTGCATCTTTCCGACGTCTTTGTTTTCCCTGCTTTTTGCGATGGCTAGTTCTTCACAGCCTTCCGCCGACGTCCCTGGGCTTTGGTATACCTCTACCAAATCCAAGTTTGACGCTGGTGACGCTGAGAGTCTGACTCTCCGCCGCCCAACTGTCTTTGCTTTTTAGGGATCAGTTAACCATCGGTCTATGGTTTCCTATTCACCCCTTCTTTCCCGCCGTTTGTAAATACTTTCACATCTCCCTTCATCAATTAGTGCCGAACTTTTTTTGGCTTCTGTGCGGGGTAGTTATTCTATTCCGCCTACACAACATTCATCTCACTCCTTGAATCTTCCATTACTTTTATTATCCGAAATTGTCTGAGCCAGGGACCTTCCTTTTCCAAGCTCGAGTGGGCTTAGTTTTCTTTGACAAAATGTCGACCTCCAACAAGCATTGGAGGGAATATTTCTTTTTGTACGCCTTCCTGAGCAGCCAGACTTTCCACCCCACTAGCAGCTCGAAGTGGCAAGTCAGCCTCCCTTGAAATAGTACAAGAGCCGATCGGACTACCTCAATGCAGCTTCAATGTTGGCCGGTCATAAACATGACATTCACAAGTTGCTGTCGGAGGGTGTCCTGTATATTTTCGGCCTGAGTCCAATCCACACTCAGCTTCCATCCAACCTAGGTATGAAGCTTCTTCACTCCTTCCTTTGATGCTAACTGATTTCTCTTCGTCTTTTGCACCTGAAGTCATGCTACATATGCGTCTGGACGGAAAGCCAAGCTTGTCGATGCCACGATCAATGCGACGACTGTTGAGGAGCTGGAGAGTTGAGGCCTGCAGTCGGTCAACTCTCAAGAAGATCCACAAGAAGAGAGCGAAGCGGCCCCCACCTTGGTGAGCAAAGGGGCAGCCAGTTGGACAACCAGCGGTGGAGCGGCTGGTGGATCACACCCTCCATCCGAACGACTTCCTGTCGCTCAAGCTGAGGGCTCGACCTCCTCAGGACAGCCATTGATAAGGCACAAGAGGCGTCGGGTGGAGCCTTCATCGCGCTTCGCCTCCTCGATGGTGCGAACCACCGAAAGGGTTGAAACTTCGACCCCCACTCCCGTTCCTGAGATTGTGGCCTCTACATCCTCTGATGGGACGCTGTCACTATCCAATCTGTCGCAGGGAACTCTTATTGCGCTGCCAGTGTCCTTCATGCCACCACCTTCGATGGTCAAAAAATCTGGCATCCGTCCGGCGTCTTCGTCTCCGCCATCCAGCCGAGCGACCTCGGCTCAATCAGCCCCGAGCGGCGAACGTCATATAATGGCAATTATTCATCTGTTGACTGAGGAGTGGCGTGAGTCGGCTAACGCTGAATCCTGAGCCCCCGAGCATCAGATCATTATCTAGGGGCAGCTCGCACAGATATGGGATGACGTCCGAGCTTGTGCAGCGATGATGCCTCCAGGAGCGCTCGCGGACAGCCACACCAAGATGTCCACTAGGGTAAGTGTTGTATTCATCTTCTTAATTTACCTCCGATCGGTGCTTACCTTTTCCCAATCATTCGTAGTATTGGATAGAGAGTCTGGCCATGTGCTAGAGGCTCACCTTTCTGGAGGAGGAGGTCAAGAAATTGAAAGCGTCGGGCGGCCAATCATCCACCTCTCAAGGGCTGACGCATGCTAAGGTGGCTAAGTTTGACATTGTTGATCACCCACCCGATGATCAACATAAAGTTTGATCATGATTATGAAATAGATTCATTTTGTAATCATAAAGTTTGATCATGATTTACTATTGCAGTTCAACATAAAGTATTTTATAAATATGATTAGACCCTTGTAGGTCACCTTTGAACTAGTTGAAAATTGACATGTATTGATCACATTTCATGTAATTTTCATGCTACACATCCACATCTTGATCTATGTCATTAATAATATTAGTATTATGATTACTGTTAGGGCTTGTTACAATCATATATAGTAACTATGACCTCTTTAGTCCTATACCAATGAAGTTAATGGAGCAGATTGTTTATAGGAGGTATTTTGTACCAATAAAGTTTGACATTGTTGTTGACGTCAACTAAGGTTTATCATATGTTTTACACAAATTATATGTAGCTCAAGTGGAAGATTGTTGGATTTTATTCCTTTAGGTGTGCTCACATGCGATTTGTCACATATGAATTTATGTCGTTAAGAAACCAAACTCGTTATGTGATATGACTAAAGTTTATTGAGTTTTAGTTATTGGATATGGACTTCATATGTATAGAACCTTAAATCTACATAATGATCTATATCATTAATAGTATTGGTATTATGATTACTGTTACGGCTTGTTACAGTCATATATACTAATTATGACTTATTTAGTCTTATACCAATGAAGTTAATAGACTAGATTGTTTATAGGAGGTATTTTGTACCTATAAAGTTTGACATTGTTGTTGAAGTTAGCTAAGGTTTCTCATATGTTGTACACAAATCACATGTAGCTCAAGTGGGAGATTGTTGAATTTTATTTTCTTTAGGTGGGCTCACATGCGATTTGTCACATACAAAATTATGTCATTAAGAAACCAAACCCATTATGTGATATGACTAAAGTTTATTTGGTTTTGGTTATTAGATGTAGACTTCATATGTGTAGAACCTTAAATCCACATCATCATTATCTATGAACTGATAACGGATGTGTATCCTCTATATAAGGGTTTGATCCCTGTTAAATTATGGATCAGACAAATTTCTACGTTCCCCATTGATGTAGTGATTCCGGTGTTCTCACCCTAACTCCTCCTGAAGACCACCCTCTACTTTTCCTTCTTCTTCCATAGGATTTTTTATACGAGGATGACGGACGACGCTCTCTGAGCCAATGTTGACTCTGTTGCATTCAGGTTTTATGTCTCAAAATCTTTAGTTTTTCTTAATTTCAATTATGTCGTAAGATTTGATGAAACTAAATTCTTGTTCTTGTATTTCATGTTATTTGAATTCATGTGGTTTAGGATTTACAAGATTTAACACATGTTACTAAAAAGAGTGCGCAATCCACTTATTTTTCATGATATTTCTCATGATATCCCAATGATTATTCTCTCCTAAATCTAAAATCATTTACTCCATTTTATTGAAGTTCTTCTCAACTCGTTTTCCTTTTCTGGCGAATTTAGTCTATTTATTTTGTTATTACTAATAGAAACTAGTTATTTCTTTGGATCAATGGAAGAAAACTTTTGTTCATTTCATTTAAATACTTATACTATACTTGATATTATCACGTTTTTGGTCATAAAGTTGGTATCTGATGTTATTCTTCTAGCGGAATGTTTTTCTTTACGAATCATGATATTTACATGATGATCATAAATAAGCTTGAATTAAATTGAAGCTAAGTTAGTTTTGTTTGTGTACATCTAAATCAACAAAAGTGTAATCTCTCTATTTCAAACCATCAAAATTCTACTTGTAACGACGAACCAAGTAGAAAACCAGCATACCTGCCAATGGTTGCAAATATATAGGGACGTTTAAATTAAAACTGTCATTACCTTGTCAAAGCGAGGATGGCGGAATCAAAGCAAAAGCAGGGAGCTTTGAATTTGATATTTTGTTCTTCTCCTATCGTTTTCGATGGTGGATTTCAATTTCTTATCTTTCATTGTGTTTGCAATCACCTACCAAGCACAGGATGATAGTTAAATTATATAGATTTATTCCTGAGCACAGAATGTTGACACTTCTAGTTTTCACTTACTACATGTCTAATTCAAGAACAATATGGTACATATCAGTATACTATAATGATACTCTCTCAAATCATATTGGTTTTATATAATCACTCTTATTTTGAATAGCAACGTATTAAGAGAACAATGTTTGAAGATTACATTACATAGTGCTTCAGAAATACAAAGGCTAACAAGCAACGCATGATGGAAGAGATTGACAAAGGATAATTTGAATAGCAAAACAAGTTTGAGAATCAAGGAAGGTATTAACAATGGATAAGTTGGAGAGGAGAACTGGTACACACCACACCAGATCTTTTAATAATTTCATCTTTGCATTGACAGAAAGCTCTGCTTCCTTTTAGTCAAATCATACGCCTTAAGCAGACTAGAGTAGTTTTGCAAAACATTTGGGACGATTTGAATGGTTTGCTGCAATATTTTTGACCATCTCTATTATATCTTCATTCTCAGTTTGAATGTGAACCTCCCTTAGCGCATGCAGATGTTCTATGCCATTGACTAATAATGATCTAGGGGTAGTGGGCAAATCTATTTTAAAAATTTCTAAGGCTTCGGACTGCACCTTCTTTGAAACTCACATTTTGCTCTATAATTTCCAGGAATTTAAGTTGTGCGAACCCTCCCCGATCGAAGACCAAATCCTCATCATTATTGAAGAACGACTTATATCCTAGTTTCAAGTAGACCAAAGCGGGGAGATTTCTCAGGACTTGTAGATCCTCGAGCTGCAGTCGTGTGTTGGACAGAGTTATCTTGGTGACATGCTTCAGAGATGCAAACCAAGGAGGCAACTCGTAAAGTCTGCATTGTATCATGAGCTTGCAGAGCAGCAATGGCGGCGAAGCTATACCTCATCTAGTGCCTTTTTTAGACTGCTGTCTGCCCAATGCAAAATCTTTAGAGATCGAAGGCTGCCATTGAGCTTCGAGAGCAGGACGCTGATCTCCTCCAGCATTCTGAGTGATAGATCAGAGCCACCAAAATCGATGCCAAGCTTGTGGAGGTCTACAAGCTGACCAATCTCCTGTAGCGAATGCACATTATGAGCACGTGCCGTTCCAAACGTGGTAAGTCTTTTCAACTTTCTTATTCCTTTCGGGAACTTAAATCCTATGAAGGGACCACCAAGCAGATAGACCAGTTTTTGGAGTTTGACGATGGAATTGGGTAGTTTTCTAATCAGAGTTCTTCTCGTATCCAAAAACTCTAGATTTTGTAAATCTCCTATTGAATCAGGCAACGCTGATATATAACACTATGTTAGAGACAAGTACTTCAAAAGAAATAACTTGGAAAAGTTCTTGGGGTGTGATCCCGTCCGGAAGCTGAGTTAGATGAAGATGATCGCGGTGTCACCGGTGTTGACGGAAAGTCGTCGAGCCTCCTAGATGACCTGGCAGCATGCGGAAAAAGGCTCCCACGAGCGGTCTGACGATGAGAAGGACGAAGTTGCTAATCCTGCGCACACTCAGACGAGTCCACGAGTCGTTAGAGGCCAGAAACCAGAGAAAAAGTCCCTGGGTTAGGCCCTCCGACGATCAAGTCAGGTACTTTTTTTTCCCAAAAGCACAGAGAAAAGACGAAAAGTAAAGATGAGTAATAAATGACGAGTGAACGTACCTGCATAAGGGACAAAACATCCCTTTTTATACTGCAACGGATGTTTCTGGGGTCTGGCGGGTGTCAAGGAATGTCGGCTGTCAGGCTTTGTCTGGCGGTGAATGACACGCGACACCTTCTCATAGGTCGGCGGCAGAACCAATGGGGTAATGAGCCCCGACTGCTAGCATATTCTCTGACACTCTAATTATTCTCTGACAGGTAGTTACAATTCCCTTGCTTACTTGTCATGTAGCGCCTGGTATCCTCCGCTCGTGATTGTTAAGCTGGGTCTTTGTATTTGCTAACCCCGATCTAATATCTTGTTAACCCTGATCTGATATCGCCTCCAGACCTGTGCATCTAACATTGTCCTATGCCTCTCATATTGTAGACTTCCACTCGGTCTTGCCTCTTACTTGCATTACGTATCGTGCCCTGTATACATTAGTTAATGCCTGTTTATTCCAACTCCCAAGTTGTACGTCTGCCTTCATATAACCCGACCTATATGCCTGTCTTTGCATATCTTGGACCACGAGGCTATAAATTCTGACATGTATCCTTGGCTGACACATTCCGACCTGCTCTTTTCATCGATCCATGTATCCAAGCCATGAGGCTTTAAATTCTGACCTGTATCCTTGGCTGACACATCTCAACCTGTACGTTTTACCGATCCATATATTCGGGCCATAAGGCCTTAAATCCTGACCTGTATCCTTGGCTGACACATCCCGACCTGTACGATGCATCGATCTATGTATTCGGGCCATAAGACTTTAAATCCTGACCTGTATCCTTGGCTAACACCTCCCGACCTGTGTGTTTCCTCGATCCAAGTATCCTGTGTCCGCTTATCTCGAATTCTAATCTATACTCTTTGATTCCTCTATCCTTGGTACCTTCTAAGTCAGTACCCTCTACTCCCACAGAATTATGGAATGAGCGTAAGCCTAGTTTGAAAAACATTCGGATTTGGGGTAGTCCAGCACATGTGCTGAAGGGAGACGCTGATAAGTTGGAATCATGTACAAAAGTTCGCTTGTTCGTGAGATATCCTAGAGGAACGAAAGGTTGTTTATTTTATAGTCCTAAAGATTAGAAGGTCATTGTTATCACCAATATCCATTTTTTATAAGAGGACTATATAATGAACCACAAGCCCATGAGTAAAATTATTCTTGAGGAAATAAGAGAGGACACTTCTACTTTAGTACCAACGGTACAAGATGAGATACCACAAGTAACTGCAACATGTGTCACAAATGATGCACAATTACAGGTAATGTCTCGTCGTAGTGGGAGGGTTGTTAGGCAACTTGATAGATTCATATTTTTGGAAGAGTCTTTGGACTTGATCCCTGGTGAACATGAAGCTGATCCCTGGACATATGATCAAGCACTCCAAGATAAAAATGCATCATCTTGGCAAATGGATGTCAAGACAGCTTTTCTTAACAGAAGTCTTGAAGAAAACATCCATATGAAGCAACCAGAGGGGTTCATTGCAAAGGGCAAAGAGCATATAGTTTGTAAGCTCAATCGGTCCATTTATGGACTGAAGCAAGCTTCAAGATCTTGGAACATCCAATTTGATGAAATGATCCAGTCTTATGGATTCATTCAGTATCCGGATGAGTCTTGTGTATATAAGAAAAGTGACGGAAATGTGGTTGTATTTCTTGTACTATACGTAGATGACATTCTGCTCATTGGCAATAATGTCAAAGTGCTATCAGACGTAAGGGTATGGTTGTCCAAACAGTTCGATATGAAGAACTTGGGAGAATGTGGATATATTCTTGGGATCAAAGTAATAAGGGATCACAATAAAAGGATGTTGTGCTTATCCCAAGTTTCATACATCGATACTATCCTAGCTTGTTTTAGCATGCAAAACTCCAAGAAAGGTTTTCTATCTTTTCGGTATAGAGTACCTTTATCTAAAGAAATGCCTCCTAAGACATCAAAGGAGATAGAGGACATGAAGGTAGTTCCTTATGCTTCAGCTGTAGGAAGCCTAATGTATGCGATGTTATGTACGAGACCAGATATCTGTTTTACCGTAGGCATGGTTAGCAGATATCAAAGTAATCCAGGATAGGGAGATTGGATTGCCTTAAAGCATATATTAAAGTACTTGAGAAGGACTAGAGATTATATGTTGGTTTACCAGGTAGATGATTTGCTCCCTATGGGTTACACGGATTCGGACTTCCAATCAAATAGGGGCAATAGTAAATCAACCTCGAGGTATGTGTTTACTTTGGGAGGTGGAGCCATAGCATGGAGGAGTGTTAAGTAGAAATGTGTTTCAGACTCCATCATGGAACCTGAGTATGTGGGAGCCTCTGAGGCAACCAAAGAAGCTGTATGACTTAGAAACTTTTTAATATACTTAGATGCGATTCCTGGTTTGCCCAAAGTTATCACAGTTTATTGTGATAACAGTGGTGTAGTAGCAAACTCGAAGGAACCACGAGCCCATAAGGCAAGTAAACACGTTGAGCGCAAGTACCACCTGATATGAGACATCGTAAAATGAGGGGAGGTTGTTGTCGCGAAGATTACATCAGCAGATAACTTGACAGATCCTTTCACTTAGGCCCTTCCAGCGAGAGCTTTTGATAGACGTGTTGAGGGGATGAGAATCAGATGTATGACAACATTTATGACAACATAGTCTTTTAGTATAAGTGGGAGATTGTTGGGATGTATACTATAAGCCTAGCTTTTGTATGAACATCTGTTTTTAAATACTTTGAAATGAGAATCACTTTGGTTAAATGTTTGCATTTATATTTATATATATGTTAATGCAGTTGTTCATTTAATTTATATTGTAGATAACATGGTGTGTGGTGCCACACAGAAGATCATGTTATCGCTTCCTTATAAATTATAAATAGTAGCTCACAACTAAGATGGATTGGGACAAACCATTGGAATAGTTGTTGTGTAATTTGGTATTAATCTATCTTGACTATAAAATTACACTAGTACACTATGTGTGTATTGAGCAAGACGGTTTGAGGTTGTTAGATTTATACTGACTATATAAAAGAACAAAGTCTCTGTTATTATGAATGTGCACCTCTTAATCCATATATAATAACAAGTACACATACTTAGTATTTATTTCTTTAACTTATCAATAGGTGAGATTTATTCGTTAAATCAATAGACCCGATGAGTTGGGAAATAGTACTATTTATATGATGTATTGTTGATTATAGAAGGAATCTGTGCCCTAATTATTTAGGTTGATGATGCCCCCTTGAGGAGCTCATAAGGATTATCATATAAACCCTGCAGGTGGACTTAGTCCGACATGATAATAAAGTTGAGTGGTACTACTCTTGAATCAAATGTTAATTAATTGAGTTGTCAGTAACTCATTTAATTAATAGACATACGATATCTTAAACATAGGGAGATTAACACACTCATGATAAGAAAGAGTCCATATTGTAATATGGGATTGGTGCGGTAGTTCAATAATAACCCTTTAGTGATATGAGTTATTATTGATGGACTTAGGTTGGGTGTTCGGGGCGAACACAGGAAGCTCAAGCCCATCAGGAGGCCTAAACCAATTCCTCCTCTAGGTCCCTGTTGTAGCCTCTATATAAAGCCTCGCATCCACCCACCCATAACTTAGTTTGGTTTAACTTAACTTGGTTTAACTTGGTTTGGTTTAACTTAACTTTGTTTAACTTGGTTTTGGTTTGGTTTAGATTTTTTCTAAACAGAGTTCTGTTATTTTTCTTTCTTTGTAACCGACGGCAAAGGTTATAAAAAGGAGTAGGAGGTGCCCCCTAAAATCTAATTTTCTAATTGTCCACAAACCCCTTCTCCTCCTTGTGGTCGGCTCCCCTCCCCCTTCCTTGCTTAGGGTCGGCGCCCCTTTTCCCCTCCTCCTCCTTGCTTAGGGCCGACCCACCCCCACCCCCCCGTGGCTGGCGCCCCCTCCTCCTTGGTGGTCGGCGGATTAGAGAAGAAGAAGAGGAAGAAGATTAGAAGGTGCCCCATCCTAGAGCCTCCTTTTGTAGTCGGCGGTTTGGAAACTGAGAATAGAAGGAAGGTGGTGTTGTCTTGGTAGATCGTCGCCCACACAACGTCCAAGAAGAGGAGAGGAATACTGTAGAAGATCAAGATGTCTTTAGCTACAAAGGAAAGGTACAACTAATTTTTAATTCCATTGTGTAATTAGTTTCGTTTTTTTTGTATCATTTTTTAATATCAACACAAGAGGCTAGCGATCTTGTACTTCGATCAAGGTGTGCTTTGATCATTCAAGAACTAATTGCTTGATTGATCAAACACATATTTGATCGAACATACGGGTTGCTAGGAAAAGTTCTGTTCTTGTGTTCTTATACAATTTTTTTTGTACAGGGAAATTTAAACAGAACGGAATTCCAGCACCTTCACAAAGAACTAATAAATTTGATAATTAGACAAGTTGAATTAATTAGAATTTAAAGTATGATAATAAGTAGTTTAATACCGGTGTCGATGACAGAACATGTTCGACAGGGTACGGTCGGAATGCACGGCCAAGGCACGTGCGACCAGGGTACACACGACCAAGGCAAGCATGTCCAGGGCATGTGGTCAGGGAACGCGTGGCTAGGGCACGACCGGCATGTGTAGCCAAGGCATGGTCAACACGCATGGCCAGGGCATGGCCGGCACGCGTGGCTAGGACACGGTCGACATTGACAGGTCATTAAGGATCAATTGTGATAAAAAACTGCAGAACTTTATGCAAAGAGTAACCGCAGTTCGTCGAAGTCTAAACACTTCGACATCAAGTTTCTAGCAGCAAAAGAAAGAGCACATCAGCACCGATTCTATGTTGGCAGATCCACTTACTAAGTTTCTATGTTGGCACATCAAGTTTCATTTACTTGTTGTAAATATATGAATGCCCATCTTATGGAAGAAGTATACATTTAGTGGGAGTTAGTATTTATTTTATTGCTCTATATTTTTTAATAAAAATAAATATTTTATTTTGATTATTGTACGTACTTAAAGCTCAAAATATTCATGGGTATTTTGTTTGTTTAACACTTTGAAATAAAAATATCATGCTTTACTGCTGTTGTCTAACATATAATGTTTGTAAATATGATATAGATTCATTTTGGAATCACAAAGTTTGATTATTTTTTGCTATTGCAGTTCAACATAAAGTATTTTGTAAATATGATTAGACCCTTGTGGGTCACCTTTGGACTAGTTAGAAATTGACATGTATTGATTATATTTCATGTAATTTTCATACTATACATCCATATCTTAATCTATGTCATTAATAACATTGGTATTGTGATTACTGTTAGGGTTTGTTATAGTCATATATAGTAACTATACCTCTTTAGTCATATACCAATAAAGTTAATAGATTAGATTGTTTACAAGGAGTGTTTTAATTTGTGCCTATAAAGTTTGATATTACTGTTGATGTAAACTAAAGTTTCTCATATGTTGTACACAAATCATATGCAGCCCAAGTAGGAGATTGTTGGATTTTATTGTTAGGACCTTCGGATGCGGCTAGAGAGGGGGGGTGTGAATAGCCGACCCCAATTTCGCGTTTCTTCCTACGAATTAGGTTAGCGCAGCGGAAATAAAATAATAGAAACGAGAAGATCAAACCTTAGACGCAGCGATGTAACGAGGTTCGGAGATGATACTCCTACTCCTCGGCGTGTCCGTAAGGTGGACGAAGCCTATCAATCCGTCGGTGGATGAAACCCCGGATAACCGGCTAATATGAACTCCTTCTGGGTGGAGAAACCTCACCACAAAGTCTTTGCAACAGCAAAACAGAGGAGTACAACAATAGAGGAAGCAAACAAGAACAATAGAAATTGTAAACACACTTGCTTGCTTTCTCGTCGGAGTTCGTTGATGAAACAGCAGCTTCACGGCTCCAGCAGCTAGAAAACCAGCATGAAGCTTACGCGAAGCTTCAGCAAACCGAGAGCTCAGCAAAGCTCAAGAGGAATAAGAAGAATTAGCAGAAGCAGCTCTTCCAGTGTTGTTTTTCGTTCTTCACTGTAGAGGCCTTATATCATCTGGTATCTCCCTGCAACCTGTGAAGAAGAACAGACGAAAACAAACGAAGCAGAGATAGCCGTTGTGTCGCAACGGCTAGGCCTGGACCGATCAGGCACACTCCTGATCGGTCCAGGAGTGTTCTGATCGGTCTTGGGACCGATCAGCCAACTCTCTGTGAGAGTTGGCTTCGTCTCTGATCGGTCTGTGGACCGATCAGGACTCAGGTGGATCGGTCCACAGACCGATCCCCCCTCTTTCTTCTCCCGATCTTCTTCGCTTCTGATCGGTCACCAGACCGATCAGGTAATTCACAGAAACACTGTTTGGTTACTGATCGGTCACCAGACCGATCAGTCAACCAGCGTAACACTGGATCGTTCACCAGACCGATCCAGGTTTAGAGTTCCCAGCCCTAAACCCTACCTGGTCCTGAGAACAAGCTACCGAGCCCTCTCTGACCTAGTCCGGAGAACGAGCTGCCTAGCCCTCTCCGACTTCGTCCAGTCCAGAGAACGAGCTACCGAGCCCTCTCTGACCTAGTCCGGAGAACGAGCTGCCGAGCCCTCTCCGACTTCGTCCGGTCCAGAGAACGAGCTACCGAGCCCTCTCTGACCTAGTCCGGAGAACGAGCTACCAAGCCCTCTCCGACTTCCCATGCCAAGTTTCCATACTTGGACTTTTCCCGTGCCAAGCTCCCTGCTTGGACTTTTCCGTGCCAAGCTCCCTGCTTGGATTTTTCCGTGCCAAGTCTCCATACTTGGACTTTTCCGTGCTAAGTCTCCATACTTGGGCTTTTCCCGTGCCAAGCTCCCTGCTTGGACTTTTCCGTGCCAAGTCTCCATACTTGGACTTTTCCGTGCCAAGTCTCCATAGTTGGACTTTTCACCAGATGTCTGGTCAACCTTGACCTATCTGGATTTCCCTTGTCTGGCTTCACTCACCAGGACTTTCCAACTGCCTGGCTTCACTCACCAGGACTTTCCCTTGCCTGGCTTCACTCACCAGGACTTTCCAACTGCCTGACTTCACTCACCAGGACTTTCACCTGGCTTCACTCACCAGGATTTTCCCTTGCCTGGCTTCACTCACCAGGACTTTCCCTTGCCTGACTTCACTCACCAGGACTTTCACCTGGCTTCACTCACCAGGACTTTCACCTGGCTTCACTCACCAGGATTTTCACCTGGCTTCACTCACTAGGATTTCCCGAATCAGGTCGACTCACCTCGGGTCAACCAGGTCAACCTTACCAAAGATTACACCCACAATCTCCCAAGTTTGTATTCTGTCAAACATCAGAATACAACTTTTCTACTCTCGTCAAACATCAGAATAGAGCTTTTATATTCTCGTCAAATATCAAAATACAACTCGAGTCAGGTCAACTCGAGTCAGGTCAACCAGGTCAACCTTGACCTAAGGTTGCACCAACATTTATTTCCTTTAGGTGGGCTCACATGCAATTTGTCACATATGAATTTATGTCATTAAGAAACCAAATCCATTATGTGATAGACTAAAGTTTATTGAGTTTTGGTTATTGGATGCGAACTTCATATGTGTAAAATCTTAAATTTGCATCATCATTATCTATGGACTCATAACGGATGTAGACCCTCTATTTAAGGGCTTGATCCATGTTAGATTATGGATCTGACAAATTTCTGTGTTCCCCATTGATGTAGAGATTCCGACACCATAACGTACCCTAACTCCTCCTGAAGACCACCCTCCACTTTTCCTTTTTCTTATGAATGATTTCCGATAAGTGGACGACGGACGACGCTCTTTGAGGCGATGTCGACTCCATTGCATTCATGTTCTATGTCTCAGAATCTTTAGTTTTACTTAATTTCTATTTTGTCGTAAGATTTGATGGAACTAAATACTTGTTCTTGTATTCCCTGTTATTCGAATTCACATGGCTTAGGATTTAAAGATTTAACACATGTTACTAAAAAGAATGCGCAATCTACTTATTTTTCATGATGTTTCTCATCATATCCCAATGACCATTCTCTCCAAATCTAAAATCATTTACTCCATTTTATTGAAGTTCTTCTCGTTTCCCTTTTCCGGCGAATTGAGTCTATTTATTTTGTTATTACTAATCAAAACTAGTTATTTCTTTGGATTGATGGAAAAAAACTAGTTATATTATCACGTTTTTGGTCACAAAGTTGGGGTCTGATGTTATTCTTCTAACGGAACGTTTTTCTTTACTAATCATGATATTTACATGGCGATCATAAATAACCTTGAATTAACTTGAAGCTAAGTTAGTTTTGTTTGTGTACATCTAAATCAACAAAAGTGTAATCTCTCTATTTCAAACCATCAAAATTCTACTTTTGACGATGAACCAAGTAGAAAACCAGCATTACCTGCCAGTGGTTGCAAATATATAGGGACGTTTAAATTAAAACTATCATTTCCTTGTCAAAGCAAAGGATGGCGGAATCAAAGCAAAAGCGGGGAGCTTTGAATGTGATATTCTTTTTCTTCTCCTATTGTTTTCGTCGGTTGGTTTCAATTTCTTATCTTTCATTGTGTTTGCAATTACCTACATCTAATGTTGTCAAATTGTTTGATTTTAATATTTGTTTTCTAATTTATATATGCGTGCTAGCCATTCAGATGATTATTATTTTATTATAGAAGATGAGGAATTTTGTATGAAATTAGAAAATTAAGAATTTGACATTGAGGTTAATTGTGTTATTTTAACAATTTTAAAAAAATGTACAAATCATTTTTTAAAAGTTCATTAAGTTATCAAGGTGATATAAAAATTATTTGATAATTTTTTTTATTTGTGTATTACAATCTGATTTATAATTTTCATATCTAACTAAATAATTCAATTTAGATCATACTGTCTTTTCTAGTCCTGAATCTTTGGTCCGGTTTCACTAAATTTTTTCACTAGCTATCAGAGTAAATCAGGAAATACTCACGGTATGCGTCAAGAAGTCCAGCATCTTTTAGTTGAACGCCTCATTTAGAGAAAAAATTTCTCCAAATTTATCATAAATAGGGATCGAATCATAAATATCTAGATCACAATTTGAATGTCCACACCTCATGATATCTCATGGGTGATTAGTGTAACTATTGATAATTATATTATATAAAAAAAAAATACTTACTAAAATCATATAATCCTCTTTTGAATTAGGCATATCTGGGAAAATAAATAAATTTTATTCACGTACAATTATGAATCATTTAATTACTTTAAAAGAAAATTTCATAAAAATAATTTGGATAAATAAGGGGGCATTTGGTACGTGCATTTTCCATTTTCATTTTTTGAAAAACGCATGTTTTTTGAAAAACTTTGTTTGGTTTGCATTTTCCGCGCGCGTTTTCTAAAAAATTGGCTATCGTTTTCTAGAAAAACAGAGAATGACAAAAAGTTATTTTCTGTTTTCTAGAAAACGCGCGTTTTCCAGAAAATGAAAATGAAAACGGTACAAATCAAACGCACTCTAAGTTTCCTCGGCTGTTTTCTATTTCTAATAATTACCAAGCACATGATGATAGTTAAATTATATAGATGTATTCCTGAGCACATAATGGCTACAGAATGTTTACACTTCTAGTTTTCACTCACTACTTGTCTAATTCAAGAACAATATGGTACATATCAGTTATATGATATTCTCTGAAATCATATTGGTTTTATATAATCACGATCTTATTTTGAATAGCAACTTATTAAGAGAATAATGTTTGAAGATTACATTACATACTGCTTCAGAAATACAAAGCCTAACAATTGTGGTAAAAAAAACGAATACGCTCCCCCAGCACAATACAAAGCCTAACAAGCAACGCATGATGGAAGAGATTGACAAAGGATAATTTGAATAGCAAAACAAGTTTGAGAATAATGGGAGATATTAACAATGGATAAGTTGGAGAGGAGAACTAGTACACACCACACCAGATGTTTTAATAATTTCATCTTTGCATTGACAGAAAGCTCTGCTTCCTCTGAGTCAAATCATATGCCTTAAGCAGACTTGAGTAGTTTTGCAAAACATTTGGGACGATTTGAATGGTTTGCTGCAATATTTTTGAGCATCTCAATTATATCATCATTCTCAGTCTGAATGTAAACCTCCTTTAGCCCATGCAGATGTTCTATGCCATTGACTGATTTAGGGGGATCAAATACGTTAAGGATTTCGAGGCTTCGGACTGCACCTTCTTTGAAACTCACATTGTACCGTACAATTGTCAGCAACTTAAGTTGTGCGAACCCTTCCCGATCGAAGACCAAATTCTCACCATTATAAACGAATGACTCACCTCTTAGGTTCAGGTTGACCAAAGCGGGGAGATTTCTCAAGACTTGTAGATCCTCGAGCTGCAGTTGTGTCCTGAACAGAGATATCTTGACAACATGCTTCAGAGATGCAAACCAAGGAGGCAACTCGTAAAGTCTGCATTGTATCATGAGCTTGCAGAGCAGCAATGGCGGCGAAGCTATACCTCATCTAGTGCCTTTTTTAGACTGCTGTCTGCCCAATGCAAAATCTTTAGAGATCGAAGGCTGCCATTGAGCTTCGAGAGCAGGGCGCTGATCTCCTCCAGCATTCTGAGTGATAGATCAGAGCGACCTAAAAAGATGTCAAGCTTCTGGAGGTTGATAAGCTCACCAATCTCCTGTAGCGAATGCACATTATGAGCACGTGCCGTTCCAAACGTGGTAAGTCTTTTCAACTTTCTTATGCCTTTCGGGAACTTAAATCCTATGAAGGGACCACCAAGCAGATAGACCAGTTTTTGGAGTTTGACGATGGCATTAGGTAGTTTTTGAATATAAGTTCCTCTTATTTCCAAAAACTCTAGATTTTGCAAATCTCCAATTGAATCTGGCAATTCAGATAATCCAATATTTCTCATAGACAAGTACTTCAAAAGACACAACTTGGAAAAGCTCTTTGGGTGGAAATCATCCAAGTTCCTACATCCTTCCAGGTCAATTGCCCTCAACAGCCTCTGCTTTCTATAATCGCTCACTGGTACATCCTCACCAAATGCAGTAAAGGATCGGAGGTGGGACAGATCAGTGTTAGGAACTAGTCCACTGCTTCCTCCCTGCCAGGATAAGCGTCTTATCCTCTGATGTCGAGGCTGAATGTTCGTCTGCGTGGAGTGCTTATTCAGTACCACCGCAAAGTTCTCCTTTCTTGAAATCGAGATTATGACATCGAGCATCATGTCATGGACGCGGCAGGATCTCACTGTCCCATTATCATCAAATTCTGACGGCTGCACCAAGCTACGATTCACCAATTGGTTGAAGCAGCGCTCGGCCATTTTCTCATCGGGTAAGCCATCTACGCCATGCACAATCCCTTCTGCAATCCACCTTCTCATCAGACGCTTCCGTCGAATCTCATAATCCTCAGGGAAGGTGCCTAAGAACAAGAAGCAAGGCTTGAGATAGTAAGGCAAGTCATTGTAACTCAAACCTAGTATCTGATTGATCTTTGACAGCATATCATTAGTCTGTATCTCCAAACGAAGGTGGTCGCGCAAGTCTTTCCATTCCTCAAAATTATTATCAGGCTTGGAAGCTAGAAGACCTCCGATTGTCACAATTGCAAGTGGCAGTCCATCGCACTTTTGCAAGATTTCTCTGCCAATATTTTCTAGCTCTGGAGGACAATTATAGTCCGGTGCATCAAATACTTTTCTACAGAATAACTCCCAAGATAGCTCAGGTGATAAAGGAGAGATTTTAAATATAAATCGACGATTACGAGAACAACTTGCATTTGCCACATCCTTAATGCGGGTGGTGACTATGACCCTACTTCCTTCTTTACCTTGTGGCAATGCAATGCTCAAGCTTTCCCATGCTTCAACGCTCCAAACGTCATCAAAAACGATAAAATACCTCTTTCCATGGAGATGGCCTCTGACTGTCTGCACCAGCTGTGACTCGTCCATCATGTTCAGACATTGTTCAGTGTTCAAACGGGCATCTCGGAATCCAGAAACATCTCGGATTTGTTTCTCGTTGACGGAAATTTGTCTAATAATCTTTTTGAGAAGCTCTTTGATGTTGTAATTTTGTGACACTGCGATCCAAGCTCGAGGTTGGAAGTGGCCTTCGACGATAATAAGATCATCATAGACAGTCTTAGCCAAAGTTGTCTTTCCTAAACCACCGAAGCCGAGGAGAGAAATCGCTGTAAGCTCGGGACAGTTCTCGTCCATCACCCACCCGAGGATCTTATCTCTACTCTGGTTGATGCCCACGAGTTGAGCTTCCTCTACAAAATGGCCGATGATCCTTGGATCGGAGTATCTGTCAGCCATGTTCAAGCCGGTGGCGGTGCCAGAGCTTGTAGCTTCATTTGGGTGGAAATAGCGATCGTGCCTTTTTTTAATATCTTCTACTTGAACCTTCAATTTCTTGATCTCTGAAGCGATGTCATGGCGACCTTTCAACGATTTTATGCTACGAAGGGAGTGCTTGAAAAAACCTAGTGTCGATCGGAGACGGCAGTCGAACTCATCGATCGAGTCTTCGGCATCGTAGGCCACCTCACTCAGCTCCTGCGCCCAGTTCTTCACTTCAGCATCCAGATTGTGCCTGGTTGATATGGCCGTCAAGAAAGAGGTGATGCTTTTGTGCTCGGCGACTATGTACCGGACATCATCTTCAACTCCGGCCAGCAACGCGGCTTCTTTCTCTAGCATCTTCCCTAGTTTTCCCGCTATCGATTGAAAGGAGAATTCCACAAGCTTCGTAGTTATCGCTGTCTCCATGCTGCCAATCTCCGTCGGGCGGTTGTTAGGATGAAAGATGAATGAATGACAAGTCAAGCTCTCAGGTCCTCTAATTGTTTTAATTCGGAACATTAAAAAAAGCTGAAATTATTATGATTATAACATCACGCCGTGCAGAATAGTATAGTGATTATAAAATTAAGGATAAAATAAAGAAGAGAAAAGAAATTTTTTTATGAAAATCTGAGGATTAATTTTCATCGTAACTCAAAATTTAAATAAAAAAATTATAATAATTATAATTAACATATCTTAATTCCAATCTTATAAAAAAAAAATATTATGATTGTGCGTCATTTGAAAAAAAAAATCTTATAAATATATCATAGTGGAAAATCTGAATGTTTGGATGATAACTTTACACTTTTCCACTGTACCGTAATTCCAAGGGCATGAAGACTCTATTGTAGCTTGTGAGCAGACTTTTCTTTGGCATCGTGATCATGATCAAATTAAAAAGAATGAATGAATTAACTATCAATTATTAATTTTTCTTTTCATTTTGATCATTATAAATTAGAGAGGAAGCAAGAATCAAGAATGGACGCAATTACTGGTTTTCCTTTTCATCTTGATCATAATTACTGGTTTTCCTTTTCATCTTGATCATAATCAAATTATAGAGGAAGCGATATTTGACTAGCAATTACTAGCTTTCCTTTTCATCTTGATGATGATCAAATTTGGTCCAACTCCACGGCATTGCTTTGCTTAGCCGGCATAACCTACCGACTTAACAACTGTTTAGGATTAGTTAACTTTAATCTTCCATCCTTGTTGGTTCTCGATGAGAAAGTTGAGTAAGATTTTATATTGATTTAGTTAAATTCAATTTTAAATTCTTATTTTTTTTATTTGTTAGTATGTTTACACATTCATTTTAATATCTTTATTTTTTTTAATTCTCATTTTTTTTTTCATGTGTTCACTTCATAACTGAATATTTAATTTCATATAATTTAACTCTCATTTATAAAACTTTATTTTAAATTTAAAAGGTTCTTTACTATTACAACGAACACATATTGTTATTCTTCATTTCAACTATCTTACTTAAACAGTATATAGAATTATTTTTATCAACATTTCTATTATTTTACAAAAATGATCCTATATGTCATTGGAGCTATGATACTACGACAAAGCACTCAAGTAGTTTCTCAAGCATTTATAGTTCGAATTCTAGTTATAACGTATTGTAGAGTATTTTCCGCTAGTGGAATAAAAAATCTAGGATGTTGACTGTTGTGTGAAAAATTGCTCACGTTTCCCGATTTGTCCAATAGTCAATTTGTGGGACCAAACCGTTCATCTTCTAAACTAGTTGGATCGAAGGCTCGGATGCATTATAGAAAAAAAAACCAAATCCTACATACCTAAAATTCTAAGCTATAAGTTACTTATAATCGTCTTGCTATATTAATACTATTAAATTATATATATATATATATATATATATATATATATAATTCAAATCTTAATCAAAGTTTCAGTTCCTCTATAACAACAATAACAACAACAACCAAGCCTTTTCCCACTAGGTGGAGTCGGCTATATGAATCCTTTTACGTCATTGAGCTCTATCTCCTATTATATCATCAACTATATTTAAATAAATTTTATCTTATTTTATTATTGCTAACCAAGTCTTTTTTTGTCTTCCTCTTCCTCGTTTGATATGTATGTTTATCATAGTTTCACATCGCCTAACTGGAGCATTTATTGGTCGTCTAAGTACATGTTCGTATTAATTAGTAATTAGATCATGTCTCTTTGAAATCAGAATCTAGTCAGGATCTCAATTTAGATTTCCGAAATGGACCTACATTAGGCTGACGCCTATTGTCCCCTCAACATAGACACATCTTCACTAAGTCTTTCTCCTCTAATGACTTACCTTTACTTACCAAGTGTCAAGTGACTTACTTTCACTTACAAAGTGTCAAGTTACCTTCTTGACGTCAATCTGACACATCATGTCTTCTTGTTAGAATCACACATCTGGACTTCGCTAATTGAGAATCGAACATCCCGACCTCCTACAGGAATCGCACATCCGGATTTCAACTCATCGGGAATCAAACATCTCGACCTCTTGTCATAATCCCATATTTGGACTTTGTCAATCGAGAATCGCACATCCAACTTCCTGCCTAGTGTCTATTCTCTTGATCCATCAAGTTAGTCAACCCTGTGCATTCGGTAACAAGGTTAGATCATAAACACATCTAACTTTAATTCACTTGTCATTTATCAAAACTCAAGTCTGACCATTGATACCAGCTGCACCAACAATTAGTGTAACTATTGATAGTAGTATTATATAAACAAGAATACTTACCAAAAGCATATGATCCTCTTTTAAACGCGCATATTATGAAAAAAATAAATAAATTCTATTTACATACGTTGTATGAATCATTTAATTACTTAAAAAGAAAATTCCAAAAAATAGTTTAGATAAATAAGTTTCCTTTGCTATTTTCTATTTCTAATAATTACTAGTATATAGATTTATTCCTGAGCACATAATTATGAATTCATCGAAGGGATGGCTACAGAATGTTTACACTTCTAGTTTTCACTTACTACTTGTCTAATTCAAGAACAATATGGTACATATCAGTTATATAGTATAATGATATTCTCTCAAATCATATTGGTTTTATATAATCACTCTTATTTTGAATAACAACTTTAAGAGAACAATGTTTGAAGATTACATTACATAGTGCTTCAGAAATACAAAGGCTAACAAGCAACGCATGATGGAAGAGATTGACAAAGGATAATTTGAATAGCAAAACAAGTTTGAGAATTAAGGAAGATATTAACAATGGATAAGTTGGCTAGGAGAACTAGTACACACCACACCAGATCTTTTAATAATTTCATCTTTGCATTGACAGAAAGCTCTGCTTGATTCCTCTGTGTTAAATCATAAGTGATATTCATACTCGTGTAGTTTTGCAAAACATTTGGGACGATTTGAATGGTTTGCTGCAATATTTTTAACCATCTCTATTATATCTTCATTATTAGTACGAATGTGAACCTCACTTAGCCCATGCAGATTTTCTATGCCTTTGACGCTAAATCTAGTGCCAAAAGGACGGATTTTAAGAACTTCGAGGCTTCGGACTGCACCTTCTTCGAAACTCACATTGTGCCTTTCAATTTCCAGGAACTTAAGTTGTGCGAACCCTCCCCGATAGAAGACCAAATCCTCATCATTAATGACGAATGACTCGTATCCTAATTTCAAGTAGACCAAAGCGGGGAGATTTCTCAAGACTTGTAGACCCTCGAGCTGCAGTCGTGTTAAGTACAGAGATATCTTGACAATATGCTTCAGAGATGCAACCCAAGGAGGCAACTCGTAAAGTCTGCCATCTATCTGGAACTTGCAGAGCAGCAATGGCGGCGAAGCTACCTCATCTAGTGCCTTTTTCAGATTGATGTTTGGCGTACGGAAAATATTTAGAGATCGAAGGCTGCCATTGAGCTTCGAGAGCAGGGCGCTGATCTCCTCCACCATTCTGAGTGATAGATCAGAGCCACCAAAATAGATGCCAAGCTTGTGGAGGTGGACAAGCTGACCAATCTCGTGTAGCGAATGCACATTATCAGCACGTGCCATTCCAAACGTGGTAAGTCTTTTCAACTTTCTTATTCCTTTCGGGAAATTAAATTCTCTGTCGGAGCTACCAAGCAGATAGACCAGTTTTTGGAGTTTGACGATGGTATTAGGTAGTTTTTGAATATAAGTTCCTCTTATATCCAAAAACTCTAGATTCTGCAAATCTCCTATTGAATCTGGCAATTCAAATAATTCAGTATTTCTTAGAGACAAGTACTTCAAAAGAAACAACTTGGAAAAGCTCTTGCGGTGGAAATGATCAATTGCCCAACATCCTTCCAGGTCAATTGCCCTCAACAGCCTATGTTTTCTATAATCCTTCAGTGGTGGTACATCCTCACCAAATGCAGTTGCAGTGAAGGATCGGAGGTGGCACAGATCAGCTGTGTTAGGCACTAGTCCAGTACTGCTTCCTCCCTGCCAGGATAAGCGTCTTATCCTCTGATGTCGCGGCTGAATGGTCGTCAGCATGGAGTGCTTATTCAGTACCACCGCAAAGTTCTCCTTTCTTGAAATCGAGATTATGACATCGAGCATCATGTCATGGACGCGGCAGGATCTCACTATTCCATTATCATCAAATTCTGCCGGCTGCACCAAGCTACGATTCACCAATTGGTTGAAGCAGCGCTCGGCCATTTTCTCATCGGGTAAGCCATCTACGCCATGCACAATCCCTTCTGCTATCCACCTTCTCATCAGACGCTTCCGTCGAATCTCATAATCCTCAGGGAAGGTGCCTAAGAACAAGAAGCAAGGCTTGAGATAGTAAGGCAATTCATTGTAACTCAAACCTAGTATCTGATTGATCTTTGACAGCATATCATTAGTCTGTATCTCCAAACGAAGGTGGTCGCGCAAGTCTTTCCATTCCTCAAGTTTTTTATCAGGCTTCGAAGCCAGAAGACCTCCGATTGTCACAATAGCAAGTGGCAGTCCATTGCACTTTTGTAAGATTTCCCTGCCAACATTTTCTAGCTCCGGAGGACAACTATAGTCAGGCGCTTCAAATACTTTTCTACGGAATAATTCCCACGATAGCTCAGGTGATAAAGGAGAGACTTTAAATATGAATTGACGATTACGAGAACAACTATAGTTTGCCACTTCCTCACTGCGGCTGGTTACTATCACTCTACTTCCTTCTTCACCTTGTGGTAGTGCAATACTCAAGCTTTCCCATGCTACAGTGCTCCAAACGTCGTCAAAAGCGATCAAATACCTCTTTCCATGGAGATGGTCTCTGATAGTCTGCACCAGTTGCGACTCGTCCATCATGTTCAGAAGTTGCTCAGTGTTCAAACGGGCATCTCGGCACCCAGAAACATCTCGGATTTGTTCCTCGTTGACGGAAATTTGTCGAATAATCTTTTTGAGAAGCTCTTTGATGTCGTAATTTTGTGACACTGCGATCCAAGCTCGAGATTGGAAGTAGCCTCCGACGATAACAGGATCGTCATAGACCGTCTTAGCCAAAGTTGTCTTTCCTAAACCACCGAAGCCGACGAGAGAAATCGCTGTAAGCTCGGGACAGTTCTCGTCCATCACCCACCCGAGGATCTTATCTCTACTCTGGTTGATGCCCACGAGTTGAGCTTCCTCTACAAAATGGCCGATGATCCGTGGATCGGAGTATCTGTCAGTCATGTCCAAGCCAGTGACGGTGCCAGAGCTTGTAGCTTCATTTAGGTGGAAATAGCGATCGTGTCTTTTTTTAATATCTTCTACTTGAACCTTCAATTTCTTGATCTCTGAAGCGATGTTACGGCGATCTTTCAATAATTTTATGCTGCGAAGGAAGTGCTTGAAAAAACTTTGTGTCGATCGGAGATGGCAGTCGAACTCATCGATCGAGTCTTCGGCATCGTAGGCCACCTCACTCAGTTCCTGCGCCCAGTTCTTCAGTTCAGCATCCAGATTGTGCCTGGTTGATATGGCCGTCAAGAAAGAGATGATGCTTTTGTGCTCGGCAACTATGTATCGGACATCATCTTCGACTCCGGCCAGCAACGCGGCTTCTTCCTCTAGCATCTTCCTTAGTTTTCCCACGATGGATTGAAAGGAGAAGTCCACAAGCTTCATAGCTATCGTCGTCTCCATGCTGCCAATCTCCGTCCGGCAGCGGTAAGGAAGAGAGATGAGGACGATGAAAGAAAGGTAAAGTTGCTGAGAACTCAGGTCCTGTTTTACTTTGGAACATTGATCGAACATAATTTGGACGATGGCAACTTTAAAAAAGCCGCTGAAATTATTATGATTTATATTAAATTAAATAAAGTGGCTTTGTAGCTTTATAGCTCAAAGCAAGTGCCGAATTAGTGCTTCTTTTATTCTTCCAGGTCAATTGCCCTCAACAGCCTCTGCTTTCTGTAATCCTTCGGTGGTGGTACATCCTAACCAAATACAGTGAAGGATCGGGGGTGGGACAGGTCAGTGTTAGTCACTAGTCCACTGCTTCCTCCCTGCCAGGATAAGCGTCGGATAAGCGTCTTATCTTCTGATTTTGCGGCAGATTCGTGGGGTGCTCATTCAGTAGCACTGCAAAGTTCATCTTTCTTGATATCGAGATTACGAGCCTCATGTGGCAAAAAGATAATTCACTCGTCCTCAGTATTCCCATCAACCCGTCTCTAGGTTAACATAGAGAAGGTAAATTATAGGTGTCTACTAGCCATTAGTGCAAATGGTCAAGACATGGGGGAGGTTATGCTCGGTCACGCTGAGTTTCGATCCCAAAATCTTATGTGGCAATACCCCATGCCTTAACCATCGCACCGCCCCGAGGAGACTAAGATTACGAGCATCATGTCATAGACACAACATGATTTCACTGTCCCATTATAATTGAATTTTGATGGCTGCACCAAGCTACGACTCACCAACTGGTTGAAGCAGCGCTCCGTAATTTTCTCAGCTTGGAAGCCATCTATTACTTTTAAAGCATAAAAAAATAAAAAAAATATAGAAATACAAAATCTATAAAACTATTCTAAGATGATTTTGATCTTCGCATATTGTCGGAAGAACAATCACGAATTGGAAAGCTCTTTTAGATTTTCACAAATTAAATCCCAAACCTAGGATGTTCTTCTTCTCTGCATGACACATAGTCTCAGCAGAATTCTGATAACACTTCTATTGTGCTTCAATTTCATCTGCGTCCATAATGCAACAACCTTTTCTTGATGCATCACCTTTTTTTTTTTGCACCAATTGGAGTCACAAAGATCATATTACAAGTCATATAAACTATATTATAATCAAGTCACACAGACCAGAATAAAACACTAATTAGTCACAAAGACCAAATAAGAACATCCAATCAATACTTTAGAGAAAATGACTCAGACGACAATAAATACACTAAGCAATTATTGTTAAGAAAATTGTTACACCTTACATAGCTGCTTTATAAAATGAATCAAAGACATCAATAACTTATCTTTTCCCCATATTAATCATTTACAAAATTATAAGCATCTCTAATCTCTCATAACGACAATTATGTCGAGAGCATATTCTATATTCAATATTCACAATCATTTCTATACAGAACAGAAATGAGTTGACCAGTGAATAACATCAAAGATGTAAATATATCTTAATCTTCCCTTTTAGGTCGAATCTATTTATTCTAATCAGTCACTTTCCTATTTATGCTCTATAGACTGAATCACTCATAGTTAATAGGAAACATGTTAAAGTAGCAGACACTAATAATAACTTCAAATAGACAACTAAATAGTCACTTACGGTAAAATTAAAATTAACTTATAATCTCAAGAGTCTCACATAATAGAGAAGCAGAGATCCATTCTCCTACTATCCTTATTGTCGCCATAACACATGTGGTATAAATCATATGCTACGATTTTATTCTCTTTACTAAAAAGAGTGCATGTTTTTCTCAAAATTTAACATCGCATAGATTTCGATCTAAACATACCTAATGTTTAATTCTGAATTCAACATATGAATTCTAATCCGGCCTTAAGCAGATTCAGTAAATGGTGGGTTCATTTACTCTGATCCTGACATAAATGATCTCATCTTGATATAATTATCAAAGCGACCTTAACAGTCTTACTTCTATTTATACTTAACAAATAGAGATAATTGTCCATGTGAGTGGATCAATCTCAACCTGCCAACATGCTAATCGAGACTTTAATCCAAAATGCAACAACATATACATTGAATAGATCATGACATTTTACAACGTGTTACATTTTACGAAGTCACAAAAACTTTTTATATCCTTGAAATAACTCTTTAGTCAATAGCTTAGTAAAAGGACTGTAAGCATAGTACATGTAGGGATATACTCAAGAATTATCATTTTTTGTCCACGATATCCCTTACAAAATTATACTTAATTTCTATATGTTTGTCTTTGCTGTGATATTTGGGATCCTCAACTTGACTGTCACAGTACACTATAATAGGACTCCCACTATTCTTAGCAATCTTCAAATGTTTTAGGAACCTTTTCAACTTGACAGTTTGCTGCACAACTGATGTACAAGCCGCACGACTTCCATTGTCGACAAGGCTACATAAGCCAAGCCATATAGCTTCTATTGTCGACAAGGATACACAAGTCAAGACACACAACTTCCATTGTCGTTCCATGAGATGGCGCCATCATTTAGCAAGAAGGTATTGTTGGATCGAGAATTCGCTAGAGGGGGGTGAATAGCGATAAAAATTTATTGAGAGTGCGCAGCAGAAAAATCAAAAGACAACAATGCTAACAAGATTCGTTTTACTTGGTTTGGAATCTTTGTCGACTCCTACTCCAAGGCCCGCACTCGTCGAGTGCTTTCGTTGGACAATCCACTAGCAATTCGAATAGGTATTATATAATTGAATTACAGGAAATGCTAAAAGAAATTCTGACAATAATAATAAGGAAAAGAAGAAAGAAAACACTTTTGTCGGAGTAGCCTTGCGGCGTCACAGGAGCACAGCAGAGCACGTGATAAAAGATCTTGTTGTTGTTCTTTTGCTCCAACCTTAACCCTCCTTATATAGGAGGTTCGGGGTGCCCTGAATGTGACATAACCGAGCCAACTAGAGCGCTCCACGTGTCAATGCGACGATAAGGATAAAATTTGCCTCCAGGCGCCCAGATCCCTTCTGGTCCCCTGGACCCTTGTTTTCTAGCAGCTTCATTCCTGCAAGAAAACGTTAGTCCGAGGTAAATATTA
The DNA here is from genome assembly GCF_018446385.1 of Zingiber officinale. Classification (NCBI taxonomy): domain Eukaryota; kingdom Viridiplantae; phylum Streptophyta; class Magnoliopsida; order Zingiberales; family Zingiberaceae; genus Zingiber; species Zingiber officinale. The sequence continues at coordinate 75,558,585 of NC_055989.1, forward strand.
ATTATATATTCTGTAAAACAAAGTGTTAGCACAGTTTATGATCAAATAAAATATTAATTAGATTTCATCTCATCAAGATCAGAATCTAGTCAAGATCTCAATTTAGAGTTCCGAAATAGTTCTAAGTTGGATCAACACCAAAGTTCCCTTCTCGGGAACGCGTCCTCACAGTCGCACTCCTCCATTGACTTACCTTCACTTACTTGACAGACGTCCGGTCAGTCCTGTTGGTGTGGTTAGCACTAACGGTCTAACCCAGGTTTTGATGAATGACAAAGTAGGTTAAATTAGTTTCGTGGTTATCTAACACTCTGACCGAGTGTGCAGGAGAAGTTTAGACAGGTCGACGGACTAACCGGATGTCTGGCACGAAGCCCAGCTAGGTCAACGGGTCGACCAGATAGCTGGCATGAAGTCCAAACTGGTCGAAGGGATGACCGAACGTTTGGCACGAAGTCCAGCTAGGTCGACGGGCTGACTGGATAATTGGCGCAAAGTCCAGATGTGTTGAAGGGTTGATCGGATGTCTGGCAGGTAAGTAAAGGTAAGTCACTGGAGGGGAGTGACTGTGAGGACGCGTTCCCAGGAAGGGAACTTAGGCGCCGATTCGACTTAGAACCATTTCGGAACTCTAAGTCGAGATCGTGACTAGATTCCGATCTCGGAAAGACGGAATCTAAGTCATACTCTTTCTATTTTGAATTATGAACTGTGCTAATAATCTGTTTTGCAGGAGATATGAGTGTCTCGGACTAACATTTTTCTTGCAGGAAGGAATCTGTTGGAAAACAGGGTCCGGGCGCCAGAGAGGTACCTAGGCACCCGGAGGTCCGAGCGCTCGGGAGGTACCTGGGCGCTGAGAGGTAAAAATTTATTCTTAGCGTTGCCTCACCACATGGAGCGCCCTGGTTGGCTCGGCTACATCATTTTCAGGGCGGGAGGTACCTGGGCGCTGAGAGGTAAAAATTTATTCTTAGCGTTGCCTCACCACATGGAGCGCCCTGGTTGGCTCGGCTACATCATTTTCAGGGCGCCCTGAAGGTTCCAGGCGCCCCGAACCTCCTTTATAAGGAGGGTCAAGGCTGAAGCTCAAAAAATAACTCAGAATCTACTCTCTTGTGCTCTTGCAACGCTGCGAAAAGTTCCCTGACAAGTGCCAGTTTGTTTTTAACTTTTATTTTATTGTCGGTTCTTTCTTTCCTAATTAATTATGTACTTAGTCTTGTAATAATCTTTCGAATTAATTAGTGATTGCCCAACGAAAGCACCCTTGTGTGTGGGCCTTGGAGTAGGAGTCGACACAGGCTCCGAACCAAGTAAATCGAACTGTGTTAGTGTTGTTCTGTTTCCTCGCTTATTCCTTTTCTGCTGTGCTTACTCGACGAAAGTTTTAAATCGATATTCACCCCCCCCTCTATCAAACATTCATGATCCAACTAGTTGTATCAAAGCAAGTACCGCTCTGATTTGGTGCAACCACTAATCAGACAAAGGGGATATTTTTTTAAAGAAAATTTAGATATCGTTGATCTTTAAAATACCGCCCTCTTTGGATTCTCCTTGATTTGGTACAGTGGAGGGGATCTCATGAATCCTTGCCAATTTGCTCCAAAGCTCCTTGGCATCTTCAAACTCTCCAATTTAAGTCAAAATGTTGCTCGGCAATAAATTGACCAAAAGCTTGGTCACTTTGTCATTGGTCTCACATCTTTGGAGTTGCTCCTTACTCCATTTGCTTTTCTTGAGAGCTTTGCCCTTGGAGTTCTTTGGAGCTTCAAAGCCTTCCATTAGAGCAAACCATTGCTCTATCTCCACCATCAAGAAATTCTCGATCCTTGATCTCCAAAGATCGAAGCTTGTAGATGTGTATGGTGGAGCCACCCTTGTGTCAAATCCAAGTCCATCTTGGAATTGCATCTTGAAGTTGAGCTTCTTGAGTTCTTTGACTTTGATGAATTTGCTCCAACTTCTTCACCCTCTAGCTTTGCTTGTTTTGTTTGCCCCTTCCGACGATGATTCCGGTGAAGAGCGACATGACTCTGATACCACTTGTTGGGACCGAAAAGTAGCTAGAGGGGGGGGGGGGTGAATAGCTCGTCGCGTGCTCGTGTGCTTGGCGTTGCTTGTTTCTTCAAAGATGTGCAGCGGAAATACAAGAAACAAACACACACAACGCTAACAAGGATGATTTACTTGGTATCCACCTCACAAGAGGTGACTAGTCCAAGGATCCACACCTACTCACGCACCCTCCACTAATAAAACACTCCTTTATGGTTACTACCAAAGGCGAAGAAGCCCTACAAGACTCTCAATACAAGAAGAAAGGGAAAGGTAATGAAATACAAGCACAAGCTTACAATGAGTACAAGAGCCCTAACCCTAGCTTCTTCTTCTTGTAGTAGTCACGCCTCTTGACTTGGAATAACCTCCAAGATCCTTCAAGAACTGGCGTTGAGAGTGGAAGATCGCTGTGGAGAAGCTAGTGAAGATCTGAGATGAATGCCGAGAGAGATGTCTCGAAGGAATCGAGCGCCTGCAGCCTTTATCGATGCCAACGGTCGGATCCCAATCGATTGGAATGTTCCCAATCGATCGGGGAGGCATTGGATCGATCGGTGGATCGATCCAGAGCACCTTTGTGCTTTGGGAATTTGCTTGGATCGATCAGCTGATCGATCCAGGGCTTATCGCGAAAAAACGCGCCACCCCGATCGATCCACTGATCGATCGGAGTCTCTGGATCGATCAGTTGATCGATCCAGAGGCGTTCTGTGCTTTCGCGACTTCCTCCCAATCGATCCACTTATCGATTGGGACGAAAGCTTCTCGCTGGGACACCTCAATCGATCGGCCGATCGATTTGGCTCCAGCCAATCGATTGGATGATCGATCCAGATGTTGGTTTTTGCCCAAAACCAAGTCCCAAAGCCCCCAAACCAACATCCGGTCAATCCATGACCTGTTGGTTCATCATGCCTAGCATCCAGTCACCCTTAACCTGCTAGGACTCCCCCACCAAGTGTTCGGTCAATCCATTTGACCCACTTGGACTTTTCTTCATCATGCCAAGTATCCGGTCACTCCTTTGACCTACTTGGACTTTCACCAGATGTCTGGTCAACCTTGACCCATCTAGATTCCCCCGTGCCTAACTTCTCTCACCAGGACTTCCATTCTTCCTAGCTTCACTCACTAGGACTTCTCTTCTACCTGGCTTCACTCACCAGGTCTTTCACCTAGCTTCACTCACTAGGATTTTCACACTGCCTAGCTTCACTCACTAGGTCTTTTACCTGGCTTCACTCACCAGGTCTTTCACCTAGCTTCACTCACTAGGATTTTCACACTGCCTAGCTTCACTCACTAGGTCTTTCACCTGGCTTTACTCACCCGGATTTTCCTTCTGCCTGGCTTCACTCACCAGGGCTTTCCCAGTCAAGTATCCGGTCAACCTTGACCTACTTGACAGGACTTCAACCAAACTGATCAGACCCTGATCAGAGGGGAATTGCACCAGACAATCTCCCCAAATGCACAACTGCATTGTCAAACATCGAAACCCAAACCAAGACTCAAGCTTGGTTAACCAGGTCAGCCTTGACCTGAGGGATATTACACCAACAATCTTCCCTTTTTTGATGTTTGACAATACCACCTTTAAGTTAGGCTAATCCCATAGCCTCAACCTCCTTCATGCCACTAGGTAATGAAAGCATAAGTTAAACCATTCATTCTCCTCCTAAGAGGGCAAACTCCCTCTAGGTAATGAAGTCCTAACTTAAACCCTTCATTCTCCTCCTAAGAGGGCAAACTCCCTCTAGGTAATGAAGTCCTAACTTAAACCCTTCATTCTCCCCCTATTGGCACACATCAACCCCACCTTTGGGCACACATCAACAAATTCACTTGTTGAAAACTCTCCCCCTGAAGAGTTGTTAATCGTTGTTCACAACTTCACTCGTTGTGATCAACACGATAATGAAAGTCTCATACCCTTCATTATCCTTAACCCTACATTCTCCCATTAATGTAGTCAAATGCCCACCCTTGAGCATTTTTAACTTAAACCACTTGAACAATGAGGATATCCACTCCCCATTAAAGTTCAACCGCTCAACCTTAAGCATGGTCTGAAAAGAAGGTTGACCACCTTCCCAGGTTCATGAAAAAAATAGTTTTCATGTCTTTAAAGAGTCCCTCCCCCTAAAGACATGGTGATAACTTCTGTCATTGCACCAACAATGACTTGGAATCCCTAAACCTTTAGGAAATCCAAATTTAGAAGTTTTGAGGTTCAAATATTCAATATTTGAAGCAAACCTCAACCTAAACTTCTACTTAGTCTCCCTTAACCAATCTATCCTTGTTTTCAACATGAAAACACCCTTTTTATGTATATAAATATATTTTGAGGGGTTTGGAATGGTTACATAGACTAAACAAGGTTCAAAAATGCTGAAATCAGGCTTTACCAGCTAAAATCAGCATCTTGGATCGATTGGAGTTGGGTTCCAATCGATCGGACCATTCTGAATCGATCCACTGATCGATTCAGGAGAGTTGGACCGATCGGTGGATCGATCCATACGGCTTCTGTTCACGAGAAGCCTGTTCTCAATCGATCGCCCGATCGATTGAGACCCTTCAATCGATCGGGTGGTCGATTGAGGTCTGATAGTTGCTGAAATTTCATTTCAGTCAACTTCAGAAACTCCTAGAAAATTTTACAAAATTCCAAAAACCGTGAAAATTTGTGTAGATATTATTTATGGTATACTTTATCATGGAAAAATAGTTTTCTATGAAAATACATCATATTTTCAACGATTGACACAAACTTGAAAACTCGCAAAAACTTTAGTATTTTCTTCAAGTTTTGTGTCTAACTATTCAATGATGATTACTATCAAAAGATAGCCTTCACCAAGGTTTTCCAAAAGCATTTTAAAAACATCTTCAAAACCAATATCCCACCATGTTCCTTGGGCTTAATGCACATGACTTGTACATTAGCTTTCCCAATGATGGGAAAACACATAACTATGTGTTTTGATGAATTTAAAACTCAAAAGAATGCACTAAATTAGCATGTTGAGTTTTGTTCATCATCCTAACATCTCACTTGTCTCTAATGTGCACAAAACACATACAAGTCATCTTATAGGTCTTTGTGAGATGTAAAAGTTGGTTTTGCCCTAATCTAGGGATTATGCATATCTATCTAGGCATTTTCATGAATATTGAACATCCACCTAGAATGTCACTTGTTGATACACTTGTACCACTTGTTACAAATACCACTTGTTGATACAAGTTGATAAATGCCATTTGTCCTTAATTTTAAGGAAATATAATGCATGATAATGTTATGACATACATCAAAATGAAATAGCTTTCAAAAGAAAGATTCCTATAACTACATGATGTATGTATGACATGACATGGTATTTTTGTATTTTTCATAATAAAGGATGAATGCAAAATACAAAATTAAATATGATGTCATGGCATATAGTGAGCAAACAATCATGACACGGTTTAGCATAAATAAAATACCTAGATTATCTACCTAAGTATCCTTAATCCTTAGCTAATCTTAAAATTTTAAACCTAGATTGCCCTCTAAACGCTCTAAGAGAATGCCAAAACCTAAATTGGCATTTCTAGTTCTCTTGATTAACCTATGCCAATTGAAATTAAGCTTACTCCTCAAATGTTGGCATATTTCATTTTTCCACAAGAGTAACACTAAGAAATTATCAAAATCCCAACTTGGTATTTCTTATATTTTCCCAAATTGAGCCATTTAACATAAAATCAATACTTCTCAAATTTGGCACATTTTACTCTTTCAAAGAGTAATCATAAATTCATTTCATTTTTAAAGGTTAATAATAACCTTGAAAATGCTCCTTGAGTGTCAATTCCTTCAAAGTGGGTTAACTACCCTTCTTCTTGGAACTGACACTCTCTAACCCATCTATGGGGTAGAGAAAATGCTCCTAGGAACCTAACACCTATTGGTGCTCCTTGGATGCTCTAAGTATTCGCTAGGGATAACTTCCCTAGATACCTTCCTAGTGACCTTGTTTGACTTCTTAGAAGCCTTGGTCACTTTTTCTAGGTCAACCCTAGGGATTGCTTCCCTTGTAACCTTCTTTATGACTTTCTTTGACTTCTTAGAAGTCTTAGTCACATTTATTGCAAAAATACTCTTAGGGATGACCTCCCTAGTATTTCTGGCTTGCCCACTAGATCTAGGGTTTGTTCCATAACTATATGGAACTCTATGTTAAGAAATTACATCCTTCTTGGCCTTTGGTTTGTATCCCAAACCTCTATGACCATTGAATGACTTTGATTGTCCTAGCCCTAGGTTTTGCTCATGTTGCCCTTTAAGGATATTTTCCATCCTTTTTAGGGTCTTTTCTAGTTTGTCAAGTCTTGACCTCAAGACTTGATTTTCCATCACTAAGTCCTTAGTTTTTGGTTTTCCATTAAATTCATGAGCATTTTTATTTCTAGGCTTGTAGCTAAAATCCTTAGAGTTCTTGCCTAGACTTTTACCTACATTCCTAGCCCTAGGTGTAGTGGTTTTAGCATGATAAGCTACATGATTCTCCTTAATCTTATCATGCCTCCTATTTTCATGGTAAATAGCATTAAAATGATATAGGTTAGTACTATCATGCTTTTTACCATTATTTACGGCAATAGGCTCAATGAAAGTTACCTTTCTTTTTACCTTGGAGGCTCCCCCTTGAGTTGAGCTTTCTCCTTGAGACTTGACCACCTTCTTCCCCTTAGGGCATTGATTTCGGTAATGTCCCTTATGATTGCAAGAGAAGCACACAACGTGCTCCTTGCTCTTCTTTGTTCCGGGGATGGTCTCCTTGGGCTTCTCCTTGCCCTTCAATGCCACTTGGCCCTTCTTCTTGGCCAATTTAGGGCATTTACTTTTGTAATGCCCTTTTCCCCTACATTCAAAGCATATGATATGATTTTTATTATTAATTGAAATTGTTATACCTTTACTTGTAGGGGTGACATCTTCTCCATGTGATGTGGATGTAGAGGCTTCCTCTTGATCCGATAGTGATGCTCCTCCAATAGATTTGACTTGACTCGTGGAGGTGGAAGCTTCTTCATCCTCTTCTTCTCTTGACCCGGATGTGGAGGATTCTTCTCGCTCTTGATTCGGTGTCAATGAAGATTGCTCCCCCTCAATCCTAGAGATGGAGGCTTCATCATCTTGTACATGGAACAAGGAGTATGCTCCCTCCTTGTTCCTTTCATTACATTCCCTCGAAGATGAAGCTTCTTCTTGAACTTCTTCTTCGAAAGTTGAGCATTTCTCAACTTCGGAGTCCTCCTCTTGGTTTTGATCCATTGAGTCGCCATCTTTGGATTCTCCTTGATTTGGTACAGTGGAGGGGATCTCATGAATCCTTGCCAATTTGCTCCAAAGCTCCTTGGCATCTTCAAACTCTCCAATTTGAGCCCAAATGTTGCTCGGCAATAAATTGACCAAAAGCTTGGTCACTTTGTCATTGGTCTCACATCTTTGGAGTTGCTCCTTACTCCATTTGCTTTTCTTGAGAGCTTTGCCCTTGGAGTTCTTTGGAGCTTCAAAGCCTTCCATTAGAGCAAACCATTGCTCTATCTCCACCATCAAGAAATTCTCGATCCTTGATCTCCAAAGATCGAAGCTTGTAGATGTGTATGGTGGAGCCACCCTTGTCTCAAATCCAAGTCCATCTTGGAATTGCATCTTGAAGTTGAGCTTCTTGAGTTCTTTGACTTTGATGAATTTGCTCCAACTTCTTCACCCTCTAGCTTTGCTTGTTTTGTTTGCCCCTTCCGGCGATGATTCCGGTGAAGAGCGACCTGACTCTGATACCACTTTTTGGGACCGAAAAGTAGCTATAGGGGGGTGAATAGCTCGTCGCGTGCTCGTGTGCTTGGCGTTGCTTGTTTCTTCAAAGATGTGCAGCGGAAATACAAGAAACAAACACACACAATGCCAACAAGGATGGTTTACTTGGTATCCACCTCACAAGAGGTGACTAGTCCAAGGATCCACACCTACTCACACACCCTCCACTAATAAAACACTCCTTTATGGTTACTACCAAAGGCGGAGAAGCCCTACAAGACTCTCAATACAAGAAGAAAGGGAAAGGTAATGAAATACAAGCACAAGCTTACAATGAGTACAAGAGCCCTCACCCTAGCTTCTTCTTCTTGTAGTAGTCACGCCTCTTGACTTGGAATAACCTCCAAGATCCTTCAAGAACTGGCATTGAGAGTGGAAGATCGCTGTGGAGAAGCTGGTGAAGATATGAGATGAATGCCGAGAGAGATGTCTCGAAGGAATCGAGCGCCTGCAGCCTTTATCGATGCCAACGGTCGGATCCCGATCGATTGGAATGTTCCCAATCGATCGGGGAGGCATTGGATCGATCGGTGGATCAATCCAGAGCGCCTTTGTGCTCTTGGAATTTGTCTGGATCGATCAGCTGATCGATCCAGGGCTTATCGCGACAAAACGCGCCACCCCGATCGATCCACTGATTGATCGGGGTCTCTGGATCGATCAGCTAATCGATCCAAAGGCGTTCTGTGCTTTCGCGACTTCCTCCCAATCGATCCACTGATCGATTGGGACGAAAGCTTCTCGCGGGGACACCTCAATCGATCGGCCGATCGATTTTGCTCCAGCCAATCGATCGGATGATCGATCCAGATGTTGGTTTTTGCCCAAAACCAAGTCCCAAAGCCCCCAAACCAACATCCGGTCAATCCATGACCTGTTGGTTCATCATGCCTAGCATCCGGTCACCCTTGACCTGCTAGGACTCCCCCACCAAGTGTCCGGTCAATCCATTTGACCCACTTGGACTTTTCTTCATCATGCCAAGTATCCGGTCACTCCTTTGACCTACTTGGACTTTCACCAGATGTCTGGTCAACCTTGACCCATATGGATTCCCCCGTGCCTGACTTCACTCACCAGGACTTCCATTCTGCCTAGCTTCACTCAGTAGGACTTCTCTTCTACCTGGCTTCACTCACCAGGTCTTTCACCTAACTTCACTCACTAGGATTTTCATACTGCCTAGCTTCACTCACTAGGTCTTTTACCTGACTTCACTCACCAGGTCTTTCACCTAGCTTCACTCACTAGGATTTTCACACTACCTAGCTTCACTCACTAGGTCTTTCACCTGGCTTCACTCACCAGGATTTTCCTTCTGCCTGGCTTCACTCACCAGGGCTTTCCCAGTCAAGTATCCAGTCAACCTTGACCTACTTGACTCTTCTTCAACCAAACTGATCAGACCCTGATCAGAGGGGAATTGCACCAGACAATCTCCCCAAATGCACAACTGCATTGTCAAACATCGAAACTCAAACGAAGACTCAAGCTTGGTCAACCAGGTCAGCCTTGACCTGAGGGATATTGCACCAACAGATAGAACTATTTGGAAAATCTCGAAGGTATGGTTACTCTAATGATGTCCAGGTGATTCACCATAGCCCAGAAGTTTATCCAAAGAAAGCCTGTTTGTTGAGCCCAAAGCTAAACCTAAATCTAACACAAAGTTAAATCAAATCCTAAAAATTGAATCTAATTCATCTCATAAAATTATAGTTTCCGTGTTTGAAAATTTAGATCGAGTCAGATGACTAAGGAAATTAAATTCAAATTAAATTAAATTAAATTAAATTAAACTAAATTCAAACTAAATTAAATTAAATTCAAATTAAATTAAATTAAATTCAAATTCAAATTCAAATTAAATTAAAATTAAAATTAAATTAAAATTAAAATTAAATTAAAGAAAATTCAAATTAAATTCAAATTAAATTAAAATTAATTCAAATTAAATTAAATTAAATTAAATTAAAATAAATTCAAATTAAATTAAAATTAATTTAATTTAAATTAAAAGTAATTTAACAATAAATTACCTTAAAATTAAAAACTAAAAATCTTTTTTAAATTAAGTTTTTTTTTAAAAAAAAAATTAGAATCCGTTTAACATAAAATTTTAAGATACTTTTAACTTAAAATCTTATCAACTAAAAATTTGATTAACTTAAAATTTCATTTCAAAATTTAACTTAGAATTTTATTTTTAAATTAATTCATTTTAAAAATTCATTTTAAAAATTTGTTAAAAATATTCATTTTAAAAATCTTTTAAAAATTTATTTTAAAAATCTTTTAAAAATTTATTTTAAAAAATTCTTTAAAAATTTATTCTTTAAAACATGATATTAAAAACTTTTAAAAATTTATTTTTTCTTTAAAAATTCATTTTTAAAATCCTTTAAAAATTCTTTAAAAATTCATTTAAAAAAATTTTACAAAATTTATTTTAAAATTTATTTTAAAAATTCTTTAAAAATTTATTATTTAAAAATTAATTTTAAAAAATTTTAAAAATCTATTTTATAAATTCATGAAAAATTTATTTTAAAAATTCTTTTTAAAATTTATTTTCAAAATTCGTCAAAAATTTATTATTTAAAAATTCATTTTAAAAATCTTTTAAAAATTTATTTTAAAAGTTAGTGAAAAATATATTTTAAAAATTCTATAAAAAATTATTTTAAAAATTCCTTAAAAATTTATTTTAAAAATTCTTTATAAATTTTTTCTTTAAAAAATATTTAAAAAATCCTTTTAAAAACTATTTTAAAAATCCTTTTAAAAAACTCTTTAAAATTCCTTTTAAAAATTATTTAAAAAATCAATTAAAAATCATTTTAAAAAGTATTTAATTTTTTTTTATAAAATTATATAAAAAAAATGTTTTAAAAATTATTTTAAACATTTTATAATTTTTTTTAAAAAATTCTTTTAAAAAACTCTTTTATAATTATTTAAAAAATTATTTAAAAAATTATTTAAAAAAAAAACTGTTTTAAAAATCATTTTGAAAATTATTTAAAAATTCTTTTAAAAATTATTTAAAAAATCTGTTTTAAAAATAATTTAATATTTTTTAAATTATTCAAAAACTCTTTTTAAAATTATTTTAAAAATTATTTAAGAATACTTTTAAGAATTATTTAAAAAACTCTTTTAAGATTATTTTAACAATTATTTAAAAATTCTTTTAATAATTATTTTAAAAAATCTTTTAAAAATTATTTTAAAATTCTTTTAAAAAATATTTAAAATTATTTTAAAACTATTTTAAAAATTCTTTTAAGAATTATTAAAATACCACTTTTAAAAATTATATTTATAATTATTTAAAAATTATTTTAAAAACTCTGTTAAAAAAAATTATTTTAAAAATTATTTAAAATTCTTTTAAAAGTTATTTAAAAAACATTTTAAAATCATTTTAGAAATTATTTAAAAAATTATTTTTTAAATTATTTAAAAACTCTTTTAAAAATTATTTTTAAAACTTTTAAAAATTATTTAAAAAATTCTTTTAAAAGTTATTTTGAAATTCTGTTAAAAATCACTTTAAATTTTTTTTGAAAAATTATTTTAAAAAACTGTTTTAAAAATTATTTAAAAAACACTTTTAAAAATCATTTTAAAAATTCTTTTTAAAATTATTTCTTTTAAAAAAAACTTTAAATAATTTTGAAAAAATTCTTTTAAATATTATTTTTTACTTTAAAATTTTGTTAACTAAAAAAAATATAAATTATTTTTATAGATTATTTTAACTTTAAAAATTATTTTTTAGACTTCAAACTTATTTTTAACCTTAAAATTATTTATAAACTTAATTTAACTTAACTGAAAATTAAAACTTAGATTAAAACTTAATATTGAAATTACAATTAAAATTTAAAAATTTTAACTTAAACTTAAACTTAAATTAACCACTAATATTAATTTAAATCTAAAATCAAAACTGAATTAATCGTATGTTAATTGCCATTAAACATATTTTAAAAATAAGTTTAAAATCTATTATTCAAAAAACACTTTTAAAAATCATTTAAAAAATTCTTTTTAAATTTATTTCTTTAAAAAAAACTTTAAATCATTTTGAAAAATTCTTTTAAATATTATTTTTCACTTTAAAATTTTGTTAACTAAAAAAAATATAAATTCTTTTAACTTTAAAAATTATTATTTAGACTTCAAACTTATTTTTAACCTTAAATATTATTTTAACCTTAAAATTATTTTTAAACTTAATTTAACTTAACTGGAAATTAAAACTTAGATTAAAACTTAATATTGAAAGAGATCTGCTTTTCCCCCCTCCCCTACACCCTCACCACCCGGCCCCACCCATTTTTTGACCTTTATACCCCTCGCCCTTATTAAGTGTCCGTGTTTTTTTTTTTTACAATTTTTTATTTCTTTTTAATCAGTTTTTTATCAAAATTTTTTTAACAGTTTTATTTTTTAATAAGTTTTTATCAATTTTATTCTTTTTAAATAAATTTTTGTTATATATTTGTAATATTTTATTTATTTTTTAGTGGTAGATTTTCACATTTCACACATTAGCTCCCAGCTCCATCATATTATTTACCTTTATATTATGTTTTATTCCATTTATTTTTGTTTTTTTATTTTTTTATTAAGTATTTTTTTTGCAAGAATATCATACTATTTTTATATTTGTAATATAAAATCGTATCCTATGTCCCCAATTTTCTCTCTCCCCGTGTTCCACTCGTCGCCTCCAGCTCGCTACCGACGGCCTTTGGTCGTCGCCCCGACTAGAACTATACCCTAGGGGGAAGGTAAACCGAGGAGGATCGCCATCGACACGATCGACATCGGAATTTGACCGAATTTGAGCAGGGACTCAGATCGATGGTGAAGGAAAGTCTGCTCAAATCCGGCCAAATTTCGACGCTGATCGCATCGATGCGACCCCACTACGTTCACCTTCCCCCTAGGATATAATTTTAATCGAAGCGGCGACCGAGGGCCGTCAGTGGTGCCGCCGACGGTGGGTTGAGGTAACGAGTGGGAACAGAGACAGGTGATATTGGAATAGAGGATTAGATCTCTTATAATCTTTTATTTTTTTAATAGTAAATTTCAGGGTTTATTATTTATAAAAAATTTAAAAGTAAAATATAGATAAAAAATGGAAAAATAATAAACAAAATTTATTAAAAAAATAAAACTAAAGAAGAAAATAAAATTGAAAAAAAAATAAAATTAGAAAAACATAACTTGTTATTTAAAGAAAGAAGGGTTCAAAGGTCATTTAATAGGGGAGAGAGAGGGGGGTGGGCTGTCAGAGGGGGTGGGAAAAGCAATTTACATATTGAAATTACAATTAAAATTTAAAAATTTAACTTAAACTTAAATTAATCACTAATATTAATTTAAATCTAAAATCAAAACTGAATTAAACGTATGTTAATTGCCATTAAACATATTATTAAAATAATTTTAAAATCCTTTTAAACACTATTTTAGAAATCCGGTTAGAAATCCCTTAAAATAATAATAATAAAAAAATAATTCTTTTAAATTCATTTAAAACTTAGACACCTAACTTAAGAACGTAAATTCCATTAACTTAAACTTTAAACTTAATTATGTAATTAATAGGTAGAAATTAATTGTTTAAGTATAACTTTATTTGTCACGCCCCGGGGGAGTCCCTGTCCGAAGAAATTTCGGCAACACCTCCCCTGTACGGCTGACAATCTGAATCATTGCTACATACACAATATACATCAGCCACAGACGACTGGAATATACACACAACCACGCAGTTATATATATATCATCAGCCCACTCGGCTGGAACAAAATATAAAACAACCACGCAGTTATATATATATTTTACAGCCCACTCGGCTGTACCAAAACCAAAACATAGCAGAAAAACAATAGAAATCCAAAATACATGACTGCTAACTGGCTAGGCTGACACCACACAACAACACAAACACTCCAGGCACAACACCGGAACACAAAGCCAAATATACAAATTTCGTATATCAAAACAAAATAAATACAAGCGGAGACAGATCTTCTGAGGTGACGTGGGGACCAGCAGATAGGATACTCCAAGCGACACCATAAACAACCTGGTACCTGAAAAAAATAGTGTCTACGGGGTGAGTTCAACAACTCAGCGAATACCAATAGACATGCCTAGTAAGATATATCTAACAGCAATAAACATGGAATATAGCTTCCTAATCATATATAGGAAATATGCAAAACTGAAAGGTAACTGAGGAAGCTATACTCACCAGGAACTTCAATCCAGAACAAAAGGGTCGTCAAACCAGATACACAATATGCCTCCTGTATGCATGTCAAACAAATGCATCCACCAAAATGCAGCATATAAGTGCAGCAAACACAAGCAAATAAATGCAATACATGCACATGGTGCCAATGACATGGTCACCCCTGACGCCAGTCAGTCATCTCACACACAATGGTGAGATTGAGTGGGTAGGGCTGTAATAACCGTGCACTCTGACGTCACTGCTCCTGATGAGTGACTGAGTGGACTGGATGCTGTCGGAGTACACACATACTCCTACCCCAAATCATAAGTGGGGGAGCGCAATGCTCTCATCTCCCGGTACACCATGACGGGGAGGGATCCCTGACGTGCTACCACGCTGCGTCACACTACCCATGAGCGGACCAACGGAGCACCGAACAGAGCAAAACTGACGTGCTACCACGCTGCGTCACGCTACCCATTAGCGGACCAACGGAGCACCGAACAATGATGAAACTGGCGATATGCTCTACAATAATGGAGCAGCCTATCACGCAGCATGCAATCATGCGAATGGTGCATGAAACTAAGCATGACAATATCCTAAACCAAATCCATATATATATATAAAGATGTGTACCCTAGTACAAATAGGTCAAATCCACAGATCTAGAGTATAAAGGCCCTCTATGGTATAACAACCTAGGTCCTGAACATATCCACCTCCATAAAATATGTACCAACAATGTACATGGATCAAAGCAAAAGGTTTAGGTAAACAGATCAGGTATGATATAAAAATATAGATACACATGTCAGATAATAAAAATTCAGAGTCTAGTCCTAAACTCAGTAAAGCATGGTATGTCACTTACTCTAGGAACTAAAGTACTCATGGTAAGAATCATGAAGTATAAACATGGATACATAACAAGCAACCAAACAGATCATTCTATGGGTATCAAACCGTGACATATCAAAGGCAAACATGATCATTGCTTGCAGCTATAAAATACTATGCATATCCAATTGATAATATCATAAAAAGATAAGTCAAGAGGTACACGCCTCCAATGTAGATCGAGCTAATAAATCGAAATGTCGAAGTGCTTGTCCCGAATCAATGCCCTGTAATAAATCGTACAATTTAGCTAATTTCCATTATAAACAAAAATAGCTAAACTAAATCTTAATCCGATTAGGAAGCTATGTTTTTAACTCCCTTTAATTATCTTATCCTTTCTTCATAGTTGATATCTTTGAATTTATCCAACTAGAGAAGTCAACTAATGAATATATCTCTAATCCCTATTTAAATATAACTCACAAATTAATTAGGATTAGCTCTATTAACTTTAACCCTTCCCTTATTCAAATCCTGTATATGCTACAAAAATGATAAATTTCCTCCACTTCTTACCTCAACACCAAAACACTACTGTTGATCCACAACCGAAGAAGTAGGAGCAGCACATCCCTCTTTTGGTCAGAACAGAACCACAGCTTGGTTGCTTAGAAGAACCACCCAATCAATAACGTTCAACTTGGAGGACCAACAACTGTTCTCCAATGTATTGATGCTTGGTCAACAACATGATCATAAATGTTGAATCAGCTTCTTGAGTTGGCTTCACATTCCAATCAGCAACTCTCCAATCAGCAACGTTCTTCCCGGTCAGAAACCCAACGTGAATTACTTCACGTTGCTGTTCTCAGGTGGCCCGGAATGCTTCTTGGGCGACGACAGCAAGAAGAGGAGAGGGAGAACTGTGTCAGCCGGGGCTAGGCTCACAGATAGCGGCAACCGGTATGACGACGGCGGCTTCAGACTAGGGCACGACCAAATAGGGCTCGAACGCTCGTTTTCGGGTGGGCTCCTGGTGTCCGCAAAGAGAGAGAGAAGGAGGCGATCGGAGTTGGTGCCGGTTGTGAAGTCGGTGTCGGCAGAAGAGAGGAAGAGGGGAAGTGGCAGTGGGGGAAATCGCTAGGGCTTCCTTTGGCCACTCCTTTTTGTACCGGAGGGGAGGAGTGGAACCGTCGCAAGCGTTGGCGACGTCGGTTGGGCGGCGGCAGCGCCGTAGGGCACGGATCGGTGAGGAAAAGGGGGCGCAGGTTTGGGGAAAGGAAACGACGTTTAGGGGAAATAAGAAAAAGCAAAGAAAATGTATTTATAAATAAAACACGTCCTCACTTAAACGGGTATCCTAAACAGGCTTTATTCGTACCCATAAATTCGTCCCCTCAAAACCCGGCATACGTGCTCCGAAAAATTTCCAGAAAATTCCTAAAGATTCCGGAAAATTCCCCTATCGTTGTTCGTCATTTTTCGGTATTTTACATTCTCCCCCACTAATAAAAATTTGGTCCCAAATTTCGTTATCTACCATCAGCACATACTAACAACAGGTAAGAGTATAAATGCTGAACGGTAAATTAATCACATACCTCAAGTGAAAAAATGGGGATATCGAGCTCGGATAGTATCCTCGAGCTCCTAGGTAGCCTCCTCGCCTGTAAGATGCTGCCAGCCGACTTTAACCAGTCGGATAGTCTTGTTCCGCAACTGACGCTCTTTCCGGTCTAGAATCCATACCGGAATCTCCTCATAAGTGACGTCAGGCTGAACTGGAACTGAGATATCTGTCAGCACATGTGTCGGGTCGGGTACGTATCTCCTCAGCATAGATATGTGGAATATATCGTAAACGCCTATCAAGGACGGCGATAGTGCCAGCCGATAAGCTACTGCTTTAATCCTCTCCATGATCTGGAAAGGTCCAATGTATCGCGGGACTAGCTTTTCTCTGAGGCCAAATCTCTTTACCCCTATCGTGAATGAGACTCGTAGAACATGGTCGCCAATAGAGAACTCCAAGGGTCTGTGTATCCGATCAGCATAACTCTTCTGCCGGTCCTGCGCCTCTGACATCCTCCGTCTGATAGTACGGACCAACTCTGTCTCAAGCTGAGCTCTACCATACAACGCTTCAAACGGTGCCATCTGGATAGCCAAATGCAAAACGTTGTTGTAAACGAACTCTACTAATGGCATATGTCCTCCCAACGGCCTCCAAAATCCAATACACAACACCTCAGCAAGTCCTCTAGAGTCTGAATGGTCCGCTCTGACTGTCCATCTGTCTGCGGATGGAAAGCTGTACTGAAACAGAACTGCGTGCCCAAGGCCTGCTGCAGACTCTGTCAACAAAAATTAGACGTTAACCGGGGGTCTCTATCCGAAATAATAGTCAACGGGACACCACGTGATCTGATGATCTCCCGGCAAAATAGATCTACCAATCGGTCCAGGAAATCTGTCCTCCGAATCGCTAAAAAGTGCGCGAATTTGGTTAATCGATTAACGACTACCCAAATTGTGTCATGACCTCGTCGTGTCCTCGGTAAACCCACCACAAAGTCCATGGTAATATGTTCCCGTTTCCACTCAGGAATAGGAATCCGCTGAAGTAATCTGGCAGGTTTCTGATGCTCAGCCTTCACCTGCTGACAGACCAGACATCTAGCTACAAATTTCGTGATGTCTCTCTTCATACCGTTCCACCAGTAGGAACGTCTCAAATCTCGATACATGCGGGTCCCGCCTGGATGGATCGCAAATCAAGAGCGATGAGCCTCCTGAAGTAGCTCCTGTAAGACCGGATGAGACTGAGGTATGCATAATCTGCCTCAGAAGTATATAATACCTGCTTCATCTTGGATAAAATCGGTCTGTTGTCCAGTTATCTGACTGCCAATGAACTACAAATGTTGATCACCAGCCTGGGCCTCTCGGATTCTCGTCCTGATCTACGACTGAGCAACCATGGTAATAAGAATACCCTGCTCTGTCTGTCCCTACTCCTCAAGGTCTAACTCAAAGAAACCCTGAACCAAGTCTGTAACTGAAACTCGGTGGCAAGCTAAAGTCCCTCAGGACTTCTTGCTGAGTGCATCGACAACCACATTAGCTTTCTCCGAGTGGTAGCTAATGGTACAATCGTAATCCTTCAGGAACTTCATCCATCTCCTCTATCGGAGATTGAGTTCCTTTTTAGTGAACAGATATTTGAGACTCTTATGGTCAGTGAGAATCTCAATGTAATATCATACAGATGCTGCAGCCAAATCTTCAAGGCAAAACAATGGCGGCCAACCACAAGTCATGTACTGGGTAGTTCTCCTTATGCTCCTTCAACTGCCGAGAAGTAGGAGACGACCCTGTCGTGCTGCATCAAAACAGCGCCCAAACCCTGTAGACATGCGTCGGTATAGAGCACGAATCCGTCCTCTTCAGAAGGTAAAACCAAAATCGGAGCCGACACTAGTCTCCGCTTCAGCTCCTCGAAGCTGGTCTCGTAGTCCTCGGACCACGTGAACTTCACGCCTTTCCTGGTCAAGCGTGTCATTGGCATAGCAACGCGTGGAAAACCCCCAACGAATCTCCGGAAATATCGAGCCAAACAAAGGAAGTTACGAGCCTCTTCTATAGACTCCGTCTACTCCCAACGGTAACAACCTCTATCTCCTGTGGAACCACGGTATACTCCTATTGGTGACCGTGTGTCTCAAATATCTCACAGAAGGCAATCAAAATACGCACTACTGAACTTCACATATAGACGTTTCTGTCGAAACATCTCTAGATCTATGTGAAGATGGTGTATGTGACTCACCTCGGATCCGAAATAGATCACAACATCGTCAATAAGATAATGGAAACCAATCCAAACATCCTAGGGATACCCAAATCATCGAGTCCATGATAACATCTAGGGCACCGCAAGCCCTAATGGTAAAAATCAAGACACATAATGTCCGTATCACAGACATTCCTAACCATAAGATCCTCAACAATAAACAGATCTGATCACCAACGATATAAATCCCCAAAAAATAGATCCTCCAGTGTGAGAGCAATGCTCCATCACACGAAATACCACTTATGTGGGAGCAACGCTCTACCACAAGAAATCCTCTATATGTGGGAGCAACGCTCCACCACAAATAATCTGAAATATGTATCTACAATAAATATGGGAGCAATGCTCCGCTACAAGCAATCCGCAATATGTGGGAGCAACACTCCACCACAAACAATCCGTAACATGTGTGGGAGCAACACTCCACCACAACCAATACATAAGTGCCCAAGGCACCTAACTATCCAGCTAGAGACTGCACGAGATCTCTCTACCACAGATCACTGTGGGTAGCCTAGGGTATAACAACCCAGTAAGCAAATCAAATCCATAGTCAACTCTATCATCATCCCAGTGGGTCGGTCACCCACAAATAGAAGAATTAGTTGACAGGGTAATACAACCAATAACATAATGTAGACACTCAGCATTCTACATTCAACATAGGTAGAATCATCATGATGCTAACTACCATACACCTGACACACATGCACACACAACATATGTATGATCGACATAATCCTCCAATTAGTACACGCGAAACATACTCACAACATAGGTATAAATCATCGTGATACCTCCAACAATGCATACCGAACCCGTGTGCATATACCAACATAGGTATAATCGACAATACACCTCAAACGACACTCACATGACATATATATACACCTATGCCAAGAGTATAATCAACGTAATACTTCCAACAATTCATAATAAACACAAGTGTACCTATAAACCAAATATAATCCACAAGATACCTTGAATCTTACACTGAACACATATGCTCATATCACACTCAGATTAAATTGACAAAATACTTCCAATATGACACTCACACCCATGTGCACATACCACGACACAGATTTAAATTGATAAGATACCTCCAATATGTCAATCAGACACGTACAACTAACTAAACAGCTATAATCCACAAGGAACCTACAATAACCATATCTAGATGCGAATACTCACACTACCTGCAAATGAACTATCCATCATAGAACTCCTACAACTTATAACAATCATATGTACAACTTATAACAATCATATGTACCTACCACATAGATATGCAAAATCAGCATATTTAATCCAATCCACCTTGCATTCTGAAACGGCAAGGTCACCTTCTAAGTTATCCAACTAGGTACATATAGTCAAAATTAACGTACCTATGGAATATGATACATCGATCCTCTAAAGATTGACCAAACCGACAACGGTATACGACAAATTCAGTCTCTCCCCACTTCAGTATAAGTCATGTACTCTATGTGCTCAAGATATCCACTAAGCACGAATAATCAAAAGATTCGAACCTCTAAAAATAGAGTATGACTGTCCTCTACTGATCAAACCTACTGATCAAACCAATAAAACTAAATCAGTCATCTACTAACTAATCAAGAATACCTTAATCCTCCACAAGCAACTAAGGTATATCAATATACGACTACCCAAATCAACAAGTGTAAATCAATATTTACTGATGAAATTAACTAAGATAAAATGGTGTATTACTTGGCTAGGTTAACATGATGATATAGATACTATCCACTACCCAGCTAATAATAGCAGAGGTTGGTATGTGCCTCCATCTCCTAACCAACTAGTAATAACAGAAGCTAAAACTACAAGTATATGATATGAAAAGTCTCCCGAGACCGTAATCCTTGATCTCTATATGAGTCGACCATGATCCGTGGTTTACCTAATACATGGAATATATGCTATATCAACTAGACAGATACTAATAAAGAATGCTAATACATGTCATAAACTGTAATAGTCAACTGTGCATATACTAACAAAAGGTAGGATAACAATATACCACATACCTCCTATAGCTTGGAGATGTCCTGCTGCTGCCAGGTCCCAAAACCCGAAAAGTCACATCGAGAAGACCAAAACACGAAATCTGAAACACAGGAAAAATAAGACTCGTAAGCCGATCTCTGATACCAAATAAATTGGTATTAGATAAATCTCGAAAATCCAGAACACATAGCAAGTATTGTATACCTGCTCTGATACCACTAAATTGTCACGCCCCGGGGGAGTCCCTGTCCCAAGAAATTTCGACAGCACCTCCCCTGTACGACTGACAATCTGAATCATTGCTACATACATAATATACATCAGCCACAGACGGCTGGAATATACACACAACCACGCAGTTATATATATATCATCAGCCCACTCGGCTGGAACAAAATATAAAACAACCACGCAGTTATATATATATATTTTACAGCCCACTCGGCTGTACCAAAACCAAAACATAGCAGAAAAATGATAGAAATCCAAAATACATGACTGCTAGCCGGCTAGGCTGACACCACACAACAACACAAACACTCTAGGCACAACACCGGAACATAAAGCCAAATATACAAATTTCGTATATCAAAACAAAATAAATACAAGCGGAGACAGATCTTCTGAGGTGACGTGGGGACCAGCAGATAGGATACTCCAAGCGACACCATAAACAACCTAGTACCTGAAAAAAATAGTGTCTACGGGGTGAGTTCAACAACTCAGCGAATACCAATAGACATGCCTAGTAAGATATATCTAACAGTAATAAACATGGAATACAGCTTCCTAATCATATATAGGAAATATGCAAAACTGAAAGGTAACTGAGGAAGCTGTACTCACCAGGAACTCCTATCCAAAACAAAAGGGTCGTCAAACCAGATACACAATATGCCTCCTGTATGCATGTCAAACAAATACATCCACCAAAATGCAGCAAACACAAGCAAATAAATGCAATACATGCACATGGTGCCAATGACATGGTCACCCCTGACGCCAGTCAGTCATCTCACACACAATGATGAGATTGAGTGGGTAGGGTTGTGATAACTGTGCACTCTGACGTCACTACTCCTGATGAGTGACCGAGTGGACGGGATGCTGTCGGAGTACACACATACTCCTACCTCAAATCATAAATGGGGGAGCGCAATGCTCTCATCTCCCGGTACACCATGACGGGGAGGGATCCCTGACGTGCTACCACGCTGCGTCACACTACCCATGAGCGGACCAACGGAGCACCGAACAGAGCAAAACTGACGTGCTACCACGCTGCGTCACGCTACCCATGAGCGGCCCAACGGAGCACCGAACAGTGATGAAACTGGCGATATGCTCTACAATAATAGAGCAGCCTATCACGCAGCATGCAATCATGCGAATGGTGCATGAAACTAAGCATGACAATATCCTAAACCAAATCCACATATATATATAAAAATGTGTACCCTAGTACAAGTAAGTCAAATCCACAGATCTAGGGTATACAGACCCTCTATGGTATAACAACCTAGGTCCTAAACATATCCACCTCCATAAAATATGTACCAACAATGTACATGGATCAAAGCAAAAGGTCCAGGTACACAGATCAGGTATGATATAAAAATATAGATACACATGTCAGATAATAAAAATCCAGAGTCTAGTCCTAAACTCAGTAACGCATGGTATGTCACTTACTCTAGGAACTAAAGTACTCATGGTAAGAATCATGAAGTATAAACATGGATACATAACAGGCGACCAAACAGATCATGCTATGGGTATCAAACCGTGACATACCAAAGGCAAACATGATCATTGCTTGCAGCTATAAAATACTATGCATATCCAATTGACAATATCATAAAAAGATAAGTCAAGAGGTACACGCCTCCAATGTAGATCGAGCTAATAAATCGCAATGTCGAAGTGCTTGTCCCGAATCATTGTCCTGTAATAAATCGTACAATTTAGCTAATTTCCATTATAAACAAAAATAGCTAAACTAAATCTTAATCCGATTAGGAAGCTATGTTTTTAACTCCCTTTAATTATCTTATCCTTTCTTCATAGTTGATATCTTTGAATTTGTCCAACTAGAGAAGTCAACTAATGAATATATCTCTAATTTCTATTTAAATATAACTCACAAATTAATTAGGATTAGCTCTATTAACTTTAACCCTTTCCCTTATTCAAATCCTGTATATGCTACAAAAATGATAAATTTCCTCCACTTCTTACCTCAACACCAAAACACTACTGTTGATCCACAACCGAAGAAGTAGGAGCAGCACATCCCTCTTTTGGTCAGAACAGAATCACAGCTTGGTTGCTTAGAAGAACCACCCAATCAATAACGTTCAACTTGGAGGACCAACAACTGTTCTCCAATGTATTGATGCTTGGTCAACAACATGATCATAAATGTTGAATCAGCTTCTTGAGTTGGTTTCACATTCCAATCAGCAACTCTCCAATCAGCAACGTCCTTCCCGGTCAGAAACCCAACATGAATTACTTCACGTTGCTGTTCTCAGGCGGCGCGGAATGCTTCTTGGGCGACTGCAGCAAGAAGAGGAGAGGGAGAACCGTGTCAGCCGGGGCTAGGCTCACAGATAGCGGCAACCGGTATGACGACGTCGGCTTCAGACTAGGGCACAGCCAAATAGGGCTCGAACACTCGTTTTCGGGTGGGCTCCTGTTGTCCGCAAAGAGAGAGAGAAGGAGGTGATCGGAGTTGGTGCCGGTTGTGAAGTCGGCGTCAGCAGAAGAGAGGAAGAGGGGAAGTGGCAGTGGGGGAAATCGCTAGGGCTTCCTTTGGCCACTCCTTTTTGTACCGGAGGGGAGGAGAGGAACCGTCGCAAGCGTTGGCGGCGTCGGTTGGGCGGCGGCGGCGCCGTAGGGCACGGATCGGTGAGGAAAAGGGGGAGCGGGTTTGGGGAAAGGAAACGGCGTTTAGGGGTAATAAGAAAAAGCAAAGAAAATGTATTTATAAATAAAACATTTCCTCACTTAAATGGGTATCCTAAACAGGCTTTATTCGTACCCATAAATTCGTCCCCTCAAAACCCGGCGTACGTGCTCCGAAAAATTCCCAGAAAATTCCTAAAAATTCTGGAAAATTCCCCTATCGTTGTTCGCCATTTTTCGATATTTTACATTATTTGAGAATTAAAATTGCATTGAAATAAACCTTACTTAACTGTGTTTAATAACTTTAACTTCATGCTAACTTCAAACTAAATTAATCCTACTTAAAAGGAAGTAAATAAAAAAAAATTAATTTTAGCTAACACTTTCATTGACCAACTCAATAAATTAATATGAAATTTAAATTATTTTACTAAGTATTAAATTATTAAATCATGTAAAAATTAATCAATAAACTATTGATAATGGTTAACTGTTATTGAATTAATAAAATCTTATCTTATTTAACCTTAAATTGAAGTTAAGCACCTGAATCTAAAATTAATTATTGATTAATCAAATTCAAATAAACAATTATATCAAGGATACAGAGATAATTATGTAAATAATATAAGTGTTACTAAATCTCCTAGAACACTTAGATAGAAAAATATGTTAGGGCTTTGAAATTTAATACACTCAAACCTTAACATTATATTATGGGGGAGTAATAAAATAAGGAGGATTAATAAATTAAGGGAGAGTAATAAATTAAAGGAGTATTAAATACAGGGGGAGGTTTATTTTTTTAATTATCTCCTTAAGTGTTATTTTTTAATTTTCTCTTTAAAATCTCTTTAGAAAATTCTACCTCAATTTATTTTTTTTTAAAAAAATTAATTTGAAAATCTTTTATTAAATATTCTTAGCAAATATTTTCAAAACCTTTATTTTAATAATATCATGTTCAGGGGGAGCAATAATTATTTTCACATTTTTTTTATTAAAAATATTTTTGAAATTAGGTTTGGGAAAATATTCTTCTAAAAATGTTTTAGAAATGTGTTTATAAAACCTAACCTTTGTAAACTAGGTTTTATGTTAAATTTTTTTTAAACTTGGTTTTGAAAATTGTATGTTATAAACTTGGTTTGAAAACTGATTTTGAAAATTGAATGTTACAAACTTAGTTTTGAAATTATGATTTTTTAAACTTAATATTGAAAATTAATTTTAAAAAAATAGAAACTTAGTTTTGCAAATTAGATTTCACAAACTTAACTTTGAAAAATTAGATTTTGAACATTGAATTTTACCTGGTTTTTGAAAATTTTACTTTTGTAAAATTATCTTTATAGAATTTATGTTTAAAAAATGTTTCAACTTCAAGTCTATTTTGAAAATTTTTGGAACATATAAACTTATGTTTGGAAGTTTGGATTTTTTTTTGGTTAACTTTAAACTTATACTTGAAAAATTAGCTTTTATAAATTTATGATTGTAATAATTATCTTTTGAAAATTAATCTGCAAACTTACTACTAAGATATGCTGCTAAATTAGTTATCTTTCTAACTTAGTCATTTTTCAAAACTTAGCTATTTTGGAAAAGTTATTAAAAATTACTCTTTCTAAGTTATCTTTCTTATAACTTCGCTATTTTGAAAAGGATAAGAGATACTTTTTAAAACAAAATTTCTAATTATTTAACTCCCCTGAGTGTGTTTGCATTCTTTTTGCAATGTTTTTGTATTTATGATTATTTGATCCATGTTTATGTTTGATGAATGTCAAAGGGGGAGGATTAGGTGGTTAAGTTAGCTAAAATAAATTGAAAATAAAAACTAACTTAAAAACCTATTAATTCTTGTTTTACTTGCATTTTACACTAACTTAACCAAGTTGTCATTCTATCAAAAAGGGGGAGATTGTTGGTGTGGTTAGCACTAACGGTCTAACCCAAGTTTTGATGAATGACAAAGTAGGTTAAATTAGTTTTGTGGTTATCTAACACTCTGACCGAGTGTGCAGGAGAAGTTCAGACAGGTCGACGGACTGACCGGATGTCTGGCACGAAGTCCAGCTAGGTCAACGGGTCGACTGGATAGCTGGCATGAAGTCCAAACTGGTCGAAGGGCTGACAGGACATTTGGCACGAAGTTCAGCTTGGTCGACGGGCTGACTGGATAGCTAGCGCAAAGTTCAGACGGGTCGAAGGGCTGACCGGACGTTTGACAGGTAAGTAAAGGTAAGTCATTGAAGGGGAGTGACTATGAGAACGCGTTCCGGGGAAGGGAACTTAGGCGCCGATCCGACTTAGAACCATTTCGGAACTCTAAGTCGAGATCGTGACTAGATTCCGGTCTCAGAAAGACGGAATCTAAGTCATACTCTTTCTATTTTGAATTATGAACTGTGCTAATAATCTATTTTGCAGGAGATATGAGTGCCTCGGACTAACATTTTTCTTGAAGGAAGAAATCTGCTGGAAAATAGGGTCCGGGCACCCGGGAGGTACCCAAGCGCCTGGAGGTCTGGGCGCCCGGGAGGTACCTGGGCGCCTGGAGGCAAAAATTTATCCTCAGCGTTGCCTCGCCACGTAGAGTGCCCTGGTTGGCTCGGCTACGTCATGTTCAAGGTGCCTTGAAGGTTCTAGGCTCTCCGAACCTCCTTTATAAGGAGGGTCAAGGCTGAAGCTCAAAAAACAACTCAGAATCTGCTCTCTTGTGCTCTTGCGATGCTCCGAAAAGTTCCCCGACAAATGCTAGTTTGTTTTTAACTTTTATTTTATTGTCGGTTCTTTCTTTCCTAATTAATTCTGTACTTAGTCTTGTAATAATCTTTCGAATTAATTAGTGATTACACAACGAAAGCACCCTTGTGTGCGGACCTTGGAGTAGGAGTCGATACAGACTCCGAACCAAGTAAATCGAACTGTGTTAGCGTTGTTCTGTTTCCTCGCTTATTCCTTTTCCGCTGTGCTTACTCGATGAAAGTTTTAAATCAATATTCACCCCCCTCTATCGAACATTCACGATCCAACAAGTCCGTCGACCCGTCTAGACTTTGTGCTACCTATCCGGTCAGCCCGTCGACCTAACTGGACTTTGTGCCAGACGTCCGGTCAGTCCTTCGACTCGTCTGGACTTCTTGCCAGCTATCCGGTCGACCCGTCGACCTAGCTGGGCTTTGTGCCAACTATCTAGTCGGCCCGTTGACCTAGCTGGACTTCGTGCCAAACATATGATCAACCCGTTGACCTGTCTGGACTTCTCTTACACACTTGGTTAGAGTATTTAGAACACAAATGAAACTAACTTAACCTATTTTGTTATTCATCAAAACTTGAGTTAGACCGTTAGTGCTAACCACACCAACAATCTTCTCCTTTTTGATGCAATGACAACCTGGTTAAGTTAGTGAAAAATATGCAATTAAAACAATCAATTTGGTTTTTAAGTTAGCCTTTATTTTAAATTTGGTAGTTTGTTGTTTAACTAACTTAACCACCTAACTCTCCCCCTTTGGCATTCATCAAAAAATAAATATAATACAAATGATAATTTAACATGCAAGGAAGTCTACAAATGTAAGTCAGATTGACTTGGGGGAGTTTAAACTAGAATATTTTATTTAAAACCTTAGTTTTTAGTCGTCTAAAAATAACTAAGTTTTAAAGCTTTAAAAAGATAACTTTTTGAACTTGAAAAAAATTTCTAAAGATAAAATTTGCAAATTTAACCTAATTTTCGAAATAAGCTTTGCAAACATAATTTTCAAATATAACATTTTTACAAAAGAGATATTATTAAGGCTAAGTCGAATTTTCAAATCAAGTTTTCAAAACTAAATAAGATTTTATTTTTCAAGGCTTAGTTTGTAAAATTCAACTTTTTTGAAACAACCTTCAAAACTATGTTTGGAAAATCCAACTTTCAAAACCAACTTTTGAAACTGAGCAAAATCTATTTTCAAACCTAAGTTTGTAACCTCCAATTTTCAAAATAAATTTTCAAAAATATGTTTTCAAAAGCCAATTTTTAAAGCTAAGTAGAATATAATTTTCAAAACGAAGTATGAAAAATCTAAGTTACAAAGCCGACTAAAGTTTATTTTTCAAAATCAACTTTTCAAACCTAAGTTTGTAAGTTCTAAATTTCAAAACTAAGCAGATACATATGATTTTCAAAATTAAGTTTGAAAAGTTTAAAGTTCGAAACTAAATAAAACCAATTTTCAACCCTAAGTTTAAAATAATCCAATTAAGGAAATCTAAATTTCAAAACTAAGTTTGAAAAATCCAAACAAAATTTTTGTTTTAAAAAAATTTAGTTAGTGTTAAAAAGATTTAAAATGAGATATTTTTCAAGAATTAATTTCAAAATAAGTATAAAAATAATTAACCTCCCCCTGAATCTGACATTACAAAAATTATCTAACCAATTAGCTACTTAATGACTATTAGAGGATAACAACTTTCACTTGGTTAGTCAGATTAAGTGTAAAATACTGAAAAATGGCTGATAATGATAAGGGAATTTTTCGTAATTTTTAGAAATTTTCTAGAAATTTTTCGGAGATCGTATGACTTCGTTTACGGGGATAAAATTGGGTCCCAGGAAAGCATATTTAGGTTACCCCATTTAAGCGAGGAAATGTTTGATTTTCCTTTTTATTTCCTTTTCTTTTCTTTTTATTTTCTATTTCTTTTTCTTTCTTCCTTTTCCCTTCCCCCGCGTGCCTGATGCCTCGCCCGCGCCATCTCCTCCCTTGCCCTAACCGGCGACGGTTTCCCCCTCGTGAGTTAAAGCCATCCCATTCCTCTTCTCTTCCTCTTCCCTCTCGCGCCGCTACCTTCCTCAACTCACTCTCCGCCGCGCCAATCTCTAATCGCCATCCACTTGAACCCTCACCCGACGCCTCCCTTGTGCCGAGTTTATCTCCTCTTCCTGCGCCGCCCTTTCCATCAGATTCACTGCCGCCGGCGTGGGAAGCCACTCGAGGGCAACCTCACCTCACCTTAGGTAGTTTCGATCCCCTCCTGTGCCTGGCCTCCTCCACAGAGAAGACACCAATTCGGAGCAAGGGATCGCTGAGGTCGTGCCTAGACACTGATCATCACTCAAATTGAGGATTTTCTCTTCGGATCATCGGAGCCCTAGATCTGTCCGAGTGACACTCGTGTCATCTTTGAGTCGTGCCCTAGATTTCGAAGGTAAGTGCCCTTGCCAAATTTCGGAGGTAAGTGCCATAGCTAGTTGTAGTTGGGTTTGATTCTCTGTTTGGGTGTTGATTTCTTGATCTTCACTCTTGATCTTCCTTGATCTGGTCCAGGAGGTGTAGGGCTTTGGTGGATCAAGATTATGGGGTTTTCTTGGATCCGGCAGTCACTCCTTCTAGCAACCAACAACCCTAATTAGGCAGCAACTCTATGATTCTAGCAAATTCCAGCAGCTTGAACGACTGTGAACTTAAGGTAAGGATAGGGATTTGATATATGTGTTGAATTGGGTAGGCTATGGACTACATGATTAGTTGATCATGTGTAGATTAATTCTTATAGGAAGGATGATGGTAATATGATTAGGGTTTTGCTCTAATTTAGGGTTAGAGATTTTATTTAGCTATTTATAAGAATTGTAGCTAAATAAAAATGTATTTATATTGGTGACACAGGACTTTGACGTAAGACGAGCATCTCGACGTCGGATTTGGACCGGATTGGATACGATCTTATTATTGGAGGCGGGTACTTTGACTTAATTATCTTTTTAGATATGTCATTCGATATGCATAGTAGTGTTTTTAACAAATAGTAATGATTATATTTTTATCTGCATCAGTTGGTCACTACTCGATACCTGTTACATGCTTGTTTTGTTTACTTGTTATACACTTCATGTTAGTACCTACCTGATTATACATGCTTATAGGGGTAATGACATAACCATGCTTTATTATGTTCAGGACCTAGGTTTTTATACCTTATCTGATCTGTGTACCTAGACCTTTGATTTGATTCATTGTCCTATGGTACACATTATGTAGAGATGGATAGTTTCAGGATATTTCCATGCTTAGTGTCATGCACCATCTCGCATGATTGCATGTTGTGCGATAGTCGACTCCATTATTGTTGAGCACATCGCCAGTTACATAGATCTGCACATACCACCACTCATGGGTTAGTGGTATATCAGGCAAGTGTGTGGCAGTTCTGCTATTAGGCTCCGCTGGTCCGGTGACTCAACGTGGTAGCCGGCAAACAGTTCTGCTCTATTAGGCTCCGCTGGTCTGGAGACGCAGGATGGTAGCCGACAGACAGTGCTCTATTTAGCTCCATTGGTCCGCTCATGGGTAGTGTGACGCAGCGTTGTAGCCGGCAGGGATCCCTCCTCTGGACTTGCTCAGGAAGATGAAAGCATTGCGCTCCCCCACTTATGATTTGGGGTAGGAGGATAGGTGTACTCTGACAGCATCCCATCCACTCGGTCACTCATCAGGAGCAGTGATGCCAGAGTGCACGGTTGTCACAGCCCTACCTACTCGGTCTCACCATCGTGTGTGAGATGGTTGACTGGCAGTAGGGGTGACCAGGACATGTCATTGGCATCATACACATTGATGCATTTATTGCTTATGTTTACTGCACTTGTATGCTGCATATTGGATGGATGCATTTGTTTGACATGCATACAGGATTTCTATACCTCTCGGTTGATTATCCATACACCAGGTCCTGGTTAGTACAGTTTTCTCCTGTTTATTTCAATTGCATTTATCATTCTTATATTAGGAGACTGTACGCATGATTAGTGCTAGTTGTTTATTTTCTTAATTCTTTTTTTTTCTTTTTCTATTTTCTTTTCTTTATTTTTCTTTCTTCCCCGCGAACCCGTGCATTTTTCCCCCCGACGCTGATTCCCTCCTCGCACTGATCCTTTCTTCTTTGCCCTAACCGCTCTTCCCAACCGGCGCTGTAAAATCGCCGCACGCCTCGCGATTAAAGCCATCAGCCAAGGGAACGCTTCACCTTTTCCTTTCTCCTGACCTCTTCCTTACGTCGTCCACAACTGACACCGACTCCCTCTACCCTAGCCGACTTCACCTCGCCCTTCTCAGCCGATTGCCGGCCGCCAGCGCTTGCTGCCTACTTACGGCAACCTTCACCTTCTCTGGAGGTCAATGACGCAGCCTAGCACCAGCGTATGTTGGGTTGTGCCCTAGACTGGGTCCACGGCCGCCGGCGCCCCTTTCCGGCGCCTCCTTCCTTCCGAGCAGTGGAGGTTTGACCTAGGGCTCGAGTTCACATGCACATCTCTTCCCTTTGCCCGATTCAGTCACGTAAGCTCTCTACGACAGTGCTGACTTAGGGTTTTCGGTGGCCGAATTGGAGGTAGGTTTCCCTCATATATCTGGATTTAGGAGTTGAGTGTTTTTCTTGCTGAATTTGACAACCAAAATGAGTTGCGCAGGGATCTCCTCACTTCCGACTAGATCTGAGGAAAGCTGTGGCTTCTTGCTGGAACCATCACTGTCCCACTGTCGGATCTCTGTTCCGGCAGCGAGGGAAAACTTTCGGAGCTGCCAAATCTGAGTGGTATCGCAGCGTGTACCTCCGACAACTACCAGTTGAGAAATCCCTATATCTTGGCGAGTTCGTTGTGATTTGTGTTTTATAGGTGTAGTGGAGTAGGATATCGGTTTTGAGCTTTATGGGTGTAGTTGAGTAGGATTTTTGACTTGGTTTTCTATTCGTTGCATTTGTTTAGTTTTACTATTAAACTGCATGGTGATTGCTTGGTTATATATATATATATATTGTCCCAACTGTGTTGGCCGAGGTATTTGGATGGATGTAGAAAGTTTCAGATTGTCATCCGTATAGGGGAGATGCTGTCGAAATTTCTTCTGGCAGGGACTCCCCCGGGGCGTGACAATTTATTTGGTATCAGAGCCTAGTTGGCGATACTTGTTTGTTTTTCATGTTACGGATTTTCGAGATTAATTTGATACCAATTTATTAGTATCAGAGTGAGTTACGATACCTGCTTTTGGTGTTCTGGATTTTAGGGTTAGCCCAAGTTTGCTAGTTAACTTGGGTATTTATTTTCGGATTTGTACGATTTTCGTAGATTTTTCTCGTCCGGAATTTTGAGGTAAAATGGGGACTGGACAGTGATGGAACATCTCCAGACGGCAAATAGGTATAATGGTAATTTTATAATTTTTATACTTGTAGTGATATTTGTCTTATAACTTAACAGATATGAGGATATCTACACGAGTAGCTGCGAGACATGGTGCAGGACGACCATGTAAGAGAACTTTGGAATCTCTGGCAACAGACTCGCCAGAGATCCCTACTGGGTATGAGTCTGTCGGTCAGGGACAGACTTAGGATACTGCGGGCACGTCGGGCTCTCAGACCCCGATGGCTCCTTTAGAGGTACCTACTTCGACTACACCCGTTGTACCCACCCCTACCGTATTTACGGTACAACCAGGGGTACTACCGGCATACCCCGCACCTGCTCCGGTCGAGCCTATGGCGTATTAGGCACCACTGCCTCTTGGACCTACAGTGTACCCAGCACCCGCACCAGCGGTACCGGTTGCTCCATTTCCGGTACCAACACCTCCGGTACCACCACCTCCCGTACCTCCAGCTGCGACCACTCATATCGACCCTGTAGTACCACCAGCGACATATGCCCCAGTTTATGCAGCAACACCGAGAGTACCTCCCCCGGTCTATCCAGCGGTATTACCTGTAGCACCAGCTTGTTCCTTCGTGTAATTCAATCAGTTTATCCCACAATTCTTTTGTATTTTGATGTGGTCCTACCCGGTTCAGTTCTTCCTTCATCAACCCGCATTGTAGTGTATTAAGGGCCTTGAAGTCTGTAGAGGACTTCTTCCTCATGTTCGGAGTCCACTGTTCCAGGTCCAGTGGATTTCCGGAGTTGTCGACTGGCGCCTTGTATCCTCTAGTGACGCTGAACCATTGGTCGAAATCTGTCTTTAAATAAACCTCCATCCGCTTCTTCCAGCACGGGAAATCATCCCCGTTGAATAGGGGAGGGTGTACTGTGCTGAAGCCTTCAATTTGAGACATGATTATCTTGCACATAAATAAACAAATAGATAAAAAGTCCCAAGACTTGATCTTGGATTAGTAGTGTGGTATTTAAGAAAAAAATATCTAAAACTGAATTGGTGTTGCACCAATTCAGGTTAATTACGACGAGAAGATTTCCAAAAAGGTAACAATACCAGTTTGGATTATAACGAAAAACTGAAAACCAAAAAAAAATAAAAAAGGTTTCACCCCTTGTCTGATTGGTGGTTGCACCAAATCAGAGCGGTACCTGCTCTGATATAACTTGTTGGATCGAGAATTTGCTAGGGGGTGTGAATAGCGATAAAAATTTATCGAGAGTGCGTAGCGGAAAAATCAAAAGATAACAATGCTAACAAGATTCGTTCTACTTGGTCGACCTAGCTGGGCTTCGTGCCAACTATCTGGTCGACCCGTCGACCTAGCTGGGCTTCGTGCCAGACATCCGGTCAGCCCGTCGACCTGTCTAGACTTCTCCTGCACACTTGGTTAGAGTGTTTAGAACATAAATGAAACTAACTTAACCTACTTTGTCATTCATCAAAACTTGAGTTAGACCGTTAGTGCTAACCGCACCAACAGGTATAACTTGTAGATTTTCTGTCATTAAGGTCTCTTACCCAATCTACATCTATACAACCCTTTAAGCTCATCATAGATCCTTGAAAACAGATATACTAATATGTTTATTAGGGTCGTTTGGTACTAGAAGGGGGGGGTGAATAGCTCGTCGTGCTCGTTGTCTTGCTTTGTGATGATGATATGCAGCGGAATTACACACAAAGCACACTCAAAACGCTAACACAAGAATTTACTTGATATCCACCTCAAGAAGAGGTGACTAATCCAAGGATCCACACACTCGAGCAGCCTCCACTAAGAAAGAAACTCCTTCTCAGTACTACCGGAGGTGGAGAAACCTCTTACAACACCCACACAAGCATACAACTCAACGCAAGAAGGAAAATACAAAGAATACAAATGAAGAACCTTCTTCTTGCTCACTTGTTGCTTGTAAATACCTCTTGACTCTTGGAAGTGCAACAACACTTATCACCAAGAAGCTTCAAGAACTAGCGGACAACTCGTGTAAAGATCGGAGAGGAAGCACTACACGTTTGAACTCGTTGTCGCCTTTATATCTACATTTTTAGGGCTTCCAATCGATTGACCTCACTCCCAATCGATTATCATGTCAGATCCTAGCGATCTCAGTGTTGGTTGCTACTCAGAAAACCTAGAGGTTCCATTGTACAAAAAATTTTGTACAAAGGTCTGAACCTTTTCCTAGCTACCATGTGTTCTTTTAAATTAAATTTTGGATCGCCTGCGGAACTTAACACGTTTGATCCAAAACTTAATTTATTTGTTCTTTTAGGTTTTGACTTGGATCTCCTGCGGAACTTTACACGTTTGATCCAAATCACCTAAGTTATTAATTCCATTAAATATTAATTTCCATAATTGGTTCCCAGTGCTGACGTGGCGAGGCACATGACCTTCTTGGATATGGGAGCAACCACCACCGACTAGACAAAACCTTTTATAGAAAGCTAATATTTAATTTCCTGAAATAACTTTAGGTTAACCGAAAAGAACAATCAAATCACAAGGAAAAGAAATAAACATAAGAACACTACATCGAAAAACATATTCGAAATACTAGAATCGTAAGCCTCTTGTATTTGGTATTTATTTCCAAAAATAACTAGTATGATGCGGAAAGGAAAAATTACTAGTTATACCTTTTAGAAAGACCTCTTGATCTTCTACCGTATTCCTCTTCTAACCTCGGACGTTGTGTGGGCAACGATCTTCCGAGATGAGAAATCACCAACACACCTTCTTCTCCTCCTTGCTAGGTTCAGTCAAAACAAAAGCTTCACCAAGGATGAAGAAAACCACCAACCATGCTCCAAGGGATGCAAGCTTCTCTCCTTCTTCTTCTTCTTCTTCTCCAAATAGTATCCGGCCACCACAAGAGCTCCAAGCAAGAGATAGATTTCGGCCACCACAAAGAGGAAGAGAGGAAGAGAGGTTGGCCGACCACAACACCAAGGAAAAGAGGGAGAGAATAATAGAAGTTGTCTCCCATGAAGGCACCCCACCCCTTCTTTTATATTCTTTGACTTTGGCAAATAAGGAAATTTATTTATAATAAAATTTTCTTAACTTTCCTTGACAACAATTAATTAAGAAAAATTAAATAAATTTTCCTAATTAATTGTATGTGGCCGGCCACCTCATGTAGAGCAAATAGGATAATTTTTAATCAACAATTAAAACTTCCTTATTTGTCTTTGGAAATTTTTAGAAATAAAATTTCCTTTTAAAATCCCTTCATGATTGATAAAAAGAAATTTCTATAATTTTAATTTTCAACATGTGAATAATTTTTCAAAGAGAAAAAATAAAATATCTTTCCAATCTACAAATAAGGAAAGAGATCTAATCTCTTTCTTTTAATCTTTTGTAGATCTTTTAAAGAGAGATATTTTAATTTTAATTCTCTGTAATAAATTATATCTTCCACATAATTAAAATTAAAATTCTTTTTAATTTAATGGGGGCCGGCCACCTAAGCTTGGGTTCAAGCTAGGGCCGGCCACCCATGAACCAAGGCTTGGTCGGCCCTAGCTTGAACCACAAGCTAGCTTGGCCGGCCCCCTTCTCATGGGTATGAAGGTGGGTATAGGTGGGTATAATACTCTATAAATAAGAGGCTACGATAGGGACCGAGAGGAGGAATTTGTTTTGGTCTCCCGATAAAATTAAGCATCCCGTGTTCGCCCCGAACATACAACTTAATTTTATCAATAATAATTCATTCCACTAGAGAACTATTATTGAACTACCGCACCAATCCCAAATTACATTTTTGGGCTCCTTTTTATTATGAGTGTGTCAGTCTCCCTGTGTTTAAGATGTCAAATGTCCATTAATTAAGTGAGTTACTGACCAATCATTTAATTAATATCTTAATTCAAGAATAGTACCACTCAACCTTATCGTCATGTCGGACTAAGTCCACCTGCAGGGTTTAACATGACAATCTTTATGAGCTCATCTTGGGGACATTATCAACCTAGATTACTAGGACACAGTTTCCTTCTATAATCAATAACACACACTATAAGTGATATCATTTCCCAACTTATCGGGCTTATTGATTCATCGAACTAAATCTCACCCATTGATAAATTAAAGAAATAAATATCGAATATATGTGCTTGTTATTATATTAGGATTAAGAGTACACACTTCCATAATAACTGAGGTCTTTGTTCCTTTATAAAGACAGTATAAAAGAAACGACCTCAAATGACCCTACTCAATACACTCTAAGTGTACTAGTGTAATTATATAGTTAAGATAAACTAATTCCTAATTACACTACGACCTTCCAATGGTTTGTTCCTTTCCATTTTGGTCGTGAGCTACTGTTTATAATTTATAAGGTACTGATAACATCATCTTCTGCATGTGACACCACATACTATGTTATCTACAATATAAATTAATTGAACAACTACAACAAATGTAGATGACTTGACCAAATGTGATTCTTTATTCAAAATAAATGTTTACAAAAGCTTAGGCTTTCAGTATACACTCTAACACTCAGCTGTCCAAAACCTGCATCCTGCACAACGGTAATATCCCAATCAATCGACCGATTCGTTGATCGATTGGGGAGGCTTGAATCGATCGGTCGATCGATTTAGAGCGCCTCTGTGCTTTTGCTGGAAAGTTCTGAATCAATTGATCGATCGATTCAAGCTTCCTCGCATCTGTGTGAGAAATCTAGCTCCAATCGATCAACTAATCGATTAGCGGTGCCCAATCGATCGACTGACCGATTCAAAACTCCTTTATGCTCGTGATTTTACTTCTTAATCGATCGACCAATAGATTCGGCTAGCCTCAACTCGCGGTACACTCCCAATCGATCGACTGATTGATTGGGCTCCAGTTCAATTGATCAGTTGATCGATTGACCCATCTTGACTTGGCTAAACTCAAGTCCAAGGTTCCCCAAACCCAACATTCGGTCAACCGTGGCATGTTGGGACTCCTCTGTGCCTAGTATCCAGTTAACCTTGACCTGCTGGGGCTTCTTCACCAAGTGTTCGGTTAATTCTTTTGACACACTAGGACTTTTCTCTCTGTGCCAAGTATCCAGTCAATTTTTGACCTACTTGGACTTTCCATCACCAGGTGTTCGGTCCACCTTGATCCACCTGGATTTCCAATTGTCTAGCTTCACTCACCAGGACTTCCTCCTGCCTAGCTTCACTCATTAGGACTTTTACCTGGCTTCACTCACTAGGACTTTCACATTACCTAGCTTCACTCACCAGGATTTTCATCTGTCTGGCTTCACTCATCAGGACTTTCAGCACCAAGTGTCTAGTCAACACTGACCCACTTGGATTTTTCTCTTCTGCCAACCTCCCTATTGGACTTTCCTTGCCTAACAACACTTTCTAGTCAAGTATCCGATCACCCTTAACCTACTTGACTCTCCTTAACATTAATTTAGTCAAACCCTGACCAATCTCCCCAAATGGACGATTGCACCTGCAATCTTTATATATTGTCAAACATCAAAACTCAAATATCAAGACTCAAGCTTGAGTCAACTCAAGCTTAGTTAGACTGGTCAACTTTGACTCAGGGAATATTGCACCAACACTGTTGTCCTTTTTGATGTTTGACAATACCTATAAGTTAGGCTAATCCCATAGCCTCAACTTCTTCTTATGTCAAAGAAAGAATGAGGGTTTCCTTCATTCTTTCCCTTCCCTAGAGGACAAATTCCCCCTTTAGGTAACAAAGGCCTAATTTAACCCTACATTCTTCTCCCCCTTTGGCACACATCAAAAACTCTCCTCCTGAAAAGTTATCTTCACGTTATTCACAACACCACAATGAAGGTCACATACCCTTTATTATCTTCAATGCTCATCCTTGAGTATATTCCTTTCCAACAATGAAGATATTCAATCTTCCATTATTTCTTAATGCTCAACCTTGAGCATTTTTCAAAACGAAGGCTTTTCCACCTTCCATGATTTTGGAAAATACATTTCATGTTTTTAAAGAGTGATTCCCCCTAAAAATATATTTCAAACTTCTGTCATTGCACCAACAATGAGTTGGAGTTTCTAAACCTTTAGAAAACCCAAATTAGAAGTTTTGAGGTTCAAATATCAATATTTGAAGGAAAACATCAACCAAACTTCAAGTTAGTCTTCCCTAACCAATTCATTCTTGTTTTCAATATGAAAACTCCCCCTAAATGTATACAAATGTATTTCAAGGAGTTAGAAATGTCGAATTAGACTAAAAATGACTTAAAAGTATTGAAATCAGGCTTTTTCAGTCAAAATCAGCCTTCTCAATCGATTGAAGTTGAAACTCAATCGATTGAAGTCATTCAATCAATCAGATATCGATTCCGCGACGCTCTATTCGCAGAAAAACTGCTTGAATCGATCGACTGATCGATTCCGCGAGCCTCTTCTTGTGAGAAACTTAGTTTCAATCGATTGACTGATCAATGGAAGTTGCCCAATCGATTGCTGATCGATTGGGTTTCTGATTTTCTGAAATTTATTTTTAGGGAAATTCAGAAATACTATAAAAATTCTACAAAATTCTAAAAATTATAAAAATTCATGTAGACATTATTTATATCATATATTATCATGGAAAATAATTTTCTAAGAAAATATCTCCTATTTTTAAAGATTGACACAAATTTGAAAACTCTCGAAAACTTCAATGTTTT
The DNA here is from genome assembly GCF_018446385.1 of Zingiber officinale. Classification (NCBI taxonomy): domain Eukaryota; kingdom Viridiplantae; phylum Streptophyta; class Magnoliopsida; order Zingiberales; family Zingiberaceae; genus Zingiber; species Zingiber officinale. The sequence goes on from NC_055989.1 coordinate 75,597,346, forward strand.
CTTCTAGTTTTTGTTTAACTTTTCAATGATGATTACTATCAAAAGATTGCCTTCATCAAGGTTTTCCAAAGTATATTTAAAATGATTTTCAAAACCAATTTTTAACCATGTTCTTTGGGCTCAATGCACATGACTTGTATATTACCTTTCCCAATGATTAGACCACACATAAGTATATTTAATGAAATCAAAACTCAAAAAAATGCACTAAATCAATATCTTGAGTCTTGTTCATCATCCTAATATCTCACTCATATCTAATGTGCACTAAACACATACAAGTCAACTTATAGTCTTTGTGAGATATAGATTTTGATTTTGCCCTAAACTAGGGATCATGCATATCTATCTAGGTATTTTAGTTTATGAACATCCACCTAGGATGTCACTTGTTAGTAAATGTCATTGTCCTTAATTACAAGAAAATTAAAATAATGCATGATGATTTATGGTATACATCAACATACGTAATTTTTCAAAAGAAAAACTTGCTTTATCTACATGATGTATGTATGACATGACATTGTATTTTTATGTTTTTCATAATGACAATGAATGATACACATGATGTCATGACATACGGTGAGCAATCAATCATGACAATTTAGCAAAGAACAATATACCTAGATTGTCTATCTAAGTGTCCTTAAATAAATGCTAAACCTAAAATTGATCCTAGATTGTCTTTGTTTTCCTAAGCAAATGTCAAAATCCAACTTTGACATTTCTTTTTCTCTTTCATAATTGTGCCAATTTAAAATAAGTCTAAATTCTCAAATTTTGGCCTATTTTACTCTTCCAATGAGTAATCAAATAATCCGTTTCATTTTTAAAGGTTAACAAAAACCTTGAAAATGCTCCCAAGTTTCAACTTCATCAAGGTTGGGTTAACTGCCCTTCTAATTAGAGTTGACACTCTCTAACTCATCTAGGATGTAGAGAAAATACTCCTAGAAACTCAACACCTATTGGTGCTCCTTGGATGTTCTAGGTATTCACTAGGGATAACTTCCCTTGATACCTTTTTAATAACCTTTCTAGGCTTATTAAAATCCTTGGTCACCTTCTCTAGGTCAACACTAGGGATAGCTTCCCTTATGACCTTCTTAGTGACTTTCTTAGACTTCTTAGAAGTCTTAGTCACATTTGTCGTTGCAAAAATACTCCTAGGGATAACTCCCCTTGTATTTTTGACTTGACCTCTAGACATAGAATTGGTTCCATAGCTATATGGACCCTATGATAAGAAAGAAAATCTTTCTTGGCTTGAGGTTTGTATCCCAAACCCCTCCTACCATTGGATGACCCTTGATGTCCTAAACCTAGGTTTTTGTTCTTGGACCATTATTTTTCATTTGTGATTTTCTTGAAGGTCCTTTCTAATTTATCAATTCTTAATCTCAAGACTTGATTTTCTCTCCATAACTCCTCAACCTTAGACTTTTCATTTTGGCCTTGATTTTTCTTTTTCTTAAGCATATATCTAAACTCCTTAGAGTTCTTGCTTAATTTGTTATCTATCTTTCTGACCTTAGATTGAGTGGTCTTGGCATGATAAGATACATAATTTTCTTTAACCCTATCATGCATCCTATTTTCATGATAAATAGCATTAAAATGATATAAACTAGACTTAGCATGCTTTTTATCATGTGTCAAAGGAATTGGTTCAACAAATGATATCTTGAGTTTCCTTTTAGAAGCTCCCCTTTGACTTGAACTTCCTCCTTTGACTTTGACCAATTTCTTCCCCTTAGGGCATTGACTCATGTAATGTCATTTTTGATTGCCAGAGAAACACACAATGTACTCCTTGCTCTTCTTTGTCATAGGGGCGGTCTCCTCGAGTTTCTCCTTGCTCTTTGGTGCCAATTGACTTTTCTTCTTGATCAACTTAGGGCACTTACTCTTATAATGCCCTCTTTCCCTACACTCAAAACATATAATATGATTTTTATTATTAATTGAGCTAGTTATACCTTCACATGGAGGGATGACATTCTCTTCTTTTGATCCGGATGTAGAGACTTCCTCTTGATTCAACAATGATGATCCTCCAATAGATTTTTCTTGATGTTTAGAGGTTGCATCATCTTCCTCTCCACTTGACCCAGATGTAGAGGCTTCTTCTTCTTGCTGCGGTGTCAACGAATGACGCTTCCCCTCAATCCTAGAGGTGGAGGCCTCTTCATCTTCATCCTCTTGTACACGAAACAAAGAGTATGGTCCCTCTTTGCCTTCTTTATTGCACTTCCTTGAGGATAAAGCTTCTTGGACCTCTTCTTCGGAAGTTGAGCATCTCTCAACTTCGGAGTCCTCTTGACCTTGATCCAATGAGTCACCCTCTTTGGATCTCTCTTAGTTCAGTACAACGGAGGGTTTCTCATGAATCTTTGCCAATTTGCTCCAAAGCTCCTTGGCATCTTGATAATCTCTAATTTGTTTCAAAATGTTGCTTGGCAATAGACTAACCAATAATTTGGTTATCTTGTCATTTACCTTGCACATTTGAATTTGCTCCTTGCTCCATTTTCTCTTCTTGAGTATTTTTCCTTTTGAATTCTTTAGAGCTTCAAAACCTTCCATGAGAGCAAATCATTGCTCTATCTCCATCATAAAGAAATTTTTTATTCTTGATTTCTAAGAATCGAAGCTTGTCATTGTGAATGGTGGAGGCACCCTTGTGTTGTATCCAAATCCATCTTGGAATTCCATTTGAAGTTGAGCTTTTGATGAAGTCTTCGACTTGGTGAATTTGCTTCAACTTCTTCACCCTCTAGCCTTTTTGCCCTTCTGGTAATAATTCCGATGAAGAGCTCCTCACTCTGATACCACTTGTTAGGGTCTTTTTGTGCTAGAGGGGGGGGGGGGGGGGAATAGCTCATCGCGCTCATTGTCTTGCTTTGTGATGATGATATGCAGCGGAATTACACACAAAGCACACTCACAACGCTAACACAAGGATTTACTTGGTATCCACCTCAAGAAGAGGTGACTAATCCAAGGATCTACACACTCGAGTAGTCTCCACTAAGAAAGTAACTCTTTCTCGATACAACCGGAGGTGGAGAAACCTCTTACAACACCCACACAAGCATACAACTTAATGCAAGAAGGAAAATACAAAGAATACAAATGAAGAACCTTCTTCTTACTCACTTGTTACTTGTAGATGCCTCTTGACTCTTGGAAGTCAAGCAACACTAATCACCAAGAAGCTTCAAGAACTGGCGGAGAACTCGTGTAAAGATCGGAGAGGAAGCACTACACGTTTAAACTCGTCGTCGCCTTTATATTTGCGTTTTTAGGGCTTCCAATCGATTGGGCTAACTCGTAATCGATTGCCATGTTAGATCCTAGCAATCTCAGTCGTCCAAAACCTACATCCTGTGCAATGGTAATATCCTAATCGATCGGGTGATCGATTGGGAGGCTTGAATCGATCGATCAATCGATTCAGAGTGCCTCTATGCTCTCGCTGGAAAGCTCTGAATCGATTGATCGATCGATTCAAGCTTCCCCGCGTCTACGCGAGAAATCCAGCTCCAATCGATCGGCTGATCAATTGGCGGTGCCCAATCGATTGACTGATCGATTGGGAACTCTGTGCTGGCGATTTTGCTTCCCAATCGATTGGGCTAGCCTCAACTCACAGCATACTCTCAATCGATCGGCTGATCAATTGGGCTCCGGTTCAATCGATCGGTTGATCGATTGACCCACCTTGACTTGGCTAAATTCAAGTCTAAGGTTCCCTAAACCTAACATCGGGTCAACCGTGGCCTGCTGGAACTCCTCTATGCTTAGCATCCGGTCAATCTTGACCTGCTGGGGCTTCTTCACTAAGTGTCCGGTCAATTCCTTTAACTCACTTGGACTTTTCTCTTTGTGCTAAGTATCTGGTCAATCTTTTGACCTACTTGGACTTTCTATCACCAGGTGTCCGATCCATCTTGACCCACCTGGATTTCCAACTGTCTGGCTTCACTCACCAGGACTTCCTCCTGCCTAGCTTCACTGACTAGGACTTTCACCTAGCTTAACTCAATAGGATTTTTCTTCTGCCTGACTTCACTCACCAAGACTTTCACATTACTTGGCTTCACTCAGTAGGATTTTCATCTGCTTGGCTTCACTCACCAGGACTTTCAGAACCAAGTGTCTGGTCAACACTGATCCACTTGGATTTTCCTTTTCTGCCAACCTCTCTGTTAGACTTTCCTTGCCTAACCTCCAGTTAAGACTTTCTATTCAAGTATTCAGTTACTCTTGACCTACTTGACTCTCCTTCATATCGATCTAGTCAAACCCTAACCAATCTCTCTAAATGGACGATTGCACCTATAATCTTCATATATTGTCAAACATCAAAACTCAAACATCAAGACTCAAGCTTGAGTCAACTCAAGTTTAGTCAACTCAAGTTTAGTCAGACTGGTCAACCTTGATCCAAAGAATATTGCACCAACACTGTTGTCCTTTTTAAGGTATTTTAATGTCCTCTTTATCGCTTTCTAGTGTCTCGATCCCGGGTTTAACTAGAAATGATTAACTAAGCTAACAACATAGCTTATATCAGATAAGTACACAACATAGTTCACATCAAACTACTAATAGTACTGACATATGATTTTTTTTCATTTCGACTATTTCTTCAGGAGTCTTGGGATACAATATTGTAATTTGACATATTAAAGTGTTGTAACATCTTAGTGATATAAGCCTAATGAGACAAACCCAAAAATCTTTTTAATCGATCTTTCATGATCTTCACTCCTAAGATGTATTTAGTTTCTCTTCAAAAATAATACCCTCCATTTGGGCATATCCTTTTGTAAGTAGTCAAGCTTTGTATCGATTTATCGATCCATCTGCTTTCCTCTTGATTTTGTGAATCAACTTATTCTCAATAGCCCTTCGACCCAAAGGAAGATTGATTAAATCTCAAGCTTAATTCTTTCTCATTGACTCCATTTCCTCATCCATTGCAACTTTCTATTTTTTTTTCTCTAACTGAGCTTCTTAATCCTTCCTCAACCGTTCGAGGTGTTGGTTGCTACTCGGAAAACCTATAGGTTCCACTGTACAAAAATTTTGTACAAAGGTCTGAACCTTTTCCTAGTTACCATGTGTTCTTTTAAATTAAATTTTGGATCGCCTACGGAACTTAACATGTTTGATCCAAAACATAATCTATTTGTTCTTTTAGGTTTTGATTTGGATCTCCTGCGGAACTTAACACGTTCGACCCAAGTCTCCTTAAGTTATTAATTCCATTAAACATTAATTTTCATAATTGGTTCCCAGTACTGATGTGGCGAGGCACATGGCCTTCTTGGATATGGGAGCAACCACCACCGACTAGACAAAACCTTTTATAGAAATCTAATATTTAATTTCCTAAAATAACTTTAGGTTAACCAAAGAGAACAATCAAATCACAAGGAAAAGAAAAAACAAAAGAACACAATATCGAAAAACATATTCGAAATTCTAGAACGTAAGCCTCTTGTATTTGGTATTATTTCCATAAATAACTAGCATGATGCGGAAAGAAAAATTACTAGTTATACCTTGTAGAAAAACCTCTTGATCTTCTACCGTATTCCTCTTCTAACCTCGGACGTTGTGTGGGCAACGATCTACCGAGATGAGAAACCACCAACCGCCTTCTTCTCCTCCAAGCAAGGTTCGGCCACAAAGGAAAACTTCACCAAGGAGAAAAACCAAAATACTAACCAAGCTCCAAGAGATGCTAGCTTTCTCTCCTTCTTCTTCTTCTTCTCCGAGTAGTATCCGGCCACCACAAGAGCTCCAATGGAAGAAGGAGATTCGGCCACCACAAGAGGAAGAGAAAGAGAGGATGGCCGGCCACACCAAGGAACAAAAGAGGGAGAGAAAACAATAGAGGTTGTATCTCATGAAGGCACCCTCACCCCTTCTTTTATATTCCTTGGCCTAGGCAAATTAGGAAATTTTATTACAATAAAATTTCCTCAATTTCCTTGACATGATTTAATTGAGAAAAATAAAATAAAATTTCCAAATTAAATTTACATTGGCCGGCCACATCAATGGGAAGCAAATTGGACAAGTTTCAATCAACAATTAAAACTTTCCTTATTTGTTTCCGGAAATTTTAAAAATAAAATTTCTCTTCAAAAAATCTCTTCATGGTTAATAAAAAGAAATTTCCATAATTTTAATTTTACAACATGTGAATAATTTTTAAAGAGAAAATAAAATATTTCACCAATCTACAAATAAGGAAAGAGATCTAATCTCTTTCTTTAATCTTTTGTAAATTTTACAAGAGAGATAATTTAATTTAATTTATCTTTAATAAATTATTTCTTCCACATAATAAAAATTAAATTAAAATTCTTTTTAATTTATTTTGGCCGGCCCTACTAGCTTGGGTTCAAGCTAGGGCCGGCCACCCAATCTTATACCTAGGCCGGCCCTAGCTTGTTCCCAAGCTAGCTCGGCCGGCCCCTTTTGGGTGGGTATAGGTGGGTATAGAACTCTATAAATAAGAGGCTACGATAGGGACCGAGAGGAGGAATTGGTTTTGGTCTCCCGATAAAATTAAGCATCCCGTGTTCGCCCCGAACACACAACTTAATTTTATCAATGATAATTCATTCCACTAGAGAACTATCATTGAACTACCGCACCAATCCCAAATTATATTTTTGGGCTCCTTCTTATTATGAGTGTGTTAGTCTCCCTGTGTTTAAGATATCGAATGTCCACTAATTAAGTGAGTTACTGACAACTCATTTAATTAATATCTAAGTCCAAGAGTAGTACCACTCAACCTTATCGTCATGTCGGACTAAGTCCACCTGTAGGGTTTAACATGACAATCTTTATGAGCTCCTCTTGAGGACATTATCAACCTAGTATCTCTAGGACATAATTTCCTTCTATAATCAACAACACACACTATAAGTGATACCATTTCCCAACTTATCGGGTTTATTGATTCATCGAACTAAATCTCACCCATTGATAAATTAAAGAAATAAATATCAAACATATGTGCTTGTTATTATATTAGGATTAAGAGCACACACTTCCATAATAACTGAGGTCTTTGTTCCTTTATAAAGTCAGTATAAAAGAAACGACCTCTAATGGTCCTACTCAATACACTCTGAGTGTACTAGTGTAATTATATAGTCAAGATAAACTAATACCTAATTACATTACGACCTTCTAATGGTTTGTTCCTTTCCATTTTAGTCGTGAGCTACTGTTTATAATTTATAAGGTACTGATAACATCATCTTCTGTATGTGACACCACATACTATGTTATCTACAATATAAATTAAATGAACAACTACAAACAAATGTAGACAATTTGACCAAATGTGATTCTTTATTCATAATGAATGTTTACAAAGCTTAGGCTTTCAGTATACACTCCAACAAAGCTTAGGCTTTCAGTATACACTCCATATGCTTTCCTCTTGATTTTGTGAATCAACTTATTCTCAATAGCCCTTCGACCCAAAGGAAGATTGATTAAATCTCAAGCTTAATTCTTTCTCATTGACTCCATTTCCTCATCCATTGCAACTTTCTATTTTTTTTTCTCTAACTGAGCTTCTTAATCCTTCCTCAACCGTTCGAGGTTCATCATCGTCAACTAAGAGTGTTATTAATGCCTCATTCTCAATATCAAACCATTTTCGAGGTTTAATCTTACGAACACTTCTTCGTAAGTTGGGTTGTTGAGAAGTCAACTTATGACTTGGCAAATTACTTCCACTCGGTTAACTAGACTCAGATATTTATTTTGACACCTCACTTGTTGATAATATCTCATCCTCCTCAAATAGAGTAACACTTTTATCAATATTACCTCTGGTTGGGAACTCTATTTTGAGAAAAGTCACATCTCTCGAATCTATTTTGGAGATGATTCCATCTAGTTGCTCTCCTATGAAAACTTAATCTTTAGAGATCTCATGATATCTAATAAAGATATATTTCTTACCACTATAACAAAAATGACTTTTTGTAACATGAAAATTCACTTTTCGTAGCACACATTGTATGCTGCATAATTAAAAGCTATTGAAAATCCTAAGTTATTGACAACGTGTAAATGCACGCTGCGGAAAACACATTCCGCAGCACGTAACACACGCTGCAGATAATAATATCCATAGCATGTAAATGTATGATGTTAATATTATATTCTGTAGCATGCAGACGTATGCTGTTGAAGTTTTTATCTATATTAAAAAAATCAATTTTATTGATGAAAATGATAAACTAAAATTTTACAACAAATTTAGTGCAAATTTAAGTTTCATCCACACATAAAAATAATAAAAGTCATTATTTTTTATTGTAACAAAATAAAAGATCTGAAGATTCAAAACAGGATATGAAATCTCTAACAATCTAGCTAGTACATTTATTACAACGATTAAACTTTTAATCCACACAAATCAGTATCAATCACACAACAACAACAACAACAACAACAACAACAACAACAACAACAACAACCAAGTCTTTTCCCACTAGGTGGGGTCGGCTGTATGAATCCTTTTACGCCATTGAGCTCTATCTCCTATTATATTATCATCTACATTTAAATAAATTTTATCTTATTTTATTGTTGCTAACCAAGTCTTTTTTGGTCTTCCTCTTCCTCGTTTGATATACATGTTTATCATAGTTTCACATCGCCTAACTGGAGCATTTATTGGTTGGCTAAGTACATGTCCGTACCATCTTAAACGTGTCTCTAAGAGTTTTTCCTCAATAGATGCAACTCCAGTTTTCTCTCTAATGCTCTCATTTCTTATTTTGTCCATCTTCGTATGTCCACACATCCACCTTAACATCCTCATCTCTGCAACTCTCATCTTCTGCTCATGTGCTCGAGTCATAGCCCAACATTCAGCTCTATATAACATAGCAGGTCTAACTGCGGTTTTATAGAACTTACCTTTAAGTTTAAGAGGTACTTTACGGTAACATAAAACACTCGACGCTCCCCTCCATTTCACCCATCCTGCTTGTATTCTATATAAGACATCTTTCTCAATCCCTCCATCATTTTGTAAAAATGATCATAAATATTTAAATCTCTCGGTTCCGGACAACTCGTCCTCTCCTATCTTAACAATTATTTCATTACTTCTAATATTGCTAAACTTAAATTCCATATATTATGTCATCAATCTACTAAGCTTAAAACCTTTCCCTTCTAGTGTTTCCCTCCAAGATTCTAGCTTAGCATTTACTCCTTCACGTGTCTCATCTACCAAAATAATATTATCTGCAAACAACATGCACCACGGTACTGTGTATTGAATGTGCGCAGTGAGTTCGTCCATAATTAGTGTAAAAAGATAGGGACTTAGAGCTGATCCTTGATGTAACCCTATCTTTATTGGAAATGCTTCAGTTACTCCGGCTGAAGTCTTTACTCTGGTCGTTACATCCTCATACATATCCTTAATTAGTTCAATATATGTTACGCTAATACCTCTTTTTTATAAAATTCTCCATATAATTTCTCTTGAGACTCTATCATAAGCTTTTTCTAAGTCAATAAATACCATGTGTAGATCTTGTTTTTACTCCCGATATTTTTCAATTAATTGTCTAAGAAAATGTATAGCTTCTATTGTCGACCTTCCAGGCATGAACCCAAATTAATTTTCTATCACCGTGGTCTCATTCCTTAATCTTTTTTCTATTACTTTTTCCCAAAGTTTCATAGTATGACTCATTAGTTTAATACACCTATAATTTTCACAATTTTGTATGTCTCCCTTATTCTTATATAAGGGAACTAGAGTACTTATCCTTCATTGATCAGACATTTTTTTCGTTTTTAATATCATGTTAAATAATTTTGTAAGTCATTCAATACCTTGTTTTCCTAAGCACTTCCATACTGTTGGAGTGTATACTAAAAGTCTAGCTTTTTGTATAAACATTTACTTAGAAATAAGAATCACAATGGTTGAATACCTACATTTATGTTAAGTGTAGTTGTTCAATTAATTTATAACGTAGATAACATGGTGTGTGGTGTCACACACAGAAGATCATGTTATCAGTTCTTTATAAATTATAAATAGTTGCTCACGACTAAGATGGAAAGGAACAAACCGTCGGTAAAGTCGTAGTGTAATTAGGGATTAGTTTATCTTGACTAATAAATTACACTAGTACACTCTAAGTGTATTGAGTATGACTATTTAAGGTAAGTTCTTTTTATACTGACTTGATAAAAGAACTAGACCTTAGTTATTATGGAAGTGTGTGCTCTTAATCCTAATATAATAACAAACACATATATTTAGTATTTATTTCTTTGACTTATCAATGGGTGAGATTTAGCTTGATAAATCAACAAGCCCGATGAGTTGGGAAATGATATTACTTATAGTGTGTCTTTTTTATTATAGAGGAAAACTATGTCCTATTTATTTAGGTTGAGAATGTCTCTAAGAGGAGCTCATAAGGATTGTCATGTTAAACCCTGCAGGTGGACTTAGTCTGACATGACGATAAGGTTGAGTGGTACTACTATTGGACTAAGATATTAATTAAAGTGAGTTGTCAGTAACTCAATTAATTAGTGGACATTTGACATCTTAAACACAGGGAAACTAACACACTCATAATAAGAAGGAGCCCAAAACGTAATTTGGGATTGGTGCGGTAGTTCAATAATAATTCTTTAGTGGAATAAATTATTATTGATGAAATTAAGTTAGGTGTTCGGGGCGAACACAGGAAGCTTAATTTCATCGGGAGACCAAAACCAATTCCTTCTCTCGGTCACTATCGTAGCCTCTTGTATATAGAGAATTATACCCACCTTCTTACCCATCCTAATGGGGCCGGCCAAGCTAGCTTGAAGCCCGAGCTAGGGTCGGCCAATAACAAAGGATTGAGCCAAGTTAATTGGCCGGCCATGGCTTGGAGCCCAAGATTTATTGGCCGACCATATTAAAAGGGATTTTATTTTTATTTAAATTTTTTCTTAATGTGGATATCATGGTTTTAAAAGAGAGTTTAAAATTTAAATCTTTCTTTTTATAGCTTTCTACAAAGGATTAAGAAAAGATTTGAAATCTTTCCTTATTTGTAGATTGAAAGGTAGATTTTAATTTTGAGAAAACTTTCTTTTTTAACCATGTTCATGATTTAAAAGAGAGTTTAAAAATTAAATATTTATTTTATAAAGTTTATATAAAAGATTAAGAAAAGATTTGATATCTTTCCTTATTTGTAGATGGAAAGGAGATTTTAATTTTTAGAGATAACTTTCCCTTTTGAAAATTATCCACATGTTTAAAAGAAAGATTTTAAATTATAAAATTTCCTTTTTATAATCCACCATAAAGGGAAAAAATATTGGAGAAATTTTTTATAAATTTTCAGAAATAAATTAGGAAGTTTTAATTCTTGTGTGAATTAAAATTTCGTTGATTGGGAGATTGTAGGTGGCCGACCATTATTATTAAGAAAAGAAAATTATTTTTAATTAAATAATTTTTCTTTTTCATGGCAAAAGAATTAAGGAAGTTTTTATTAAAATTTCCTTATTTGCCAAGACCAAGGATTATAAAAGAGGGGGTAGAGGTGTCTTCATGGCTAACAACCTCTAATCTATTTCCTCCCCTCTCTTCCTTGGTGTGGCCGGCCATCATCCCCTTCTCTTTTCTCTTCTCTCCATCTTGTGGCCGAACCTCATCTCATCCTTGGAGTCCTTGTGGTGGCTGGATCTTGCTTAGAGAAGAAGGAGAGAAAAGGAGGCGATATTTTTAGCATCCCTTGGAGCTTGGTGGTGGCCGAACCTCTTCATCCTTGGATGAGCTTTTGGTGGCCGAAACTAGGAAGGAAGAAGAAGGGCTTGGGTGGTTCTCATCTCGGTAGATCGTTGCCCACACAACGTCCGGGATAAGAAGAGGAATACGGTAGAAGATCAAGAGGTCGTTGCATACAAAAGAAGGTATAATTAGTAATTAATTTCCGCATCATACTAGTTGTTTTTCTTTTGTATGAATTCCAAACACAAGAGGCATTAGATCTAGTTTTCGAATTTATTTTTTGAGTTTGTGTTTTTTTTACTTTGTCGAATTTGTGATTCGATTGTTCTTTTTGGTTAACCTAGAGTTATTTAAGGAAATTAAATATTAGCTTTCCTTAAAAGGCTTTGTCTAGGCGGTGGCGGTTGCTCCCATATCCAAGAAGGCCATGTGCCTCACCATGCAGTCCTGGAAGCTAATTTTGGAAATTAATATTTAATGTAATTAATAACATAGGTGGATTTGGATCAATAGTGTTAAGTTCCGCTTGCGATCCAAATCTAAACCATCAAGAACAGATAAGTTAAATTTGGAATCAATGATGTTAAGTTCCGTCTTCGATTCCTAATTTAACTTCTAAAGAACACAATAGGTTGTTTAGAAAAGGTTCGACATGTGTACAAAATTTTTGTACAGTGGAACCGGTACGATCTTCCTAGGACCAACCAACAATTGGTATCAGAGCTAGGGTTTGCCTCTGTGTGTTTGGTTTTCAAATTAGGTTATGCACATGTCATACATAATTTAGGCAAGATAATAGTAGGATGTGCTAACTTTGTGGTTGCAGGCTCCAACTATTATGACTTATAGATATTGTGTGTGATTGGACCCTTGGACATGTCAAGGACATTATTTTTGTGTGTGCATGATTGCATGTAACTAATACAGCATGAGCTGTATTAGCCTTAAGATTTTAGAATTTTATTTTCGATCTAGATTACATGTACATTCTCTCATGGAATATATGATCGATATATGTAAAATTCTATTTTTGTCGCGGATCGGATGCTTGCGAGGCGTGGTACTTTTGAAGCACCAGAGGCGCAGTGGAATAAGAAGCAAGATGGATGCGACGACTCGACCTGATGGCGGTGGCTAAAGATGGCAGCAGCTAGGGTTGGAGCACACGGAGGACAGTGATAGAGAAAGGTCATAATAGTTGGAAAATAAATTTCCATATTTATTGCTTTTATTTACTGTGATGTATGTGTGTAACGCCCGCCCTCCCTGCTAACCCTAAGGGACGGGGCTACGATACTCTATGTACAAATTTTCTTTTTAAAACAGCGGAAGACTTAAAATAATTTTCTTAGTTTAATAAAAACTTTTCTTTTGTTTTCCTTTTTATCAAATCCGAACTACACTATCATGGCCTCAATAATATGATATCAAAATTAGTAGAAACATAACATCAAGTCACACATACGGCACTACAATTCATGATACCAAAGCGTAGTTCTTTAAAAGTTTTAAAAGCAGGTTCTTATTTGGTTGCCTAGCCACTGCCACACACATCTCCTTGCCTCTCCTGCTGCTCCTCTAGCTCATCCAGCTTTTTCCTTTATCTGTGGTACAAGGACGGTAAGCTGTGAGCACTCATGGCTCAGTAAGTTCCTTTCCTACTCACTAAAACCGAAAATCATAGTATAATCAAATAATGTCTCAACATGGCATCATTTCAACTAGTCATGACATAATGTAACATACTCTTTTAAGCATATCATGCAACATGAAGGAATCATAACTAGTCATGGCATATCATAGCGTAAAGCATAGCATGAAGCATAACATAAACGTATCTAATCATGACATATCGTCATAAGGAGTCATAGCATATCATACACATGGACATATCATGGAACATAACATAATCATATCTAACCATAGCATATCATAAATCATTATAAGGTATATGCAATATGATTTGAAAAACATGTGTCCGAAAAACATGTGTATGTCTCATGATCTTTAAAACCATTTCTTCTTACATATATATTTGAACATAATCTCAACTTAAAGGGGATCCCGGCTATGTACCACTTACATATTGCGCGCAACCTATGTAGGTCCAGGGTAGCAAGTCTTGAACCCTACAAGGCAAACATACTAGGCCCGAGTCTTACTCCATCGACCTAGGGGCACTTAGGAGCCCATCCCTAACGAGGTCCGAGTCTTATTCCATCGACCCCGGGGCGCTTATGGAGTCTACCCTTGGTACAAGCCACATAAAGTAAAGTACATGTCATACTTATACATATCATACATCATAAAAGCATGCATCACTTAGGCACACATCATATCATAAAAGTATGCATCACTTAGGCATACATCATGTCATAAAAGTATGCATCACTTAGGCATACATCATATCATAAAGGTATGCATCACTTAGGCATACATCATGTCATAAAGGTATGCATCACTTAGGCATACATCATACCATAAAAATATGCATCACTTAGGCATACATCATACCATAAAAATATGCATCACTTAGGCATACATCATAAAAAACATGCATATCTCAAGCACAAGGCATATCATCAAACATGCATAATTTAACCACATAGCATATCATGAAAGCGTGCATATTTTAAGCACTAAACATAGCATCAAAGCATGCATAATTTAACCACATAGCATATCATGAAAGCATGCATATTTTAAGCACTAAACATAGCATCAAAGCATGCATAATTTAACCACTTATCATAACATAAGCATGCATATTTTCAGCTCATATCATATCATCAAAGCATGTAAAATTTACCCACATATCATAACATAAAACATGCATCTTTTGAACTCATAACATATTGTAGAAATTCTCATTTTGTATAGCTCACAAGCATACATGTCTAAGCATAAAAGTGTATCATGTGCTCATCCAATCATAAGAAACAATGTAACATGATTAACTTGGGTACTAAGCTTCCTAATCCCTTAGGTTCTTATCTTGGCCGAAACCCTCTTAGGTGACAATCTAGGTTTTAAACAACATCCAAGCATGTAGAACCTAGTTCATCCACATATCATTCTTATAGGAAGTATTATAAACAAGATTTACTTGGACTCCAAGTTCTCCAAGTCCTTAAACCTCATTTGGCCGAACCTTAACAAGTGTGAAACAAGGTTCTAAATGACATAAGCATGGAAACCTTAACCATATTTATAGCATTTATTTCAAGGAATATGGTAAGCACAATTGAGTTAGTTCCTAAATTCTTTAAGCCCTTAAAATTATGTCTTGGCCGAAACTTACAAGTACTCATTTAGGTTTTCAAGCAAGCATACAAGCATGTGAACTTACTCTAACATCATGTATAAATTCATAAGTGGCCTCATACAAGTGGTCATGGCCGAAACTTCCCTTAGCATCAATTTAGGTCACTAACAACATATAGCATGTAAATTTTAGCTTTCTACATTTCATATTTAATGGAGAGTGTCATGAGCATGTTCAATGTAAGTTCTAGGGTTTCTAAAGCATATATTCCCTTCATGGCCGAGACTTAAAGGTGTCCATTTGAATCATAGTTAAATATATAAGCATGTGAACAAAATCAACATGTTATCTCAATTTCATAAGAAGCATCTTTAACACATGAGGTCTAAATTTTAAGGTTTCTAGGTCTTTAAACCCTACATGGCCGAACCTCATCAAGCATGCAATTTGTTCAAATGGAATAAAAGCATAGAAAGTCATAACACATTTCATAACATGTATAAAAGTCAAGCACTATAAGCATACATTCAAGTTGTGTCTTAGGGTTCCTAGGTTTTTCCTTTCATTATCTCATAGCATATGTTTGGCCGAAACCTTCCAAGTCTTTAAACTAGGTTTTAGGTGGCCTAAAGTATGGAAAACCTAAACAAGTTTTATGGCAAAAATATCAAATAAACTATACATACAAGTTTGGTTCACAAACAAGCTAGGACCCTTGTGGTCTTAATTAACATATATCATGCAACCAATTTTTCCTATACTCTAATTAAGCATGGGAGCATCAAACAACTTTTATATCTTATTGTCATGGAGGTTTTGAGCATGTTAAAAATCTGTTTAAGCTATTCTAAAGCATCCACCTTACCATGGCCGAAACATTAAAAGTGATGTTCATGAGTTTCTATCAACATACAAGCATGCAACTCTTTAAGAAACTCTATATTCTATCATATAAGCATGGTGAGTTTAAATTCAAGTCTTCCTAACCCTAAACCCTTCCTTGGCCAAAACTTGTGAGTGGGATAATTTTGGTTCCAAGTAACCTTCAAGTATGAAAACGATAATGGATCCTTAACCATTTATTTAGAGGGTTTTGTGCAAGTTAGGTAAACAATTAAATTCCCTAGCCCTTACAAAACCTTTTTGGCCGAAACTCTAGGGTTAGATACATCCCTAATCCAACATCACATATATATAAAAATATGAGAGAAAACCTTCTTACAAAGCATAGAAAAATTATCATAAATCAAAGCTTATATTAAACATTCCTAGGATCAACAAGTCCTTTCTTTGGCCGAGTTTTCACAACTTTGTTTCTAGGTTTTAAAATCCTCATAAAATCCAAAAACACATTAAAATCCCTTGTACCACAGGTGAGGGGAAGCTTACATCCTTTTCTCTTGTGGTTCTAAAGTGTGGTGATGGAAGAAGAGGTCTCTTCTTCTTGTTCTCCTCCTTTGATTTCCCTTGGTAGCCTTCCTTGTATTCTAGGAGGAACCTTGTTTTTGGGGGCCGAAAATGGAGGAGAGGGGGCTGAGGTTCTCGGTGATGGAGAGGAGAGAATGAGAGAAATGAGAGAAAAATAAATCTTCTCTTTACATACTCTCTTTTATGTTAAGGGGAAAGAGGTAGCAAAATTGGTTTTTGCTTTCCTTCTCCCTTAGCCCTTTTTTTTCATTTTATTTTTATTTTATTTATTTATTTGTTCTCATCATTCATGATGAAACAAGGGGGAATGAATCCCCTTAATTCTCCTCTTTAAGTCACGGCAAAAGAAGAAGAAGAGGGAGAGAAAAGAAGGAAGGCAAGTTGCCTTTCTCTTGCTCTTTTCTTGTTTTCTTTTGGCTAGCTTTTACTCTCATCCTTATCATGAGTTTCCCTCCTTTGCTATCAATATATCATTCCTATCCCAACTGGTTATTACCCATTAATCCTATCATTTACTTCATGAGGGGTTCAAGGTTCAATCCTTGACCACTCCCTATTTTTATTTCTTTTTATTTCTTTTTGGTTCAACATTCTACTAATATTTTTCTAAGGCAAATTCATCATTCTCATATTTATCTTAAAAGCTTAGTGGGTGTTACAATGTGCATGCATGTGATGTATGCTAGGATAGTTTAAAATTCCTCACTTTAAATAACTAAGTGGGAGAGGGATTTATTTTAATAAATTCCACGGTCTCCATTACTGGTGTAAGTGATGCAAACAAACTTGCGCGTTGGCTCTGAGTGCCTTCCTCCATATCGGATGAGTTTGTTTGCGGATCACTAGATCAAACTTCCATTTGGATGACTATAGGAAATTAATTAAGAGCGTGTGATCTTCCCCATCGGAAGGGGCACAATCTTATTAATGGACTTAGTGTCAAGTAATATTATACACTTAGGCATGTCTAATAGTATCCTCCCCATCGGAGTCACTGCTATTATTTGTGTGACCGAAGAAAACCAACTATTAATTTGTCATAAAGATAGGTTGATAAGACAACAAAATTAAAACCCCTCTTACAAATGTTGAGATTTTGTATACGTCCACACTATCGTGGCATACAGAAATTCATGATGTATGAGGTAATTTTATTTGTCAGCTTGACAAGGAAATAAAATTAATGGGAAAACCCCCTCTAACAAATGTTTGGTTTTGTATACGTCCCAACTATCGTGACATACAAAATTCACGGTGTTTGAGGTAATTTTATTTGTCATAAAGACTTATTGACAAGATAATTAATGGGTAAAACCCTCCTCTTACAAATATTTGAATTTGTATACGTCCACACTATCGTGGTATGCCAAATTCATGGTATTTGAGGTGTTGATGAATTTAAATGATATTGTTTTGAGGAATCAATATTATTTCAAATTCAAAGCTTTTGACCAAATATTTGATAGATCAACTATTAATTTTATTTGTCATAAAGTTAGGATGACGAGATAATAAAATTAATGGATAAAATCTCCTCTTTAATTTTGTATATGTCCATACTATCGTGACATACAAAATTCATGGGGATTTTAAGGTGTTGGTCTTGACCAAATATTTTTAATTCTTAGGATTTAAAATGTTTGTCAATCCTCTAGTCGTTATACTATAGAATAGACTTAGTAGTCCTAATTGTAATGATTGGAAATATGACTTGGACATTAAGATAGACTGTCCTCTAAGAACTAAGAACAATATAAGTGTATTTCATTCATTAGTTAATACATGATTAGTGGTGTTATCTACCGATACCTGGTGTGTAGATACGGGAGACACTGATCATGTCTGCAATTCATTGCAGAGGTTCTAGGAAACCCAATAACTATATGAAGGGGAAGTCATCGTCTAGATGGGCACTGCTGCAAAAGTGGTAGTTGTTGTAGTGGGAGATGCTTATCCTCTGATAGGAATAAAATATGAATTTTAAGAAATTATCTTTACGTATCAAGTTTAGAAAGAATTTAATTTCGGTTTCTAAACTATCAAAGAATAGATATTCTATCTATTTTAACAAACTTGTTATACTAAGAAAATAGGAAAGATATCTGTTCTGGTACATTGGTTAATAATTTATAAATCCAATAACTCCCACAATGTAATAAACGGAAATTAGTAACACATCTTCTAACTTTAATAAGAGAAAGGAAGCTTCAGAAATGAACCAATCACATCCTTGGCAATCTAAGGCTAGGTTATATTAACTTGAGTAGGATTCAAAGGATAAAAACCAATGAACTCTTGGGTTTATTGGTAGTGGAAATCTTTCCAATCCTGCGAGTCTTACTTGGAAGGAAAAATAACCAAGAAGCTTTTAAGTCTAAGGGGTATAGAGCCAAAGATGTGTTGGAATTGGTTCATTCTGATTTGTGTTAAAACACCCCACCCTCCTCACTACTAGTCTGTGAGGGCGGAGCGCTACTGGACTACTAACTTATCTTAACTAACATTGCACACATGTGAATATCAATACATAAAACTCTCTAAACATGCAATTAATGACAGCGAAAACATGAATAACTTATCCCTACATTTTACTCCAGCACGTATACATAACTAAAACTATACATCAATCTAAACATGCTGAAATATATGTATTAATCTGAACATGCATGCAACCATTGTACAACTCAGATAATAGGTCTAATGTGCATAACAATTTAAATGAAAGAATTCTAAATACATGGCAATCTTAATAAATTCTTATGCTAAATCCCAAGGCTTCTATAGTCCAGGCATCACACATCCATCCGCACCTCCTTGTCGCCTTCCTTTGCTATAACTTTTCCTTTCCTTTATCTGCAGTAAGAGGAAATGCAACTATAAGCAAAATTGCTTAGTAAGCGCTATCTAACTCACAAAACTAGAATATGCATGTGAATAAAATAAATCTAAAACTGAATGCTTTAAAGGAAATACTACACATGCTCATCTAATAGCAAAAGAAACAAGAAATGCTGAAATGCTAAACATGTAAAGCTTATTTCACTTGTTCAAAACTTATACTTTTATACTTCAGAATAATAAGTTTAACTGAACTGATACATAAGCTGAGCTAAACTGATGCTAGGCTAATGCTGAATCTGAACTGTATTCACGTAACTGATTTGTGAAGTTTTGAAAACTATTTTCATAATAGATAAAAATAATAATGAAGCTGCTGATGGGCCCGGCAACTGTACTTGCTATGCGCGCATCCCTAACTAGACCCGAGGTAGCTAGTCCCGAATCTAGTAGGGTTTACTAGGTTATCTAAACCTAGGGACGACTATGGGAGCCCAACCTAAGGACAACTAAGAGTCCAATACAGTGTCACTGATAAAAGTAAAATACTGATTCATAAACTGATTTATCTTATCTCGCTCTTACTAGGTTATCTGAACCTAGAGCTAGGTTATCTGAACCTAGGGGCAACTATGGGAGCCCACCCGTTGGATCGTAGTCCCACATAAACTGCACTATTAATATATAAAAGAGTTCAAGCTTGGTATCACTTAACAGTTCATTTAAAATTCAAATATCATTAGGTAACTATGGAATAGCAATTTCTAAGACATTGCAAAATTCCCATCTCTATGAATAAATCACAATTCAATCACAAATCCTCCCATTTGCATCAACTATCAACACGAGATGCAAATGCAAAACAAAAACAGAATCTTAAAACCTGCTCACAAACCTACTCCACCATCAAGTTATTTATCAACACATATGTAGAAAACTCAACACCATTTCAAAACCAACTCTATCATCAAAGCATGTACCATTACTAATGCAACAATTCAACTCCATCATCCAGATGTACATCAAGGACAAAAGTAGAAAACTTACATCTATACAAGAACCCAAAAACATCACCAAAATCCATTGCAAATCTGTAAGAAATTGGCTCAAAACTACAATCCGAACACTTCCAGATACCCATGCTATCTCAAACCACAAACCAAGATTTGCAAGACTACACAACCAATTTAAGCTTGCTGGAAACTAAAACAATACCTATATAAAACCTATTCACAGCTAAACTTTTATAAGGCAATCGTAATCTTTTAACCATGTTTCAACAGAATTGCAAAGAAAACAACATAATCTTGGGGCTATTCTAAAAATCCCTAACAATCACAATTCTTTACAACAAAATCCAGAACTTGCTTGGCTCAACATGAGCTGAATGTGCCCATTAAGGTAACAACAACAAAAATTCTAAATATGAAATGCTAACCACAATGGCTGCAGCCTTCTAACTACTTGCCCATTTGAGGTACACGGCAGCAACTTCAACAACCACATCTAACATGCTATTTATTTAGAATTCATGCTATTCTGAAAATGTTAGTTAGGAAACTAAAGAGGTCTAAACCACATGCCTAACCCATACTATTTATTTCCCTTCTTTGAAATACATGGAAGCAAGGAAATCATATACTGAGACATTACAAACATGTAAATCATTTCCGTTCATAGCAGTAACCACAGAAAACTACACCACCTGCTTGAAATCTAACTCATCTCCTACCCATGGCCTGCCCACAAAACCGAAACCTAATCCAATCAAAACCCCTTCTATTTCCTTTATGAGATTCACGGTAGAAAATTCAAGGTCATCAATCTTCGCGGCATGCATCAAAAATAAGAACATAAAGATTCGAAACTACTCCTACTGCAGGTGAGTAGCAACTTACCCTTGTTCTTTGACTCACAACCGGAAACAACTTCTAGGGCTTCGGCGAGCTAGAGATCCCAGCTCTTCCTCGTGCCCACGAGCTCTCCCCGACGAGAGGGTCTTGAGACTGCAAAGGAACCCCGGATTGATCTTTGGTCGGCCCCTGGAGACGAGAAACCCTAGCTGCCTTCGGTTCCGCCCGAGCTCCGCCGTCGCGAGCGAGAGAGAAAAGGAGAGGAGCGGTTTTGGTTTTCCCGAACATAACCCCTAAGTTCTCCCTTTTAATACCTAATATTTCTGTTAACTATCTTAAATAAATTCGCTACCTTTTCTAAACAGATCCGTCCGCTTGGATTCTTGGTCAGCCGGATTCGCTTAAGATTGGAGGTCGCGGGTTCGAATCTCAGCCGCAACATTTTATTCCTATTTATTTCTACTTAAATAATTTTCTCTCTTCTTTTAATCAGCAATGCCCGCTTGGGCACTTGGTCAGCTGAGATAACTTAAGGCTTTGCTTAACCGGAGGTCTCCGGTTTGAACCTCGGCTTAATTTCTTTATTTTTTTTGCAACTTGTTTCTTTTGGTAAAAATATTAAACGAACTCCAAAAATTGCATAAAAATACTCTAAAAATTTCTAAAAATCTCTAGAATTTTTCTAAAACATTTCTAAATATTTTTACGTACTATTAGGACTCAGAATGAGGAAATTTGGGTCGTTACATGTGTGGTCCTATGACTATCCAGACAAGAGGTAGGTTCGAATATTTCATCTATTTTATAGACAATTATTCGAAATATAGATACATTTACTTGATGCGCCGCAAGATTAAGTGCTTTGATTAGTTCAAAGAGTACAAGGCTGATGCGGAGAAACGTCAAAGTAAAAAGTATCAAGTCACTATTGTAAGATCATAGTGGCGAGTACCTCTTGGGAGAATTTAGGAGTCACTTATCAGAAGTAGGGATTCAATCCCAACTAACTGCACCTGGTACACCCCAATAGAATGGTGTAGTAGAAAGAAGGTATGAGACTCTTATGAAATAATTAGATCGATGATGAGTTATTCAGAAAATTACCAAATTCGTTTTAAGGATATACACTGGAAACGGAAGTGAACATAGTACCTTCTAAGTCAGAACTCTCTACTCCCATAGAGTTGCAGAATGAGCGTAAGCCTAGTTTGAAGCATATTCGGATTTGGGTGGTCTAGCACATGAGAGACACTGATAAGTTGGGCAGGAGTTCACTTGTTTGTGAGTTATCCTAGAGAAATGAAAGGAGGTTTATAGTCCTCAAAATTTGAAGGTCATTGTTAGCACCAATGCCCGATTTTAGAAAAGGACTATACTATGAACCACAAGCCCATGAGTAACAATTGTTCTTAAAGAAATTAAAGGACATGTCTAATCTAGTACCAACTATACAAGATGAAATATCACAAGAAACTGCAACACGTATCACAAATGATACACAATTACAAAAAGTGTCTCGTCGTAGTGAGAGGGTTGTTAGGCAACCTAAAAGATTCATGTTTTGGGAGAGTCTTTGGACTTGATCCCTGGTGGACATGAACCTGATCTCCGGACATATGACGAAACGCTCCAAGATAAAGATGCAGCATCTTGCCAAAGAGCAATGAATAAAGAATTAGAATATATGTATTCTAATAAAGTCTGTGAGCTTGAAAAATCACCAAATGATGTAAAAGCCATTAGGTATACAATAAAAAAGGAAGGACAGACAGGAAGGTATATACTTTCAAAGCAAAGCTTGTTGAAAAAGGGAAACCTTTTACCGGTAGCCATGCTTAAAATCTATCCGGATTCTTTTATCTATTGTTTCTCATATGGACTATGAGATTTGGCAAGTGAATGTCAAGACAGCTTTCCTTAATGGAAGTCTTGAAGAAAATATCCATATAAAGCAACCAGAAAGGTTTATTGCAAAGGGCAAAAGAGCATCTTGTGTGCAAGCTCAATCAGTCTATGGACTAAAGCAAAGCTTCAAGGTCTTGGAACATCCTGTTTAATAAAGTAATCCAGACCTATGGATTTATTTGATAACCAGATGAGTCTTGTGTATATAAGAAGTGTGATGGAAACGTGGTGGTATTTCTTATACTATACATAGATGACATTTTTGGTAGTTGAAAACAATATCAAAGTGTTGTCAGAAGTAAGGGTATGATTGTCCAAGTAATTCGATATGAAGGACTTGGGAGAATGCGCACATATTCTCGCGATCAAGGATCGCAAGAAAAGAATATTATGCTTATCCCAAGCTTCATATATCGATACAATTCTTGCTCATTTTAGCATGCAAAACTCCAAGAAAGGTTTCTTACCCTTTTAGGAACGGAGTAACTTTATCTAAAGAGATGTCTCCGAAGACATCAAAAGAGATAGAAGAAATAAAGGCAGTTCTTTATGCTTCGGCTATCAGAAGCCTACTGTATGCTATGAACAAGACCAGATATCTGTTTTGTCATGGGCATGGTTAGCAGATATCGAAGTAACCCAGGACCGGGACATTAGGCTGCCATAAAGCATATATTAGAGTGTCTTAGATGGACTAGAGATTATATGCTAGCTTACAAGGTAGATGATTTGCTCCCTGTGGGTTACACGAATTCTGATTTCCAATCAGATAGGGACAATAGTAAGTTGACCTCGAGGTTTTTGTATTTACTTTAGGAAGTAAAACCATGACTATGGAGGAGTGTAAAGCATATGTGTTTTTCGGACTCCACCATAGAAGCTGAGTATGTGGCAGCCTTTGAGGCAGCCACAGAAGTTATATGACTCAGAAAATTCATGATGGACTTAGATATGATTTCTGGTTTGTTCAAAATTATTATAATTTATTGTGATAATAGTGGTGCAGTAGCAAACTCGAAGAAACCATAAGTCCATAAGGCAAGTAAACACAATAGAGCGCAAATACCACCCAATACGAGAAATCGTATAATGAGGAAAAGTTGTTGCCGCCTAGATTACATCAAGTGATAACCTGGAAGATCCTTTCACTAAAGCCCTTAAGGCAAGAGCTTTTGATGGACATGGTGAAGGTTTGAGAATCAGATGTATGACTGCAGATATGACAACATAGTCTTTTAGTATAAGTGGGAGATTGTTGGAGTGTATACTAAAAGCCTAACTTTTTATATAAACATTTACTTAGAAATAAGAATCACAATGGTCGAATACCTATATTTATATTAAGTGTAGTTGTTCAATTAATTTATATCGTAGATAACATGGTGTGTGGTGTCACACACAGAAGATCATGTTATCAGTTCTTTATAAATTATAAACAGTTGCTCACGACTAAGATGGAAAAGAATAAACCATCGGTAAAGTCGTAGTGTAATTAGGGATTAGTTTATCTTGACTAATAAATTACACTAGTACACTCTAAGTGTATTGAGTATGACCATTTAAGGTAAGTTCTTTTTATACTGACTTGATAAAAGAACTAGACCTTAGTTATTATGGAAGTGTGTGCTCTTAATCCTAATATAATAACAAACACATATATTTAGTATTTATTTCTTTGACTTATCAATGGGTGAGATTTAGTTTGATAAATCAACAAGCCCGATGAGTTGGGAAATGATATTACTTATAGTGTATCTTACTGATTATAGAGGGAAACTATGTCGTAGTTATCTAGGTTGAGAATGTCCCCAAGAGGAGCTCATAAGGATTGTCATGTTAAACCCTGCAAGTGGACTTAGTCCGACATGACGATAAAGTTGAGTGGTACTACTCTTGGACTAAGATATTAATTAAAGTGAGTTGTCAGTAACTCAATTAATTAGTGGACATTTGACATCTTAAACACAGGGAGACTAACACACTCATAATAAGAAGGAGCCCAAAACATAATTTGGGATTGGTGCGGTAGTTCAATAATAATTTTTTAGTGGAATGAATTATTATTTATGAAATTAAGTTGGGTGTTTGGGGCGAACACGGGAAGCTTAATTTCATCGGGAGACCAAAACCAATTCCTCCTCTCGGTCCCTATCGTAGCCTCTTGTATATAAAGAATTATACCCACCTATACCCATCTTCTTACCCATCCTAATGGGGCCGGCCAAGCTAACTTGAAGCCCAAGCTAGGGTCGACCAAGAACAAAGGATTGAGCAAAGTTAATTGGTCGGCCATGACTTGGAGACCAAGCTTGATTGGCCGGCCATATTAAAAGGGATTTTATTTTTATTTAAATTTTTTCTTAATGTGGATATCATATTTTAAAAGAGAGTTTAAAATTTAAATCTTTCTTTTTATAGCTTTCTACAAAGGATTAAGAAAAGATTTGAAATCTTTCCTTATTTGTAGATTGAAAGGTAGATTTTAATTTTGAGAAAAATTTCTTATTTTAACCATGTTCATGATTTAAAAGAGAGTTTAAAAATTAAATATTTATTTTATAAAGTTTCTACAAAAGATTAAGAAAAGATTTGATATCTTTCCTTATTTGTAGATGGAAAGGAGATTTTAATTTTTAGAGATAACTTTTCCTTTTGAAAATTATCCACATGTTTAAAAGAAAGATTTTAAATTATAAAATTTCCTTTTTATAATCCACCATGAAGGGAAAAAATATTGGTGAAATTTTTTATAAATTTTTGAAAATAAATTAGGAAGTTTTAATTCTTGTGTGAATTAAAATTTCCTTGATTGGGAGATTGTTGGTGGCCGACAATTATTATTAAGAAAAGAAAATTGTTTTTAATTAAATAATTTTTCTTTTTCATGGCAAAGGAATCAAGGAAGTTTTTATTAAAATTTCCTTATTTGCCAAGACCAAGGATTATAAAAGCGGGGCTAGAGGTGCCTTCATGGCTAACAACCTCTATTCTATTTCCTCCTCTCTCTTCCTTGGTGTGGCCGACCTTCATCCCCTTCTCTTTTTTCTTCTCTCCATCTTGTGGCCGAACCTCATCTCATCCTTGGAGTCCTTGTGGTGGTCGGATCTTGCTTGGAGAAGAAGGAGAGAAAATGTAATATACCGGAAAAAGGGCAGATAATGATAAGGAATTTTTTTGGAATTTTTGGAATTTTTTTGGGAATTTTTCGGAGCTCGTATGGACGAGTAAACATGGGTAAAAATGGGGTCCAGGAAAGCCTGTTTAGGCTACCCCGTTTTAGTGAGGAAATGTGAATTTTCTTTATTTTCTTTTTTTTTCCTTTCTTTTCTTTTTATTTATATTTCATCCCGTCGCCGTTTCCCTCTTCCCCGAGCCTCTTCTCTTGCGCCCGACGCCTGCCCTAACTGCCCACAGTGGTTTTCCTCCTCTCCCTCGCGTGCATAAGGCCGGGACCAAGGGAAGCCGGTATTTCTCTTCTCCCTCTCCGCAGCCGAGCGACCTCCCTTGTGCCCTAGCGAGCCGCGAGCCAATTCTCCTCTTGTGTGCCGACGCCGCCTCCCTTATTCCTCCCTGTCTCAAGCACCGGCGACGCGCGAGCACCGCCGGTCGAGCCTTTCCTTCGATCGCCGAGCAAAGCCCTTCTCTCTGCTCTAGCGCCGTCCTCCTTCCTTCTCGTCTCTGCCCGACGACGCCACCCGAGCCCTCACGACGAATTTGCCCTAGCCGACGTAGTGCCCTAGTTTGTGTTCACCGCCGTTCCTCCTCAGCCCTAGCCGACCGCCACTGTGCGCTGCCTTGTTGATCGTCGTCGACCCCCTGATGCTATCGTGCCCTAAATTTCCTCTTGCTGACAGGATCCTTGATCATCCCTTCCTTGCGGTGGATTTAGGTCACGGTTGAGGTAAGTTTGGGTTGTTTGTTTTGGATCTTCTGTTCTTGATCCGAACAGTGTAGTTTGTTCCCAACTATGAGTTGTTTTGTTATGATATGGAATCTGTGCTTGTTTTCTAGCAGCAAAGTCTTAAACTCCAGCAACAAAGCTTTAATCCAGTAGCTGCTCATATTAGGTCCAGCAACAACAATCCTTGCTATTGAGCCACAGTGACTGTAGTTGAGGTATAGTGTAGGAATTGATCTTCGTTGTAGATGATTGCTAGTTATGTTAGCAATAGTTGTTAACTTAGATTTGGAAATTATCTAATGGTGTAATTGGGGTTAATGAAGTTAACCTTAGATGGTCGATGGATTAAGAAATTGTTTAGCTATTTGTTTATAATTATTAATTAACTTAGCTAAACTGTACAATTTACTACAGGACTTTGACGCGAGACGAGTATCTCGATGTCGGATTTGGACCGGATACGATTTTTCCTTTTTAGAGGCGGGTACTTTGACTTTATGTCTTTTGATATGCATAATAATGTTTTTAACATATAGCAATGATTATGTTTCTCATTTGCTTTGGTTGATCACTACCCGACCTGTTACATGTTGTTTGTTTATTTTTATGCACATCATGTTAGTATTTTCTTGATCATACATGCTTATAGAGGTAGTGACACAACCATATTGTATATTATATTCAGGACCTAGGGTTTTTGATACCTTACCTGATCTGTGTACCTTTGTTTTGATTCATTGTCCTGTGGTACACATTTTATAGTTATATATGGATTGTTCAGGATATTGCCATGTTTAGTGTCATGCATCATATTGCATGATTGCATGCTGTGCGATAGTCTGCTCCATTATTGTCGAGCGCATCGCCAGTTACATGTTTACGTACCCACCACTCACGGGTTAGTGGTAGATCAGATAGGTGTGTGGTAGTTCTGCTGTTTGGCTCCGTTGGTCGGGTGACTCAGTGTGGTAGCCGACAGACGGTTCTGCTCTGTTTGGCTCCGCTGGTTTAGTGTAGCAGCGTGGTAGCCGACAGGTGGTTGGACTCTGTTTGGCTCCGTTGGTCCGCTCATGGGTAGTGTGACGCAGCGTGGTAGCCGGTAGAGATTCCTCCCCGTCATCGTGTACCGGGAGATGAGAGCAATAAGCTCCCCATTTATGATTTGGGGTAGAAGGATAGGTATACTCCGACAGCATCCCGTCCACTCGATCACTCATCAGGGGCAGTGATGGTAGAGTGCATGGTTGTCATAGCCCTACCCACTCGATCTCACCATTGTGTGTGAGATGACTGACTGGCGTCAGGGGTGACCATGACATTTGCATCATATGCATGATACATTTATTGTTTGTGTTTGCTGCATTTACTTGCTGCATTTATATGGATGCATATGATTGACATGCATACAAGATTTATGACACTCTCGGTCTGACGACCTGTTGTACTTATACCTTGGTCCTGGTTAGTACAGTTTTCTCCTGTTTTGTTTCAATTGCATTTATCTTTCTTGTATCAGGAAACTGTACGCATGATTAGTGCTGCCTGTTATTTTCTTTATTATGCATATCAGTTGATACCCGCTGAGTGTTGGACTCACACCCTCCTCCGTTGTTATTTTCAGGTTGATGCTGTCTGGAGAGAGTTCCAGTCGCTAGTCCCCTGCAGTCCACGAGGACGTGTGATGATCTTGTGGTTTTCTTGTTTTAGACTATGTTTGGACTTGTTTGTGTTGATACATTTGGATCTTGTATGGATTTTTATTGCCTATGAGTTTTATTGGATTTGTTTTACTACATGCCTACCTAGACGGCAGAAGAGGTAAGTTGATTTTATCGTCAGATTTGAGTTTTATGAGTGTAGTGGAGTAGGACATCTGTTTTATGCTTTATGGGTGTAGTTGAGTAGGGTTGTTTTTGAGTCTTCTTATTACTATTTCTAGTTTGTTCACTATTAAATTGCGTGGATGTCTGTGTGATGTATGTTTTATTATTGTTATTGTTCCGGCCATGTTGGCCGATGTATGTGTGGCCTTGGGGGCGATGTAGAATGTTTCAGATTGTCCACCGTACAGGGGAGATACTGCCGAAATTTCTTCGGACAGGGACTCCTCTGGGGCGTGACAATTTATTTGGTATTAGAGCCAAGTTTGGCGATACTTGTTTGATTTTCGTGTTACGGATTTTCGAGATTTAGCTGATACCAATTTATTGTTATCAGAGTGGGTTATGGATACCTACTTTTGGTGTTCTGGATTTTTTGGGTTAGCCCGGGTTTGCGAGTCAAACCGGGTATTTATTTCGAATTAGCACGGATTTCCATTATGTTATGTTTCAGATTTATATGGATTTTTGGTGATTTTCTTGTACGAAATTCTGAGGAAAAAGGGGACTGGACAGCGACGAAACATCTCCAGACAGCAATATAGGTATGAAATTTATTTTATAATTGTTATACTTGTAGTAATATCTGTGGTATAACTTAACAGATATGAGGAGATCTACATGTATTGCTGCGAGACGTGGTGCTGGACGGCCACGAGGGCCTTGGGATCTCTGGACTTGCAGAGATGCCTACTAGTTCTGAGTCTGTCAGTCAAGGACAGACTCAGGATACTGCGGGCGCGTCGGGCTCTCAGATCCAGATGGCTCCTTTAGAGGTACCTACCTCGGTTGCACCGACTGTATCCACCCCTACCGTATTTACGGTACCACCAGGGGTACCATTGACATACCCGACATTTGCTCCAGTGCAGCCTACGGTGTACTCGGCACCACCGCCACCTGGACCCACTGTGTACCCGATACCAGTGGTACTTGTGCCCCGAGTACCTACAGTATACCCAGCGGCACCTGCACCAGCGATACCGATTGCTCCACATCCGGTACCACTACCTACCATACATCCAACTACGACCACCTATGCTCACCCTGCAGTGCCACCGACGGCATATGCTCCAGTTTATACAGCAGCACCGGGAGTTCCTCCTCCGGTCTACTCAGGGATACCACCTGTAGCACCAGCTCCAGTGGTTTCGCCAGTTCCGACAGCCGTTCCGACACACCTCATTGACATTGTCGCGGCACGAGCCAGGATTCCAGCGTTGTCAGAGTCGATGAAGAGTCGATTTTGTTAGTTAGAGCCCTAGAGCCAATCATTTGATGATTGTTGTATGGACTCATTGTATCATATTCTTGTATATAAATAAAGGTATTTGTTTTGGTTATTATACTTACTTGTATTAGTGCCAAATAATTAAGTATAATAGTGTCTTTGAGTAGAAGGTTCTTACCTATATCAATCGATTGGTTGAATCGATAGTGAGATGATATAGGGAACACTACTCTTAATCATTCCTAGTCGAATATTAACATTCAGAGACAATGTTAATGCAATAAGACTAGCATGTAGGTCAACTCGATGACTTGATCTCACAAGTCATGGATATGGAGATATCAAGTTGACACATAGGTATGCATTGGAGAATGTATACTGAATGACCCGCTATGAGAAAGTATCATGGATTGTTATATGAGTGTCATATACTTTCTCATGTGGGTATTAGTATGACTACTAGTCCTTGGACCTGAAGTCACTATGGATCCCTACATAAGGAGTTATGTACTTTGGCTTCGTCAAACGTCACCCGTAACTGGGTAAACTATAAAGACGATTACTGGGTATGTAACGAATTATGCAGAGGGATGTGAGTGATGTAGATGGGATCTATCCCTCCTATATGACGGGAGCGACATCGATATTCTTGATAGAGTGAGACCACGAAGTGCATGGCCATGCCCAAATGAGTCAATATAAGATATTGAGCTCATTTGATTTAGTGAGTCTACTTGGAGTTAAAGATTTAGATTGATTAGAGGATGACACGGTCTATGCCTCATATTAATCAATCTAGATGTCTAAGATAGAAGGACAATGTCATATATTATGAGGAGTCACAATTAGTAGTCACAAGGTGATGTTGGATCTCAACATTCTTATAACTTGGGTAGTAATGATGTGTTGCTAGATACCGTTCATTACTTATGCTTCTAAATGGGTTTAGGAGCATTGCCAACGTTATAAGAACCTATAGGGTCACACACAAAGGACAATTAGATGGAGATTAGGTTCATATGATGAACCAAGAGGATTAGATTCATGTGATGAATCAAATTGGATTAAGAGCAATCCTAATTGAATTAATTGAGTTGGACTCAATTTGATTCATGTGTTCAATGAGTCTAATTTAGATTATGACTCATTTAATCAATTTAATTAAATGAATTAGATTCATTATATTAAATTGGCTTGAATCAAATGGTTGGATTTGATCAACCATGGGAGTTATAATGTCAAGTTTGACTTGACTTTAGAGGAAGAGGAAGAGTCAAGTTTGACTTGACTATTTGCCACCTCATTTGTGAGTTGGCATTAGGAGGACTAATGATGATGTGCCACATCATCATAGTTGGCACATGTGTGTGCCACCTCATGGAGGTTACAAATCTTCTCTTTAATGGCCACATTAAATGAGAATGGAGGTTACAACTCCATTGTGGCCGGCCACTTATTGTGAGGAAAAAAGTTGGTTTTTTCATTCAAGGCATTCATTCCATCTTCTTCCTCTTGCTCTCAATTTTCTTCTCCCTATCCTCTCTTGGCCGAACACTTCATAGGTGCTAGCACACCTTTTGTTTGGCCTCTCCACCTAGTTTGTTCGTGTGGATACTTCTAGAGGATCGTACGCTTGACGATCTCGAGATCTGTGAACCGTTGGACGAGCGGGATTGCGAAGGGCATCGCATCAAGGGTAAAAACTCTTAACCATCTAGAACTCTAATGTAGATCTAGAGTTAGTAAACTCGTACTCGAAGGTTTTTCGAAATTTTATTCTTCGCACGGATCCGGTGACGGGGGTTTCGGGGTTTCCGCGACGCGAAAAAACGGTTTTCGCGGCCCGAAAATCCCAACAGATTTACACCCTTTCGAGGAGACCATGATCCGAGTGTGGCTCTGTCATGGATAGAGACTATGGAGCGGACCTTCTTCTATATGGCTTGCTCCGAGTGGGAGAAAGCAGAGCTGGCTGCTTTTCACTTACGGGACGAGGTCGACACCTGGTGGGTTACTCAGCATTCCATCATCGGTGAGCAGAACATTACTTGGGCCAAATTCAGAGAGGCTTTTGAGCGCCGCTTCTTCCCACGAGCTTATCAGATGGCTCGCCGTCAAGATTTCCTGAGTTTGCGACAGAATAACCGGTCGGTGATAGAGTATAATGGAGAGTTTGACAGATTGGCCAGATTTTGTCCAGAGCTTGTTGCTGAGGACAGTTCACGTATGCAACAGTTCATTCAGGGGCTGGATGGACATTTGCAAGTAAGGCTTGCAGGTCTTGGTTGCGCATCTTATCTGGAGACTTTGGACAGAGCCCTCATGATTGATGCAGCTCAGCAGAGAGCATTTCCGGATAGAAAAAAGAAATAGCCGGGTCAGACGTCTGGACATATCCAGCAGCCATAGGCTACCCAGCAACAGAGTGGTCGCAGTCGGCCAGGTCAGGGTACTTCTGGGGTATCACGTAGGCCTCAGAAATCAGGGCAGTCTTCCTCAGGACGTTTCCGATCTCCACAGCAGAACCGGAAACAACCCGCCAGCGACATTCACTGTTTCAGATGTGGGTCCAGAGATCACATCACCTCAGCCTGCTCTCTGGGACAGTCAGTTTGTTTCCATTGCAAACTGTCTGGGCACCAGAGCCGAGATTGTCCGCAGAAGACTCAGCATATGACTTCTGGAGGGTTTGGTCAGGGAGGACAGTTTAGTCAGACTGGAACTTATCAAGGAGGGCGAAGAGCCCAACCTTCGCAGGGCCAGCAGCGGAGTGCTCCCCCTACAGCAGCTGCATTTGGCATGTTCGGACAGGAGTACCCTAGTACTCACATAGTACCCCCAGAGCTACTATCAGTGGCAGTATCAGCTACGTTCCGGGACCTTATTATCTGACTCAGGGGCAGTATCAGCTGCAACCCCAGCCACAGGCTCAGTACCAGACACAGTCCCAACCCTTGGTACAGTATCAGTGGCCGCCCTCTCAGACTTCTATGGCACAGTATCCAGTACTGCCTCAGTGGCAGACTCCTGCCTAGACGCAGCAGTCGCAGGCAGCGTTACCACCTCTTCTTCTACCAGAGACTGGGCATATTCATGCGGTCACCCGAGAGCTTGCGCCGACGGATCTGTTTTCTGCGGTACGATTTCTATTTATGCCTTATCTGCAGATATACTGATAGATACTTGTAGCTTACATTCTTTTATATCTCGTACCTTTATGTGGGAGATTGGTAGATTACCCACTTTCAGATCGCAACGACTGAACGTCTCTCTACCCTCCTGTGACACCATGGACGTCACCCAAGAGGTCAGAGGTTGCCCGTTAGATTTTGGCAACCTAATACTTACGGTGGATCTTTTAGTATTAGAAATGGTCGATTTCGATATTATACTAGGCATGGACTATTTGTCAGTATATCATGCCATAGTTGATTGCCAGACGAGGGTGGTCACATTCCGGCCTCCGAACCAACCCTCGTGGGATTTCACTGGCATCAGAGACGACGACATATCGATCATTTCGACGATTCAGGCTCAAAAGCTACTGTCACATGGCTGTCAGGGTTTTCTGTTATCTTTGATTAATACTGAGGACAACAGTAGTTCGCAGCTCTCCGATGTGCCAGTAGTTCGAGAGTACCCAGATGTATTCCCAGAGGAGCTACCAAGTTTGCCTCCCAGAAGGCAAGTAGAGTTCGCTATTGAGCTGATTCCGGGGACCGCACCGGCATTGAAAGCTCCTTATCGTATGACACCAAAAGAGTTGAACGAGCTGAAAGTTCAACTCCAGGAGCTTCTGGATAGGGGATTTATTCGCCCTAGTGTTTCTCCATGGGGTTCTCCAATGTTATTTGTCAAGAAGAAGGATGGTACTCTGAGGTTATGTATTGACTATAGACAGCTGAATACAGTGACCGTCAGAAATAAGTACCCCCTTCCACGGATCGAGGATTTGTTTGATCAGCTCAGAGGTACATCAGTGTATTCTAAGATTGATCTGCGGTCCGGATATCACCAGCTGAGAGTCAGAGACTCAGATATTCAGAAGATAGCTTTCTGTACCAGATCTGGTCATTATGAGTTTTTGGTAATGCCATTTGGGCTTACCAATGCTCCAGCGGTGTTTATGGACTTGATGAACCACATCTTTCTGGAGTATCTGGATCAGTTTGTTATCATTTTCATTGATGACATATTGGTCTACTCGCATTCCGAGGAGGAGCATGCACAGCATCTTCGCATAGTCTTGGAGACTCTTAGACGACATCAGCTGTACGCGAAGTTCAGCAAGTGTGCATTCTGGTTATCCTCAGTCGGTTTTCTGGGACATGTGGTCTCGAGCAGAGGTGTTTCAGTAGACCCTCAGAAGATCGAGGCTGTCACCAGTTGGGAGCAGCCGAAATCAGTACAGGAGATCCGTAGTTTTCTAGGACTAGCAGGATATTACAGACGGTTCGTCGAGGGTTTCTCGCGTATTACTATGCCACTGACATGTCTTACCAGGAAAGGTGTGAAGTTCACGTGGCCCGAGGATTGCAAGACCAGCTTTCAGGAGCTGAAGCGGAGATTAGTGTCGGCTCCAATTTTTGTTTTACCTTCTGGAGAGGATGGATTTGTACTCTACACCGACGCGTCTCTTCAGGGTTTGGGCGCTATTTTGATGCATCACGGCAAGGTAGTCTCCTATGCTTCTCGACAGTTGAAGGAGCATGAGAAGAACTACTCAGTTCATGATCTGGAGTTAGTTGCCATCATCTTTGCTCTGAAGCTTTGGCGGCATCATTTATATGGTATTACATTTGAGATTCTCACTGATCATAAGAGTCTCAAATATATTTTTACTCAGAAGGAGCTTAATCTCCGACAGAGGAGATGGATGGAGTTCCTGAAGGATTACGATTGTACCATTAGCTACCACCCGGGAAAATCTAATGTGGTTGTCGACGCACTCAGTAGGAAGTCTAGAGGGACTTTGGCTTGCCACCGGACTTCAGTCACAGACTTGATTCAGGGTTTCTCTAGGTTAGACCTTGAGGAGTAGGGACCGACAGAGCAGGGTATTCTTGTTACCATGGTTGCTCAGTCGTCGATCAGGACGAGGATCCGAGAGGCCCAGGCCAGTGATTAGTATTTGTAGTTTATTGGCAGTCAGATAGCTTCCGGGCAGCAGACCGAGTTCACACGAGACGAGGAGGGTATTATATACTTCCGAGACAGATTATGCGTACCTCAGTCTCATCCGGTCTTACAGGAGCTACTTCAGGAGGCTCATCGCTCTCAATTTGCGATCCATCTAGGCGGGACCCGCATGTATCGAGATTTGAGACGTTCCTACTGGTGGAACGGTATGAAGAAAGATATCGCAGAATTTGTAGCTAGATGTCTTGTCTGTTAGCAGGTGAAGGCTGAGCATCAGAGACCTACCGGATTACTTCAGCGGATTCCTATTCCTGAGTGAAAATGGGAACATATTACCATGGACTTTGTGGTGGGTTTGCCGAGGACACGACGAGGTCATGACGTGATTTGGGTAGTCGTTGATCGATTAACCAAATCCGCACACTTTTTAGCGATTCGGAGGACATATTCCCTAGATCGATTGGCAGATTTGTATTGCCGGGAGATCATCAGATTACATGGTGTCCCTTTGACTTGTTGGTTGCTACTCGGAAAACCCAATGGCTCCACTGTATAAAAATTTTGTACGTGATCTGAACCTTTCCTAGCTACCATGTGTTCTTTTAAGTTAAACTTGTATCTCCTGCGGAACTTAACACATTTGATTCCAAGTTTAACTTATATGTTCTTTTAGGTTTAGATTTGGATCTCCTGCGGAACTTAACACGTTTGATCCAAATTACCTAGGTTATAAATTCAATTAAATATTAGTTTCCAAAATTGACTTCCAGTACTGCATGGCGAGACACTTGACCTTCTTGGATATGGGAGCAACCACCACCGACTAGACAAAGCCTTTTAAGGAAAGTTAATTTTTAATTTCTTTATATAACTCTAGGTTAACCAAAAGGAACAATCAAATCACAAGGAAAAAAAAAAAAAGAACACAACATCGAAATTAAATTTGAAAAATAAGAATCGAATGCCTCTTGTATTTGGTATTTATACAAAGAAAAATTAACTAGTATGATGCGAAAATTAAATACTAGTTATACCTCTTCCTTGTATGCTAAAAACCTCGAGATCTTCTGCCGTATCCCTCGCCTCCTCTTGGACGTCGTGTGGGTGACGACCCTCCAAGACGAACACCACCCGGAAAGCTTCTCCTCCTTCTCTAGAATTCGACCACCACCACCACAAAGGAGCAAAAGAGAACAAAGGGAAGAGAGGGAGAGGGGCCAGCCACTTGATGATCTCCAACAACACAATATCAATTGTTATATTTTTCAAGGTCTTCCCTTCCCCCCCTTTTTATATTAGTTTCCTAACGAAAAATTATGGAAAGAGTTTTATAAAAAATTAGACTCATTCATATTTCCTTTTAATTTTTTCTTTTTCTTTTCTTTTAATTAATCAATCCTAGATTGATTTATTAATTAAACAACTATTTGTTGATGTTTAATTATTTGACCGGCCCCTTTCTTGGGCACCAAGCAAGGTGGCCGGCCACTTATTAAAAGGGAAAGAAAGAAAAATTTTTTATAAAATTTTAAAAGAAAAAAACTTCTAATAAAATTTTACAAACTCTCTTTTTTTCTAATGTATATATTAAAAGGAAAGTTTTAAAATTTAAAACATCTCTAATAATATTTCTTTTTAAAAGAAAGTTTTATAAATTTTACAACTCTTTTTTAAAACCTTGTGGCCTAATTTAAATTAGGAAAATTTTATAAATTTTTTAAAATCTCTCTTTTTACAAATTGTAAATATCTAAGGAAATTTAAAAATTCAAAAACAACCTTCCTAATTTAAATATTGCGGCCGACCCCTTTGCCCAAGGCAAGGGTCGGCCACTTCTAGAGAATATGTGGCCAGCCATTGCTTGATCACCAAGCAATGAACCGGCCCCTTCTTGGACACCAAGATAGGCTTTTCTTTGGATGGACTTGAGGCTTTATTGAGGCTACAACAGGGACCTAGAGGAGAAATTGGTTTTGACCTTCCGATGAGTTCGAGTATCCCGTGCTCGTCCCGAACACACAACTCAAGTTCATCGATAATAACTCATTCCACTAGAGAGTTATTACCGAACTACCGCACCAATCCCAAATTACATTATGGGCTCCTTCTTATCATGAGTGTGTTAGTCTCCCTGTGTTTAAGATTACGAATGTCCACTAATTAAGTGAGTTACTGACAATTCATTTAATTAATATCTAGCTCCAAGAGTAGTACCACTCAACTTTATTGTCATGTTGGACTAGGTCTACCTGCAGGGTTTAACATGGCAATCCTTATGAGCTCCTCTTGGGGGCATTCTCAACCTAGATAACTAGGACAGATTCCTTCTATAATCAACAACACACTATAAGTAATATCATTTCCCAACTTATCGGGCATATTGATTTATCGAGCTAAACCTCACCCTTTGATAAGTCAAAGAAATAAATATTAAATATACATGCTTGTTATTATATTAGGATTAAGAGCACACACTTCCATAATAGCTAAGGTCTAGTTCTTTTACTAAGTCAGTACAAAAAGAACTTACCTAAATGATCCTACTCAATACACTTAAAGTGTATCATTGTAATTTATTAGTCAAGATAAACTAATACTTAATTACACTACGTCTATTCTGATGGTTTGTTCCTTTCCATCTTAGTCGTGAGCAACTGTTTATAATTTATAGAGAACCGATAACATGATCTTCTAAGTGTGACTCCACACTCCATGTTATCTACTATATAAATTAATTGAACAATTACATTTAACAAATAAATGTAAACATTTGACCAATGTGATTCTTTATTTCAAAATAAATGTGTACAAAAGCTAAACTTTTAAGTATACTCTCTAACATGACTATCATTTCGAATAGAGACCCCCAGTTTACGTCTCATTTCTGGCAGAGTCTGCAGCAGGCCTTGGGCACTCAGCTCCGATTTAGTACAACTTTCCATCCGCAGACAGATGGACAGTCAGAGCGGACCATTTAGACTCTAGAGGACTTGCTGAGATCTTGTGTACTAGATTTTGGAGGCAGTTGGGAGGACCATTTGCCATTGGTAGAGTTCGCCTACAACAACAACTTTCATTCGACTATCTAGATGGCACCGTTTGAAGCGTTGTATGGTAGGCCTTGTCGGACACCCACCCTTTGGGATGAGGTTGGAGAGGCCCAGCTGTTGGGACCTCATAGAGCTCAGCAGGAGGCAGAGTTGGTCCGTATTATCAGACGGAGGATGTCAGAGGCGCAGGACCGTCAGAAGAGTTATGCTGATCGGAGACGTAGACCTTTGGAGTTCTCTATTGGTGATCATGTTTTCCAGAGAGTTTCACCCACGAAAGGGGTGAAGAGATTTGGTCTCAGAGGTAAGCTAGCTCCGCGATACATTGGCCCTTTCCAGATCCTGGAGAGGATTGGAGCAGTAGCTTACCGGCTGGCACTACCACCGTCCCTGGCAGGCGTGCACGATGTATTCCACGTATCTATGTTGAGGAGATATGTACCCGACCCGACGCATGTGCTGATAGATATCTCGGTTCCAGTTCAGCTTGACGTCACTTATGAGAAGGTTCCGGTACGAATTTTGGACCGGAAGGAGCGTCAGTTGCGGAACAAGACTATCCGGCTGGTTAAAGTTGGGTGGCAGCATCATTCGGACGAGGAGGCTACTTGGGAGCTCGAGGATACTATCTGAGCACGATACCCCTATCTTTTCACTTAAGGTATGTGATTTAATTTACCGTTCAGCATTTATACTTTATATCTGTTGTTAGTACTTGCTGATGGTGGATAACGAAATTTGGGGACCAAATTTTTGTTAGTGAGGGAGAATATAATATACTGTAAAAAGGGAAGATAATGATAAGGGAAGTTTCTGAAATTTTTGGAAATTTTTCGGTAATTTTTCGGAGCTCATATGGACGAGTAAACAGGGGTAAAAACGGGGTCCGGGAAAGCATGTTTAGGCTACCCCGTTTTAGCGAGGAAATGCGGATTTTCTTTATTTTCTTTATTTTTTCTTTCTTTTCTTTTTATTTCTATTTCTTCCCGTCGTCGTTTACCTCTTCCCCGAGCCTCTTCTCTCGCGCCCGACGCCTGCCCTAACCGCCCACAGTGGTTTTCCTCCTCTCCCTCTCATGCATAAGGTCGGGACCAAGAGAAGCCGGTATTTCTCTTCTCCCTCTCCGCAGCCGAGCGACCTCCCTTGTGCCCTAGCGAGCCGCTAGCCGTTTCTCCTCTTTTGTTTCAACGCCGCCTCCCTTCTTCCTCCCTGTCTCAAGCACCGGCGACGCGCGAGCACCGCCGGTCGAGCCTTTCCTTCGATCGCCGAGCAGAGCCCTTCTCTCTGCTCTAGTGTCGTCCTCTTTCCTTCTCGTCTCTGCCCGACGACGCCACCCGAGCCCTCACGGTGAATTTGCCCTAGCCGACGCTGTGCCTTAGTTTGTGTTCACCACCGTTCCTCCTCAGCCCTAGCTGACCGCCACTATGCGCTGCCTTGTTGATCGTCGCCGACCCCCTGATGCTATCGTGCCCTAAATTTCCTCTTGCTGACAGGATCCTTGATCATCCCTTCCTTGCGGTGGATTTAGGTCACGGTTGAGGTAAGTTTGGGTTGTTGGTTTTGGATCTTCTGTTCTTGATCCGAACAGTGTAGTTTGTTCCCAGCTATGAGTTGTTTTGTTGTGATCTGGAATCTGTGCTTGTTTTCTAGCAGCAAAGCCTTAAACTCTAGCAGTAAAGCTTTAATCCAGTAGCTGCTCATATTAGGTCCAGCAGCAACGATCCTTGCTATTGAGCCACAGCGACTGTAGTTGAGGTATAGTGTAGGAATTGATTTTCGTTGTAGATGATTGCTAGTTATGTTAGCAATAGTTGTTAACTTAGATTTGGAAATTATCTAATGGTGTAATTGGGGTTAATGAAGGTAACCTTAGATGGTCGATGGATTAAGAAATTGTTTAGCTATTTGTTTATAATTATTAATTAACTTAGCTAAACTATACAATTTACTACAGGACTTTGACGCGAGACGAGTATCTCGACGTCGGATTTGGACCGGATACGATTTTTCCTTTTTGGAGGCGGGTACTTTGACTTTATGTCTTTTGATATGCATAATAATGTTTTTAACATATAGCAATGATTATGTTTCTCATTTGCTTTGGTTGATCACTACCCGACCTGTTACATGTTGTTTGTTTATTTTTATGCACATCATGTTAGTATTTTCCTGATCATACATGCTTATAGAGGTAGTGACACAACCATATTGTATATTATATTCAGGACCTAGGGTTTTTGATACCGTATCTGATCTGTGTACCTTTATTTTGATTCATTGTCCTGTGGTACACATTTTATAGTTATATATGGATTGTTCAAGATATTTCTATGTTTAGTGTCATGCATCATTTTGCATGATTGCATGCTGTGCGATAGTCTGCTCCATTATTGTCGAGCGCATCGCCAGTTACATGTTTACGTACACACCACCACTCACGGGTTAGTGGTAGATCAGATAGGTGTGTGGCAATTCTATTGTTTGGCT
This sequence comes from Zingiber officinale, assembly GCF_018446385.1. Classification (NCBI taxonomy): domain Eukaryota; kingdom Viridiplantae; phylum Streptophyta; class Magnoliopsida; order Zingiberales; family Zingiberaceae; genus Zingiber; species Zingiber officinale. Next base: position 75,638,141 of record NC_055989.1, read on the forward strand.
CCGTTGGTCTGGTGACTCAGCGTGGTAGCCGGCAGACGGTTCTGCTCTGTTTGGCTCCGCTGGTTTAGTGTAGTAGCGTGGTAGCCGGCAGGCGGTTGGACTCTGTTTGGCTCCGTTAGTCCGCTCATGGGTAGTGTGACGCAGCGTGGTAGCCAGCAGATATTCCTCCCCGTCATCGTGTACCGGGAGATGAGAGCATTGAGCTCCCCCATTCATGATTTGGGATAGCAAGATAGGTGTACTCCGACAGCATCCCGTCCACTCGGTCACTCATCAGGGGCAGTGATGGCAGAGTGCACGGTTGTCACAGTCCTACCCACTCGGTCTCACCTTTGTGTGTGAGATGACTGACTGGCGTCAAGGGTGACCATGACATTTGCATTATATGCATGATGCATTTATTGCTTGTGTTTGCTGCATTACTTGCTGCATTTATATGGATGCATATGATTGACATGCATACAGGATTTATGACACTCTCGGTCTAACAACCTGCTGTACTTATACCTTGGTCCTGATTAGTACAGTTTTCTCCTATTTTGTTTCAGTTGCATTTATTCTTCTTGTATCAGGAGACTGTACGCATGATTAGTGCTACCTATTATTTTCTTTATTATGCATATCAGTTGATACCCGCTGAGTGTTGGACTCACACCCTCCTCCGTTGTTATTTTCAGGTTGATGCTGTCCGGAGAGAGTTACAGTCGCTAGTTCCCTGCAGTCCACGAGGACGTGTGATGATCTTGTGGTTTTCTTGTTTTAGACTATGTTTGGACTTGTTTGTGTTGATACATTTGGATCTTGTATGGATTCTTATTGCCTATGAGTTTTATTGGATTTGTTTTACTACACGCCTGCCTAGACGGCAAAAGAGGTAAGTTGATTTTATTGTCGGATTTGAGCTTTATGAGTGTAGTGGAGTAGGACATCGGTTTTGTGCTTTATGGGTGTAGTTGAGTAGGGTTGTTTTTTAGTCTTCTTATTACTATTTCTAGTATGTTCACTATTAAATTGCGTGGATGTCTGTGTGATGTATGTTTTATTATTGTTATTGTTCCGGCCGTGTTGGCCGATGTATGTGTGACCCTGGGGGCGATGTAGAAAGTTTCAGATTGTCCGTCGTATAGGGGAGATGCTGCCGAAATTTCTTCGGACAGGGACTCCTCCGGGGCGTGACAGAAAAGGAGGCGATATTTCTAACATCCCTTGGAGCTTGGTGGTGGCCGAACCTCTTCATCCTTGGAGGAGCTTTTGGTGGCCGAAACTAGGAAGGAAGAAGAAGGGCTTGGGTGGTTCTCATCTCGGTAGATCGTTGCTCACACAACGTCCGGGATAAGAAGAGGAATACGGTAGAAGATCAAGAGGTCGTTGCATACAAAGGAAGGTATAATTAGTAATTAATTTCCGCATCATACTAGTTATTTTTCTTTTGTATGAATTCCAAACACAAGAAGCATTAGATCTAGTTTTCGAATTTGTTTTTCGAGTTTGTGTTTTTTTTACTTTGTCTAATTTGTGATTCGATTGTTCTTTTTGATTAATCTAGAGTTATTTAAGGAAATTAAATATTAGCTTTCCTTAAAAGGCTTTGTCTAGGCGGTGGTGGTTGCTCCCATATCCAAGAAGGCCATGTGCCTCGCCATGCAGTCCTGGAAGCCAATTTTGGAAATTAATATTTAATGGAATTAAATTAATAACATAGGTTGATTTGGATCAATAGTGTTAAGTTCCGCTTGCAATCCAAATCTAAACCATCAAGAACAGATAAGTTAAATTTGGAATCAATGATGTTAAGTTCCGTCTGCGATTCCTAATTTAACTTCTAAAGAACACAATAGGTTGTTTAGGAAAGGTTCAACACGTGTACAAAATTTTTGTACAGTGAAACCGGTACGATCTTCCTAGGACCAACCAACACATACCTCTATCGGAATATCATCTGGTCCAACGACTTTTCCATTGTGCATCTCATTTAAAGTTTATTTTACTTCTGAAGTTTGAATTCTATGATTAAAATTAAAATTTCTATGCTCATTTGACCTAATTAAAGTACCTAAGTTAAGTTGGTCACCTAAACCTTCATTAAAAAGTTGATGAAAATACCTCTTCCACTGCTCTTTTATTTCTCCATCGTTTACTAATACCCTTTTACATTCATCTTTAATACATTTTATTTGGTTAAGATCTCTTATTTTTCTTTCTCTCACTTTAGATATTCTATAAATATCTCTTTCCCCTTCTTTTGTATCTAATTTTTGATATAATCGTTCAAAAGTTTCACTTTTTGCTTCACTCACTACTTTCTTAGCTTCTTTCTTGGCTATTGTATATATTTTTAAGTTTTCCTCGTTCTTACAAATATATAATTTCTTATAAGCTATTCGTTTTTCCTTCACTTTCTCTTGTACTTTCTCATTCCGCCACCAAGATTCTTTACTTAGTGGTGCATGTCCCTTTGACTCACCGAGTACACTCTTAGCTACTATTTTCAACTTTGATATCATCTTATCCCATGTTGTATTACAGTAAGCGTATATTTCACCTAATGCTTGTACTTCTATCTTCTCCTTAAATATATGTTGCTTCCAATCCTTTAAATTCCACCACTTAATTTTAGGAATTGTATATATTTTCTTTCTATTGATACTATGTTTGAGGTGTATATCCAATACTACTACCCTATGTTGGGTAGTTAAGCTTTATCTAGGGATGACTTTACAATCTTTACAAATCTTTCTATCCTTCTTCCTAACCATAAGAAAGTCAATTTGCGATTTATTATTCCCACTTTTGAATGTGACTAAGTGTTCTTCTTTTTTCTTAAACAACGTATTAGCTAATATAAGGTCATATGCTATCGCAAAATCTAATATAGTTTTCTCTTTCTCATTCCTCGTTCCAAACCCATAACTCCCATGTACTCTCTCATATTCATCATTTTTCACTCCGACATGCCCATTTAGCTCACCTCCTATTAAAATCATTTCATTTGGTGGAATATTTTGTAATATTTCATCTAAGTCCTCCCAAAACCTTCATTTGGTAGCTTCATCTAATCCTACTTATGGTGTATATACACTAATTATGTTCATAGTTTCTTTCGCCACTATTATCTTAAGGGCTATAATTCTATCCTCTTTTCTAACTACTCTTGCAACATCATCCTTTAACAAACTATCTACAATAATACCCACTCCATTTCTTGCTTTACTCTTTCCAGTATAGCATAACTTAAAACCCGAGTTCTCTATCATCTTTACCTTCTCACCTGTTCATTTTGTCTCTTGTACACACAAAATATTAATTTTTCTCCTAATCATCATATCTACTACCTCCATTGATTTACCAGTAAGAGTTCCTATGTTCCATGTTCTATGTTCCAAATCTTAGATTATTAGTTTTCCTATCATATTTGTTCTTATCTAACCTATGGTGTGAGAACTCTTGCTTATTTAACACTACACCCAAGTTCTCATGGAGATGTAGCGGTCCTTGCTGAGACGTTACAGCCAGACCCTGTAACGCGAACTCTTGCATATTTATCACTACACCTGAGTTCTAGAGATGTAGCGGTCCTTGCTGAGACGTTACAGTCGGACCTTGCAACGTATTTCTTCGGGGGAACAACCTAGCATTAGCACAATAGTTTAATGGATTCATTCATTGAATATTTGCCATAGTTTGATGTTGGCTGGCAACCTAACGCAATCCTCCTCTTTTATCCGGACTTAGGACCGGCCATGACCGATCGTCATGGGCGGAGTTAAATTATAAAACTAAAATTTATCTAAGCCCGGGTTCGAACCGCGGACCTCTAGTGTGTGAGACTAGCGTGATAACCAACTACTCCACCCAGACTGATCAGTATCAATCACACAATACTATAAATTTAGATAACATGTGTCTATGCTTCCTATTGCATCATCGAGACACTGCATTTCATCATTTGGTCGAATTAGGTCCACATTTTCCATCAAAACCTTATTAACCCTAACTTTTCAACATGATCCACCCAAAATAACGTGATGTACTTTTGTATTTGAATTTATGGATGCACATTACGACAACCTAGAAAGAAGCACATTTTGACATCAGCAAGAAGCATAAAGACAAAAAGAGAAAAACCAACAACACAAAATATGATGCATAAAATAATAAAAAATCATGAATATTTAACAAGTATTGCTAATGAAATAATCATGAAATGTTTTAACAGGTAAAGACGGTAGGAAACATCAACTTTTATTTTTACATACTATAGGCATTGTATTTGGGGAGAGGAAGAAACCTGTCTTAACGAGACTATATAGTGCATATAATATTTCTTTCCAAAAAAAATAACATTTATTCAATCTAGAACTGCAAAAATTTTCCTTAATCAAAAGATACCAAAAACTAAGACTCATTTTTTTGTATGCGTCTCTAGATCTAAGAATCTAACACCTCCACTTTTAATCGACAATAAAATTTATTTTCAAATTCTGCAATTAGACAACAAGCAGTTTTGTCTCAATTCACAATCAACTCATTGAAGAAATTACAATTTTCTCAATTCACAATCAACTCATTGAAGAAATTACAATTTTAAAACAGATGGGTAATTAAGAGAAAGGTATATTGTAAATGACTGTGTTGTCCAAATAAACTCAAGGTACCTTTTATGATAGATGAAAAAGAAAACTTTATCTAGGTAGAATGCAATTAAGCCAAACAATACTATGATACACATCTTGTACTTAGCTGAAAAATGAAATGTGCATAGTTATTAATATGGATGGATAAGCATGTCTAGTTTTAGAAAATTTTATTTGCTGAAGACTAGTGTCTCTATTTGTAATTTTCTTGTTTCTAAGTGCTTAACCATAAAATTGAAGAAGAAAGCATAGCTATGTATGCGTTTTAAAGGATTCCAACTAGCACGTCTTGAAGCAAGCCATTGAGGATGAAGTAGGCAGGGCCATACAAGACAAAATCAAAGATGGCTATGGCATCTAGTCTCCATGAAGAATAAGCTTAACAACACTATACCAATTGAAAGTATAACATAATTAAAATTTTTGGAGTGCACAATATAGTGTTCCTATTTCAAGAATATTGTTCAAATTAAACCTTAATATACAAAAGGCGAATATTGAGTGGCTCTATTATTAAATAGGACCAGTCCCAAACACCATTGATTACCAAAGTAGAGTGACTACAATCAGGAAAAATGTGATTTTTCTAGTTGTCTAGTAAGTCAAGCAAATGAAAGAGGTACTTAGCTAGTGAGTACAAGCATAGAGAATATAGGTCGAGATTTAAATAATTGACTAGATCTTTCTCAGATATCTAAAGATGATGCACCACGATGCACCAAAATGGTAATATGATTATAAAAACAAGCTATCATATATATTACAATATGATGTTAAGAATGCAAGATCTAGGTTATGAGAGCAGGAAATTTGTAGCAAATGGTTGCTTAATCTCTTGCATATCAAGTGACTGAAAACAACTCCAAACATTACACTTATGAAGAAACCTTGTGTTTACACATCAATAATGCAAATAGAACTCTTGAATCAGCAACATCTCGCAAAATAGCACAGCAGCTTGTCTTGTTGCAAAGCTAATAGGAAGGCATGCGTATGCATGGAGAAATATAGCAGGGTTCCTGAAAAAAAAATATTAGATCAATGCATGGTCTTTCTTATTACATGATCACCACCTAAACTGAAATACATAATTTCCATTTAGGAATTTTTCTATCCTTGCGCAGTTTATCAACTTTGCACACTACATAGTGATCCACATGGTCCAAGTAAAAAAAAAATTGTTTAGTATTTTCTTCTTTTTTTGCCTTTTTAATGTGCAATCTGTAAACTTCACGCATGGACTACCTCATCACAAAATCAAAAGTAAATATTCTCCTCTCTCCCTTCTTCCCTTTGTCATGGATTGGTTCGGCTTTGTCCCCTCGGGACGGTGTGATGGTTAAGACATGAGGTGTTGCTATATGAGGTCTTGGGGTCGAAACTCGGCGTGACCGAGCATAACCTCCCCCATGTCTTGGTCATTTGCACTAATAGCTAGTAGCCACCCGTGATTTAGCTCCTCCGTGTTGGCCTAGGGAGGGGTTGATGGGGACGCTGGGAGCGAGCAAATTACCTTTTGCCACGTGGATTGGTTCGGCTTTTGTTCAGAAGATTATAGTGAATCTACTACAAGTGAAATGCTACAAATGATAATATAACTTGTAAAAAAACACATTTAGGTGCATTTCCTAGTTGAATAATGTATATTTACTGAAGCAATATGATGGTACACTTATATTTGGAACAATGCCCTTTGATAATCATTTAGAGAATATTTGAGCACAAATAGACTCACTTCTACTTTCTTAAAGAGGGAATGTAATTATTGATCATGCTCTTAGTCTAATTCCAATATCTATGCAAATTTTATCACTCGTCTCATATTACAATTTTAGATCAGAAGCACATTTAATTAAATATATTAATCTACTCAAATTTTATATTATAATCATAATGATCTTAAGTCCGATCTTAATGATCTTATGTCATATCAAGGATATCACAGTACCCAGGGACAGATTCAAACAAAAAAAAACAAAAATCTTGCTGCAGAACTAATCACCAGAACAAAAAAAAATCTTAATGATCTTAAGTAACAGGAAATCCATCATTGAAAAAGTAGCAACTAATCACGAGAATCTTATCTTAGAGAAGAAAAAGCAAAGCAGAACAAACTCCACAAACAGAGGAAATTCATGGGTCGCCTCCTGAGCGGCAGCGTTGGTGCCTAACGCTGAGCTGCAACATCGCTGCTTAACGAGGTAGCGGCCGCTAGCATCGACCGGCGTCGCCATTTGAATAGGAAGTGAGGAGAGGTAGAGGGACTTAGAGATTAGAGTTACCTTTGACTTTGAGATTTTGGCTTGATGCGGAGTGGGGAGCGGTTAGTGGAGGGCTTGCTTGCTCTTGTTGCGGTCTTGTGAAGTGCAGAGAAATGGAGGATGAATCCTGCGGAGTGCTAGCGGCGGAGTGCGGAGAGGCCGAGAGGGAAAAACTTGTGTTGCGTATTTTTTAACCTCTTGTTACATTTTTGTTTTCTTAAACCTATTTTCTGGCATTCACAGCGTACAGATGCTGTGGATAATAAAGAAAGGATTAACAGCGTGTCTATTCGTGCACGCCAAAACGCGATATTTTTAAACGCGATATTTTTTTATATTATAAACAGTGCACGTTAATAAACAGTCACTATTAATTATTGGATCAAAAGTGCTAAAAAGGAGGGGAGGTGAATAGCGCTCGTGGCTATTTTGTTCATTTCTTTGAAATCGTTCGAGTAACTAAATGCAGCGGAGAGTAAATGCAAACACACACAGAAGACACAGTCGAATTACTTCGTTCGGAGCCTAGCTCGACTCCTACTCGAAGGCCCGCGGTCGTTGACCGCTTTCGGTGGGCAACAGCTATAGAATCGATTATTACAAGATTAATTACAATTAAATGCAGTAAGAAGAATTATACCAACAAACAGTAAATGAGGAACTTTGGAGCTTTAAGTCGTTGGAGCAGCAGGGTCGTTGAAGCGTACGGAGCAGCACACAAGAGCACAGATTCTTCTGTCCGAGAGATGATTTCAAGCTGCACCTCGAGGACTCCTTTAATAGCTCTGCAAAGTCTGATACAGATCCCCAAGCTTCAGGATCAAGTTTGACCCGACGTGGATTGGTCGACCGATCCCCTGTTCGGTCGACCGATCAGACGATCTTCTCCCATCCGATCCGCCTGATCCTCTCGCTCCGCTTCTATTTGGTCAAACTTCATCCGAGGTTTGGTCGACCGATCTCCATGTTCGGTCGACCGATCAGCTCTCCTGACTCTGTCAACCTGGCCTGATCCAGTCGACGCCCAACCCTGGTTCGGTCGACTGAACCTTGGGATCGGTCGACCGATCCCCTTGGTCGAGCCTGGTCCAACCTCTGGAGATCTGATCTACTGGCTTGTGGGTTCGGTCGACCGATCCTGGTCTGTCCTAACCCTGCACAAAAAGATTAATTTCCTACAAAACAGAGTTAGAACACAAAAGATAATATATAGAAATAAATTTGACAGTCACCGGACTGTCCGGGTCTGACTTCGGGTTTCCGACCAGAAACCCTAGGTCGACCCTGTTGGTGCAACCTTAGGTCAAGGTTGACCTGGTTGACCCGACTCGAGTTGACGTGACTCGAGTTGTATTTTGATGTTTGACTTGGGAAGATTGTCGGTGCAACCTTAGGTCAAGGTTGACCTAGTTGTGTTGCATGTTGATGTTTGACACTCGTGAGAGAGTTCTATTCTTGATGTGGGACAAGAATAGATGTTTGGGAGATTATTGGTGCAACCGTAGGTCAAGGTTGACCTGGTTGACCTGATTCGGGAAAAGTCCAAGTATGGAGACTTGGCACGGAAAAGTCCAAGCAGGGAGCTTGGCACTGGAAAAGTCCAAGTATGGGGACTTGGCACGGAAAAGTCCAAGCAGGGAGCTTGGCACGCGAAAAGTCCAAGTATGGAGACTTGGCACGGGAAAGTCCAAACAGGAGTTTGGCGGGAAAAGTCCGGTAAGTGAAGCCAGCGATGGAAATCCTGGTAGTGAATCCGGTGAAAATCCTAGTGAGTGAAGGTAGGTGAAGGTGAAAGTCACGGTGAGTGAAGCCGGGCATTGGGAAAATCCTGGTGAGAGCCGGTGAAAATCCTAGTGAGTGAAGCTAGGTGAATGGGAAGTCCTAACTCGGATGTTAGGCGGTGTGGAAAATCCTGGTGAGTGAAGCGGTGAAAATCCTAGTGAGTGAAGCTAGGTGAATGAGAAAGTCCTAACTGGGATGTTAGGCGGTGTGGAAAGTCCTGGTGAGTGAAGCCGGGCGGTGGAAAGTCCGTGAGTGAAGCCAGCGGTGGGAAAGTCCTAACTGGATGTTAGGCAATGTGGAAATCTGGTGAGTGAAGCGGTGAAAGTCCCGTGAGTGAAGCCGGGCAAGGAAAATCCAGATGGATCGGGGATGATCGGACTTGGTGTTGGAAAGTCCAAGTAGGTCAAAGGATTGACCGGACACTTGGCGGGGAGTTCTAGCAGGTCAAGGGAGTGACCAGATGTTGGGATGAAGTACCAATAGGTCAAGGTTGACCGGATATTGGTTTGAAGTCTTGGGACTTGGTTTGGGCCAAACCAAGCTCGGATCGGTCACCAAACCGATCCGGTGATACTTGTTGCTCGATCGGCGTGACCGATCGATATCGAAGTTTCTGTTGATCGATCGGTGACCGATCGCCAGCAACAGAGGCAAAGAGAGGCGGTGATCGGTCCACGCCGATCAGTTATCTGATCGGTGCGGGACCGATCGAGACGATGTCGCTGAGGTTGGGATCGGTCTATGGACCGATCAGTTAACTCATCGGTCCACAGACCGATCAGAACCCGCACAGAAGGTGGGCAGCTTTCTGTGAAGAAAGCTGATCGGTCTGGGGACCGATCAGAATAGGTCCTGATCGGTCCCCTGACCGATCCAGGCACTAGCCGTTGCGTCGCAACGGCTAGATTTCTTCTGTGTTTTCTTCGCTGTTTCTTCTTCTGTGTTTTCTTCGCTGTTTCTTCTTCGCAGGTATAAAGGATCGAGGCATCTTCTGTGCGAAGACATCTCCTTCTTCCTTCTTGCTGTTCTAAGTGCTGCTGTGCTTGAGCTTTGTTGAGCTCCTCCAAAGCTTCGCGTGAGCTTCCGGCTGGGTTCCTGCTGTTGTAGGCGTCGCGTGAAGTTGCTGCTTCACCTCCAGTCGACAAGAAAGCAAGCAATTGGTAGAGTGCGATTGTATTCATATTGTATTGCTTTTCTTACTGCTCTTGTACTCTTTGTTTGCTGTTGCAAACGTTTGTGGCGAGGTTTCTCCACCCACAAGGAGTATATTGTATTAGCCGGTTCTCCGGGGACTCATCCACCGACGGATTGACCGGACTCGTCCACCTTACGGACACGCCGAGGAGTAGGAGCCCTAATCTCCGAACCTCGTTACATCCTCGTGTTAAGGTTTGGTTTTCTTCTCTTTCGTTTCTTTGTATTTTCCGCTGCGACTAACCTAATTGTAGGAAGAAACGAGAGCGATTTGGGGCGGCTATTCACACCCCCTCTCTAGCCGTACGAAAGATCCTAACAAGTGGTATCAGAGCAAGGTCGCTCTTCATCGGTTTCACACCCGTGGGAGAACAAGCGCTAGAGATGGATCAATTCGGAGAAGACATCACCATTCCACCCTTCTACAACGACAACTTCGCATATTGGAAGGTAAGGATGATGTATTTTCTTAGGACTAATATGTGGAATTGGTTTTGTGTACAAGAAGGGTTTACTCCTCCAATGGATAAAGAAGGAGAGCCTCTAGAGAAGAACAAGTGGACAAAGGAACAAGTCCATCAATCAACGATCAACAATGAGGTAACTAAAACAATTGAATTTTCATTACCTACTAATATTTTGCGTAAGATAGGTGAATACAACAATGCCAAGGAGTTGTGGGATAACTTGGCCAAGTACCATGAGGAGAGTTCCACTTCAAGCCATGAAGAGGAGCCTAGTGAGCCAAGTAGCTCACATCATGGAGGGAGCGAGTTGGGAGTTGAGGGCTACTCAACATCCAAGGAAGAAGAGGAAGTGAGTTCTTCTTCAAGATCGGAGCACGAAGAAGAAGCTTCTACCTCCGGGAGGGATGAAGAAGAGAACATCCATTCATCCTCAATCCTAGGTAACTCAAACACTTTAAGTTCAAGTAAATTGCATATAATGTGTTTTGAGTGTAGGGAATTTGGGCACTACAAGAGTAAGTGTCCAAAGAGGGTAAGAAAGACTCCACCGGCGCCAAAGGTCAAGGAAGCCGGAGTCCCGAAACGCAAGGGCAAGGAGCACATCGTGTGCTTCCAATGCAAGCAAAGGGGACACTATAGGAGCCATTGTCCGAGGGGGAGGCAACCTCACAAGGGCAAGAGACCGGGCACAACGATAGGGGGAGCTAAGGCAAACCCTAAGGTAACTTCTAAGGTTCATTATTGCAATTCTAATAAAACTCATGCTAGTAGTTTTGTTGCAATTGTTAATAATGATAAGCATGTTAACTTTAGGAACCAATACATGTGCTTAGGAGCTAAACATGTTAGCCTAGGTAAGGATAACACTAGAAATACCAACCCTAGGATTAACGCTTCTAAAGTTAAGGAAAACCTAGGTAGAAATCCCAAAAAGACTAGACACATGCCTAGGAATATCTCAAGAGAAAATGACAAATTAAAACTTGAGGTATTAGAGAGGGAAAATCAAGTCTTGAGGTCAAGACTTGATAATTTAGAAAAGGCTCTTAAAAACATGGAGAAGTCATCTCTAGGGTTTAAGGGTCAAAAACCAAAGCCCAAGGACAAGAAAGGTTTGGGTCACAAACCTAAGTCCCAAGTGGTCAAGCCCACTTACCACAATGTTCCATTCGATTATGGAATAAAACCTAGGGCTAGGAAGATCACCACCAAGGTCACAAGGGGAGTCACCCCTAGAGTTGATCTTGATGAGACCCAAATGACCAAGGCTTTAAAGCCTAAGAGGGTCATTAGGAGGGTTGCTAGGGAAGTCATCCCTAGTGAATTTTTAGTGAACCCAATGAGCTCAAGTAGGTATTGGGTTCCTAGGAGCATTTTCTCTACCCCATAGATGGGTTAGAGAGTGTCAACTCCAATAAGAAGGGTAGTTAACCCAACTTTGAGGAAATTGACACTCAAGGAGCATTTTCAAGGTTTTTGGGAACCTTTGAAAATGAAAGGGGATAATCTTTATCATTCACTCCTTGGAAGAGTAAAGTGTGCCAAAGTGAGAATATTTTAATCTTATTTGGCACAATTTAAGGAAACCTAGAGAAAAACCATAATTGGGATTTTGGTTTTCTCTTAGGGATATATGGGCAATCTAGGGTTAGATTTTAAGTTAGCTAAGGCTAAGGATACTTAGATAGGGAATTTAGGTATTTTATTTGTGCTAACTTGCCATGATTGGTTACCATATGCCATGCCATGACATCATATTTATTTTATTATCATTTGAAATGTCATGATAATGCTTAGGTTATTATATGTCATGCTTTATTTAAGTTTTCAAGCTTTATGCCATGACATCATGACATTGGCACATGTTTTTACTTATGATATCATTTATGCCATGTCATCATCTCTTGCATTAATAATCAATTGAATTGGTTTAAGGATGAAAAACACATTTTGATATTGAGATCAAAGTGTAGTTTAGAAAATGCATGAGAACTTAGCCTAAGTTGACCTTAACCCATATCTCACATCAAATTGACTTGAATGTGGTTTGATACACTTTAGATGTGTGTGAGATATTAGGATCATGAGTTAGGATCAAGGTGCATAATTCTTGTACCTAGATGACCCTAATTCAAGAAATGGAGGATCATAGGGAAAGCTTATGTACAAGTCATGTACATTTAGCCCTAAGATTATGGTCCTAAATTCAAATGGTTTTAAAAGCATTTTAAAATTGATTTGAAAAACCTTGATGAAGCTTTCCTAGTGATAGCATTCATCATTGAACATTGTGATACAAAGTTGAGTTAGAACTTGAACTATTTCAAAGTTTTTGAACTTTGTATCAAGATTTGAAAATGGAAACTATTTTCATAGAAAATTATTTTTCCATGGTAGTGTATGATATGAGGAATGTATCCTCAAAATTTCACAATTTTTCGAATTTTCTGGAATTTATTAGGGGTTTCTGAATTTCGGGAGGAAGAAATCGAAATCTCTGATTTCAGAGTCTGGATCGGTCACCGGACCGATCCAGGAGATCGAGGATCGATTTGGGAATCGATCCAAGAGGTTCCTGATCGGTCTGGTGACCGATCAGAGCGTGCCAATTTCTGATTTTCAGCTGTTGGTCTGAAATTTCAGCTGAAAGTTGGGTTTTTAGATTTCTAAAGGGGGAGTTTTAACTATTAGTCAAGGGGAGTTGACTTTTAGGGGGAGTTTTTACTCCTTGAGGATTAGTGATATGGGATTATCACTAAGTGGACTGTTGAGCTTAGTATCAAGGGGAAAATAAGAGTTTCAATGAAAGGTATGGGACTTTCATTAGGAAGAAACTCTTGACCTTGATACCCTCCTTATTCTTTTTGATGTGTGTCAAAAAGGGGAGAGTGTTCATTGGAGAATTATTGGAGAACCCAAGTTAGGTTATCGGTTTAACCTAAGCTAGGGAAAGAATGTCGAGGAAGAACATTGGAATACTTTTTGATGTGTGTCAAAAAGGGGGAGAATTATTAGAGAACCCAAGTTAGGTTATCAGGTTAACCTAAGGGGAGAATGTCTAGAGAATGTTCAAGGAAAGAACATTGGACATTGGAAGATGGTTGGAAAACCTAAGTTAGGTTATCGGGTTAACCTAACTTGATTATGGTTTTGTCAAACATCAAAAAGGGGAGATTGTTGGTGCAACCTTAGGTCAAGGTTGACTTGGTTGACCCGACTCGAGTTGACGTGACTCGAGTTGTATTTTGATGTTTGACTTGGGAAGATTGTCGGTGCAACCTTAGGTCAAGGTTGACCTAGTTGTGCTGCATGTTGATGTTTGACACTGAGAGAGTTCTATTCTTGATGTGGGACAAGAATAGATGTTTGGGAGATTATTGGTGCAACCGTAGGTCAAGGTTGACCTGGTTGACCGATTCGAAAAGTCCAAGTATGGAGACTTGCACGGAAAAGTCCAAGCAGGAGCTTGACTGGAAAAGTCCAAGTATGGGGACTTGGCGAAAAGTCCAAGCAGGAGCTTGGCGAAAAGTCCAAGTATGGAGACTTGGACGGAAAGTCCAAGCAGGAGTTTGGGAAAAGTCCCGGTAAGTGAAGCCAGCAATGGAAATCCTGAGTGAATCCAGTGAAAATCCTAGTGAGTGAAGGTAGGTGAAGGTGAAAGTCCGGTGAGTGAAGCCAGGCATTGGGAAAATCCTGGTGAGTGAAGCCGGTGAAAATCCTAGTGAGTGAAGCTAGGTGAATGGGAAGTCCTAACTGGATGTTAGGCGTGTGGAAAATCTGAGTGAAGCGGTGAAAATCCTAGTGAGTGAAGCTAGGTGAATGAGAAAGTCCTAACTGGATGTTAGGCGGTGTGGAAAGTCCCGTGAGTGAAGCCAGGCAAGGTGGAAAGTCCCGTGAGTGAAGCCAGTGGGAAAGTCCTAACTGGATGTTAGGCAATGTGGAAATCCTGGTGAGTGAAGCGGTGAAAGTCCCGTGAGTGAAGCCGGCAGGGAAAATCCAGATGGATCGGGGATGATCGGACACTTGGTGTTGGAAAGTCCAAGTAGGTCAAAGGATTGACCGGACACTTGTGGGGAGTCTTAGCAGTAAGGGAGTGACCAGATGTTAGGGATGAAGTACCAATAGGTCAAGGTTGACCGGATATTGGTTTGGAAGTCTTGGGACTTGGTTTGGGCCAAACCCAAGCTCTGGATCGGTCACCAAACCGATCCAGTGATACTTGTTTGCTCTGATCGGTCTGGTGACCGATCAGATACCGAACAGAAGCTCTCTGTTCGGTGACCGATCGCAAACAGAGGCAAAGAGAGGCAGGCTGATCGGTCCACAGACCGATCAGGCCATGTCCTGATCGGTCTGGGGACCGATCAGAGACGATGTCGCTGAGGTTGGGATCGGTCTATGGACCGATCCAGCTGTGGCCTGATCGGTCCACAGACCGATCAGAACCCGCACAGAAGGTGGGCAGCTTTCTGTGAAGAAAGCTGATCGGTCTGGGGACCGATCAGAATAGGTCCTGATCGGTCCCCTGACCGATCCAGGCACTAGCCGTTGCGTCGCAACGGCTAGATTTCTTCTGTGTTTTCTTCGCTGTTTCTTCTTCTGTGTTTTCTTCGCTGTTTCTTCTTCGCAGGTATAAAGGATCGAGGCATCTTCTGTGCGAAGACATCTCCTTCTTCCTTCTTGCTGTTCTAAGTGCTGCTGTGCTTGAGCTTTGTTGAGCTCCTCCAAAGCTTCGCGTGAGCTTCCGACTGGGTTCCTGCTGTTGTAGGCGTCGCTTCACCTCCAGTCGACAAGAAAGCAAGCAATTGGTAGAGTGCGATTGTATTCATATTGTATTGCTTTTCTTACTGCTCTTGTACTCTTTGTTTGCTGTTGCAAACGTTTGTGGCGAGGTTTCTCCACCCACAAGGAGTATATTGTATTAGCCGGTTCTCCGGGGACTCATCCACCGACGGATTGACCGGACTCGTCCACCTTACGGACACGCCGAGGAGTAGGAGCCCTAATCTCCGAACCTCGTTACATCCTCGTGTTAAGGTTTGGTTTTCTTCTCTTTCGTTTCTTTGTATTTTCCGCTGCGACTAACCTAATTGTAGGAAGAAACGAGAGCGATTTGGGGCGGCTATTCACACCCCCTCTCTAGCCGTACGAAAGATCCTAACAGACCCGACGCCTACTGTTCCCTCTACGGGGAACGCGTCATCATCTACTCCACTCAGGAGATTTACCTGATGTCAGTCCGGCCCTCCAGACCGACTGGACTTTCGCCTAGGGTTACCACCCCCTAGGGTTACCACCCCCTAAGACCTAAGGTTACCCCCCCTTAGGATTTTCCTCCACCTAGGGTTACCACCCCCTAGGACCTAAGGTTGCCGCCCCTTAGGGTTTCCCTCTACCTAGGGTTACCTCCCCTAGGACCTAAGGTTGCCGCCCCTTAGGGTTTTCCTCCACCTAGGGTTACCTCCCCCTAGGACCTAGGGTTACCACCCCCTAGGACCTAGGGTTACCACCCCCTAGGGTTTTCACCTTCCTAGCCGCAGCTAGGACTTTTGCCTAAGTATCACTTAGGACTTTCCTGCAAGCTCCATAAACCTCGTTAGATAACACCACAGCTTAACTTTGAACCCTTTGTCTTAATCAAAACTCAGGTTCGATCATCTGGTGCTCACTGCACCAACATTAATGACGTATATTACATGTTGTTAAAATTTTATAATATTTATTGATAGTTTATATTTTTACACGTTATCATTTATATATGTATAATAATTATTAAGAGTGCACTCCGCACATTGTTAATATTAAGTTTTAACAGTGTATTTGTACATCGCAGAAAAATTTATTGAAAGCATACATTTTTTTCACGCCATCGTTTGTATAAATATTATACTATCTGCAACGCACATAATTTGGCATACCGTAAAAATTATTATTAACATCGTCCTTTAACCGTACGCTGTTAATTATGTGCTGCAGAAAGTCATATTTATTATAGTGTACCCCTAGGTCCCAATCTTTCATACTTGTGAGAACTATCATGACATAAGCAGTATACCCCCAGAGTCTCAGATTACTTAAATCTAATTTTCTGCCTATCCAATGTTCATATAGGGTGGATGTAACTGACTTTGAAGACACTTTGTTAAGTATATAGGCCGCAACTAATAATACATCTCTTCAATAGGAGATCGCAAATTATCTTGCGCCATCATAGATCTAACCATATCTAGAAGAGTTCTATTTCTTCTTTCAGCAACTTCATTTTGTTATGAAGTTCCTAGGATGGTTAGCTGTTTAATAATCCCTCTATTATTCACATTATCTTGAATTGATTAGATAAATATTCTCCTCCACGGTTAGTACGTAATGTTTTAACCTTACATTCTAATTGATTCTCAACTTCGTTTAAATAATGATTAAAGCAATCTAATACTTCTGATTTATGAGAAATCAAAATACACATTACCACAACGAGAGAAATCATCAATAAATGTAATGAAATATGAAGCTCTATACCTAGCCTTCACATTCATTGGACTACAAATATCCGAATGAATTAATTACAATGATGATCCAACTCTTATAGCCTTACCAATTGATTTTCTAGTTGCTTTTCCAACAAGCCAATTCTCACATATAGACAAGTGAATCTTAGCCTGAGTACCCAATAGACTCTCTCTAACCAATCGATTCATACGTTCTTATCTTACGTGTCCTAATCTAGCATGTCAAACCTCATTAGTTATATCTGCATCACGAGTTAGAGTAATGTTTGAAAATAACTCTCAATAGTACAATTGACATCTGGTTCTATATCAACAACTATAAAACCATTTGATAAAAAATCATATTCGATTGAAACTGAGTCAATCTTAAGTTTAACACTCTCGCTATAAAAATTAATATAATACCATAAATCAAGAAGATATATAATGAAAATAAGATTCCGTCAAATTTCAGGAGCATACGGGATATTATGTAGAAACAAAATACTACCACCATGGAGGTTGAGTTTGCAAGTGTCGACTCCTTTGACTTCAACTATTATATTGTTTCCTACATAGATACATTTGTTGCCAGCTGGTACTCGTCGATACTCTACAAATGTAACTCTCTCCCGAGGTACATGGTTGGTTTCTCCCGAATCTAACATCCACAAAAGATAAGAATTAGCTAACTATTGGAGCAATCTGGGTGCCCTAGGTTTTGATGTTTGGGAAAAAGTTTAAATTAGGTTTATTGTTATATTTGATATGCATTGTGAGTGTGCAGTATATAGGTACAACAAGGAAAGTCTAAGTGTGATCTTGGAAAAGGAGGAAAGTCCAAGGGTGTCTTGGCGGTGTAAGTCCAAGCATATAGTCTTGGCAACGTAAGTCCAAGTGTAACTTAGCAATGGATGAAATACCGAAGGCACGACATCCTGGCAAAAGAAGACTTGATAACAATGACAAAGTCAATGGAGGCTCTAGAAGACAAGACGTAAATGATGGGAAGGCATCTGAGGGACGCGAGATTGATGGAGGAGGTTAAAAGGCTAGGTCTAGGTTGTGCGGGCAAGGATGAGTGCACGAGAGACTGTACCAAGGATAAAATTCTAGGGTACTGTAGCAATCGACTGGTATTTTCATGAGTCAATTGGTATTGAGCCGCTGGCCTGTAACGGTCAAATTCCAAGAGGACCAATCGACTGGTGGTGGGAAGCACAACTAAGTGTTTCCTCTCAAACTCTATTTAAGAGAACTCGGAGTGCTTGGACAAGGTTGACGAATTAGTGGTGGTTAACTCTAATTAAAGTCTCCAAGTGCACAAGTGATCTAATATGGTTTTGTGTGAGTTTTGGTGAGATTTCTCCGCCCACAAGGAGCTATGCGAGCTAGCTGAAAATTCTTCGGGGAATCATCCACTTACAGATCGGGATCGTCCATCTTATGGGCAATTGTGGAGTAGGAGCCCTAATCTCTAAACCACATTACATAAATGTGTATTGATTTGTTTTCTTGTTTATTACATAAATGTGTTAGATTTCCTTTTGTTTGTTAGTATTTTTGTTTTCGTTACGACTAACAATTATAGGAAGCTATTCAACCCATACTAGTGGCGTTAAGTTCCCAATAAGTGGTATCAGAGCTTGGTCGCTCTTCTATAGACTAATCGACGAGGGAACAAAACGCTAGAAGAAGATGGAGTCCAAAGGACCTCTTGGATGGGATACCCGGATCCCACCTCCATATGACCAAGAAGACTTCGGCTATTGGAGGTCACGGTTGGAGACATGGTTTCAAATGGATTAGGACCATTTGATGGCATTGGACGATCCATTCGAAGCTCCGACAAATAAGAAGGGGAAACGCCTCCGACCTCAATATTGAACCAAGGAGCAAAGGGAGCAATCGGAGATAGATAAGGAGGTAACAAAAGTTTTGATAAACTTATTACCTTCTAACTTTGTTTTGAGTGTAAGGAAATACGAGAATACAAGTGACATTTGGAAAAAGGTCATTGCTTATCTTGAGAACCCTACACAACTCCAAGGAGTGGAGGAGCCCAAGGAGAAGAGTTCATTGGTCTAAGATGAGAAGGACCAAACGGATGTTGACACATGCTCAACATTCGAGGAGAAGGAAGATAAGGAGGTATCATCCACATCTTCAAGAGAGGAAGAAGTGGAACCATCCACATCTTCAAGTGAAGAGGAAGAAGAGCAATCCAAGGAAGAGGAGATCTTGGAAGCTCAACTCTCCACCAAAGAACCACATCAAATTCTTTGAGTGTGGTAAGATGAGGCACTACAAGAGTAGGTGTCCTTCGCTCAAAAAGGTAAAGGAGATAATCTCTAAACCCGGTAAAGTTCCTTTAAGAACTAACGCAGGTTGTAGGGATGGAGTCAAGGAGAAAAAGCATATTAGGTGTTGCACGTGTGGTGAAAGGGGACATTACCACAAAAAGTGCCCAAGGAGAGAATAGCTCAAGAAGTTGGATCACTTGAAGAAATGGAAAAAGAAGAGGAGCTCATGTCAAGGGGGAGCTTCAAGGATAAAAGGGAAGGTAATCCCTAACTTGAAATTTAATCTGATCTCTAATTCTTATATGCTTGTTAGAAATAATGTAGATTATTTACCCAAGCATAATTATGGATTTAGATATAATGATAAGAATAGGGTTAATATAGGTAATAACCCTAGGAGACCTATTCATGTTAAATCTAGTAAGAATAGACCTAATTAGACCCAAACCACTTTGCCAAAGGAAGGAAAGTGGGTGAAAACCTAAACATTAATCCCAAGAAAGGGAGACATATGCTTAGGAAGGTAGGTAGGTCTACGGATGTCCAAGGTGGACATGCTGACTCTAGGGTTAGAACCCTAGAGTTGGAAAATCAAGCCTTGATGGCAAGGCATGAGGAAATGAAGAAAGTCCTAAATAGGTTCATTATTGGACATAGAGGACTTGACATGTGTTTGGGTGGTCAAAGACCTAAAAATGTCAAATTGGGTTCCTCTAAGGCCAAGGAGAAATCATATGCTAGGGTGATAAATAATAATGGCAAGGGAGAGTCATCCAAGGCCAATAAGAAGGAATATATTAGGGTGACATGTAATTATGGCAAGGATGAGGTGTTCAAGGTTAAGGAAAAGAAGAAATTAACCAAAGACAATGTGTCTAAGGTTAAGAAAGTCAAGTTTGTAGGTCAAATGTCACCTGAGGTGCACCGAAGTGGTCTGCCTTAGTGGATGAGTCACCTAGGGAGGTGACTAAGGTTAAAAGCTCTAGGGGGAGCTCAAAGAATCTTTGGGACCTATGGTAAATTGATCTCAAGCAGACTATGCTTGGAACTCAAGATGGGTCATAGAATGTGCCAAAGGGATTAGAGATGGATTTGAGTCTCTAATCTAGTTAGTTGGCGCAATTGGGTTCAATTTCATGCATGAAAATATGAATTGGGTTTATATTACATGAAAATTGGTTTATGATGTATAGATGTCATATAGATCAATGCTAGGGATGCATTGTGGTTTAGTATGGGCAGATACATCAAGAGAAAGCCAAAACTAGGACTTTAGGTCAAAGTTCACTTGAATCATTTAAATAGTTTTAGATTTTTTGTCAATCTTGGGATCTATGATAGATATATTTTTAAATATATTTCTCCCAAGTAGACAAGGATAAAATAGACCTCTCCATAAAATTTAAAAATTTTTGGAGGTCTGTGAGAATTTCTGGTGTATTTTTAAATTTAGGTTAGAAATATTATTTTTGACTGAAAGAGTGTACTAATCGACTGATACAGTTATCAGTCGACTGATAATACTGTTCACGAGCATAGAATGTTTCTGTAAGCTCATTTTGATGAGGGCAGTCGATTGGGGCTTATGTCAGTCGATTGATACAGTCTGAAAATAATTTTCAGCTATAGGAAATGACCAAAAGGATGATGAACATATATGCAATATTATGGAGGATTAACACATGATGTTTATGGTCATTATAGGTCAAAGAAGCCAATAATTGAGATATTGTTGGAGCTCTTTTTAATGATTGACAAAGGGGGAGAAGTTTAGTTTTAAGTGGGAAACCTAAATACCTTTGCTAGAAATTCTAGCTCAAGGGGGAGTTTAGGTCAAGGAGAAGCCTAGGGATTTAGGTTCCATTATTTATGCATAATTGATTTGCATATTTATTCACATATGTATTGCTATATTATTTTTCTAACTTAAATGGGTTACCAAACATCAAAAAGGGAGAGATTATTGGAGGAATTTAGGTGCCCTAGGTTTTGATGTTTGGACAAAGATTTAAGTTAGGTTTATTGTTATATTTGATATGCATTGTGAGTATGCAGGATATAGGTACAACAAAGAAAGTCCAAGTGTGATCTTGGCAAAGGAGGAAAGTTCAAAAGTGAATTTTGGCGGTGTAAGTCCAAACATATAGTCTTGGCAACGTAAATCCAAATATAACTTGACAATGGATGAAATCCCTGAGGTGTGGGCTCCTAGTAAAGAAAGACTCGACAATAATAACAAGATTGATGGAAGTTTCAGAAGGCAAGGCGTGAAGGATGGGGAGACATCCGAGGGACGCAAGGCTGATGGAGGAGGTTAGAAGGCTAGGTCTAGGTTGTGTGGGCAAGGACGAGTGCATGAGAGACTGTACCCAGGGTAAAATTCCATGGTATTATAGTAGTTACTATAGCATTATTGTAGCACTCGATTGGTGTTTTCATCAGTCGATGTATCGAATCATTGGCCTATAATGGTCGAATTCCACAGAGAACCAGTCGACTGGTGTTTTAACCAGTTGACTGGTGGCCGGAAACATAGCTAAGTGTTTCCTCCCAAGCTCTATTTAAGAGAACTCGGGGTGTTTGGGTAAGGTTGATAAAATTAGTGGTGGTTAACTCTAATTAGAGTCTCCAAGTGCTCAAGTGATCTAGTGTCACTACAAAAAAAACTATAATTTAGGGACGAAAATTTAGGGCGAATAATATTTGTTGCAAATTTGCGATTGATTTTGCAATGAAACCTAATTCATCACAAATTAGCAACGAAAATAGAAATGAAAACAATTCATTGCAAATTAGCAACAAATATCTTTTCTTCGCAAAATTCGTTGCCAATCAACGTTGAAAAATAAATTTTGTTGGAAAATTTATAAAATTTACGACGAAAAAATTTGTTCATCGTAGAAACTGAGATAAATAGATAAATTTTTGCGACAAATCTCTGGTTTCATCGCAAATTGGCAACAAATATATATTCGTCACCATTATCGCCGCAAATTTGGGACGAATTCCCGAGTTCATCGCAAAATTTTTGTTTTTTAAGTGATACTTTAAAAATTTGGAAGATGACCCTAGAGAGCTCAGAATGACACAAAATAAGTTTTTATGGGTTCGTATCATTCTCCTCATCTTACTTGTGGGACCAAACAAAATTTTTAACTAATATTCAGACGTTGATAAATTTTCTAACGCGAACGAGTAATAAATATTAAAATCTTGTTCCAAAAATTTATAAACATCGGTATATTGATTAAAAATTATGTTTGGGGCTATTATAAGATGAGGAGAACGATACGAACCCATAGAAACTTATTTCATGTCATTTCGAGCTCTCTAGGGCCATCTTTTAATTTTTTAAAGTATCACTTAAAAAAATAAATAAATAAAAATTCCGTACGAAATTAGGAATTCGTCCCTAATTTGGGACGAACCTGGAAGTTCGTTGCAAATTTGTGACGAATTCCTAAGTTCGTCGTAAAATTTAAAATTTTCAAAAATCAAAATAAATGCATCCAAAATGCGGGAGATGGACTTACAGAACTTCGAATCACATGAAAACAAGTTCCTATAGGTTCGTATCGATCTCATGATGGCAACGATGGCCTCAAATATTTTTTTAAATTTTTTAATCGTAATAATAAGTAGATGGAGTTAATAAAGCGTAAGAGTTAGTGAAAAAGAGTTAGAGTTTGAAAATGATGAAGTGATTTTGATATTAAAAAATCACTCACCTAAATATATTGTGTGAAAAAAATATATTTGAAGTCATCATTGCAATCAAGAGATCGATACGAACCCATATGAACTTATTTCATGTGATTCGGAGCTCTCTAAGTCCATCTTCCACATTTTGGACGCATTTATTCTGATTTTTGAAAATTTTAAATTTTGCGACGAACTAGGGAATTCGTCCCAAATTTGGGACGAATTCCCGAGTTCGTCGCAAAATTTCTATTTTTTAAGTGATACTTTAAAATTTTGGAAGATGACTCTACAGAGCTCGGAATGACATGAAACAAGTTTCTATGGGTTCATATTATTCTCCTCATCTTACTAGTGGGCCCAAACAAAATTTTTAACCAATATTCAGATGTTTATAAATTTTCTAACCCGAATGAGTAATAAATATTAAAATCTTGTTCCAAAATTTTATAAACATCAGTGTATTGGTTAAAAATTATGTTTGGGGGCTATTAGTAAGATGAGGAGAATGATACAAATTCATAGAAACTTGTTTCGTGTCATTCTAAGCTCTCTAGGGCCATCTTTCAATTTTTTTAAAGTATCACTTAAAAAATAAAAATTTTGCGATGAAATTTTTACTTCGTCCCTAAATTGGGATGAACTTGGCGACGAATTTGTTTTCATCGCCAAAATCACAATAATCTCGATCCCTACCTTGCCCTAATTCTTTATCTTCTCTTCTCCATCAGCTCGTTGGCGGCGACAGCGACCCCTCTGCATCCTATTCCGGCCACGATCTCCAACAGGTAAAGTTCATTTCTCCACCTCTCTTTTTTCCCAAGCATACTAGGGCGTAAGATGACGACCGCTGCTTGGTCGCGCCGGCTGTTCTTGTACGGCACGCCGGATCTCTGGAGTAATGCCTTGCTGGCCCTCTACTGACCAAGGTTGGCATCTTCCGGCCCCCTATATGCCACTAGTGGCCTTGACGGCCGCTGCCGACACAAGGATCGCTGCCTACCGCCTGGCGACACTGGCTTGCCAGTCGTCGCCCCCCTGTGATGCCTAGGGGGCTGCTGTCGGTCTCCTGCTATTGTCGACAACCGCTGCCGGCTCCTAGTGGCCCCTGCCAGGCTCGGCAGCCACTGGTGGCCTTGATGGCCACTGACGGTCACCTGGCGATGTTGCCTTGCTAGTCGTCGGCCCCCTGTGATGCTTAGGGAGGGTGTTTCCAGTCTCGTGCTGCTGTTGGTAGCCGCTGCTGGCTCCTAGCAGCCGCTGCCAGCCCCGACGGTTGTTGCCGGCTCTTGTCGGCTGCTGCTCTCCGTGGGTGTCAGAGGATATAATTGTTTTTGAATCTTATATAAAATTGTAAACATTGTATTGTTGCTTGTGTAAGTTTATACACCGACGCAGTTTGGAGAGACGCTCGTTGTTGTTTTCCTTTGTCAGGTATATGTATTTAGACTTGTTTATTAATAATGATAGTAATAATGATACTATGTTTGTCTATTGTGCTATCTCTTTTTTTTATTTATTTTGGTTGTTATATAGTATTTGCATATGTATGTTCACTTGCTACATATTTACCATTAGTTTGTGTAGGACCGTTGGGCCGGCTAGAAGGGGGGTTGAATAGCCTAAAAAAAATAAACAGAAAAGACTCTTCTCGAACTTTCAACAGAACACTTGCATAAATTAAATTAGCAGTTAATAAAAAGCAGAAAGAAGAGGCTCACAATTTGACTTGGTTACAACCAAGGAGGTTGTTAATCCAAGAAATGAACGTGCACTAAAATATCTCCTTCAGGCGGAGAAGCCTCTTACAGCAGTGAAAGCACAAAAGACAGAAGCTAAACTAGAACAGAATCGCACAAGTGTTTGGAATGTAAATCTCTGAGATGATCTGAAGCTTCTGGACCAAGGCTATATTTATAGCCTTGGTCGGGGCGCCTGGAAGGGTTTCGGGCGCCCTGGGGGGGGGATAAAACTTTATCCCCCAACGTCCAGAACGCGAAAGATGCGTTCTGGTCAAACTTCACGTTCCGGGCGCCCCGGAGCAAAAAGTCAACTCTGGTTGACTTTGCGTCCGGGACCTCTGCTCCGTTTCAGTCCCGCCTCGGTCCGGGTCTTCTACTCCAGATCCGCTCGCTTGGGTGATCTCTGCCATCTGGAAAAGGGCTCACCCGAACCCAACTTCCGGTCTTCTCGAGCGAGCTTCCCTCCGGCTTTTCGTCCCTCGGAATCGCTGCGTGTTTCCTTCTCGTCCGCCGGCGTACTCATCCGCAGTCTTCGTCCCTCGGACGCACCGCGTGCCGTCCTTCTCGCTAGCTGCGTCTCTTGCTCCCCGAGCAATCTTCCGCTCCTGCTTTTGTCCCTCGGAACCACCGCACGCTTCCTTCTCGTCCGCCGGTGTACTCTTCCGCAGCACCTCGTCCCTCGGACTTCCGTCCTTCTCGCTAGCTGCGTCTTCCGCTCGACTACCTGTGTTCCTAAGCTCCTGCACACTTAGACACAAGGTTAAAACAAACAGGACCTACCTTAACATGTTGATCATACCAAAACAACCTTGGGGTTCCAACAATCTCCCCCTTTTTGGTGTGATCAACCCAAGTTAAGCTAGGGTTAAAATAGACATAAAATTGAATTAAGTAAATTAACTTAAATTTCAATTTAAGTGCAAAAAGATAGAAAAAATTAAATCTATCTACCTCCCCCTAGACTTATACTTTCCCTTCTCCCCCTTTGATCACATAAAAATGGGGTTCCACGAAAAATAATCTAAGGGTTAAAGACTTAGAAAAAGTACAAAAAATCTAAGTTTTTAAGAAATTTAGAAAATTTTTCTAAGTAATTAAAGCTGAGATTTCTAGTTTCAAAAAAATTCTTAACTTAGGAAAAAAATAATTTTTGAGAATATTTCTAAGTATAAAATCCAAAAAAAATCCTAACTTACATTTTTAAGTATATATATTTTTTTAAATGACTTAGGCAAAAAAAATTCTAAGTAGGTAAATTTCTAATTTGAAATAAAATGTTTTGAATAACCTTTTTCAAGCACTAATTAATTCTTGTATTAATGCTTCATTAGTAAGTTAATTAAACATTTATTTCAATATTTTGACTTTCAGGTCCTGGCGAGGCACTAGGCCTTCTTGGTTATTGGAGCAACAACCACTTCCTTAGACAAAACCTCATAAAGAAATTCTTTGTTTAATTTTCTCACTTAAAGCGCTAATTTTACTTTTAAAATTAATTTAAGCATGATTTAGGAACCCAATATAGGTTCCAACCTACTGGATTAACTAAAAAGTTTTTAGGGACATATTTTCTTGAAATGTTCCTAATTTGTCCCGAGTGATATTTAAAGTACCAATTTAAATTATTAAATCTTCTAACATTGGTTTTAGATGAACATGCATAATTGTTTAAGTTATCTATTTGAATTTTCAAATTTTGATTTTCTAATTCCAATTTCTCATTTTTTAATTTTAATTTATCTAATTTTTCTAAGAGACAAGACTTAGCTAGAATTACTTTTAAATTTTTATTTTCACTTTCTAATTTACAACAGTCTTTTGTTAAAAGTTTAACAAACTTAAACATTTTATCGGGAGGAAGAGATCGTACCTGACTTACCTTGCCGATCTCGTTGTCCGTTTCTCCCCCTGAGCTGCTGCTTTCTTTTGACGTGTCTCCCCCTTCATCGATGCTCTCGATGCTCATTTCAGAAGAGCTTGAATCGCAGTCGTCGTCTTGATGACTCGCCATTAGTGCGAGTCCGGAGAATGCTTCGACTTCCGATTCGGACGAAGTATCGTCCCACGTCGCCTTCAGGGCCTTTCATTTCTGGATAGGCTTCTTACCCTTATCCTTGTCTTTGTTCTTCAGCTTGGGGCAGTTGTCCTTGACATGCCCTTCTTCGTCGCAATGGTAGCAACGGATAGTTCTTTTCTTTCTACCCTGTGGATGGTTAGTTTTTCTAGAATTGTATAACTTTTTAAATCGTCTTACCATCATTACCATTTCCTCGTCATCGAGAGAAGATTCTGATTCAGGTTCGTCTCTCGAAGCATTGAGGGCGACGTTGTTCTTTGGCTCCCTCATTCCTGCACATCTTGACTCATGCACTTCAAATGTTGAAAAAAATTCTTCTAATGAAATTTTTTCTAAGTCCTTCGAAATGTAAAAAGCATCTACTAGTGATGCCCATTTTGAATTTCTAGGGAAGGAATTTAAAGCGTACCTGAGCGAATCTCGGTTACTTACCTCTTCTCCGAGATTCGAAAGTCCGGTGATGAACTCCTGTATCCTCGAGTGTAGATGTGCAATTGTTTCACCTTCTTCAAGACGGAGGTTGGTGAGCTGGTTGCGAAGTAAGTCCCGTCTCGCAAGCTTGGCTTCGGATGTTCTTTCGTGTAATTCAAGGAACTTCTCCCAAAGCTCTTTTGCCGAGTTGTAGGTGCCGACACGGTTAACTTCTTGTGGTGGAAGTACAGTTAGCAGATGGAATTCCGCTTTCTTGTTTGCCACGTACTCGGCCTGCTCTTTCTTTGTCCATTGATTTTTCGCTTTGCCCTCGGGAGCTTCAAAACCATGTTCCATTGTTAGTAATAAATCAAAATCGGTACCGAAAAATACCTCCATGTGCTTCTTCCAGCTTGCAAAGTCCCCCTCGAATTTTGGTGGGTGGATGTTAGATCCGGCCATCTCGTTGCTTCGTTCGACGGTTAGTCCTCCTGAAGCGTCTCGGCTCTGATACCACTTGTAGGACCGTTGGGCCGGTTAGAAGGGGGGTTGAATAGCCTAAAAAAAATAAACAGAAAAGACCCTTCTTGAACTTTCAACAGAACACTTGCATAAATTAAATTAGCAGTAAATAAAAAGCAGAAAGAAGAGGCTCACAATTTGACTTGGTTACAACCAAGGAGGTTGTTAATCCAAGAAATGAACATGCACTAAAATATCTCCTTCAGGCGGAGAAGCCTCTTACAGCAGTGAAAGCACAAAAGACAGAAGCTAAACTAGAATAGAATCGCACAAGTGTTTGGAATGTAAATCTCTGAGATGATCTGAAGCTTCTGGACCAAGGCTATATTTATAGCCTTGGTCGGGGCGCCTGGAAGGGTTCCGGGCGCCCTGGGGGGGATAAGACTTTATCCCCCAACATCCAGAATGTGAAAGATGCGTTCTGGTCAAACTTCACGTTCCGGGCGCCCCGGGCTGCTCCGGGCGCCCCGGACAGTTCCGGGCGCCCCGGAGCAAAAAGTCAACTCTAGTTGACTTTTGCGTCCGGGACCTCTGCTCCGTTTCAGTCCCGCCTCGGTCCGGGTCTTCTACTCCGGATCCGCTCGCTTGGGTGATCTCTGCCATCCGGAAAAGGGCTCACCCGAACCCAACTTCCGGTCTTCTCGAGCGAGCTTCCCTCCGGCTTCTCGTCCCTCGGAATCGCTGCGTGTTTCCTTCTCGTCCGCCGGCGTACTCATCCGCAGTCTTCGTCCCTCGGACGCACCGCGTGCCGTCCTTCTCGCTAGATGCATCTTCCGCTCCATCTTTCGTCTCTCGGAACCACCGCACGCTTCCTTCTCGTCCGCCGGTGTACTCTTCCGCAGCACCTCGTCCCTCGGACTGCCGTCCTTCTCGCTAGCTGCGTCTTCCGCTCGACTACCTGTGTTCCTAAGCTCCTGCACACTTAGACACAAGTTTAAAACAAACAGGACCTACCTTAACATGTTGATCATACCAAAACAACCTTGGGGTTCCAACAGTTTGTTGTCTAGAAGTTTTTATTAATGTAATTTATTGTAAATAGACAAAATGCAGAATGAAAGAAGTTGGATGTATAACAAGAATTTGCCTAACCGTCGGGGTTTAACTAATGAGTTTATCACTGGCTTGAGGCAATTTTTGAATTTTGCATGTAGTCAAGTTGAGTATATGGATGACAATAAGATAAGGTGTCCGTGTAGAAAGTGTCACAATGGTAAATTTTTACCGTCTGATAAAGTTGAAGAACATCTTTGTAGATTTGGATTTACCCTGAATTACTATAATTGGACATCGCATGGTGAGCCGTTCATATCTGATGAGAATTATAAACGAAATATACAAGTCTCAGTTAGTGGTGATCAGAGTTATTGTAATCAACTAAATCCATATCAGAGGATAATAATTGATGCAACAGGTCAGAATTTTAATCCCGACATGCATGGTACAAGTTCTAATTATCCTCCACCAGTTGAACAAATGTTTAATACTTATACATCACCATTGGAGGAGGTAGAAGTACCAGGTGTTGATAAAACATATATTAAATTTCAAGAAGTGTTGAGTGCTGCTGATGAACCATTATGGGCTGGTTGTGACACTCACACTAAATTATCTCTCACCGCAAGACTATTAAATGTCAAGTCAGAGTGTTATGTGTCGGAAGATTGTTTTAATAAGTTTGTTCAAACTTTTGAAGAGGCATTTCCACGTGATAATATATTGCCTAATGATTTTTAGAGTATGAAAAAACTTATTAAAGAATTAGGTCTTCCGGTGGAAAGAATTGATGTATACAGAGATGGTTGTATGCTATATTGGGGAGATTGTCATGCCCCGGGGGAGTCCCTGTCCGAAGAAATTTCGACAACACTTCCCCCGAACGGCTGACAATCTGAATCATTTCTACATGCACAATATACATCAGCCACAGGCGGCTGGAATATACACACAACCACGCAGTTATATGATACAGCCTACTCGGCCGATACAATAAAAACACAACCACGCAGTTATATGTAAAGCAGCCCACTCGGCTGTACCAAAACCAAAACACAACGGAAAATGACAGAAACCAAATACAAACCATACATAAAACTGCTAGTCGGCTAGGCTTACACAACCAACAATAATACATAATACCACATAACAACTTCAAAACTCCAGAAACAAAACCGGAGTACAAACTAAACACATTGACACATAAAACAAACAAAACATAAATGAAACCGATAGATTTTCTGAGGTGACGTGGGGACCAGCAAACATGATACTCCAAGCGACATCATAACCAACCTGGTACCTGAAAAAGATAGTGTCCACGGGGGTGAGTTCAACAACTCAGCGAATACCAATAGACATGCCTAGTAAGATATATCTAACAACAATAAACATGGAATACAACTTCCTAATCATATATAGGAAATATGCAAAACTGAAAGGTAACTGAGGAAGCTGTACTTACCAGGAACTCCTATCCAGAATAAAAGAGTCATCAAACCAGATACACAATATGCCTCCTGTATGCATGTCAAACAAATGCATCCACCAAAATGCAGCATATAAGTGCAGCAAACACAAGCAAATAAACGCAATAAATGTATATGATGCCAATGACATGGTCACCCCTGACGCCAGTCAGTCATCTCACACACAATGGTGAAACTGAGTGGGTAGGGTTGTGACAACGGTGCACTCTGACGTCACTACTCCTGATGAATGACCGAATGGACGGGATGCTGTCGGAGTACACACATACTCCTACCCCAAATCATAAATGGGGGAGCGCAATGCTCTCATCTCCCGGTACACCATGACGGGAAGGGATCCCAGACGTGCTACCACGCTGCATCACACTACCCATGAGCGGACCAACGGAGCACCGAATAGAGCAAAACTGACATGCTACCACGCTGCGTCACACTACCCATGAGCGGACCAACGGAGCACCGAACAGTGATGAAACTGGCGATATGCTCTACAATAATAGAGCAGCCTATCACGCAGCATGCAATCATGCGAATGGTGCATGAAACTAAGCATGACAATATCCTGAACAAAATCCACATATATATATAAAAATGTGGACCCTAGTATAAGTAAGTCAAATCCACAGATCTAGGGTATACATGCCCTCTATGGTATAACAACCTAGGTCCTGAATATATCCACCTCCATAAAATATGTACTAACAATGTACATGGATCAAAGAAAAAGGTCTAGGTACACAGATCAGGTATGATATAAAAATATAGATACACATGTCAGATAATAAAAATCTAGAGTCTAGTCCTAAACTCAGTAAAGCATGGTATGTCACTTACTCTAGGAACTAAGGTACTAATGGCAATAATCACAAGGTATAAACATGGATACATAACAAGCGACAAAACAGAACATGCTATGGGTATCAAACCGTGACATACCAAAGACAAACATGATCATTGCTTGTAGCTATAAAATACTATGCATGTCCAATTGACAATATCATAAAAGATAAGTCAAGAGGTACCCGCCTCAAATAGAAATGTCCAATCTAGTCCAAATCCAACGTCAAGACGCTCGTCTCGAATCAGTCCTGTAATACATGGTATCCAGATTTAGCTAATTACATATAACTAAATTAGCTAAATCAAATCCTCGAGAAGCCAACATCAATCCAAATTCAATTATAAACTCTAATTGGATCATCCAACTCCTCAATCGACTTTAACTAATCCATACGAATTAGAACTTGCCATAAGCATAATCCATCTAAAATAATCAAATCCAACCATGATCTACATCTAAGATCAAAACCTACATTTAACTATTCAATCACACTAATCATGTATCAACTAGTGATATACTAACCATCTAGTAATCCATATCATCTCCAATTCAACACATACCTAATTCATCAACAATACAAACCAATTTTCCTACTTCTTACCTTAATCCACAGCCCAACAAATCCATAGCAAAGACAACTTGCTGTCGGGACAGAGGTAGCTGTTGGAAATCAAGAAACGCCCTGCAATGCACTGTCTGGATCAAAATGAAGCTAAAAAAATCAACATCCAAACAATAACCAAATTTCCAGAACAACATTAGCACCTTACCTCTTCACTAAACTTCTTCTGTTGGTCCACAACAGGTAGTTGCTGTTGGAAATTGGGGCAGCCGTTGAAAAACCAAATACACAACCGTCGCAATGAATCTATAATTAGAGACCAACATTCTCTGTTAGCATAACCTTCCACCCATCCCAAGTGTTGCTCACGGCAGGACAAAAATCAGAGCACAAAATTGAAAATCAAACCCTCAGCCCTCACCTTCAATGCCACTGCCCGATTACTGCTACCCTCTGTCGCCTTCTCAAGCTCTTGACTTCTGGCGATCTAGGGCATAGTGTCACCAGGGCCGGCGGTGCACAGGGCAGAATGAAGGCAGCCATCGCTCCATATCAGTGGCACGAGGAGGAAGGAAGCTTCGGCGAGGCGTCGGTGGTAGGGCGCCAGCGCTGCTCCGTGCGGCCTCAAGTGGTAGCGGCGCCTGGTGTGGCTCGGGAAGGAGGAGAAGGAGAGGCCGACGCTAGGGCTTGGATGCCGGCGGATCCGGGGTCGGTGTCACGTCGGCTAGAGGAAAGGAATCGGGGCAGAGGCTCTAGGGCAGAGATCGGAAGAAGGGAAAAACACCAGGCTTCCCCACGACCACTGCCTGTGTACCGGAGAGGAGAGGAACAGCCGCGAGGGCAGCGTCGGCACAGGCGTTGGGGAAGAAGAAACCGTCGGAGTGGAGAGGAACGGCGTCGGGGAAAGGAAATGGGCACGGGAGAGGAAAAGAAGAAATAGAAAAAGAAAATAAAAGGAAAAATTTTGACTTTTCGTAGTTTAAATGGGTAGCCAAAATAGGCTTTCCCGGAACCCCATTTTTTATCCCGTAAACGAAGTCGTACGAGCTCCAAAAAATTCTAGAAAAATTTCCAAAAAGTCCTAAAAATTCCCTTATCATTATTCTCCATTTTTGGTATTTTACATTCTCCCCCACTAATAAAAATTTGGTCCCCAAATTTCGTTATCTACCATCCGCAAGCACTAACAACAAATAGAGAGTATAAATGTTGAATGGTAAATTAAATCACATATCTCAAGTGAAAAGATGGGGGTATCGAGCTCGGATAGCATCCTCGAGCTCCCAGGTAGCCTTCTCACCCGAATGATGCTGCCATCCGACTTTAATCAGCCGGATGGTCTTGTTCCGCAACTGACGCTCTTTCCGGTCCAGAATTCGTACCGGAACCTCCTCATAGGTGATGTCAGGCTGAACAGGAACTGAGATATCGGTCAACACATATGTCGAGTCAGATATATACCTCCTCAGCATAGACACATGGAATACGTCGTGAACGCCTGGGTGGATCGCAAATCGAGAGTGATGAGCCTCCTGAATAGCTCCTGTAAGACCGAATGAGACTGAGGTACGCATAATCTACCTTGAAAGTATATAATACCCTCCTCGTCTCATGTGAACTCGGTCTGCTGCCCGGAAGTTATCTGGCTGCCAATGAACTGCAAATGCTGATCACCAACCTGAGCCTCTCGGATCCTCATCCTGATCGATGACTCAGCAACCATGGTAAACAGAATACTCTGCTCTGTCTATCCCTACCCCTCAAGGCCCAACTCGGAGAAACCTTTAATCAAGTCTGTGTCCACAACTCGGTGGTAAGCTAGAGTCCCTCTGGACTTCCTGTCGTGTGCATCGACAACCACATTAGCTTTTCCCCGGGTAATAGCTAAAGGTCCAGACATAATCCTTCAGGAACTTCATCCATCTCCTCTGTCAGAGATTAAGTTCCTTCTAAGTAAACAGATATTTGAGACTCTTATGGTCAGTGAGAATCTCAAATGTAACGCCATATAAATAATGTCACCAAATCTTCAAGGCAAAAATAATGGCGGCACTCCAGATCATGAATTGGGTAGTTCTTCTCAGGCTCCTTCATCTATCGAGAAGCATATGAGAATACTCTACCGTGCTGCATCAAAACAGCACCCAAACCCTGTATAGAAGCGTTGGTGTAATATACGAAGTCATCCTCTCCAGAGGGTAAAAAGCAAAATCGAAATCGACACTAATCTCCGCTTCAACTTCTGAAAGTTGGTCTCGCAATCCTCAGTCCAAGTGAACTTCATGCCTTTCCTGGTCAGGCGTGTAAGTAGCATAACAATCCATGAGAAACCCTCAACGTATCTCCGAAAATATCGAGCCAAACAAAGGAAGTTGCGAGCCTCTTATATAGACTCCGTCTACTCCCAACGGTAACAACCTCTATTGTTGGGATCTTAGATGGCTAGAGGGGGGTGAATAGCCTCTTAAAAAAAACTTAGACAGAGATTTCTACACAAAAACTAGTTAGCACAGCGGAAGTGGAAAACTAAAACGAAGGAAGAAAAACACATACACAGCAGACACAAAGATATACGAGGTTCGGGGATAACTTGCCCCTACTCCTCGGCGTGTCCGTAAGGTGGACGACTCCTTGATCTTCGGTAGATCGTACCCCGGATAACTTCCGGCTAAAGATGTCTCCTTCTCGGTGGAGCAACCTCTCAACAGAGTCTCAAGAAGGATCTAAATTAAAGCACGAGACTTACAGAAACTCGGTGGCAAAGGAGAATAAGAGTGCTTACAACCACGC
Organism: Zingiber officinale; assembly: GCF_018446385.1. Taxonomy (NCBI): domain Eukaryota; kingdom Viridiplantae; phylum Streptophyta; class Magnoliopsida; order Zingiberales; family Zingiberaceae; genus Zingiber; species Zingiber officinale. The sequence goes on from NC_055989.1 coordinate 75,672,397, forward strand.
GAGAATTAGTAGCAGAAAACAGAGATCGCAGTTCACCCGAGAGCTTAAGAACTTCGCACAACAGCACACACTTTTCTTCAAGCTTTCTTTCGTGTTCTGTTCTTGTTTACCTCTCGCTGTTTTTACTGCATCTCAAAAACTGATCTCTGCTGCCACAAATCTGGTCCAAACTGCGCAAATCAGCGCTGCAGCCAATCTCTTTTCCTCCTTCTCTGATTCTCTGAACTCACACCAATGATATCACAGTCAACACTGGCGTCTTCTGAGCTCGAACCAATCCCCAGGAGTCAAGCAGATCGCAGCCAGATCACAGCAGTATCCGTTGATGCCTGAAATGCATCATGCGCCGCTGAAACCAACAGAAAGACCATTTGTCGCATTCCTCTTACGAACTTAATTTGAAATTAGGCTTGGAATGATACCTGTTAACCTGCAAACTCAAAAGCTAACAGAGGATTACATCACATAAATGAACGGATATATCAAAAGCAATGAAGGAATCGCTGATACAACGAACAAATCGAGTGTGGATCGGTCACCGACCGATCACATCGTTGGACCGATCAAAGCACGATCGGTTCGAGATCATTCGATCGGTCGAGTGACCGATCAGATTGAGTGTGGATCGGTCCACGCACCGATCCACCCTTTCTTTCTTTGCGCCTTTCTCCCGATCGGTCTCCCGACCGACGATTGCACCCGCAGTGCATCGAGAAGCCGATCGGTCGCAGATCGATCGATTTCACCGCAGTGCATCGAGTGTCATCGATCGGTCATCGACCGATCCGTGGAACTTAGTTTCCTGGATCGGTCCGCCGACCGATCCATCGATTTCAGGTTCGGATCGGTCGACCGATCCAATGTGCCATTGAAAGTCCTCTTTCTGACTTAATCCGGAGAACGAGCTATCGAGCCCTCTCCGACTTCATCCGGTCCAGAGAACAAGCTACCGAGCCCTCTCTGACCTAGTCCGGAGAACGAGCTACCGAGCCCTCTCCGACTTCGTCCGGTCCAGAGAACGAGCTACCGAGCCCTCTCTGACCTAGTCCGGAGAACGAGCTACCGAGCCCTCTCTGACCATTCCGTGCCAAGTCACCATACTTGGACTTTTCCTGCCAAGCTCCTTCTTGACTTTTCCGTGTCCTCACTGGATTTCTCCTTTCGGCTTCACTCACCGTGACTTTCTCCCAACCGATCAACCTCGATCGAGTCATTCGAGTTTAAACACTATCTCGATACAAATTTAAATCATGTCAACATCAAAACAAATGTGTCGATCGTATCAACAATCTCCCTTTGTTGTTTGACAACACGATTTAAGTTTAGATCAGAATTGTTCAAATTTTCATAATTTTAGGGGAATCAAGATCCTCCCCCTAAGACGGATACAACACTATGTGAGGGTCTTCACATTTGCATTCATCTAAACTTAGTTATCTTCTCCCCCTTTGTCAAACACCGAAAAGGTGCGAATAAGGTAAGATAACTTAAAGAACTCCCCCTTAACCCTTACTGTCTGGTTCTTAAAGCACTGAGAATTCCCTCTAAGTGTATTATAAGACAATAATAAGGAAATAAAAGACAAACAAGACATGCAAGTGAACAGCATACTAATAACGGATAGAAAATGAAATATAATAAAGAGCAAGCAAATATAAAACTGAGTACCATAAATACATGAGTAGCATCAGAAGTGCAAACATCCAGGTCAGTCATAAAGACTAACAAATAACATCCAAAATACAGACAGTCAACAAACAAACTGTATCAATCAACATCCTCACACTGAGGAACATCACCATCATCGGCAGGAGGGGTGAAATCCTGAGGCGGCACGCTGGAGGATGGATAGCCTGGGTAAGACTGCGGAGGCGGGTAGCGTGCCATCCATCCGAGTAGCAACTGCTGTGTCACCACCTGATGACTGCGCATATCATCGAAACGCTGGTCAATATGCCCGCGCAGGTCATCATAGCGCTGGTCTATCCGAATACGCAAGCCATCCAGCTCAGCAGATATCATCTCATCATGCCGATCAAAACGGCTCTCCAGCTCGGCGATCAGGATCGTCCTCTCCATCAGCAGCAGCAGGAGGAGCAGCAACAGGAGCAACCTGTCGTGGAGGTCCCCGTGGTAACTCACCCAAAGCTCTCCCATCCTTCCACTGAACACCCCCATTTTGTCCAATGATGCCAGACTTGGAAAATGCCCGTTTCCCAAGTCGGCAATCCTGCCTGACCATTTTGACTACCCTACCCTTAGACACATCAACCTGAAGGGTCTCGAGCCAATCAGTAATTATATGCCCATAAGGCATATAAACAGTGGAGCCGCTGGGCCGAGAATATGAAATGATCGAAGAGTAGATGCTGGACATAATGTCAAAGTCGAGACGCCGACGTAACCCATAAAGCATCAAACAATGATAGGGTCGGATCTCAGCAAGAGGTTTGGATGTAATTGGAAGAATACAGTTTGTGACTATCTTAAAAAGAATATAGTCAGGGGCAGATAGTCGTAGGGCAGCAAGAGTGGGAAAGTCAACATCCAACTCATCTAGGTCATCTGGTCTAGGATGACCGAAGAAGTACTCATAGATGGAGTCAGGTGAGACATCAAGTGGAGGACGTAATGATTCTGGTAAATCAGGATAAATTGAGAAAAGATCCCCCGTACACATCCGGCAGCCTAGATACCCAAAAAATTCTCTGATGGAGAAATCGATAGATCTTTTAGCGACTCGAGTTTTATAAACACCATCACTGTTCTGATGAAGATTATTATAGAACTCAGAAACTAGGTCAAGGTTGATGTCCCTCTCTAAGTAGACTACCGAGTCAAGTTTAAAATAGGCTAGGGTTTCGGACACAGAAGGACAAAATTCATCCATATACTTGCGATCCACAGATCGACATGGAAGCAGCTTGAATGTCCTCTGTTGAAATGCTTGCTCAAAATGGCGGTTTGGGAATCTACTAGAACCAGCTGGTTGGGGTCGAGAGGGAGCAGGAGACTTGGTTTTCTCAGCTGGGGTCTTAGAAGAACTCTCACCGGCTGCCTTCTTCCTAAATAGATAAAGATTTGGACACGGTCGGGGCAAATGGGAGTCCACGGGAGCCACACAGAGAGAACCGAGACAACACACATAGAGAAAATGTGAAAAGAAGCTAGAACGCTAAGAATGAACAAATCTCGGGAGAAAGAAGAGTTACCTGGGCGCCATTGTAACCTGCGACTTTTAGAAGATGATGGGTCGAGAAGACGGGAAGAAAAGAGGGGCGTCGGCTAGGTTATGAGTTGGTCGGCTAGGGTTTTGAGAAGGAAGAAGATCGGGAAGAGAGTGGGTCGGGAGGTGTTAATGAGGGGATAGTGCACAGTGTGATCTGATCGGACGGCTGTCCGAACAGAGAAATCCTGACCGATCAGGAAACATCCTGATCGGTCAGTGACCGTCCTGATCGGTCGTGGAGACCGATCAGGGATCTTCCTGATCGTTCCTTGGACCGATCAGATGTGGATCAGTGGGCTGCGATTTGTGCCGGTGTCTCCTGATCGATCCCTGGATCGATCAGTGAACTGTCAGGAATTTCCTGTCCTGATCGGTCGTGGAGACCGATCAGGTATCGTCAAATCTCCTGATCGATCGTGGAGACCGATCAGATATCGAATGAGCTCTACTGATCGGTCGTAGAGACCGATCAGATATCGGCCTGATCGGTCCCTGGACCGATCAGTGTCTGATAATCCTGAAATTCTGATTTCAGTAACTGAAATTTTTGAGCCGTTGTTGATCGAGAATTCTGAGAAGTTCAACAACTAAGAATTCAGAACCTCCCAAATTCATAACCTAGAACCTAAGGATCAACACCCACAATTGTGTTAAAAAAAAATGAACTCTTATGGCCTGAGCGTGTTTAGAGCCCGAAAGTTTCAGACTTCAAAACCCAAAAACTCAGACATTTGGAATCTTAGAGTTCCAATCTTAGAGAACCTTATAAAACTATTACCTATAGTGAACCAAGGTATTAGTTAAGACCTAGGATTGCTATGATCAGTTTCAAGTTTGTCAAAATATAAACAACTTGTCCTAATTTTCAATCAAGGCATGTTAAGTGTCAATCAAAAATATCAATCAACAAATCAACCATCAACTATAATTGGATAATTTCTAGGCAAAGGTCCAACCAAGATTCCTTGATTGGAATATATGAGTAAGATCAAGGAACCAATTACACATGAATTATGTAATGGTGTTCCCCATACTCAATTAATGTCTCTTCAACCTAATTATTCAAGAGATGCATGATACATTTTGAATAATTTGGTTGTTCCTAGCATCTCACCCCATTTATAGCAAACAAAAATATTTTGTTAAACCTTATAGTTTGTGTGAGATGTTCCCAAATTGCCCAAAATCATTCCCAATTTCTTTTGTCATTTTAATTTGTCCTTATTGATCATGATGAAGTCCTAATGACTTAAGGAGCCAAACACATCCCCAACTCCCTCCTTAAATGACTAAATTCATTTTCCGGAAGGGGTTTGGTGAAAATGTCGGCTAGGTTTGACTTTGACTCCACATATGTGAGCACAATGTCACCCCTAGCTACGTGATCTCTAATGAAGTGATGACGCACTTCAATGTGCTTGGTCCTTGAATGATGGACTGGATTTTTAGTTAGGTTGATCGTGCTAATGTTGTCACATAGCACTTGTACACCCTTATAAGAAAGTCCATAATCCTCTAGGGTGTGTATCATCCATAACAATTGTGATACACTCTCTCCCATGGCAATATATTCAGCATCGGTCGTGGAGAGGGCAACACAATGTTGCTTCCGACTTGACCAACTAACTAATGATGAACCTAAGATTTGGCACCCCCCCCTATTGCTTTTCCGATCCAATTTGCACCCAGCATATTCGGAATCGGTATAGCCTATCAAGTCAAAAGACTCTGTACGAGGGTACCATAGACCTACTCGAATTGTGCCCTTAAGGTATCTCAATATTCTCTTAACTGCAATTAAATGAGATTCCTTGGCACAGACTTGATACCTAGCGCACATGCCCACAGCAAAGAGTATGTCCGGTCGACTAGCTGTGAGATATAGAAGACTACCAATCATGCTTCTATATTGCGTTAGATCAATTGGTTTCCCACTCTCATCATTGTCAAGGCGAGTGTTTGTCGCCATTGGAGTGGACACTTCCTTAGAGTCACTCATATTGAATTTTCTAAGCATCTCTTGAGTGTATTTCGTCTGATGGACATAAATGCCATCTCGAGTTTGTTTGATTTCAAGTCCAAGGAAGAATGTCAATTCTCCTACTAGACTCATCTCAAACTCACTTTCCATGTGAGAAATAAATTCATTCAAATAGCCCTTGTTATTCGAGCCACAAATTATGTCATCGACATAAACCTGGGCTACAAAAATATTTTCACCATCTCTACGCAGAAATAGTGTTGGGTCTATTTGGCCTCTCACAAAACCCTTTTCTAGTAAATATGTTGACAACCTTTCGTACCAAGCTCGTGGTGCTTGTTTAAGCCCATAAAGTGCTTTCTTGAGCTTGTACACGTGGTTTGGAGCTTCGGTATTCACAAACCCCGGTGGTTGTTCAACATAGACTTCTTCTTTAATAAAACCATTTAAGAAGGCAGATTTAACATCCATTTGATAGAGTTTGAAACCTCTATGTGCAGCAAAAGCTAGCATCAAACGAATGGACTCTAATCGGGCCACGAGAGCATAGGTCTCATCATAATCGAGACCTTCGACTTGACTATAGCCCTTGGCTACAAGTCTTGCCTTGTTTCTTACAACTTCTCCCTTTTGATTTAACTTATTTTTGAAGACCCATTTAGTTCCAATAATGGTGGTCTTTTTCGGTCTAGGAACCAAGTCCCACACTTGACTCCTTTCAAATTGACCTAACTCATCTTGCATAGCTAAGATCCAATCAGGATCGTGCAATGCCTCATCAACTATTTTTGGTTCAATCTCTGAAATCAATGCGACTTCATTAGATTCATTTCTAAAGAATGACCTAGTCCTAACCCCTTGTTGGATGTCTCCCACAATTTGATCTTGGGGATGACTAGTGGCTAACCTAGACTGCCTTGGTGTTGGCGGTGCCTCATGAGTGGTCTCACTCGGCACAGGCAAGAACTCAATATCAGGCAAAGGATCAGATTGAGTTCTTTGTTGCCTTTGCTCATCAACATCAGAGTCAACTTCGACTCGTTCTTCATTTTGATCATTCAAACTTAGATTTCTAAGTCCAAATTGAATTTCTCCTACATCCCTTGGTTGATCATTTAAGTTAGGGATTTCTTCAAAGGCTACATCAGAGGACTCTTCAATCAATTTGGTCCTATTGTTGTAGACTCGATAGGCTTTGCTGGTAAGAGAGTACCCGACCAGTATCCCTTGATCAGCCTTAGCCGTGAACTTCCCAAGATGGTCCTTGGTGTTCAAAATAAACACCTTACAACCAAACACCCTAAGATGTTTAATTGTAGGTGGTTTCCCAAACCAAAGTTCATGGGGAGTCTTTCCTAAAAACCTATGAATTAAAACTCGATTTTGCACATAGCAAGCTGTATTCACAGCTTCAGCCCATAAGTAGCTCGGTAGTGAGTACTCATTGAGCATGCTTCGTGCGGCTAAGACTCGGTTCTTTCTCTCCACAACCCCATTTTTGTGGGGTCCTTGGAGTAGAGAACTCATGCCTATCTCCCTTTTCTTGACAAAACTCTAGAAACCTATGATTTTGGAATTCCCCACCATGATCACTTCTAATGGTTTTAATTGTTGTAGATTTTTCATTTTCAGTTCTTTTACAAAAGGAAATAAAATATCTATAGTTTGGTCCTTATGTTTCAAAAAGAAGGTCCATGTGTATCTAGTAAAATCATCAACGATTACCAAGCAATATCTACTTCCATTCAATGATATTACACTACTGCAATCAAATAGGTCCATGTGCAATAAATCTAAAGCAGTAGATGTACTTACAATGCTTTTACCTTTATGAACACCTTTTGTTTGCTTACCCTTTTGACATGCATCACATAGTTTGGTCTTGTGGTACTTGATGCTGGGTAAGTCTCGCACTAATCCTTGGTTGGCCAACTTCCGGATGTTCTTCATGTTTACATGTGCCAACCTTCTATGCCATAGCCAAGACTCTTCTTCTTTTGACATGAAACACTTAATCAAAGCATTAGTAGCACTTTTAAACGATACTTGATAAATATTATCAACCCTTGTGCCTACTAGTACCGTGTCAAGTGTGTCAATGTGTTTAACCAAACATTGACTTGAATGAAATTCAATTGTGTAACCCGTATCACACAATTGACTGACACTTAGGAGATTAAAAGTCATCCCCTTGACTAGAAGGACATTTTTGATATGGAGACATTCGGATATATGAATGTCTCCAACTCCTACAACCTTAAGACTACCATTGTTACCAAATGACACATTACCTCTATTTTTGTTTTGAATGGTAGAAAATAGTGACTTGTCCCCGGTCATGTGCTTGGAGCATCCACTATCAACAAACCAAGTTGATAGACGCTCCCCCTTTACCAATGCCTACAAGACACGAAAGATAGATGTTTTAGGTACCCAAATCTTGGGACCTAATGCATCTACAATGAAAGACTTAGGCACCCATGCCTTTGTTACCTTCTTCCTAGTCTCATGAACCCTAGAAACATGCGATCTATGAAATTGGGTTCTTGACACTAAAGAAATAAAACTAGACTCCTTAGGTTGGTATCCTAATCCAGCCTTGTTGTAGACCGCCCTTTGGGCATTTAGAATCATATCTAATGTCTTGGAGCTAGTTGAGAATTTCTCAAGCATTTTCTTGAGTTTCTCAACCTCACCCTTCAAGGCTTTGTTTTCATCTTCAAGGAGCTCTAGATGTAGATCATCAACCTCATCTTCTCTAAGAGCTCTCAAGTTCTCTACTTCTTCTTTTAATGATTTATTTTCTGTTTTTGATTTTTTAAGGGAAGTAGACAAATGTGCAATTGTTTTATAACACTTTTCTAAATGGGGAGAGGTTACCTCTTCATCATCCGAAGATGATGAAGTCGCGGCTGAAGAGCTTGAGTCCTCACTCTCGGACTCGGACTCCTCTCTTGCCATGAGGGCTAACTGCCGTGTACTCTTCTCCCTCTTCTCTTCCTCAGATGAACTTGAAGAAGACTCATCCCATGTAGCTTTTAGAGCCTTCTTCTTCTTGACTCTTTCCTCCTTCTTTTTGGCTCGTTCCTCCTTCCTTTTTAATTTCGGACACTCGCTCCGATAGTGTCCCTTTTTGCTGCACTCATAACATGTAACATTAGTTTTGTCAATATTTTGTTCACTAGGTTTACCTTTCCCTTTGTATCTTCTGCTCCTTCTCATGATTCTTCTCACGAAGTTGGCCATCTCGCTTGATGATGATTCACCTTCATCATCGGACTCGGAGGAGGATGAAGATGAAACAATTTCTTTCTCCTTCTTCTTTTCTTTCTTCCTTCTTCCCTCCTTGCTCTTTTCTTCTGCAACCAAAGCAATACCTTTCTCTTTTTGCCCTTTGTTAGCAAGTTCATGTAATTCCATTTCACAAAAAAATTCATCTAACTTAACAATGGAAAGATCCTTGGATACCTTGTAGGCATCCACCATAGATGACCACAAGGCATTCCTAGGAAAAGCTTTTAGAGCATACCTTACGAGGTCACGGTTTTCTACTCGTTCATCCACCGAATGGAGACCATTGATGATCTCCTTGAACCTTCCATGTATCTCACTTACAGTTTCATTTTCCTTCATGACAAGGTTCTGTAGTTGGTTTAGGAATAAATCCCTCTTGGCGATCCGAGAGTCTCGAGTCCCTTCTTGGAGCTCGATGAGCTTGTTCCATAGATCCTTCGCACTTGTGAAAGGACCAACCTTGACAAGTTGATCCTTGGCTATCCCACATTGCAAAGTGACAACCGCCTTGGCATCGGCTTGTCCCTTGCGAGTTTGCTCGGTTGACCATCTCGATGAGTCAAGTTCCTTACCTTCTTCATCCTTTGGTGGTGAGAATCCCTCCTTGACGGAGAACCACATGGAGATATCGGTCTTGAGGTAATACTCCATGCGGCTTTTCCAGTATTGAAAATCTGCTCCATCGAAATAAGGTGGACGGTTGGTGCTGAGTCCCTCCTTCATGGCCATTGTTTAGCTCTTTGGGTTGTTAAGCCGTAATGAAGAGCACCAGGCTCTGATACCACTTGTTGGGATCTTAGATGGCTAGAGGGGGGTGAATAGCCTCTTAAAAAAAACTTAGACAGAGATTTCTACACAAAAACTAGTTAGCACAGCGGAAGTGGAAAACTAAAACGAAGGAAGAAAAACACATACACAGCAGACACAAAGATATACGAGGTTCGGGGATAACTTGCCCCTACTCCTCGGCGTGTCCGTAAGGTGGACGACTCCTTGATCTTCGGTAGATCGCACCCCGGATAACTTCCGGCTAAAGATGTCTCCTTCTCGGTGGAGCAACCTCTCAACAGAGTCTCAAGAAGGATCTAAATTAAAGCACGAGACTTACAGAAACTCGGTGGCAAAGGAGAATAGGAGTGCTTACAACCACGCGAGAATTAGTAGCAGAAAACAGAGATCGCAGTTCACCCGAGAGCTTAAGAACTTCGCACAACAGCACACACTTTTCTTCAAGCTTTCTTTCGTGTTCTGTTCTTGTTTACCTCTCGCTGTTTTTACTGCATCTCAAAAACTGATCTTTGCTGCCACAAATCTGGTCCAAACTGCTCAAATCAGCGCTGCAGCCAATCTCTTTTCCTCCTTCTCTGATTCTCTGAACTCACACCAATGATATCACAGTCAACACTGGCGTCTTCTGAGCTCGAACCAATCCCCAGGAGTCAAGCAGATCGCAGCCAGCAGTATCCGTTGATGCCTGAAATGCATCATGCGCCGCTGAAACCAACAGAAAGACCATTTGTCGCATTCCTCTTACGAACTTAATTTGAAATTAGGCTTGGAATGATACCTGTTAACCTGCAAACTCAAAAGCTAACAGCACAGAGGATTACATCACATAAATGAACTGGATATATCAAAAGCAATGAAGGAATCGTTGATACAACGAACAAATCAGAGTGTGTGGATCGGTCACTGGACCGATCAGGCAACAGTCTGATCGATCGAGACCATTCTGATCGGTCGTAGTGACCGATCAGATTGAGTGTGGATCGTCCACGCACCGATCCACCTCTTTCTTTCTTTGCAGTCTTTTCTCCGATCGGCCTCCCGACCGATCAGATTGCACCCGCGTGCATCGAAGCCGATCGGTCGCATCGATCGATTTCACCAGGTGCTACCGAAGTGTCATCCGATCGGCCATCGACCGATCCGTGGAACTTGTTTCACCGATCGGTCCGTCGACCGATCCACGATTTCAGTTCGGATCGGTCTACCGACCGATCCAATGTGCCATTGAAAGTCCTCTTTCGATTAATCCGAGAACGAGCTATCGAGCCCTCTCCGACTTCATCCGGTCCAGAGAACGAGCTACCGAGCCCTCTCTGACCTAGTCCGGAGAACGAGCTACAGAGCCCTCTCCGACTTTGTCCGGTCCAGAGAACGAGCTACCGAGCCCTCTCTGACCTAGTCCGGAGAACGAGCTACCGAGCCCTCTCCGACTTCGTCCGGTCCAGAGAACGAGCTACCGAGCCCTCTCTGACCATTCCGTGCCAAGTCACCATACTTGGACTTTTCCCGTGCCAAGCTCCTTGGACTTTTCACCAGATGTCTTGACCCATCTGGATTTCCCTTGCCTGGCTTCACTCACCAGGACTTTCCCTCCCAACTGATCAACCTCGATCAGTAGTCATTCTGAGTTTAAACACTATCTGATACAAACTTAAATCAGTGTCAACATCAAAACAACAGCCAGGTCAGACTGTATCAACATCTATCTCCTGTGGAACCACGGTATACTCCTACCGGTGATTGTGTGTCTCAAACATCTCACAGAAGACAACCAAAATACGCACTACTGATCTTCACATATAGACATTTTTGTCGAAACATCTCTAGAACTATGTGAAGATGGTGTACGTGATACACCTCAGATCAGGAATAAAACATCACATCGTCAATAACGATAACGAATTCTGATCCAATATCCTAGGGATACCCAAATCATCGAGTCCATGGAAACATCTAAGGCTCCGCAAGGCCTAATGGTAACACCAAGACACATAATGTCTGTATCACAAGCATTCCTAACCATAAGATCCTCGACAACAAGTCAGGAATCTGATCACCAACGATATAAATCATCTAAGAATAAATCCTCCAGTGTGAGAGCAACACTCCATCATAAGAAATACCACATATGTGGGAGCAACACTCTACCACAAACAATCCGTAATATGTGGGAGCAACGTTCCACCACAAACAATCTGTAATATGTTGGAGCAACGCTCCACCACAACAATCTAAAATATGTAAGAGCAACGCTCTACCACAAACCAACAATAATATGTGGGAGCTCCGCTCTACCACAAACGATCCATAAGTGTCCAAGGCACCTAACTATCCAACTAGAGGCTGCACGAGATCACTCAACCACATATCACTGTGGGCAGCCAAAGGTATAACAATCCAGCAATCAAATCAAACTCATCATCAAATCTATCAACATCGTAGTGAGTCACCCACTGATAAGAAAATGGGTTGATAGGGCAATCCAACAAATGACATAATGCAGACAGTCCACATCCTGCATTCAACATAAGTAGAATCATCATGCTGCTACCAACAATACACCTGGCATATGTGCTCACACAACATATGTATGATAGACATAATTGGTGTTAACTTTTTTGCATGTCACAAGGCACTCCAAATTAATAAAGATTGGGATCCATTTAAGCTAAAGACAAGCATTGTAGTAAGGAGTCCCAAGTCGTATTTTTTTCTTTCCAAGGGTAACTAATAAATGTGTGAGTACTCTAGAATTGATTCACATGAAATTCTCTCGTAAACAAGGTCAATTAAACACTTCTTCTGGATTCATTTTACATCTAAATTCATCTAAGTTTCAAAATTGAACTAATTTAACCAAGAATAAAATCCAAGGAAAGCTAATCTTATCCAAACATTCTCCACTGTATTTATCAATTCAGCATTAATCAAGCATCTTTGAATCAAATTCTTCAACTAGTAAATAATTCAATCCTTCACATGATCCACAACAATTAACTGAGGATACAATCATCTCACATTAAACATCTAAAATAAAATCTACAATTCAGTGATAATAAATCCAATTCATTGAATAAATGTTTCCAAAGCTGAAACAAAGAAGAAATAACAAGGAAAATTACATCCACTCTAACTGTGAGAACTAAATGTAAACATGTGGATGTCTGACCTAGAATAATGAAATGATACCATGTATCTACTGAACAAGAAACTAAACTACAAAAATTCGAAATAGAGATAAGAATTACAACTACTTATGTAGCTCAAACAAGATTGGAATTGCAAAAGTGCAACGAAATCAGGGGTTTCAAGTAAAGAAATAGGAACAAATTTGCAGGAAATAAATTCTAACAGAATGAAATAGAAAAGGAACAAGGAATCTGAACACAAAATCTGAAGAAACAAAAATGTAGAAATAATAAATTGCAGAATTAAATTCTAAGCCATCTTCTAATCAAATCTACTCTTCTAATGAGTCTTTCATTGCCGTCACACAAGAAATCTACATGAAGAAGGAGCTTTCGAACACTAACTCAGTACAATCTCATCCAACACTAAAGAAATCCTTCCCGGAAAAGCTGGTAAAGATTAACACTGCCAAGCTTGAAATTCTGCAGATCTGGAATCGAAATTCTCTGGATCGATGCTCTCTGATGGAGGGCAAGCCACTGTCAACAGAGAAACACCTCTGCTGATGGCAGAAATAGAGGAATTGAACAAATCTGAGCTTCGGAGAGGAAATCGCCGGCGCGTGCAGAGGATCAAGATTTGGAAGCCAACGGATGAAAGTTCCAACGCCAATGAGACTCACTGAGAAGTAGATCTGGAAGAGGATGGGGAACACCGGCGTCGCAGCGGAGAAGAAGATGGCACTGTGGAGAAAATCGCGACGCCGAGCTCAAGCACTGTAGCTTCTCACGCGGGTTTTAAATCTCCTCAGATTTGATCCAACGGCTGAGACGCTTCGGAGCTTGATCAACGGTGGGAAATGGCCTTAAATTCAATCCAACAGTACTGATCTTCATCTACGGTCTAGATCTGCTCCTCATTAGGTTGGATGAGCCGGATCTTCAATGGATGACTCCGATCTCTCCAATCTTCAATGGACAATCCATAATGCTCAAAGGTTTGATCACCTTGTTAAGCCCTTGATTTGAGCCCAAATGCGGTCTGATTTGATCGGGTCCATGACCCTTTTGATGCCTACAAAATAATAAACAAATATTAGCATCAAATACCATGAAAATAGGCAAATTTGCAATTAGGTCCAAAATCATATGCAATTATGAAATATGGTGTAAATGTGAGATTAAGCTATAAAATGATCATTAAAATGTGCATTATGAATTAAGATAATATAGCCAAAATCATGGTTATCAAATCCCCCACACTTAATCTTGGACGTCCCGTTCAAGTCAAGAAAACTTAAAATCATCTCCATATAAATTCCCCTAGCAATACCTAGAAGATAGTAAAAGATAATTAACTAAGATCATCTAAAAGATCACAAACAATCATGAATACAATTCAAATAATAATCAGTAGGTATGGTGGTTTCAATCCAATTGAAAAATTAAGCAAGTTGCAATCTCACAAGGAATTTATCTATTCTAGCCCTCACACTCAAACATGTATTAGTGGAGCTCTCTCAATGCAACTCACAACATTTCACTACCATAAGCTTGCTTATTTTCTACTTCTCCACCACCATAGAACATAGCATACATGAATCAAAAGGATTTTATCAACAAGAATTGAAATAGAAGCAAAAAAAACAATTGAAATGGATGAAATAGGCAAAAGAAAAGGCATTAATGAAGAAAATGAGAAGATAAGAGTATTGGAGGAATATACTTGATGAGTTGACCATTTTGATGTGTAAAGAAATGAATACCATTTGTTTTTATCAATTCAAAATGCCAAGCTAAACTCCCCTTCAATTTAATAGCAAACCGCAAATCTTGATACTCTTCCTTCACACTTGATACTCTTGATTTGCCAACAAAAATTTTCCTTTACATTGTTTTCCACTTCAATTTCAGCAATTTGAAACAAAAACAAACTCACATTAGCTAATTGAAAATAGCTCCCTCCCCCACACTTAAATTGTTGGCCGTCTCGGGCAATAAAACTCCATTCAAACCAATTTGATTTCCAATGTCTCGATACTCTCTAAGTCACTGCTTTTCTTCTCTTTAAAATCTTCATTCTGAATTTTTTTTTTCTATTTTTGTTTTGGCAGATTCAAAATCAGGCTTTCGTTTCCTTGAATTAGTGATGTTACTAATCAAAAGTAGCATAGACATTTAGCACTCAATGTGCACTTGATAATACATAGGTTTCATTTCTTCTGCATTCTTTTTCCATTTCAGAAACTGTACCCTTAGTTTTAAGCTTCAAAACTATAATTTCAGCAGTAATAGATTTCAATACAGAAATTGTGAGTTGTCTTAACAACATTACAAAATCCATTTCCAACCTTTGCATTTCTGTTTTAAACTTGGCTCCACGATTTTGTTCACTTTCACAGCTGGTACCTCAAATCTGCAATCACTACTACTGATTCCAAAACTGTTCAAGACTAACTAGAATCCAAATCTTGATACTAAGTCTTTGAACTAATTTTCCAAACCTTATTGTTGAATTATTGAAAATCTATTAATCACAACTCATCAGCACTTGAGATTTATTACATTCAGATTTAAGAGTCCAAGGAATTCCAGGTTTTGGATAATTCGAAGCTAAAACACTCATTGTCAATAAGAGAACAAAACTTAACTAATGTTTTTAACTAGTATGAAAAGAATTCAACACAAAGCATTTCAAGCTAAACATCAACTGCAAATTTGTTTCTCTGCTGCCTCAACTTCTTCAGTTCTTCCCTTCTATATATACATATTTTTTCTGTGGACAATTCGCATGAAGAGGAATGCTACTCGTCAATGAGATAATAAAGGCTTTGCTCAAGTATTTTACCAATATAAGAGCCCTCTTTCTCACTGAATTCAGTTCCGGAACTGAATCTTGGCACACCATTGATGTTGCGTCTTCCTCTTGCTACTGCTTCTAAGTTTTTCACACTTTACTGCTTTTCACTAGCACTTCCTGTTTTGTTCTGTTTCCTTGAGAATTAATTACCTATAGCATTCTGCAATTTCATAGAATTTAACATAGTGTATCAAGATTTGGAATTCCAAGCCATTCTAGTATGAGAACTGAATAGTTGAACTTGTCCATGTTCATCATTTAGCATTCAATCAACAAAAACTCGAATTCAATCTATTTCTAATCAGAACATGAGTGACAAGATATGTACAGATGCTGTTCTATGAATAGTGTTCCTGTTTTGTATCAAATTCACATCACATAACCTCCAAATATTCAAATTTCTTTACCTCTGTCCTCTTCAGATCCCTATCAAATTATCCTTCAAAGAATTTCGGAATTAAGCACTCAAGCTTGCTATAACACAATTTCCAAAATTGCACAGAATCTGCACAAAAAATCTGGTTGCAATTTCATTTCACTCTCTGAATTCTCTTAAGGAATGAAGCCTTGAAGCTTCAATCCCAATGGATCATCTCAGTTTATTTTCTACAAATGAAAGCTTGACATCAATCTAATTCCAATATGGAAACTTAGCCAAAATAAAAAACTACAAACATATCAATGCTGATCAATTCCAGAATTCTGCCTTAACCTCACTGATTAGAGCAACACTCTGAAAAATACAGTTGGAAAAGGGTCTTGAATAAAATAAGAATCCATTTGTTACATAAGGTATAAGATCTTCACTAGATATCTCACTGAATTAATAGATGTCAATAAGAAATTGACATAGCTTCTTATATTTGATACATCTTGATACCAAGTCACAGCATTTCTCAACTTCTGAATTATGCAAAACTCAAATTTCAGTTCCATTTCAGATTCAACAGCAGATTTCAGAACTTGCAACTAGAAATTTCTGAAACTGACAACTTTTTTTTTTCTTCAAAACTTAATGCTTCAATGACAAGAGATTTACATCCAGAACTTAGCCCACAGTAGTCTAAATTTTAAATCACATGAGACTTGAGAAGAAAGAAATGCTACTTGTCCTTGAGTAAGCAAAAACTTCACTTGGTCTTTACACTTATTCAGAAACTTGCCACTGAATTCCACTGCTTCCTTCTGCATTCTATTCATTTCTGATTTACAGATTCAAAATTTTTTTTTTCTGTCTAACAGCAACCATTTTCAGCCTACTTCCAATTCTTCGTCAATGCCCTGTTAATACAATCTTGAAATTTTCTGCTGTAAAACTCAATTTCAGAAATTAGTAGATCAGATTCTGAATTCGGAAAGTGAACAATCAGAAATCTCAATTCCCTGTATCAAAATCTGAAAACAGCAAGAACTTCTAGTATATTTAGCACATCAACTTTTCATTTCAACAATTGTCTCCAAGAGTTTGAATGTATCAACATAGTATCAATTCTTAAAATTCAAATCAATTGTAACTAGCTCTTGATATGATAAAACTCAAGAAATGAATTCATTTAGCATACAATCTTAAGAGCACCTCATTCATGGCAATATTTGAAGCATTTTCTTTTCCAGAACAGTAGCATTCCAACTTTAAAAACCTTAAGCATTTAACTCCATTATATCTTCCCAAAACTTTATCTTTGGCTTAAAGTTGAATCCCAACATTAACAAATAGATCCAAACATTCAAAAACATTATACACTTCCCCCACACTTAATCCTTGTCCATCTAGTCAATACAACTCATCAAGAATTCAACCAATACTCCCAATGAAATAATGACAAGCAAGGATACTCAAGAATTCAAATTCTAGATGAAAATGTATAAAGAAAATTGTGAGGAATGGACTTTGAAAGTATGAAGGGAAACAAAATTGACAAAATCTTCAATTTTCATGCATACATATGCTATTATGACTTTGAAAAGAAACTAAGCAAGTTCTAGAGTTCAATTGTTGTAAGTACATGCCACACAAAAGAAAATATAATAGTGTATAGGCTTAAAGTGGTCCTCTCTAGGTAATATTCATGCAATCATGCCTAATTGATCAAATTAGAATCCACCACCAAATTAACCAATATCATGCAAGAAAAGCATCCAATCATGTTAAATGGCCTAAAATTGATGATCAAATTTAAGAAGCTTTTACCATCTTAAAAATATTACTAGAAACTTCCATGGAGGATTTATTAAAAATAAAATGCTATGTACTAAACAAAATTGCAAAATATGAAAGAAAAGTGTGGAAGTAAAATGCAAATGTAAGTATGAAACTAAAGAAAGTCTCATCAAAAAGAATTTATTAACAAAGCATGAATTAAAATGAAAGATTAAGCAAAATTAGAACCAACTCCCCTTTAATTTCGGCGGTCGAAGAAGATTTAGCAACAAAATCCACACCGGGAATGGAGTACTTTTGGTTGCAATTAACTTCTTTTTATTGACCATTTTTCCATTGCAAATTCTCTCTGGAGGTCTGAGGCGGTTCAGTGTAAGCATCCACTCCGGAAGCTTGTGTTCTCCTACAACATCAATCAAAGAAAACGTCTCCCACATGCATGTGGGGTAAAAAGAAGATAGGAGAATATTAGTGTGGGTAGAAAATTTAGCAAGAAATGAATCACAACTAATGAAATCAATGAACGGTACCTCTATTAAATTTTCTGTTGAATCATAAATAATACTCACCTTTTCTTCTTGAACGGTACCTGGAGTGGTGATTGTTACCTCCTCTTCATCATGTAAATGCTCAAGCTCTGGTTCTGTTGAATGTTCATCCTCATGTAGTGATTCTTGGGTGCTTGGCTCTATAGCACAAGTCCCTACACTCTCTTCATCATCATCAGGTGATTCTTGAGGTAATGCTTCCAGTAAGCATTCCCCTACACTTAGATCATCTTCAAAAACATGTTCAGAACCTGAATCACTAACAACATCTTCAACAACAAAATCATTAGGATCAGAAATTTGCATAATGACATAATCATCACAAAAAATATTAGAAAAATTATGTGAATTAATGGAAGTAGGGTCAGGCCTGACAGAATCGCTACTTTCCATCTCTCCACTGGAATTCTGTGCTTGCAGCTGATTGATGGTTGATGCAATTTGATCTATCTGACTCTGTATGTTCTGAATCCTTGAAAATTGTTGTTCTTGATTCTCACTCATTTGTTGCATAATCTCCTTGAGTTTCCATGTTGACTCATCCATCTGAGGATCATTTTGTTGAAAGAATTTGGCATAAATGATGTTGAAACTTCTTGGAACCCATATGAACTCTGGTAGACTGGATATGGCTCAATAAATGGTCCTTGTGCACTTTCATACCTGAAACATGAATTATCCACCCAATTAACATTAAAACCATTAGAAAATAATTCATACCTATTTTGTTGATCCATGTTTGGGTAAAACTGATACTCAGGCTGAAAATGATAATTCTCCATTCCACCTCCAAAATTCTGAAAATATGGATCTATGCTAAAGAAATCTCCTGTTCTTCACTACAACACTAGAAATCAATGTTAGAAGACTCTAGAGCATAAAGTTTCAAACACATGAAAGTATAAACAGTAAAAGCACTTAAAAATTCAAGAATAAACCAACATGGAAATACAAAAAGAAATAAGCAATCAAATCCAATCAACATGCTAACAAAATAAAATCACTCAATGATCAATCTAAAATAAACACACACTACTAGTTAGATCCCCGACAACGGCGCCAAAATTTGGTGTTAACCTTTTTGCATGTCACAAGGCACTCCAAATTAATAAAGATTGGGATCCATTTAAGCTAAAGACAAACATTGTAGTAAGGAGTCCCAAGTCGTATTTTTTTCTTTCCAAGGGTAACTAATAAATGTGTGAGTACTCTAGAATTGATTCACATGAAATTCTCTCGTAAACAAGGTCAATTAAACACTTCTTCTGGATTCATTTTACATCTAAATTCATCTAAGTTTCAAAATTGAACTAATTTAACCAAGAATAAAATCCAAGGAAAGCTAATCTTATCCAAACATTCTCCACTGTAATTTATCAATTCAGCATTAATCAAGCATCTTTGAATCAAATTCTTCAACTAGTAAATAATTCAATCCTTCACATGATCCACAACAATTAACTGAGGATACAATCATCTCACATTAAACATCCAAAATAAAATCTACAATTCAGTGATAATAAATCCAATTCATTGAATAAATGTTTTCAAAGCTGAAACAAAGAAGAAATAACAAGGAAAATTACATCCACTCTAACTGTGAGAACTAAATATAAACATGTGGGTGTCTGACCTAGAATAATGAAATGATACCATGATTCTACTGAACAAGAAACTAAACTACCAAAATTCGAAATAGAGATAAGAATTACAACTACTTATGTAGCTCAAACAAGATTGGAATTGCAAAAGTGCAACGAAATCAGGGGTTTCAAGTAAAGAAATAGGAACAAAATTGCAGGAAATAAATTCTAACAGAATGAAATAAAAAAGGAACAAGGAATCTGAAGAAACAAAAATGCAGAAATAATAAATTACAGAATTAAATTCTAAGCCATCTTCTAATCAAATCTACTCTTCTAATGAGTCTTTCCTTGCTGTCACACAAGAAATCTACATGAAGAAGGAGCTTTCGACCACTAACTCAGTACAATCTCATCCAGCACCAAAGAAATCCTTCCCTGAAAAGCTGGTAAAGATTAACACTGCCAAGCTTGAAATTCTGCAGATCTGGAATCGAAATTCTCTGGATCGATGCTCTCTGATGGAGGGCAAGCCACTGTCAACAGAGAAACACCTCCGCTGATGGCTGAAACAAAGTAATTGAACAAATTTGAGCTCCAGAGAGGAAATCGCCGGCGTGTGCAGAGGATCAAGATTTGGAAGCCAACGGATGGAAGTTCCAACGTCAATGAGACTCACTGAGAAGTAGATCTGGAAGAGGATGGGGAACACCGGCGTCACAGCGGAGAAGAAGATGGCACTGTGGAGAAAATCGCGACGCCGAGCTCAAGCACTGTAGCTTCTCACGCGGGTTTTAAATCTCCTCAGATTTGATCCAATGGCTGAGACGCTTCGGAGCTTGATCAACGGTGGAAAATGGCCTAAAATTCGATCCAACAGTACTAATCTTCATCTACGGTCCAGATCTGCTCCTCATTAGGTTGGATGAGCCGGATCTTCAATGGATGGCTCCGATCTTGTAACGCCCGCCCTCCCTGCTAACCCTAAGGGACGGGGCTACGATACTCTATGTACAAATAACAGCGGAAGACTTAAAATAATTTTCTTAGTTTCATAAAAACTTTTCTTTTGTTTTTCTTTTCATCAAAACCGAACTACACTATCATGGTCTCAATAACATGATATCAAAATTAGTAGAAACATAACATCAAATCACACATAAGGTATTACAATTCATGATACCAAAGCGTAGTTCTTTAAAAGTTTTTAAAGCAGGTTCTTATTTGGTTGCCTAGCCACCGCCACACACATCTCCTTGCCTCTCCTGCTGCTCCTCTAGCTCATCCAGCTTTTTCCTTTATCTGTGGTACAAGGACAGTAAGCTGTGAGCACTCATGGCTCAGTAAGTTCCTTTCCTACTCACTAAAACCGAAAATCATAGTATAATCAAAGAATGTCTCAACATGGCACCACTTCAACTAGTCATGACATAATGTAACATACTCTTTTAAGCATATCATGCAACATGAAGAAATCATAACTAGTCATGGCATATCATAGCGTAAAGCATAGCATGAAGCATAACATAATCGTATCTAATCATGGCATATCATCATAAGGAGTCATGGCATATCATACACATGAACATATCATGGAACATAACATAATCATATCTAATCATGGCATATCATCATAAGGAGTCATGGCATATCATACACATGAACATATCATGGAACATAACATAATCATATCTAACCATGGCATATAAATCATCATAGGGTATATGTAACGCCCGCCCTCCCTGCTACCCTAAGGGACGGGGCTACGATACTCTACGTATAAATTTTTCTTTTTAAAACAGCGGAAGACTTAAAATAATTTTCATAGTTTTAATAAAACTTTTCTTTTAAATTTCTTTTGAACTATACTATCACATGGCATCAAAATCATAACATCAAATCCAGTGGAACCATAATGTCAAGCCACACATGTTTAGGTATCACAAGTCATAAAATACCAATGCATAGTTCTTTAAAGAAACTTTAAGCAGGTTCTTATTTATTTGGTTGCCTAGCCACTGCCACACACATCTTCGTTGCCCCTCCTGCTGCTCCTCTAACTCATCCAGCTTTTTCCTTTATCTGTGGTACAAGGAAAGTAAGCTATGAGCACTCATGGATCAGTACGTTCCTTTCCTACTCACTAAAACCAACAATCAGCACATAATCAAGAATGCATCAACAAGTCATAATCTCAACTAATCATGGCATAACATAGCATTCTTATTCAAGCATATCATGCATCATAATATAATCACAACTAGTCATAGCATATCAAGCATCACCATGGCCGAAACATATACATAGTGCATTGCATAAAACATAGCTAGATATGGCATAACAAACAAGTATTATGGTATATCAAAGCATGGCCGAAACATGTATATCAAAGCATCATACTATGGCCGAAACATGTACATCAAGGCATCATCATATCTATGGCCGAAATCTATATATCAAGCATCAACAAATCCATGGCCGAAACATGTCTATAAGGTATAGCATGAACATAACATAATCATACCTTATCATGGCATATCATAATCAAGAGCATAACATGAAACATAGGATAATCATAAGGTGTATGCAATATTATTTTGGAAAACATGTATCCGAAAAACATGTGTATGTCTCATGATCTTTAAAACCATTTTCTTTTACATATATACTTGAAAGTAATCTCAACATAAGGGGGATCCCGGCTATGTATCACTTACATATTGCGCGCAACCTTGTAGGTCCAAGGTAGCAAGTCTTGAACCCTACGAGGCAAACATACTAGGCCCTTAGTCCTAGGGGCACTTATGAGCCCATCCCTAACGAGGTCCTTAGTCCCCGGGGCGCTTATGGAGCCCACCCTTGGTACAAGCCACTCACATATAAAGTAAAGTACATGTCATACATATCATGTATCATAAAAGCATGCATCACTTAGGCACACATCATATCGTAAAAGTATGCATCACTTAGGCATACATCATGTCATAAAAGTATGCATCACTTAGGCATACATCATATCATAAAGGTATGCATCACTTAGGCATACATCATGTCATAAAGGTATGCATCACTTAGTCATACATCTCATCATAAAGGCATGCATCACTTAGGCATACATTATTGCATAACAATATGCATCACTTAGGCATAGATCATAAAAACATGCATATCTTAAGCATAAAGCATATCATCAAGCATGCATGATTTAACCACATAGCATATCATGAAAGCATGCATATTTTAAGCACTAAACATGGCATCAAAGCATGCATAATTCAACCACATATCATAACATAAGCATGCATATTTTAAGCACAAAGCATATCATATCATAAAAGCATGCATATCATATCATAAGTCATAAATCACAAGCATACATTTTAAGCATAAGGGTGTATCTTGTGATTATCCTATCATAGGAAACATGGTATCATATTTATCTTGGTTTTAAGCTTCCTAAACCCTTGTGGCCGAAACCCTTTAGAGCTCAATTTAGGTTAAACACAACATCCAAGCATGTGGCACCTAAATTATCATCATAACATTTTCATAGGAAGCATTATAAACATGATTAACTTAGTTTCTAAGTTCCTCAAGTCCCTAATTTCATATGGACGAAACCTTAAGGTGTGAAACAAGGTTCCATATGACATAAAAGTATGGACAACTTTAAATCATATTTATAACATTTTTACCAAGGAACAAGGTAAACACATTTGACACATTTGAATTAGTTCCTAAGTTCTTTAAGCCCTTAACATATGTCATGGCCGAAATTTAACAAGTTCTCATTAGGGCTACAAACAAGCATACAAGCATGTGAACTTGGACTAACATTATGTATAAATTCATACAAGGCATCATCCAATAGTTATGGCCGAAACATACCCTAGCATCATTTTAGGTCATAAAACAACATATAGCAATTGAACCTTGGCTTTCTACTTATCATATTTCATGTAGAGTGGCATGAGCATATTTAATTTAAGTCCTAGGGTTTCTAGGGCATCTATTCCTTCATGACCGAAACATTCAAGGGTTCATTTAGGTCATGGAAAAATTATACAAGCATGTGAAACAATCAACACATTATCCTATTTTCATAAGAAGTACTTTTAACACATTTGGTTTCATTTCTAAGGCCTCTAGGTCTTTTAAACCCTACTTGGCCGAAACTCACAGAATATAAACTTGCTTCAAATAGCCTAAAATCATGAGAATTTATACAAGTTTCATAGCATGTATAAGGACAAGCATAATGAGTATACATATGAATTGTGTCTTAGGCTTTCTAGGTTTCTTTTTCTCTTTTTCTTTTATTTTTTCTCATGGCCGAAACCTACCATTCCTTAGCTAGGTTTTTAAGTGGCCTAAAGCATGAAAAACCTATGTAAGTTTCATGGCAAAAGTTACTAAGAAACATATATACAAATTGGTTCATGAATAAGCTAGGACCCCTTGTGGTCATACATATTATATGTCATGCATCTAATTTTTCTACACCCTAATTAAGCATGAGGGCATTAAACAACTTTCATATCTAAATAGCACAGAGGTCTTGAGCATATTAAAATTTTGTTTAAGCTTTTCTAAGCTATCCATCTCATCATGGCCGAAAAACCCTAAGAAGGAGTTCATGAAATTCTAGCAATATTCAAGCATACAAATCCTTTAAGATCTTTGTATTCTATCACATGAGCATGGTTATTTAAATTTAAAGGTCCTCCTAACCCTAAACCCTTTCTTGACCGAATCATATGAGTGGGTTTTCTTTTAGTTTCAAATATCTTCTAAGGAAGAAAAACTAATACATGATCCTTAATATTTCATAGGAAGAACCTTGTACTAGTTGGGTAAAACAATAAATTTCCCTAGCCTCTTAAGAATATTTTTGGCCGAAATTCTAGGGTTCAGTAATCCTCTGATCAAGCATCATATAGGTATAAAATCATGAAGAAGAACCCCTTTACATAGCATAGAAAAATCTATCATGTAGTGAAGACTAGTTTAAACACCATTAGATTTTGAAATCTCTTCTTGGCCGAATTTTCTCAAACTTGTTTCTAGGTTTTAAAATCTTCATAAAATCTGAAAAGCACATAAAATCCTTGTACCACAGGTGAGGGGAAGCTTACTTCCTTTTTCGCTTGTGGATCTAAGGTATGAAGAAGAAGAAGTAGCCTCTTCTTCTAGTTCCTTTCCCTTGATTCCTTTGCTAAGTCCTCCTTGTATCTTAGGCTTTCTTAGGGAAAAATTTGGCTTTGGGGCTGAAGATGGAGGAGAGGAGGAACTGAGGTTTCGGTGAGGGAGAGGAGAGAATGAGAAAAATGAGAGAAAATAGAATTTTCCCTTTACATATTCTCTTTTATGTTAAGGGGGAAGAGGTAGCAAACTTAGTTTTTGCTTTCCTTCTCCCTTAGCCTTTTTTTTTCTATTTTATTTTTATTTTTATTTATTTATTTATCCTCATCATTCATGGTGAAATAAGGGGGAATGAATCCCCTTAATCCCTCTTTAAGTTTTCGGCAAAACTAAAGAGGAAGAAAGAGAGAAAGGGAGGAAGACAAGTTGCCTTTCTCTTGCTCCTTTCTTGTTTTCTTTTGGCAAGCTTTTACTCTTACCTTTATCATGAGTTTCCCTCCTTTGTTATCAATATATTATTCCTATCCCAACTGGTTATTACTCATTAATTCTATGAAATATAATATAAGAGGTTCAAGGTTCAATCCTTGACCTCTCCCTATTTTTATTTCATTTTATTTCTTTTTGCTTCAACTCACTTCCTATTATTTTTCTAAGGAAAAATCCCACATTCATATATTTATCTTACAAGCTTAGTGGGTATTACAGTATATGCATATGATTTTGAAAAACATGTATCCGAAAAATAGGTGTATGTCTCATGATCTTTTAAAACCATTTCTTCTTACATATATATACTTGAACATAATCTCAACTTAAAGGGGATCCCGGCTATGTACCACTTACATATTGCGCGCAACCTATGTAGGTCCAAGGTAGCAAATCTTGAACCCTACAAGGCAAACATACTAGGCCCGAGTCTTACTCCATCGACCTAGGGGCACTTAGGAGCCCATCCCTAACGAGGCCCGAGTCTTATTCCATCGACCCCGGGGCGCTTATGGAGCCCACCCTTGGTACAAGCCATATAAAGTAAAGTACATGTCATACTTATACATATCATACATCATAAAAGCATGCATCACTTAGGCACACATCATATCATAAAAGTATGCATCACTTAGGCATACATCATGTCATAAAAGTATGCATCACTTAGGCATACAAAATGTCATACAAGTATGCATCACTTAGGCATACAAAATGTCATACAAGTATGCATCACTTAGGCATACATCATATCATAAAGGTATGCATCACTTAGGCATACATCATGTCATAAAGATATGCATCACTTAGGCATACATCATATCATAACAATATGCATCACTTAGGCATAGATCATAAAAACATGCATATCTTAAGCATAAAGCATATCATCAAGCATGCATAATTTAACCACATAGCATATCATGAAAGCATGCATATTTTAAGCACTAAACATAGCATCAAAGCATGCATAATTTAACCACATAGGCATACATCATATCATAACAATATGCATCACTTAGGCATATATCATATCATAACAATATGCATCACTTAGGCATAGATCATAAAAACATGCATATCTCAAGCATAAAGCATATCATCAAGCATGCATAATTTAACCACATAGCATATCATGAAAGCATGCATATTTTAAGCACTAAACATAGCATCAAAGCATGCATAATTTAACCACATATCATAACATAAGCATGCATATTTTCAACTCATATCATATCCTCAAAGCATGTAAAATTTACCCACATATCATAACATAAAACATGCATCTTTTGAGCTCATAACATATTGTAGAAATTCTCATTTTGTATAGCTCACAAGCATACATGTCTAAGCATAAAAGTGTATCATGTGCTCATCCAATCATAAGGAACAATGTAACATGATTAACTTGGGTACTAAGCTTCCTAATCCCTCAAGTTCTTATCTTGGCCGAAACCCTCTTAGGTGCCAATCTAGGTTTTAAACAACATCCAAGCATGTAGAACCTAATTCATCCACATATCATTTTCATAGGAAGTATTATCAACAAGATTTACTTGGACTCTAAGTTCTCCAAGTCCTTAAACCTCATTTGGCCGAACCTTAACAAGTGTGAAACAAGGTTCTAAATGACATAAAACATGGGAACCTTAACCATATTTATAGCATTTATTTCAAGGAATATGGTAAGCACAATTGAGCTAGTTCCTAAATTCTTTAAGCCCTTAAAGTTATGTCATGGCCGAAACTTACAAGTACTCATTTAGGTTTTCAAACAAGCATACAAGCATGTGAACTTACTCTAACATCATGTATAAATTCATAAGTGGCCTCATACAAGTGGTCATGGCCGAAACTTCCCTTAGCATCAATTTAGGTCACTAACAACATATAGTATGTAAATTTTAGCTTTCTACATTTCATATTTCATGGAGAGTGACATGAGCATGTTCAATGTAAGTTCTAGGGTTTCTAAAGCATGTATTCCCTTCATGGCCGAGACTTAAAAGTGTCCATTTGAATCATAGTTAAATATATAAGCATGTGAACACAATCAACATGTTATCTCAATTTCATAAGAAGCATCTTTAATACATGAGGTCTAAATTTTTAGGGTTTCTAGGTCTTTAAACCCTACATGGCCGAACCTCATCAAGCATGGAATTTGTTCAAATGGCATAAAAGCATATAAAGTCATAACACATTTCATAACATGTATAAAAGTCAAGCACTATAAGCATACATTCAAGTTGTGTCTTAGGTTTCCTAGGTTTTTCCTTTCTTTATCTCATAGCATATGTTTGGCCGAAACCTTCCAAGTCTTTAAACTAGGTTTTAGGTGGCCTAAAGTATGGAAAACCTAAATATGTTTTATGGCAAAAATATCCAAGAAACTATACATACAAGTTTGGTTCACAAACAAGCTAGGACCCTTGTAGTCTTAATTAACATATATCATGCAACCAATTTTCCTATAACCTAATTAAGCATGGGAGCATCACACAACTTTCATATCTTATTGTCATGGAGGTTTTGAGCATGTTAAAAATCTGTTTAAGCTATTCTAAAGCATCCACCTTACCATGGCCGAAACATTAAAAGTGATGTTCATGAGTTTCTATCAACATACAAGCATGCAACTCTTTAAGAAACTCTATATTCTATCATATAAACATGGTGAGTTTAAATTCAAAGTATTCCTAACCCTAAACCCTTCCTTGGCCGAAACTTGTGAGTGGGATACTTTTGGTTCCAAGTAACCTTCAAGTATGAAAACAATAATGGATCCTTAACCATTTATTTAGAGGGTTTTGTGCAAGTTAGGTAAACAAATAAATTCTCTAGCCCTTATAAAACCTTTTTGGCCGAAACTCTAGGGTTAGATACATCTCTAATCCAACATCACATATATATAAAAATATGAGAGAAAACCTTCTTACAAAGCATAGAAAAATTATCATAAATCAAAGCTTATATTAAACATTCCTAGGATCAACAAGTCCTTTCTTTGGCCGAGTTTTCACAACTTTGTTTCTAGGTTTTAAAATCCTCATAAAATCCAAAAACACATTAAAATCCCTTGTACCACAGGTGAGGGGAAGCTTACATCCTTTTCGCTTGGGGTTCTATAGTGTGGTGATGGAAGAAGAGGTCTCTTCTTCTTGTTCTCCTCCTTTGATTTCCCTTGGTAGCCTTCCTTGTATCCTAGGAGGAACCTTGTTTTTGGGGGCCGAAAATGGAGGAGAGGGGGCTGAGGTTCTCGGTGATGGAGAGGAGAGAATGAGAGAAATGAGAGAAAAATAACATCTTCTCTTTACATACTCTCTTTTATGTTAAGGGGGAAGAGGTAGCAAAATTGGTTTTTGCTTTCCTTCTCCCTTAGCCCTTTTTTTTTCATTTTTTTCTTTTATTTTATTTATTTATTTGTTCTCATCATTCATGATGAAACAAGGGGGAATGAATCCCCTTAATTCCCCTCTTTAAGTCACGGCAAAAGAAGAAGAAGAGGGAGAGAAAAGAAGGAAGGCAAGTTGCCTTTCTCTTGTTCTTTTCTTGTTTTCTTTTGGCTAGCTTTTACTCTCATCCTTATCATGAGTTTCCCTCCTTTTCTATCAATATATTATTCCTATCCCAACTGGTTATTACCCATTAATCCTATCATTTACATCATGAGAGGTTCAAGGTTCAATCCTTGACCACTCCCTATTTTTATTTCTTTTTATTTCTTTTTGGTTCAACATTCTACTAATATTTTTTTCTAAGGCAAGTTCATCATTCTCATATTTATCTTAAAAGCTTAGTGGGTGTTACAGATCTCTCCAATCTTCAATGGACAATCCATAATGCTCCAAGGTTTGATCACCTTGTTAAGCCCTTGATTTGAGCCCAAATGCGGTCTGATTTGATCGGGTCCATGACCCTTTTGATGCCTACAAAATAATAAACAAATATTAGCATCAAATACCATGAAAATAGGCTAATTTGCAATTAGGTCCAAAATCATATGCAATTATGAAATATGGTGTAAATGTGAGGTTAAGCTATAAAAAGATCATTAAAAATGTGCATTATGAATCAAGATAATATAGCCAAAATCATGGTTATCAATAATCCTCCAATTTGTACACACCACACATAATCACAACATAGGTATAATTCATCGTGATACCTCCAACAATGGATACCGAACCCGTGTGCATATATCAACATAGGTATAAACAACAATACACCTCAAACAACACTCACATGACATATATACACTTATGCCAAGAGTATAATCAACATAATATTTCCAACAAATCATAATTGACACGAGTATACACTCAGAACAATCATCTAATAAACAAGATACCTCAAATATTACACCGAACACATCTGCACATATCACAACTCAGATTAAGTCGATAAGATACCTCCAATAAAACACTCAAATACATGTGTACATTTCACATCATAGATTTCATCAACAAAATACCTCCAATAAACCAATCAGACCACTCGGGTATAATCTACTAGAAACCCACAATAATCATCATCTGGACAAATATACACTCACTACATGCAATTTTGACCGTCTATCATAGAACTCTTACAACATATAATAATCAAGTGTATAAACTACACAGGTATGTATAATCAGCATATTTAATCCAATCTACCACACAAACCCTATGCTACCTACTCTCATGGTTTAGGGGTAAAACTAAATAAAATCAAACATAAAGATCATACAGGAAAACACAATCATAGACAATCCAACTAGGTACATATAGTCTAAACTTAATGTCCACATGGAATAGGATACATCGATCCTCAATAGACTGACCAAGCCGACAATGGTATATGACTAATTCAGTCTTTTCCACATCAGTACGAGTCATGTACTCAAATGTACTCTAGATACCTAACTAAGCATAAATAATAAAAAGATTTCGAACCTCTAAAAATAGAGTATGATTGTCCTCTATTGATCAAACCAACAAAACTAAATCAGTCATCTATTAACTAATCAAGAATACCTTAATCCTCCACAAGCAACTAAGGTATATCAATATACAACTACCCAAATCAACAAGTGTAAATCAGACTCCTACTGACCGATCTAACAAGAGTAAACCAATATTTACTGATGAAATTAACTAAGATAACATGGTATACTACTGGCTAGGTCAACATAAATAGGTAGATACTATCCACTACACAGCTAATAATAGCAGAGGCAGGTATGTGCCTCCATCTCCTACTAGTAATACTAGAAGCTAAAAACTACTGGTGTATGATATGAAAAATCACCAGAAACTGTAACCCTTAATATCTATTACGGTAGATCATCATCAGTGGCTAACCCATCACATGTAATATGGCTACAACATCAGACAGATACCAGATACAAAGTGCTATTACATGTCATAATTATCACAGTCAACAATGCATACACTAACAAAATAGTAGGATAACATTATACCAATATACCTCCTATAGCTTGGAGATGTCCTGCTGCTGCCAGGTCCCAAACCCCGAAAAGTCACATCGAGAAGACCAAAACACGAAATCCGAAACACGGTATATAAAACTCGTACCGTGCTCTGATACCAAATAAATTGGTATCAGATAAATCTCGAAAATCCAAAACACATAGCAAGTATCGTATACCTGCTCTGATACCACTAAATTGTCACGCCCCGGGGGAGTCCCTGTCCGAAGAAATTTCGGCAGCACCTCCCCTATACGGCTGACAATCTGAATCATTTCTACATGCACAATATACATCAGCAACAGGCGGTTAGAATATACACACAACCACGCAGTTATATGATACAACCTACTCGGCTGATACAATAAAAACACAACCACGCAGTTATATGTAAAGCAGCCCACTTGGCTATACCAAAACCAAAACACAACGGAAAATGACAGAAACCAAATATAAACCATACACAAAACTGCTAGCCGGCTAGGCTTACACAACCAACAATAATATATAATACCACATAACAACTTCAAAACTCTAGAAAAAAAATCGGAGCACAAACTAAACACATTGACACATAAAACAAACAAAACATAAATGAAACCGATAGATTTTCTGAGGTGACGTGGGGACCAGCAGACAGGATACTCCAAGCGACATCATAACCAACCTGGTACCTGAAAAAGATAGTGTCCATGGGGGTGAGTTCAACAACTCAGCGAATACCAATAGACATGTCTAGTAAGATATATCTAACAGCAATAAACATGGAGTACAACTTCCTAATCATATATAGGAAATATTCAAAACTGAAAGGTAATTGAGGAAGCTGTACTCACCAGGAACTCCTATCCAGAACAAAAGGGTCGTCAAACCAGATACACAATATGCCTTTTGTATGCATGTCAAACAAATGCATCCACCAAAATGCAACATATAAGTGCAGCAAACACAAGCAAATAAATGTAATAAATGTATATGATGCCAATGACATGGTCACCCCTGACGCCAGTCAGTCATCTCACACACAATGGTGAAACTGAGTTGGTATGGTTGTGACAACCGTGCACTCTGACGTCACTACTCCTGATGAGTGACCGAATGGACGGGATGCTGTCGGAGTACACACATACTCCTACCCCAAATCATAAATGGGGGAGCGCAATGCTCTCATCTCCCGGTACACCATGACGGGAAGGGATCCCTGACGTGCTACCACGCTGCATCACACTACCCATGAGCGGACCAACGGAGCACCGAACAGAGCAAAACTGACGTGCCACCATGCTGCGTCACACTACCCATGAGCGGACCAACGGAGCACCGATCAGTGATGAAACTGGCGATATGCTCTACGATAATAGAGCAGCAGTCTATCATGCAGCATGCAATCATGCGAATGGTGCATGAAACTAAGCATGACAATATCCTGAGCCAAATCCACATATATATATATATATATATATATATATATATATATATATATATATATATATATATATATATATATATATATATATATATATATATATATATATATATATATAAATGTGTACCCTAGTACAAGTAAGTCAAATCCACAGATCTAGGATATACAGGCCCTCTGTGGTATAACAACCTAGGTTCTGAATATATCCACCTCCATAAAATATGTACCAATAATGTACATGGATCAAAGAAAAATGTTTAGGTACACAGATCAGGTATGATATAAAAATATAGATACACATGTCAGATAATAAAAATCTAGAGTCTAGTCCTAAACTCAGTAAAGCATGGTATGTCACTTACTCTAGGAACTAAGGTACTCATGGCAATAATCACAAGGTATAAACATGGATACATAACAAGCGACAAAACAGAACATGCTATGGGTATCAAACCGTGACATACCAAAGACAAACATGATCATTGCTTGTAGCTATAAAATACTATGCATGTCCAATTGACAATATCATAAAAGATAAGTCAAGAGGTACCCGCCTCAAATAGAAATGTCCAATCTAGTCCAAATCCAATTTCAAGACGCTCGTCTCGAATCAGTTCTATAATACATGGTATCCAGATTTAGCTAATTACATATAAATAAATTAGCTAAATCAAATCCTCGAGAAGCCAACATAAATCAAAATTCAATTATAAACTCTAATTGGATCATCCAACTCCTCAATCGACTTTAACTAATCCATACGAATTAGAACTTGCCATAAGCATAATCCATCTAAAATAATCAAATCCAACCATGATCTACATCTAAGATCAAAACCTACATTTAACTATTCAATCACACTAATCATGTATCAACTAGTGATATACTAACCATCTAGTAATCCATATCATCTCCAATTCAACACATACCTAATTCATCAACAATACAAACCAATTTTCCTACTTCTTACCTTAATCCACAGCCCAACAAATCCATAGCAAAGACAACTTACTGTCGGGACAGAGGTAACTGTTGGAAATCAAGAAATGCCCTGCAATGCACTGTCTGGATCAAAATGAAGCTCAAAAAATCAACATCTAAACAATAACCAAATTTCCAGAATAACCTGAGCACCTTACCTCTTCACTAAACTTCTTCTATTGGTCCACAACAGGTAGTCGCAATGAATCTACAATTAGAGACCAACATTCGCTGTTAGCATAACCTTCCACCCATCCCAAGTGTTGCTCACAACAGGACAAAAATCAGAGCACAAAATTGAAAATCAAACCCTCAGCCCTCACCTTCAATGCCACTGCCCGATTACTGCTACCCTCTGTCACCTTCTCAAGCTCTTGACTTCTGGCGATCTAGGGCATAGTGTCACCAGGGGCGGCGGCGCACAGGGCAGAAGGATGGTAGACATCGCTCCATATCAGTGGCACGAGGAGGAAGGAAGCTTCGGTGAGGCGTCGGTGGTAGGGCGCCGACGCTGCTCCGTGCAGCCTCAAGTGGTAGCGGCGCCTGGTGTGGCTCTGGAAGGAGGAGAAGGAGAGGCCGGCGCTAGGGGTCGGATGCCGGTGGATCCGAGGTCGGTGTCGCGTCGTCTAGAGGAAACGAATCGGGGTAGAGGCTCTAGGGCAGAGATCGGAAGAAGGGAAAAATACCAGGCTTCCCCACGACCACTGCCTTTGTACCGGAGAGGAGAGGAATAGCCGCGAGGGCCCGTCGCGCGTAGGCGTTGGGGAAGAAGAAACCGTCGGAGTGGAGAGGAACCGCGTCGGGGAAAGGAAATGGCACGGGAGAGGAAAAGAATAAATAGAAAAAGAAAATAAAAGGAAAATTTTGACTTTTCCTCGTTTAAATGGGTAGCCTAAATAGGCTTTCCCGGAACCCCGTTTTTTATCCCCGTAAACGAAGCCGTACGAGCTTCGAAAAATTCCAGAAAAATTTCCACAAATTTTGAAAAATTCCCTTATCATTATTCGCCATTTTCGGTATTTTACAGAGATAATGCAGATGCAGATGTTTATAAATTCTGTATTCAAGATCGGTACAAGAGCACTAGAAGGAATCAACAATGATGTAAATCATACAGTCCTAAGTTACAAAGGCTTTATGCATCAAAGGCAACTACTAAACACATGACTTGGCATGCAAATCATCAAACAGAAGAGGCATTAATGTGCCATCCGTCAGATGCAGAGGCATGGAAAAATTTTGATAGAACATATCTAGAATTTGCATAGGAGATTCGAAACATTAGATTAAGTCTGTGTGCTGATGGTATTGCTCCGTTTGGTAAATTAGGCAGAAATTATTCATATTGTCCAGTCATTGTAACTCTATATAATCTTCCACCTGGGATGTGCATGAAAACACCCTATATGTTTTTAACTTTGGTTGTCCCTGGCTCGCAAAATCCAAAAAAGTTAATAAATATTTATATGCAACCACTGATCGCAGAACTGAAACAATTATGGGATGATGGTTTTCCTACATACAATGTTCAAACTAATCAGATGTTTATAATGAAGGTTGCTCTTCTTTGGACCATAAATGACTTTCTGGCTTATGGTATGCTATCGGGTTGGAGTACCGCTGGGAGATTAGGATGCCCAATATGTATGGAGAGATCGAAGTCAATCTGATTGAAACATGGAAAAAAGCTGAGTTATTTTGATTGTCATAGATAATTTTTACCACCAAATCATATTTTCAGAAGAAATAAAGATGAATTCACTATGAATAAAATTGAAAGAACCCCTCCACCATTGAGATTAACTGGTGAACAGATTTTGTGGCGAGTAGTTAACTTTTTATCTATTATTGAAGAGTCACATGGTACAATATATGAATATGGAAGTACACATAAATGGACTAAACGGAGTATATTTGGGATTTGCCATATTGGTTTAGTCATTTGATTCATCATAATCTTGATGTAATGTATATTGAGAAGAATGTTTTTGATAATCTTACAAATACAGTGATGGATATTAACGGAAAAACCAAAGATAACCTGAATGCAAGAAAAGATATGCGACTCATTTGTAAAAGGCCCACTCTTGATGACGATGAAAATAGTAGGGGACCAAAGCCAAAGGTAGTTCATACATTTAATAAGGATCAGAGACGTGTTGTGTGTGAATGGTTTAAATCATTAAAATTTCCAGATGGGTATGTCTCTAATCTTGGAAGATGTGTCGATATGAAAGAATGCAAATTGATTGGTTTGAAAAGTCATGACTGTCATATAATCATGTAAAGACTCATTCCTATTGTCTTTAGGGAACTCTTACCAAGTTTTGTATGGGGTGTTATTACAAAGTTAAGCATTTTTCTACATGATATTTGCTCCACAGTTTTGAGACAACCACACATGGAGAAATTAGAAAGAGACATTCCAATCATTTTGTATAACTTGGAAAGGATATTTCCACCCTCATTTTTTGATTCCATGGAACATCTTTTGATTCATTTGCCATAGAGGCCAAAGTTGGAGGACTTATTCATTTCGATGGATGTATCCTTTTGAAAGGTAAATTTTTAATCTTTTATACTTCCATAGTCTGAATGCATAAAAATTTACTAATTTAATTATATATTAATATCTAATACAATTTTTTTTTATCATAATCAGATTCTTATATCATTTGAAGGGAATAAAAAATAAAAAATAAGGCACATGTTGAAGCATCTATTGTTAATGCATACATTGTCGAGGAAGTGATAACTTTTGCATCATATTATTTTGAGCCTCACGTTCAGAGCAAAAGGCAAAGGCCAGGAAGAAACG
The DNA here is from genome assembly GCF_018446385.1 of Zingiber officinale. NCBI lineage: Eukaryota > Viridiplantae > Streptophyta > Magnoliopsida > Zingiberales > Zingiberaceae > Zingiber > Zingiber officinale. Next base: position 75,708,299 of record NC_055989.1, read on the forward strand.
ATGAGGGCCCTATTGATCCAAATTTAAATGCATTCTCAATTTTTAACTACCTTGGTCGATCAAGTGGACCATGTAAGCAGAGATATATAACTGGTCAAGAATGGCGGGCAGCCCATACATATATTTTACTGAGTTGTCCAGAAGTATCATCATTTTATGAGTGAGTATATATATATATATATATTATATTTTTTATGTCATAACATTTAGAGTTATAATTTTTTTTTATCGTAAGATTTTTGAAAACTTATATTCTGATTTGTTGACACAAGAGTTTGATCGCTTATGTCAAGAAGAATTTGCATCATGGATCAAATCATATGTAAGTAGTCAATTTAAATTTAGTTTTCGCTTATGAATTTTGTAATAATTGTCGTATTTGAATTTAGGTTCTTGAGCAAGAATTGCTAATCCATCTGGCATGGGGTCCAAAAGTAATGGTACGCACTTGGTCTGCTTATTTCATAAATGGATATAATTTTCATACTGAAAATTATGGAATGGGAAAAACTACAATGAATAGTGGAGTCTGTGTTAAGTCATCCAATGATGGAGATGCAAGCAATGATTTTTATGGTTTGCTGGATGAAATTTTATAGATAGAATATTCTGGCCCAGAAATACGAGTAATTTTATTCATGTGTCGTTGGTTTGACCCTATCAGAGGGATGAAAGTGAATCCACGATATAATTTAGTTGAAATAAATCATAAGAGATTGTACAAGAAATATGAACCATTTGTGTTGACACAACAAGCAATTCAAGTTTTCTATGCTTCATATCCTAGTTTGTGACAAAGCTGATTGGTGGGTTGTTTGTAAAACGAAAGCACGGAAAAAAATTGAGGAATGTTGGGAGGACATTGCTTATCAATAAGAGAAAGTTACAAATACATTTCATACTAAGGAATATATTATTCCAACATTACAATATCCCAGCGGAGTAGTCATAAACATGGATGCAACTGAAATTGAAGATGATGATGAGGAGGAGGAGGAGGAGTGTTGGAGCAATATCCCTTAGGTCAAGGTTGACCTGGTTGACCAAGCTTGAGTCTTGATCATGGTTTCGATGTTTGCCAATACATGCAACACATGAACAATGCAGGTGCAGTTGTTCATATGGGGAGATTGTTGGTGTAATTCTCCACTGATCAGAGCTTGATCAATTTGGTTGTAGAAGAGTCAAGTAGGTCAAGGTTGACCGGATACTTGACTGGGAAAGTCTTAACTGGAATGTTAGGCAGAAGGAAAATCCAGGTGAGTGAAGCCAGGTGAAAGTCCTAGTGAGTGAAGCTAGGCAGAAGGAAGTCCTGGTGAGTGAAGCCAGGCAGATGGGAAGTCCTAGTGAGTGAAGCTAGGAAGAAGGAAGTCTTGTTGAGTGAAGCCAGACAGATGAGAAGTCCTAGTGAGTGAAGCTAGACAGAAGGAAGTTCTGGTGAGTGAAGCCAGGCAGATGGGAAGTCCTAGTGAGTGAAGCTAGGCAGAAGGAAGTCCTGGTGAGTGAAGCCAGGCAGATGAGAAGTCCTGGTGAGTGAAGCCAGGCATAGGGAAAATCCAGATGGGTCAAGGTTGACCAGACATCTGGTGAAAGTCCAAGTAGGTCAAGGGATTGACCGGATACTTGGCACGAGGAGAAAAGTCCAAGTGGGCCAAATGGATTGACCAGACACTTGGTGAGGGAGTCCTAGCAGGTCAAGGATGACCGGATGCTAGGTATGATGAACCAACAGGTCATGGATTGACCGGATGTTGGTTTGGGGGCTTGGGACTTGGTTTTGGGCAAAAACCAATGTCTGGATCGATCAATCGATCGATTGGCTAATGCCCAATCGATCGCCCGATCGATTGGAAAGGTCCCCGCGACAAGCCTCGAGTGGGCAAGTCACAGAGAGCACAGAACGTCTCTGGATCGATCGACCGATCGATCCAGAGACCCCAATCGATCAGTGGATCGATTGGGGTGGCGCATTTTCACGCGATAAAAACTGGATCGATCAAACGATCGATCTAGGAATTTCCCGCAGAGCATAGAGGCGCTCTGGATTGATCGAGTGATCGATCCAAAGCCTCCCGATCGATTGGGAGCAATCCAATCGATCGGGATCCGACTGTTGGCGTCGTATTTAGCTGCAGGCGTTCGATTCCTGCAGTAGTGCTTCACCGATTCATCTCAGATCTTCACTGTGCTCATAGAGTTTCTTCACAAAGTTCAGATCGCCAGTTCTTGAAGGTTCTTGGAGGTCTTCCAAGTCAAGAGGCGGATCTACAGCTGAAGAAGAAAGCTAGGGTTAGGGTTTCCTTGTAAGCTTGTGCTGTATTTTGTTTCCCTTTCCTGTCTTCTTGTAGTGTGAACTTGTAGGGCTTCTCCGCCTTCGGTAGTTACCGAAAAGGAGTGTTTATTAGTGGAGGTGTGTGTGAGTGTGCGGATCCTTGGACTAGTCACCTCCTTTGGAGGTGGATACCAAGTAAATCTACTTATTAGCGTTGTGTGTGTTGTTTCTTGTAAATTTTTGCTGCACATCTTTGAAGAAACAAGCAACGCCGACCACGAGCATGCGACGAGCTATTCACTCCCCGATTTTTAGCTACTTTCAGTCCCAACAAGTGGTATCAGAGCGAGGTCGCTCTTCACCGGAATCATCGCCGGAAGGGGCAAACATAACAAGAAGAGCTAGAGGGTGAAGAAGTTGAAGCAAAATTATCAAAGTCAAAGAATTTAAGAAGCTCAACTTCAAGATGCAATTCTAAGATGGACTTGGATTTGACACAAGGGTGGCTCCACCGTACACATCTACAAGCTTTGATCTTTGGAAATCAAGGATCAAAAACTTCTTAATGGTGGAGATAGAGCAATGGTTTGCTCTTATGGAAAGCTTCGAAGCTCCAACGAATTCCAAGGGAAAAGTTCTCAAGAGGAGCAAATGGAGCCCGGAGTAAGTCCAAAGGTGCGAAGTAAATGACAAGGTAACCAAATTATTGATTAATTTATTGCCTAGCATAATTCTATGCAAAATTGGACAATATGAAGATGCCAAAGAGCTTTGGAGCAAGTTGGCTAAGCTCCATGAAAAACCCTCCACTGTACCGAATCAAGAGGAATCCAAAGAGGGTGACTCATTGGAGCAAGACCAAGAGGAGGACTCCGAAGTTGAGAGATGCTCAACTTCCGAAGAAGAAGTCCAAGAAGAAGCTTCATCTTCGAGGGAATACAATGAAGGGAACAAGGAGGGAGCATACTCCTTGTTCCATGTACAAGATGATGAAGCCTCCACCTCTAGGATTGAGGGGGAGCAATTTTTGGTGACACCGGATCAAGAAGAAGGATAAGTCTCCACATCCGGGTCAAGAAGAGAAGAGGATGAAGAAGCTTCCACCTCCACAAGTCAAGACAAATCTATTGGAGGAGTATCAAGTTCGGATCAAGAGGAAGCTTCTACCTCCGGATCAAAAGGAGAAGATGTCATCCCTACACATGAAGGTATAAACATTTCAATTAAAAATAAAAATCATATCACATGTTTTGAGTGTAGGGAAAAAGGACATTACAAAAGTAAATGCCCAAAATTGGCCAAGAAGAAGGGCCAAGTGGCACAAAAGGGCAAGGAGAAGCCCAAGGAGACCATCCCCAATACAAAGAAGAGCAAGGAGCACATTATGTGCTTCTCTTGCAATCAAAAGGGGCATTACCGAAGTCAATGCCCTAAGGGGAAGAAGGCGGTCAAGGCTCAAGGAGGAAGCTCAACTCAAGGGGGAGCCTCCAAGTTAAAAAGGAAGGTATCATTCATTGAGCTTATCCCCTTAAATAATGGTAAAAAGCATGATAGTTCTAATTTATATCATTTCAATGCTATTTACCATGAAAATAGGAGGCATGATAAAGTTAAGGAAAATCATGTAGCCTTTCATGCTAAAACCTCTCAACCTAGGTTTAGAAAGATAAATAGGAATTTAGGCAAGAACCTTAAGGATTCTAGGTATTTGCCTAAGAAAAAGAAAAATCATGATTTTAGTAAAAAATCTATGGCTGAGGGATTATGGAAGGAAAATCAAGTCTTAAGGTCAAAACTTGATAAATTAGAGAAGACCCTTAGAAAAATCAAAAATGAAACACAAGGGTCTAAGGGTAAAAATCTAGGGCTAGCAGTATCAAAGTCATCCAATGGCCATAAGAGTTTGGGATACAAACCAAAGGTCAAGAAGGATGTAGTTTCCTATCATAGGGTTCCATATAGCTATGGAACTAACTCTAAGGCTAAGGGTCAAGTCATGGATACAAGGGAAGTTATCCTTAGAAGTATCTTTGCAACAAAAAATGTGACTAAGACTTCTAAGAAGTCTAACAAAGTCACTAGGAAGGTCACAAGGGAAGCAATCCCTAGAATTGACCTAGAAAATGTGACCAAGGCTTCTAAGAAGCCAAATAAGGTCACTAGGAAGGTATCTAGGGAAGTTATCCCTAGTGAATACCTAGAGTATCCAAGGAGCACCAATATGTTTTGGGTTCCTAGGAGCATTTTCTCTACCCCATAGATGGGTTAGAGAGTGTCAACTCTAAGAAGAAGGGTAGTTAACCCAACTTTGAAGAAATTGACACTCAAGGAGCATTTTCAAGGTTATTATTAACCTTTGAAAATGGAATAGATTTATGATTTATTCTTTGAAAGAGTAAAATGTGCCAAATTTGAGAAGTATTGATTTTATTTTAAAATGGCACATATTGGGAAAACATAAGGAAATACCAAGTTGGGATTTTGATATTTTCTTAGTGTTACTCTTGTGGAAGAACGAATTATGCCAAAATTTAAGGAATATGTTTAATTTAAATTGGCACAAATTAGGAAAAGTAAAAGAAATGTCAAATTTGATTTTTGACATTTTCTTGGGAAATAGTGGGCAACCTAGGGTTTAAAATTTTTAAGTTAGCTAAGGGTTAAGGATACTTAGGTAGGTAATCTAGGTATTTTATCTATGCTAACTTGCAATGCTTTGTTTGCCCATCATATGCCATGACATCATATTTATTTTTGCATTCATTTTTATTATGAAAAACGACAAAAATACCATGTCATGTCATACATATATCATGTAGTTATAGGATATTTTCTTTTGAAAATTATTTCTTTTTGATGTATGCCATAACATATCATGCATGATTTTAATTCCTTGCAATTTAAGGACAAATGACATTTATTAACAAATAATATCCTTGGTGGATGTTCATAACCTCAAAATGCCTAGGTAGATATGCATGATTCCTAGATTAGGGCAAAACCAAACTTTTCATCTCACAAAAGAACTATAAGGTGACTTGTATGTGGTTTAGTACACATCAGATACAAGTGAGATGTTAGAATGATGAACAAAACTCAAGATGTTGATTTTGTGCATTCTTTTGAGTTTTAGGTTCATCAAAACAAATAGTTATGTGTTTTCCAATCATTGGGAAAGCTAATGTACAAGTCATGTGCATTGAGCCCAAGGAATATGGTTGGATATTGGTTTTGAAAATGTTTTTAAAACGATTTTGGAAAACCTTGGTGAAGGCTATCTTTTGATAGTAATCACCATTGAATAGTTAGACACAAACTTGAAGAAAACATTAAAGCTTTTGCAAGTTTTCAAATTTGTGTCAATCTTTGAAAATAAGATGTATTTTCATAGAAAACTATTTTTTCATGATAAAGTATACCCTAAATATTAATATCTACACAAATTTTCATGATTTTTAAAATTTTATAGATTTTTCTAGAGGTTTCTGAAATTCACTGAAAGTGAATTTCAGAACTATCAGGCCGTCAATCGATCACCCGATCGATTGAAGGGTCTCAATTGATCGGGAGATCGATTGAGGGCAAGCTTCTCATAAACAGAGGCCGTCTGGATCGATCCACCTATCGATCCAACCCTTCTGAATCGATCAGTGGATCGATTCAAGCTGGTTCAATCGATTGGAACCTAAATCCAATCGATCGAAGATGCTGATTTTGGCTGGGAAAGCTTATTTTCAGCATTCTGAACCTATTTTAGTTTAGGTAACCATTCCAAACCCCTAAAAATACATGTGTATACATAAAAAGGGTGTTTTCATGTTGAAAACAAGGATGGATTGGTTAAGGGAGACTAAGTAGAAGTTTACGTTGAGGTTGATTCAAATTTTGAACTTTTGAACCTCAAAACTTCTAAATTTGGGTTTCCTAAAGGTTTAGGGACTCCAAGTCATTCTTGGTGTAATGACAGAAGGTAAGACCATATCTTTAGGGGAGGTACTCTTTAAAGACATGAAAACTATTTTTCATGAACCTTGGAAGGTGGTTAACCTTCTTTTAAGAACATGCTCAAGGTTGAGCGTTTGAACTTTAATGGGGAGTGGATATCCTCATTGTTCAAGTGGTTCAAGTTGGTATATGCTCATGGATGAGCATTCGATAAAAATGAAGGGTATGGGACCTTCATTTGGGTTATTGGACCTTGTTAATGCTCAAGGTCGAGCATTGATGATAATGAATGGTATGGGACCTTCATTATCGTGTTGATCACAACAAGTGAAGTTATGAAAAATGATGAGCAATTCTTCAGGGGGAGAGTCTCAAAGGGGAGAGTTTTCAATAAGTGAATTTGTTGATGTGTGCCAATAGGGAGAGAATGTAGGACTTAAGTTAGGACTTCATTATCTAAGAAGGAGTCTGCCTTCTTAGAGGGAGAATGTAGGTTGTAACTTATGCCCTCATTACCTAGTGGCATGAGAAAGAAGTTGAGGCTATGGGACTAGCCAAACTTAAAGGTATTATCAAACATCAAAACGGGAGAGATTGTTGGAGCAATATCCCTTAGGTCAAGGTTGACCTGGTTGACCAAGCTTGAGTCTTGATCATGGTTTCGATGTTTGCCAATACATGCAACACATGAACAATGCAGGTGCAGTTGTTCATGTGGGGAGATTATTGGTGCAATTCTCCACTGATCAAGGCTTGATCAGTTTGGTTGTAGAAGAGTCAAGTAAGTCGAGGTTGACTGGATACTTGACTGGGAAAGTCTAACTGGAATGTTAGGCAGAAGGAAAATCCTAGTGAGTGAAGCCAGGTGAAAGTCCTAGTGAGTGAAGCTACGCAGAAGGAAGTCCTGGTGAGTGAAGCCAGGCAGATGGGAAGTCCTAGTGAGTGAAGCTAGGCAGAAGGAAGTCCTGGTGAGTGAAGCCAGGCAGATGAGAAGTCCTAGTGAGTGAAGCTAGGCAGAAGGAAGTCCTGGTGAGTGAAGCCAGGCAGATGGGAAGTCCTAGTGAGTGAAGCTAGGCAGAAGGAAGTCCTGGTGAGTGAAGCCAGGTAGATAAGAAGTCCTGGTGAGTGAAGCCAGGCATGGGGAAAATCCAGATGGGTCAAGGTTGACCAGACATCTGGTGAAAGTCCAAGTAGGTCAAGGGATTGACCGGATACTTGGCACGAGGAGAAAAGTCCAAGTGGGCCAAATGGATTGACCAGACACTTGGTGAGGGAGTCCTAGCAGGTCAAGGGTGACTGGATGCTAGGTATGATGAACCAACAGGTCATGGATTGACTGAATGTTGGTTTGGGGGCTTAGGACTTAGTTTTGGGCAAAAACCAATGTCTGGATCGATCAGCCGATCGATTGGCTGATGCCCAATCAATCGGCCGATCGATTGGGAAGGTCCCCACGACAAGCCTCGAGTGGGCAAGTCACAGAGCGCACAGAACATCTCTGGATCGATCGACCGATCGATCCAGAGACCCCAATCAATTAGTGGATCGATTGGGGTGGCGCGTTTTCACGCGATAAAGGCTGGATCGATTAGCCAATCGATCCAGGGATTTCCTGCAGAGCACAGAGGCGCTCTGGATCGATCGGCTGATCAATCCAAAGCCTCCCCGATCGATTGGGAGCAATCCAATTGATCGGGATCCGACCGTTGGCATCGTATTTAGCTGCAGGCGTTCGATTCCTGCGGTAGTGCTTCACCGATTCATCTCAGATCTTCACTGTGCTCATAGAGCTTCTCCACAAAGTACAGATCTCCAGTTCTTGAAGGTTCTTGGAGGTTTTCCAAGTCAAGAGGCGGATCTACAGCTGAAGAAGAAAGCTAGGGTTAGGGTTTCCTTGTAAGCTTGTGCTGTATTTTGTTTCCCTTTTCTGTCTTCTTGTAGTGTGAACTTGTAGGGCTTCTCTGCCTTCGGTAGTTACCGAAAAGGAGTGTTTATTAGTGGAGGTGTGTGTGAGTGTGTGATCCTTGGACTAGTCACCTCCTTTGGAGGTGGATACCAAGTAAATCTAATTGTTAGCGTTGTGTGTGTTGTTTCTTATAAATTTCTGCTGCACATCTTTGAAGAAACAAGCAACGCCAACCACGAGCACGCGACGAGCTATTCACCCACCCCTCTAGCTACTTTTCGGTCCCAACAAGGAGGAGGAGGATGACGACGACGACGACGAGGATGATAATGATAATGACAATGAGGACTTTGATTTTTTGTAATGGGTAAGTTTTGTTATCTTAATAAAATAAACTTTATGATATTTTATTTTCACATATGATATTGATTTTTTAGGAGTAAATTTAGTTTTAATCTGCAAATTATAAAACTCATAGCTCAATTAGTTAATTTGTCTAAATTAGTATATAACTATTTTATTTTCTCATTTATATATTTTATATGTTAATACTCTTTAGTTTTTTCTATAGGTGATTAGAAGTTATATCTCATCGTTATCTTAGGGGTTTGTGCACTCTCTTATTTTTAGGAATTATGGTGAGTTTTTTTTTCAAATTAGTCATTATGCATAATATTTGTATTTACTTTATCATATTGTTGAATTTTTAGAATATGTTGTTGGAGCAATCCCAATGGTTCGTGGGACCATGTGTTTTGGTGTTTGGGCAAAGGGTTTAAGTTAGGTTTACCCTCGTTATTTGATATGTGTACTTGAGTTGTGCAGGACTGCAGGTGACACATGTGACTCAGGTTGATGGCTTCGGGTCCGATGAAGGATGGCATTGAGGACAAGCCGCGGGCTTGAATGCATCTGAGGGATCGTGGACAAGGCAGCAAGGACAAGGGCCGAGGGAAGCGACTTCGAGGCATACGCGAAGGATGGCATTGGAGACAAGCCGCGGGCTTGGATGCATCCGAGGGACGAGAGCCAAAGGAAGTAGGCTTGAAGGTAAGAGGTCAAGGCTGCAAAGAAGAGTCAAGTGAGTCGTGAGGGTCCGAGTGCGAGTGAAATGTACTCGGGATGGGAAACCCTAAGTTTAGGGTTGTATCAGTCGACTGGTACTGGGACCAGTCGACTGGTGGTGAGCACAGAAGGACTGGTAGATAGCCGTTGGAGTGCCGTTGGGCTGGCACCAGTCGACTGGTGCATGGACCAGTCGACTGGTAACGGGCAAATCAGCAAGGCTGATTTCCCCAAGCTCTATAAGAAGGAGCTTGGTATGGCCGGCCAAGGCGACGAAATTAGACTTGGTTAAAGCCTAATTAGTAGTCACAAGAGTTCTCAAGTGCTTGTGTAATCCAAGAGGTCTTGGTGAGTTTGTGGTGAGGTTTCTCCACCCACAAGGAGCGACTTGAGATAGCCGGAGTTTGCCGGGGGCTAATCCATCGACGGATAGGGATCGTCCACCTCAAGGACAAGTCGTGGAGTAGGAGCCCTAATCTCCGAACCACGTTAAACGAACGTGTTAGCGGTTTGCTTGCTCTTTCTTATAGTGTTTAGCTTTCTACTTGTTTGTATTAGTTTGTATTTCCGTTGCGCACTAACAAGTGTAGGGTGAAAGCGAGTATTTGGGGGTGCCGTCTATCCAACCCCCCTTCAAGCCGGCCACTGATCGCCCAACAAGTGGTATCAGAGCGAGGACGCTCTCCGTCGGACTAACCGCCGAGGAAGCAAAGATGACCGGCTTGATAAATCCGCCAAAGTTCGAAGGAGGAAGTTTATGGGACATCACCTTTTGGATGGTGAAGATGAAGAACTTCTTCGAGATGGATTGAGACACAATGATGGTGGTAGAAGAGCCATTTGAAGTCCCTAAAGACAAGAAAGGGAAGAAGCTCCAACCACGACATTGGACGGAGGAGCAAACCACACGATCGGAGGCAAATTCAAAGGTAATAGCAATTTTAATTGATTTATTGCCTCCTAATGTGATAAGTGGTGTAGGTAAATATGAGAACGCCCATGAATTGTGGAGTAAAGTGAAGAAATTTTCATGGGAGGAATTTTTGCCTACACAAGTAGAAGAAAAAAAATCCAAAGAAAGTGATGGAGTGGTCCAAGAGGAGAGGAAGGACCAATCGGATGTGGAGCCCAAGGATATGGTTTTAATGGCTCAAGAAGAGGAGGAGGAGCAACCGGAAGTTAACTCATGCTCAACTTCCGAGGAGGAGAAGGAGGATGAAGAGGCATCATCAACATCCTCAAGGGTTGAAGAAGAGTCCAAGATGAATGAAGAAGAAATCTTGGAAGAAGTCAACCTAGTGAGCACCTCCACCGAAGCAAATTCAAAAATTCACATTGTGTGTTTCGGGTGCAATGAGAAGGGACACTACAAGAGTAGGTGTCCATTGGGTAAGAAGAAGGTAACTCCTAAACCCAATCAAGTTATTTTAGACACTAACAAGGGTTGTAGGAATGAAGAAGCCCAAAGAAGGAAAATGCGCATTATATGCTTCACGTGTGGAGAGAAGGGCCACTACCACACAAAATGCCCCAAGAAGGGAGAGATCAAGAAGCTAGCGCATTTAAAGAAGTGGGAGAAGAAGAAGAGGAGCTCAAGTCAAGGGGGAGCTTCAAAGGTAAGGGAGGTATACCCTAACTTGAATCGTAATTCAAATTCTTATATTCCCATGCATGCTAGGAAAAATAATGATAATCATTATATAGCAATGAAGAATTTTGGATTTAGATATCATGATAGGAATAAGGTAAATGCTAGAAATAACCCTAGGAGACCTATGTATGATAACTCTAAAAATGTTAGACCTAAGGAGACCCAAGGCATTAATCCCAAGAAGGGGAGACACATGCCTAGAAAGGGTAGGTCTAGGAATGTCCAAGGTGGACATGTTGACTCTAGGGTTAGGAACCTAGAGAGGGAGAATCAAGCTTTGAAGTCAAAGCTTGATAATTTGGAGAAATTCCGTAAGAGATTCACTATTGGATCTAAGGGATTAAGTATGGTGTTGGGGAGTCAAAAACCCAACAATGATAGATCGGGTTTGGGATACCGATCTAGTGTCTCCAAGGTTAAAAGAAGACCATGTGCTAGGGTGGCACATGATAAGGGCAAGGGAGAGTCATCCAAGGCCAATAAGAATAAACATGCTAGGGTTGCATATGATTATGGCAAGGATGATGTGTCCAAGGTCAAGAAGATAACGAGATCTTTTAAGGGACATCATTGTGGTGTAGCCACAATAGATGAGTCACCTAGGGAGGTGGCTAAGGCTAAGAGCTCTAGGGGGAGCTCAAAGAGTCAAATTGGGACCCATGGCCAATGGATCTCAGGTGGATTCTACTTGGGGGTCTAGAGGAGCCATGGAGTGTGCCAAGTGGTTTAGAGACGGACTTGAGTCTCAAACCTAGGGATTTGGCACACATGTTTTGTGTTTCATGCAAGAAATATGACATTTGGGGTCATATAACATGATAATTGGTTTTGGATGTATAGATGCCATATAAACCAATGCTAGGGATGCATTGTGGGTTGGTATGGGCAAATACATCAAAAGGAAGCCAAAACTAGGACTTTAGGTCAAGGTTCAATTGAACCATTTAGCTAGTTTTGGATTTTGTGTCAATCTTGGGATTGGTGATAGATACATTTTGTAATGTATTTTTCCCAAGTAGACACTGGTACAATAGACCTCTCCACAAAATTTGGGAATTTTTGGAGGTCTAGGGAATTACTGGTGCATTTCTGAAGTTGGCCTGAAAAGGCTGATTTTTTCAGAAAAAGGGTACCAGTCGACTGGTGCAGATACCAGTCGACTGGTAACAGTGTTCTTCGACCACAGAATGTTTCTGTAAGGTTCTGTCGAAGGGGGGCAGTCGACTGGCACTTGGGGCAGTCGACTGATACCAGTCTAAAACTGTTTTCAGCATTGGTATGTGACCATGTCAACTCGGTTAGATGTATGGGATCTAAGGGGGATTAATACATGAGTTTAGGGTCAGTTAGATGATAAGTTTTCAACAATTGGGATATTGTTGGAGAACTTTTTGGATGTTAGGCAAAGGGGGAGAAGTAAGGTTTAAATTGGGAAAACCTTAAGTGCCTTTGCATAGGGGGAGCCTTGGGATAGGTTCTTAAAAAGCCCGTGGTAAAATCCTAGCTCATTGGGGAGCTTAGGTGTAGGGGGAGCCTTGTGATAGGTTTCAATGCATGTTTGCATTTTGATTCGGCGGTTGTCAAGTGTGTAGCCTTGGCAACGTAAGTCCATTCGGCGGTTGCCAAGTGTGTAGCCTTGGCAACGTAAGTCCATTCGGCGGAGTAAGTCCAAGTGTGTAGCCTTGGCATCGTAAGTCCATTGTATTAGCATGTTTATTTGCTATTTGTTTTCCCTAACTTAAACGTATTGCCAAACACCAAAAAGGGGGAGATTGTTGGAGCAATCCCAATGGTTCGTGTGACCATGTGTTTTGGTGTTTGGGCAAAGGGTTTAAGTTAGGTTTACCCTCGTTATTTGATATGTGTACTTGAGTTGTGCAGGACTGCAGGTGACACATGTGACTCAGGTTGACGGCTTCGGGTCCGATGAAGGATGGCATTGAGGACAAGCCGCAGGCTTGAATGCATCTGAGGGATCGTGGACAAGGCAGCAAGGACAAGGGCCGAGGGAAGCGACTTCGAGGCATACGCGAAGGATGGCATTGGAGACAAGCCGCGGGCTTGGATGCATACGAGGGACGAGAGCCAAAGGAAGTAGGCTTGAAGGCAAGAGGTCAAGGCTGCAAAGAAGAGTCAAGTGAGTCGTGAGGGTCCGAGTGCGAGTGAAATGTACTCGTGATGGGAAACCCTAAGTTTAGGGTTGTACCGATCGGCATCGGGACCGTCGGTGGTGAGCATGTACATTCGTGCGAAATGGTTGGGATCGATCGGTCATGGGACCGACCGATAGATAGCTTGAGTGTGGCACGGTCGGTGCATGGACCGCCGATCGGTAATCAGCAAGGCTGATTTCCCCAAGCTCTATAAGAAGGAGCTTGGTATGGCTGGCCAAGGCGACGAAATTAGACTTGGTTAAAGCCTAATTAGTAGTCACAAGAGTTCTCAAGTGCTTGTGTAATCCAAGAGGTCTTGGTGAGTTTGTGGTGAGGTTTCTCCACCCATAAGGAGCGACTTGAGATAGCCGGAGTTTGCCGGGGGCTAATCCACCGACGGATAGGGATCGTCCACCTCAAGGACAAGCCGTGGAGTAGGAGCCCTAATCTCCGAACCACGTTAAACGAACGTGTTAGCGGTTTGCTTGCTCTTTCTTATAGTGTTTAGCTTTCTACTTGTTTGTATTAGTTTGTATTTCCGTTGCGCACTAACAAGTGTAGGGTGAAAGCGAGTATTTGGGGGTGCTGTCTATCCAACCCCCCTTCAAGCCGGCCACCGATCGCCCAACATATGTTTCGACGTGGTGGTCGTAGACGGAGATCTCAAGTTACAGCACCTGCAAACACTGTTGCTACACCCCCAGTAGAGGATGCAGCACCATCGCATACACATATGCCAGTACCATCGCATACACCTATGCCAGCCCCATCACATATAGTTATGTCAGTACCTTCCTCTACAGGATCACCTTCTCTTTCGGCAGTGCCTTCTCCTTCCACAGTACCTTCACCGATTGAGTCGCCAGTACCCTCTTTCGTTCCTTCCCGACACTCAGTTGCTGAGAGGCCAGACACTCGAGAGCCTATATCCCCTTGTAGAGATTCGTAAGTAGAATCAAACTATTTCATTTTTTAACTATTTTAATTATTTAACAATTTTTTGTAATTTATAATAGATTTGAAAATTCTGTCTGTGTTATTCACGAGATTAATATAATCGTGAATAATCATTGGAGAGGAGACTCGATGAGTTATACAAGCACTCCAGCACTGACAAGAGAGCTATGGTGGAGTGAATTTAAGGTATATCTCAATCATTTCATATCTTAAATAAAAGTAAATATATAAATATTTATTTTTCTTTTATTGCAATGATCATGCACTTGGGACATGATTGATGAAATGGAAATAAAGAGGATTTTCATGAAAAAAATGTGGCGATGACATTCGCCATGTACTCAATCATGGAAAGTCGAGGGGGAAAAAACCACCATTCATCACTGAGGAAAATTGGATAAGGATTTCAAATTTTTGGGAAAGTGAGGAGTTTAAAAAAAGAAGTCACCAGAATAAAATAAATCAATCTTTTAATTCTGGAGAAATGTCTACGACATGTGCAGGAGGCTCTATCAATGTGGATGAGCATAGATGTAGATTGATAATTTTTTAACTCTCCTAATATTTTTTTTAATCTATTTTACACTATTTAATTATTTCTAATTATCTATTTTAGACTAAAGAATTGGGAAAGGAGCCTAATTTTATAGATACTTTCACTCGCACATTTCAGAAAAAAGATAAGACCTGGAGCGGGGATAGAGCTAAAGCAATTAAGGTTTGAATAAACTTTGGATCTTAATTTACAACTTAGATTCTATTATTAATGTATCTGCTCTAACTTTATACTCTTGCATTCCTAAAATTTTATTATTGTAAATTTGTTTTATATTTTTTTATAATACAGGAAAAATATGTTGAGCTAGAGGTAGCACAAAGATGTTCAGCTTCTGCTAGTTCTGATATTGAGGGGTCTAAGCCATCTATTGGTACTGATTTCAATTTATAACTACAGGCGAGTGGGGGGCACAAAAGGGAGAGGAAAGATATTCAGAATGAGTTCATTGAGCAGAACTAATAGAGTTGGTCGTATATCTTCTTCCTCCTCCGCACATACTGAGCAGATGCATAACTTGACTGAAGAGATTTCCCAGTTGAAGGGTAATATAAAGGATAGGGATGAAGAAATGAGAGAAATGCGCCGACAACAAGACTTTATTATGCGACATCTTTAGTTAAGTTCTGTTCCAAGATAAATTCCTCCCAGTGACGGTGATGATGATGATGATGATGATGATGATGGTGATGATGATAATGGCGGTGGTGGTGATTCTTCATAATTTATGGTAAATTTTATGTTTGGATTTTTTCCATGTCATGTTATAGTTGATTCTATATTTTTATTTTACCTTGATACATTGCATCTTATGTCATGTTTGGTATATTTTTACAAGTACATCATTTGTCATAATTGTACAAAAAAAACATTCAAAACAATATTATGAGTTTGACATTGGTAGGTTAATAGTCAACTTTCTTGTTCTTCCATCATTTTTATTTAAATAACAATGAGATATTCTGATAGTATTGATTTATCTCAATTTGCTTATTGGATCATTCCCAATGGTATGGATAATGTGTCAAGGTATCCTATGCAAAAGATATTAATGTTCTCAAGGATTCAATATGCAAACAATAAATGGCAGTCTCATTTAGAATGCTCAATAAATTTACTAGTATCCAAAATGCAAGAAAAAATCTTTGATGTATGTTTTATAGTGTAGATCAATGTGTTAGAGAAGTGTGATTGAGGCTACCTACACTTTATAAACAAAATTCAAGAGGCCAGTAAGATACCTTTATAAATTTCAGCATCACTTGATCAACTTTAACATTAACTTCTCATATTCCGCATCTAAGCCATGCGTTGTCATTTGTTCTGCAGAGGAGACAGCCCATGGTACATTTCCAAGGCTTTGTGTGGGATCAAAACTGTGAGGTGGCATCGTTTAGAATGCTCTACAATCTACAAGAAATATGAAACAAAAGATTTGTTGGTTGCTATTCGGAATATCGTACCGATTCCCCTGTACAAAAATTTTATACAAATCCTGAACCTTTCCTAACAACCTATTGTGTTCTTTAGAAATTAAATTTGGAATCACAAACAGAACTTAACATTATTGATTCCAAATTCAACTTATCTATTCTTAAAGGTTTAGACTTGGATCTCAAACAATACTTAACATTATTAATCTAAATCCACCTGTTGGAATGTATACTAAAAGCCTAGCTTTTGTAAACATTTATTTTGAAATAAAAGAATCATATTTGGTCATTATCTACATTTATTTGTTAAATGTAATTGTTCAATTAATTTATATAGTAGATAACATGGAGTGTGGTGTCACACTCAGAAGATCATGTTGTCAGTTCTTTATAAATTATAAATAGTTGCTCACGACTAAGATGGAAAGGAACAAACCATCACTACAAGAAAAACCCTCATAGACATCGGTGGAACAACAACAGTTTTAAGCAAAAACCGATGTCTTTGAGTATTTTACACCGGTTTTTTCAAAAACCGGTGTCTATGAGCACATATTTTCGCTCATAGACATCGATTTTTTAGCCGATGTCTATGAGCGCCTTTTTTTTGTTAATAGACACCAGTTTTAACAGCAGTTTTTAAAACCCGGTGTTAATGAATCAAAAATAATAATTTAATTTTTCCACCAGCCAAAATTTACAACACTTCGCAAAGTTCCCTCCAAACCTAAACCAATATCGCGCCCCTTCTCTCACCCTAAACCTAAACCTAAACCTCCGACCATCTCTCTCAGCCTCATTTCCCTCTTCCCCTTCCTGGATCTCTTCCCCTTCTTGGATCGATGCCCCTTCCTCTCCCGATTAGGATCAAAACCACCTGCTTCGGTCCTAAGCAAAATCGCAGCATAAATCGTTCCATTTTGCCTCCTCGTCCGATCCTCTCTTCCTCCTCATCCTTCCTCTCTTCGCTCTTCCCAGCTAAGGTAGGGGCCAACGAGATCGCATCGAAGCACTTGATTCATTCGATTCCGGTTCCCGTTCGCGAAACCAGTTTCTTTCGATCGAGGTGATGACGGACGTGCAGATGGGGGAGACGGAGACCTTCGCGTTCTAGGCGGAGATCAACCAGTTGCTGAGTCTCATCATCAACACCTTCTACTCCAACAAGGAGATCTTCCTGCGCGAGCTGATTATCAACGCCTCGGATGTGAGACATCGCTGCTTTCCAAGTTGCTGCTCCCGTTTTTTCCCCCTGTGTTGTCGTTGCTGAAGCAAATCATGTGACTGCAGGCACTCGATAAGATCCGGTTCGAGGGTCTCACCGACAAGAGCAAGCTGGACGCCCAGCCGGAGCTCTTCATCCGCCTCGTGCCTGACAAGGCGAACAAGACGCTTTCCATCATCGACAGCGGCATCGGCATGACCAAAGCTGGTAATTTCTCTTCTCCGCACCTTGTCGCACGGTCTGACACCAAGGAGTTCATGGAGGCACTAAACCTCTTCCAACTCGCGTTGCCTCCCTCCCTCAAGTGCGCCCCTTCCCTCCCGTTGCCTCCCTCGTCGCCCGACCTCCCTCCAGCGCCGACCTCCAGCGCTGACTCCGGCAGCGCTGCCTCCAGCGCTAACTCCAGCAACGCCGCCTCCCACGCCGACTCTAGTAGCGCCGCCTCCCTCTAGCGCCGCCTCCAGCCAGCATCGCCGACCTCCAGTACCGCCTCCAGCCAGCATCGCCGGCCTCCCGTCCTCCACCGTGAGGTAAATGATCAGACTCCATTATTCTAAAAAAAAAGTCATACATATCTTCAAGATTGTTACTCTGCCTTGTGTGTATCATCATTATCATATGTTCTGCACATGCTATGTTTGTCAAAATTCCACACCGAGCTGTCCTTTATGTCTCTCTTTCGGCCAATAGCTAAATGCATTAGGTTAAATCATGATCCTTTTCTCCCTTAAGTTTGTACTTTTTGAAATCTTCAACTCCATTTCTTGTGATCACTATTTTTCTGGGTGGAATGGTATTAGGACAAACTAATACCTTTGTCAATTTCATTCCATGATTCAATCTAATGAGTACATAGACTATTCCATTCCTTGTCAATTTCATTCCGTAGGAATAACTTGTTTTATTCCTTATCAATTATAGTCCACTAATTATTTGTAATATTGATTATTGTGTTTGCTGCCTATGTCTTGAGAGTGTTTTCTCTTCTTGTTGCAGGGAACAAAATATGCTTCAGAGACTGCAGAGGAAATAGTCAAGGAAGCTCATCAATATGATGGATTTAATCTCATATTGGCTGAACTTCAAACAAAAACCATGTTTTACATCTCCAATCGCCCAAAAGGAAAACCTATATTTGTTCAGAAAGTTCCTCCTGGTGTCCATGTACTTTCAAATGCAAATCTGAACTCTCCATGGCCCAAGGTAGATGCAGCTTTATTAATTTGCTATTTCAAAATTGATTATGTGCTAGGTCTTTCCCCTCTGTTTTAACTTTTACGCAACTGTCACAATATTTTTGTGAACGCAATTTGTTGAAATAGAAATACTTCTTAATTCAAAACTTTTAGGATCTTGTAGCATTCCCCTCAATCTTTGCCCTGTACATGATGTTTCTCAAATTCGATTCTGTGTTACTAGATTTTCAGTGTTGAAAATTCTAATCTCATTTGCATCTTGACTAAAAATATCTGGTTCATTTTTTCTTGGCTCGATTTTAATTTAGCTTAGTTCCGAACTCTACTTCCTATATTGCTCTCTTGTACAGATCTAAATCTCCATATCAACTTGCTTAACATGAAACCAACATTTCTACTGAACATGATTTTCCGTTCATAGGCAGAAAAACTACGCAGAGAGCTCTACGAAATACTAGCGAGTTACGGAGAGACAGAACTTTGTGAAAAAGACATGGTCGAAAAGCTGATGGGTGACAAAACGAAAGCTTATAGAAGTATGTTTGTGTGGAATTGTCCACCTAATGCATGTTTTTTTGCAGCATGGGCATTTAGGATTTATGCTCTCATGTTATGATGCTGAAGTTAGCTACGATGGCCGCACTGACACTTTTTTGGCAAGGTATGCGGACAATTGCTCTCATTTGAATTCAAAATATGTTCTCCTTTTGATGAAAAGTTAAGTTGTGTCTGTCAAAGTTATCACACTGGCTTCATATAACATGGCATGCGTTATTCATTCTTCTCGACTTGTAGATATCCACCACATGGAAGAAGAACTGTGGTCATAGAAGGAGTTGAATGGGATAGGTTAAGACCGCCTCCTATGGACACTCCTGCTTATGATCTTCATATCTCCAATTGTTTGAACGATTTGCAACCAGGCGACCATATTGAGATCCAATGGAGAAGTAACAAAGAGTTTCCTTATGGTTGGTAGTTCGAGGCCTTTTAGAAATCTAAAACTGAATCATACTTGTGTGTCTTTGGTCGAAGATAGACAAATCTAACGATAAACTCATTAAGAAAATGTGTTTATTATATTTTGCAGGATGGTGGTATGGAGGAATAGGTCAATTGGAATCTTGTGATGGAAATCGACATTTCTGTTGTTGTGCTGTCCACACTGGAAGTAAACTTTATGTGTTGTCCACACTAGAATAAAATATTTTTATTTCACATATTTGGATTTGAATGGTTAATTAAGAAAACTAATTAATATTTACCCTTATTTTTACAATTCCACATACTTCAGTAAAACTTCTTTCTCTGGAGATATCAGCTGAGGTACATTAGATATGTGGTTTTAGAAAGTAGTTTTTTGTAGTTGGTTAGCATACCATAAACATGGTGAGTTCATCCATGAGATGCTGTAAATTGCTCGTGTCCTCGGAGCTACCTTTGCTTTGAATTTATTACTTTCCATTTGTTGAAGTGTAATGCAAAAGAAAGGGCATTCGGGACCTGTGAGCATTCAAGCACTAACAAGTTTCAGAATGGCTCTTATGAAGGTTCTTGATAACTTATTATTAAACTTATTATAGAATTAAGATTGAACTTAATGATTTGGCGACTTGTCTTAAGAAGACGTTTGATCACCTCAAAACAGGATATTTTGTATTGTCAGAAACCCCAGTCTTTACTAAGACTTTTTTTTTGGCCAAAGAAAAACTAATTCAGTGGTTTGAACCTGATCAGGGCCGTTTTGAAATACTTTGTTTATCTGGTTCATACATGATGACTGACAATGGAGGATCACGGAGCAGAACCGGTGGACTGAGCATCTCTCTTTCAAATACCGATGGTCGGGTAATTGGTGGCAGTGTAGCAGGAGTACTTGTAGCAGCCACCCCCGTACAGGTTTTCCTTCTCGACTAATAGTTTTCACAATAACAAACTGAATTCATCTCATGATGGTTTGCTTAACTCATCTGTCTTCATCAGTTGTTCTATTACATGATTACATACATATGCTTCTTGTGTATCTGGAAATTAAATTGCTAGTAGTAAGTTTTCATGCTCATGTCAGTGCGGTTCTATGCTCCGGATGTTTGTTCCCCTGTGCTTTTCTTTCCACACTGTAATTTTCAAAATGCCAGCCAACGGTTAACACTTTTTTCAATATGCTCCTCGATGTTTTATTAATGTCAAAATTCCCCTTAAGTCTAAAACATGAACCTTGAGGGTAGGGGCATTTTGATGATAATAGGATAAAACCACTCGTCCACACATGATGTATACTTTTTTTGGCCTTTTACAGGTAATCGTAGGAAGTTTCATTTATGCAGGACCAAAGGCGAAAAAGAAAGCAAAAGCTAGCAGTGAAACAAATCCTGAAGTGGAGCAAACTACATTTGTTAGTCTTCCTAATCCAAATCTTACAACTTCACCGGTAACCAATCTTACGACTTCACTGGTATTGAACTAAACTCGGGGTCAAGAAGTTTAGGCTGAGTTTGGTAGAGAGCTTCTTTTTCCAGTTTTCCTGATGTGGTCAATGGTTGGAATTCAAGACGATAAACAAGAACCATTTCAGTTTTAAGACTGTAGTGTGTGCTTGAAGTGCAAGATTTTGCGGAGACTTGAAGAGACAGGGAAAGAGAAAGGATTCCTTCTGCAGCAGACAATCTTGAATTATATCTGACACTACTGATGAGCATCTTATAATTGATCGGAGACATGAAGGGGCAGAGCAAGAGAAAGGTTCCTTCTTCAGCAGTCAGTTTTCTGTTGCATTACCATTGACCATTTCTTGAACGTACGTAGCCTCGTTGTACAACCCCAACAAAATCTTATTGTTCATTGTATTGTTGTAAGAAGAATATTTATGTAATTTGTGAATATTTGAGTATTTTATGGATACTGTTGAATGAAGAATATTTGTGTAATTTGTGAATATTTGTATATTTTTTTGGTTACTGTTTCGAAAATCAAATTTGTACTGTTAAAAAATATTGATATTATATCGGTTTCCACCGTTGCAAAATCGGTGTTATTAACTAATATTACATCGATCGTATACCGCTGCCAAAACTGGTGTTATTAACATATAATATTACACCGGTTTTACACCGTTGATGAAACGGTGTCGTTAAGTGATACTACACCGGTTAATAACTGATTCGAACACCGGTGTCGTTAAGTGATACTACACCGGTTTTAAACCGATGTCTAAAATGGCAGACTTTTTACATCGCCTTCATAGACATCGGTCGAAAATGTAATAGACACCGGTGGAAAACCGATGTCTATGAGAGTTTTTGTTGTAGTGCATCGGAATAGTCATAGTGTAATTAAGTATTAGTTTATCTTGATTAATAAATTACACTGGTACACTCTAAGTGTATTGAGTAGGACCATTTGGGTAAATTTTTTTTGTACTGACTTAGTAAAAAAACTAGACCTTAGTTATTATGGAAGTGTGCTCTTAATCCTAATATAACAAGCACATATATTTAATATTTATTTATTTGACTTATCAAAGGGTGAGGTTTAGCTCGATAAATCAATATGCCCGATAAGTTGGGAAATGATATTACTTATAGTGTGTGTTGTTGATTATAGAAGGAATCTGTGTCCTAGTTATCTAGATTGAGAATGCCCCCAAGAGGAGCTCATAAGGATTGTCATGTTAAACCCTGCAGGTGGACTTAGTCCGACATGACAATGAAGTTGAGTGGTACTACTCTTGGAGCTAGATATTAATTAAGTGAGTTGGCAGTAACTTACTTAATTAGTGGACATTCGTAATCTTAAACACAGGGAGACTAACACACTCATGATAAGAAGGAGCTCATAATGTAATTTGGGATTGGTGTGGTAGTGCAGTAATAACTCTCTAGTGGAATGAGTTATTATCGATGAACTTGAGTTGTGTGTTCGGGGCGAGCACGGGATACCCAAGCTCATCGGAAGGCCAAAACCAATTTCTCCTCTAGGTGCCTGTCGTAGCCTCATTATAGTCTAAAGTCCATCCAAAGTAAGACCCATCTTGGTGTTCAAGAAGGGGGCCGGTCCATTACTTGGTGACCAAGCAATGGTCGGCCACATCTCCTCTTAAAGGGCCGACCCTATTGCTTGGTGACCAACCTAGTAGGGGTCGGCCACAATATTCAAACAAGGAGGGTTGTTTTAGAATTTTTAAAATCTTCTCTTTGTAGAAAACTATAAGTTTTAAAAGAGAGATTTTAATTTTAAAAACTTTCCTTATTTGAATTTGACCACATGTTTTAATAGAGAATTTTAAAACTTTTCTTTTTTAACCATCCTCATGGGTTAAGAAAAAAGGAGGAAGATAAGTTTTAAAATTAAAATTTTCTACCATCATGTTAAAAAAAGAAAATTTTATAAGAGAAGTTTTAAATTTTAAAACATGGTTTTAATTTTTAAAACTTTCCTTTTTTAACTCTAGGAAAGAGAGCTTGTAATATTTTATAAGAGTTTTTTCTTCTTGTAAAATTTTCTTAAAAAAATTATTATTTCTTTCCTAAATATGGTGGCCGGCCACCTTGCTTGGTGCCCAAGCAAGGGGTCGGCCAAAGCTCAATCCTAAACCAAATAGGATTGATAACAACCATATATTTGGTGATTGATTCAATCAAGAGGAAAGAAAAGAAAAATAAAAAGGGAAAAGGAAAAACTCTTGGACGATTTTATTTTTGTAAAAAGTTTTTCCTTATTTACCTTGAGCAAATAATATAAAAGAAGGGGTGAGGGGGCTTCATGAGATACAACTCTTATTCTTTGGCTTGGAGACTCTCTTGGTGGTCGGCCCCTCTCTCCCTCTCTTCTCCCTTTGCTCTCTTTTCTATTGTGGTGATGGTGGCCGAATATTACAAGTAGGAGAAGCTCATTTGGGTGGTGTTTATCTTGGAGGATCGTCGCCCACACAACGTCCAAGGCGAGGCGAGGAATACGGCAGAAGATCTCGAGGTCATTAGCTTACAAAGAGAAGGTATAACTAGTAATTTTCTTCCGCATCATACTAGTTATTTTCTTTGTAAGAATTCTAAATACAAGAGGTAATTAGATCTAGTTTTTCGAATTTATTTTTCGAGTTTGTGTTTTCTTCTTTTTCGAATTTGTGATTCGATTGTTGTTTTTGGTTAACCTAGAGTTATTTAAGGAAATAAATATTAATTTTCCTTAAAAAACTTTGCCTAGGCGGTGGTGGTTGCTCCCATATCCAAGAAGGTCATGTGCCTCGCCATGCAGTCCTGGAAGCCAATTTTGGAAATTAATATTTATGGAATTAATAACTTAGGTAGATTTGAATCAATAGTGTTAAGTTTCGCTTGCGATTCAAATCTAAACCATTAAGAACAGATAAGTTAAATTTGGAATCAATGATGTTAAGTTCCGTCTGCGATTCCTAATTTAACTTCTAAAGAACACAATAGGTTATTTAAGGAAAGGTTCGACACTTGTACAAAAAATTTTGTACAGTGGAACCTGTACATTTTCCTAGGACTAACCAACAATTGGTATCAGAGCTAGGGTTTGCCTCTGTGTGTTTAGAATTCAAATAGGTTATGCACATGTCATACTTAATTTAGGTAGGATAATAGTAGGATGTGCTAACTCTTTGGTTGCAGGCTCCAACTATTATGGCTTTTAGATATTGTGTGTGATTGGATCATTGGACATGTCAAGAGCATTATTTTGTGTGCATGATTGTATGTATCAAATACAACAGGAGCTGTATTATTTTTAGAATTTTATTTTTTTGTTCGATCTAGAATACATGTACATTCCCTTGTGGAATATTGGATTGATATATGTAAAATTCTATTTTTGTCGCGGATCGGATTCTTGCGAGGCATGGTACTTTTGGAGCACCAGAGGCGCAGCGGAATAAGAAGCAAGATGGATGCGACGACTCGACCCGATGGCGGTGGCTATAGATGGCAGTAGCTAGGGTTGAAGCATACTGAAGACAGCGAAGGAAAATGCCATAATAGTTGGAAAATTAATTTCCAAATTTATTGCTTTTATTTACTGTGATGTTTATGTGCATGTGATGTATGCTAGCATATGTTAAAATCCTCATTTTTAAATAACTAAGTGGGAGAGGGATTTTAATAAATCCCATGGTCTCCATTACTAGTTTGTAAGTGATGCAACAAGCTTGCGTGTTGGCTCTGAGTGCCTCCCTCCACAACGGATGGGTTTGTTGCGGATCACTAGATCAAACTTTCTTTTATGGATGGTTATAGGAAATTATTTAGGAGCGTGTGATCTTCTTCAACTGAAGGGGCACAATCCTATTTAATGGACTTAATATCAAGTAATGGTATACACTTAGACACATTCAATAGTATCCTCCCCAACGGAGTCACTGCTATTGTTTTGTATGACCAAAGTGAAACCAACTATTAATTTTATTTGTCATAAAGTTAGGATGACAAGATAATAAATTAATGGGTCACACCCTCCTCTTACAAATGTTGAATTTGTATACGTCCACACTAACGTGGCATGCAATATTCACGGTGATTTGAGGTGTTGGTTAATTTAAAATAGTATTTTTTGAGGAATCAATATTATTCTAAATTTAGCGTCTTGACTAAAGTTTATTTTTGTGATTCTTAGGATGACTTTCAACCCACTGGCCATTATACTGAAAGAGAACAAACTTACTGGCCCCAACTATATTGATTGGAAAAGAAACCTGGACATTGTTCTTACTTCTGAGAGCTATAAGTTTGTACTGACTGAGGCTTGCCCTGATGCACCTGGCGGTGACTTTACGCCAAAGGAGATTGAGTATCATAAGAAATAGGTAAAAGCTGATGAAATGACGCGGTGTTACATTTTGGCATCAATGTCAAATGTATTACAACATCAGCATCAAGATTTACCAACAGCTTATGATATAATGAACAATCTCAAAGAACTCTTTGGGCACCTGTCATGCTCCGCAAGTGTACGGAAATGTCGCAAGTAATATAAAAGATTATCGTATCCACAGGGACTGGAATAAGTACTAGAAATGTCTCAATGCGAATTAGCTAAACAACTATCCAATCGTTTCAAATGCAAAGTAAGGGTAAACAAATCTAATATTAAAGATCAACAAACAAGAGTTTAGTGTTTTGGGTTATGATAAAGGGAGATTCTAGGAGTTTCGGTTTCTTTGTAAGATTTCTTGAATGTAAATGGTTCACCAATTCTTTTCCCTCAATTGTCAAACACTTGTAGAAAGTTGCCGGTTCTCTCTTGCAATAGATAACCGGCTAAGGAACGAGAAATGTATCTAAATATGATCAATTAGATGTGAACCTACGTTGTCCTTACACAGAAGCGCACCTATTACTATGCCTTCCTCGGATATCAACATAGAAGCCCACAACTTATTAACCTATCAAGATACAAGAAACTAATCACAAAATCCATCCTACTCTCTTGCATATTCCTATTTCCTCTTCAAGATTATCTCTCAAACGTCCTTACACGGGCTTGCACCTGTCACGTGGATCCCTCGGATGATCGAGTGAGAGTTTATCTCTACAAAGTCCACAAGAAATCCAAACAATCAATCAAGAATGAGAATTAAGCACAAATCACCATTAATCATTCAAGATCTAATTGATACAAGCAAGACAATGTCATTGAAACAAGAAATTGGCAAATCCATAAGAGATTACATCAATCCATCATACAAATACTCCCTTAATCCTAGAATACAAGATCTACTCCATGAATCGAGGAAGAAAACCCCAAGAAATAAAGATTACAAGCATTTCTTAAATCCCCAATCCAAGAAACCAAGAAGAGGGGGAAAGAGAAAACTTATCTACGAAGAAGCCTCGTCTTCGGATCCAATCCTCGCTCCGGAGTCGAAATCGTCAAGATCTCCCTTAGAATCGCCCAGAAATCCTCCCAAGAATGGGAGGAAACCACCAAATCTTGCCTTCTCCCAAAGGGGGAGAGATCCCCTTTCAATTCATGAAGGAGGGTTTAAATAGAGGAGGAAATCGGGCGCCACACGGCCCCGTGACACGGCCGTGTGAGATTCACACGGCCATGTCCTCTTCCTTCTCTGCCGAAACTGCACGGCCGTGTGGTGCACACGGCCAAGACCCTCCTGCTCTCTGGAAATGTTACACGGCCGTGTGGTACACACGGCCACCACCTGCTTGGTCTCTGGAAACTTCACACTGCCGTGTGATGCACACGGCCACCACCTGCTTGGCCTCTGGAAACCTCACACGTCCGTGTAGATCCACACGGCCATGTAAGGCATCTGTTCTGATTTCTTCAAATTAAGACACGGCCGTGTGAGATT
Source organism: Zingiber officinale (assembly GCF_018446385.1). Lineage (NCBI taxonomy): Eukaryota > Viridiplantae > Streptophyta > Magnoliopsida > Zingiberales > Zingiberaceae > Zingiber > Zingiber officinale. The sequence goes on from NC_055989.1 coordinate 75,734,984, forward strand.
CGCACGGCCATGTCCTCTTTCCTTCCTGTTAAGACTACACGGCCATGTGTGGTACACGGCCTAATGCTCTCTCCCTTCAATTACTTCCAAGCTTGCCCGAGGACGCATAATCTTCACCAATTTCGACTCCTGTGTACAGAAAATGCACAAAAAGCAGATCTCCGAACCAAAAGAGTAAATATGCTAAAAGGAAAGATGGAAGTATAAAAATGCATAGATCAAGCATGCTCAAAGTATGTAAATGTGCGTAAAAACATGCATAAAAAGAGTATATAATCTACGCACATCACACCCCCAGACTTAAACCTTTGCTTGTCCTCAAGCAAAATGCTGCAGTCTAAATTCATATGTTCTACAACACATTCATAAAACCTAGTGCACTTTCCTAATTCTATCAAAAAGTTTCATTAACAAGCATGATCATGGAAACAAGTAAAGTATGGTTCAAGCATAAGAATCTTGTGCACAGTGTAAAGGTAACTCAACACCCTTCAAATTTCAATCCATGTCCTAGTCAAGTCGTCATCAAATTTGAATTCCTAGTGTTTCCAGTGAAAGACAAGTAACCAGTGATAGGCACTTACTCATCATTCACTTGGTTCATATTTCTCAACTGACCCAAGGTCTCAAAGGTGTGCTCAATCTCAAGGGAAGCTAAGCAGTCATTTCCCCAGTAACCTAACTCGGTCTCAAAGGGGTGACTTGCTAGATTCCACTCATGACAACTATTTTTTATATCCCTTATTATTATTGTTTTTTTTTTAATAAGTGCTTGCATTGTGCAAAACTTATTCACAAATGTACTTTTAGCACACATGTTGGGATATTTTGATTTTTCCAAATGAGCTTTAATGATTTGAGCCTCATCCAGTAACTAAAATGAAAGTTGAGAAATCACCATGGAAACCAAGTACTAAGCAAACAAGATGAATCATGACTATTTCAATAACATCAACTATTCAAGCATCAAGCACAAGTGTAGTGAAGATAAAATCCTTAAGGTTGAACCAAAACTAAAACTCATCACCATAAGATTCTCAGCTTATTAATGTTTCCCAAGATAGAAAAAAGAACTACACAAAGTTTACTACTAGCATCATTCGAACATCATGAATCAAGACAATAATCGTGCTAACATTTCACTTGAATCCAAGAAAGCATATAAGTAAAGATTTGATGTTCTCAAATTTTTTTTTTTTGCCATGATTATTTCAAAAACAAGCAAAATAAAGCAACAAGCAATGGAAATAAGAACCAACATGAAAAACTAACAAAAACAAAAAATTAAAAACCAAACTAAACAGTACATAACACCCCCCCAGACTTAAACTTTTCATCGTCCCGATGAAATCAATATGGTGGAGGAGGTGGAAAATCAGGAAAATCAGGGAAGGAAGATGCAAAATCATTAACAAACCATTTAACCTCATTTCTGAAAAAATTATGATACTCAAACAATTTATCAATATCATCCTGCACAAATCTCATAAAACCTCTAAGATCTTCATGAAATTCCATTTTAGCCCTATAAGCATTCATCATTTTAGAAATCTTATCACACAATTCTCTTTCACTCTTGAAACAATCTTGTAGCTTTTTAAATAGTTCCTCCTCCATAAGCTTCTTATCTTCAAGAAATTCATTAGTTGAATCTAAATCACTATGAATATTCTTTAAAGCAAAATTAAGTTCTTGAAACATAAAACTATGAATCTCTTGGTTACCCTTAGAAACATTTCTTGGAGTAAAAGTTGACAAAGCTCTAGATTGTTGCCTAGCTGACTTTAAACACCAATTCTCTTTATTATGAATTGTAGTGAAATCATGATTGGGCAATTTTAAAGGGAAACCATTTTTAATGACTAAACTAAATCCATGCTCTTCACGCTTAATCATTTTCATTGCTAAACATGAATTGAAATCCAATGTACAAGAACTCTCCACCACCTCTAATTCACTCAAATCACATCCTAAAACTAAGGCCAATTGAGTAAGTAATCCCCCCAAAATAATAGGTGTGGTAGAATTTGATTTCCCTAATTTTGCCAAATGTCTAAGAAAGAAATAATCAGAATTAATTTTAACATTTTCGACCATTGCCCACAAACAATACAAATCTATAAGTCTTACTGATCCCTCTTTGTCCTCCCTTCCAAATATAGTGTTTTTCATGACTAAGTAAGCATATTTAAAAATAAGATTGATAATTTGGAAAACTCTAGAATTATGTGGATCAAATAGCGGTTGTTCAGAAATGTGTTGCCAAAAATGTGAATTCTCAAATTGGGGCAAAATCACACACACATCATTCTTTGGCAATTCATAACAAGTATTAAAATCTCCCAACGTCCATTCATAACTTTCATTAAACAAACGAAATTTACACTTCCCCCCACCTTGAACATTATCAACCTCTATTGAGCTTAAAAATTCAAAAACAATTCTAGGATAGGTAGGATATTTCATGTTCACTAAACTACTCCATCCTATCCTTTCAAATAGCCAAACTAAATCATCCTTAAACCCCAAAGTTTCTAAAGTTTCAACATCAAGAAACCTAGTGCCTAAAAGAGGTCATTTACATAAAGAAGAATATCTATACCGTTGCTCATCACTAGAGAAAACAATACCAAAGTCATTAGAAATACCTTTAAAGCAAACATTCCTCTCCTTTCTTGCAACCACCTTCTCCTTCCCTTTTCTTGTGGCTGAAACCTCCTCAATCACGTTTTCCATGGAAGAAAATCAAATCTCCTAAAGAAGAATGAGAAGGAAAAATTAGAAAAAGTAGTTTAAACCTTTAGAAATGGGAAGATAGGAAAGAGGAACAAGCGGCGGTACACGGCCGTGTGCCGCCCCACACCCCATGCCCTAATTCCTTAAGAAGATGTGGATTAGGCGGTGTGATATCACACGGCCATGTTCATTTCTCATCGCACGGCCGTGTCTGAGACACGGCCCCCTTCCCTTTCTTCTCTGGATTCCAGACACGGACCCTGTCTGGGACACGGCCTAAACCTCTTCTTTCACGGGTTTCTTCGCACGGCCGTGTCTGGGACACGACCTCTCCATCTTTCTCTTCGGGATTCTTTACACGGCCGTGTTTAGGTGACACGGCCCAGGCACTTCCCTTCCCTGCAACCTTTGTCTGGCCGTGTATATCACACGGCCGGGCTTTGTTTTGCACCTAACCTGAAAACAAAATCAAAAACAAGTAAAAACCAACAAAATGAATTTATACTAGCTAGAAGGATTCAATCTGGAGGGCGGGGTTCAGAAAAAATACAACCTTTGTACCTCTTCTATTTTCGTACCATGAATATATTTTTTCAGACGTTGACCATTTACCTTAATTATCCCAAAATCTTTGTTCCAAATATCTACAGCTCCAAAAGGGTAGACCTTCTTTACCTCATATGGACCCGTCCACCTTGACTTAAGCTTCCCAGGAAAAAGTTTTAATTTTGAATTGAACAACAAAACCAAATCTCCTACATTAAAGTCTTTACGAAGAATGTGTTGATCGTGCCATTTCTTCGTCCTTTCTTTGTAAGATTTAGCATGCTCATATGCATCCATCCTTAATTCATCAAGTTCGTTCAACTGAAGCTTCCTTTTCTCCCCTGCTTCCTTTAAATCCATATTCAAATTTACAATTGCCCAATAAGCCTTATGTTCTAGTTCAACTAGAAGATGGCAAGGCTTACCATAAACTAATCGAAACGGGGTCATCCCAATAGGAGTTTTATAAGCAGTTCGATATGCCCATAAAGCATCATCTAATTTCAACGCCTAATCATTTCTTGAAGTGGATACAGTCTTTTCCAATATGGACTTAATCTCCCGGTTAGATATCTCAGCTTGCCCATTAGTTTGAGGATGATAAGGTGTTGCTACTTTATGCTTCACTCCATATCTTCTAAGTAAGTTTTCAAACTATTTCTCTATAAAATGTGATCCTCCATCACTAATGACTGCCTTTGGCACCCCAAATCTTGGAAAGATAATACTCCTAAATAATTTGATAACTGTTTTCGCATCGCACGTAGGAGATGCCACAGCTTCTACCCATTTGGACACATAATCTACTGCCACAAGAATATACCTATTCCCATATGAAAGAGGGAAAGGTCCCATGAAATCAATTCCCCAAACATCAAATAACTCAACCTCAAGAATGTAATTTAACATCGTTTCATTCCTTCTAGTTATATTCCCAGTTCTTTGACATTGATCACAAGATTGAACAAACAACTTAGCATCCTTGAATAAGGTTGGCCAATAAAATCCTGCTTGAAGAATTTTCGTAATCGTTTTTGAACTACCCAAATGTCCTCCATAGGACGAAGAATGGCAATGAAACAAGATATCTCTAACTTCTTCTTCAGGTATACATCTTCGATAAATCACATCATTGCATTTCTAATACAGGAGAGGTTCATCCCAAACATAATTCTTAACTTCTGAAAAAAACTTTTTCCTTTGTTGATGAGAAAAATCCGGAGGTAGCACTCCACTAGCGAGGAAATTCACAAAATCTGCGTACCAAGGAGTTTTCACACTTGATAAGGCTAATAAGTGTTCATCCGGGAATATGTCATCAATAGGCAAATCAAAATCCACCTCATTTTCTGACTTTTGAGATATTCTAGACAAATGATCCGCTACTACATTTTCAGCTCCTTTCTTATCCCTAATCTCAATGTTGAACTCTTGCAAAAGTAAAATCCACCTGATTAACCTAGGTTTAGCGTCTTTCTTTCCAAGTAGATACCGGATAGTTGCATGATCAGTATATACTATTACTCTTGATCCCACTAGATAAGATCTAAATTTATCAATAGCAAATACCACTGCCAATAATTCTTTTTCTCTAGTAGAATAGTTTACTTGGGCTGCATCAAGTGTTTTACTTGCATAATGGATCGCATGTAAAATCTTATTTATTCGCTGTCCCAAAACTGCCCCTACAGCAAAATCACTAGCATCACACATTATTTCAAAAGGGAAATCCCAATCAGATGCTTGAATGACCGGAGCTGTTGTAAGAGCACTCTTGATTTTATTGAAGGCTTCAATACATTCGCTATCAAAACAAAACTCAACATCTTTAATCAACAGATTAGTTAATGGCTTGGAAATCTTTGAAAAGTCCTTAATAAAACGTCTATAGAAGCCAGCATGTCCTAAAAAACTCCTAACTCCTTTTATATTGATAGGTGGGGGTAATTTTTCTATTACTTCCACTTTTGCTGGATCTACCTCAATACCACGCTCTGAAATTTTATGCCCCAAAACTATTCCTTCCTTAACCATAAAATGATATTTTTCCCAATTCAACACTAGGTTTGTATCTTCACACCTTTTTAGAACAATAGAAAGATTTGACAAACAAGAATCAAAGTCATTCCCATAGACTGAGAAGTCATCCATGAAAACCTCCATAATTTTTTCTATTAAATCTGAAAAAATTGCCATCATGCATCTCTGAAAAGTGGCTGGAGCATTACAAAGCCCAAATAGCATCCGACGATAAGCAAAGGTACCATAAGGGCAAGTAAAAGTAGTCTTCTCCTGGTCTTGAGGATGAATTGGAATTTGGAAAAATCCAGAATATCCGTCCAAGTAACAAAAGTAGGAATGTTTAGCCAATCTTTCAAGCATTTCATCAATAAATGGTAAAGGGAAATGATCCTTCCTTGTTTCTTTATTCAACTTCCGATAATCAATGTACATTCGCCACCCCGTCACTGTTCGTGTTGAAATTAGCTTATCTTCTTCATTCTTGATACCAGTCATTCCTCCTTTCTTTGGAACCACGTGGACTGGACTCACCCATTCACTATCCGAAATTGGGTAAATAATCCCTGCATCAAGAAGTTTAATCACTTCCTTCTTTACTACCTCTTTTAAATTTGGATTTAGTCTCCTTTGATGCTCAATTGAGTTCTTGTACCCCTCTTCAAATAAAATTCTATGCATATAGAGAGATGGACTAATCCCTTTTATATCATCAATTGTATATCCAATGAACTTTCTATGCAACCTTAACTCATCCAGCAGTCTCTTTGTTTCAAACTCATTTAACTGAGCATTAATTATAACTGGATAAGTAGAATTCGGCCCAAGAAATTCATACTTAAGATTTGATGGTAATGGTTTAAGTTCAAGTTGAGGTGGTACTATTTCTGGTAAAATTGGCTCTTGTTCTATCAACATAGTCTCCTCCTTAGCCAAGCTTTCTTCTAACAACTCTTCATTGTCTAAAGACAGATCATCCTCCTTATGATCACCAAGACATACTCCCTTTTCTGTTGAAAATGCTTTTTCACCAAACATTTTTGATAATGATTCACAACACCAAGGAAATAATGTTTGGAAATCATTTTGATTCAAGATAAGCCCTTTTTCAACATCATCCTTTTCTCTAATGATATCCATTGTTAAGAATGAGCTATCTTGCTCTGCCCAATCATTGGAATTTTACGTAATTCTGCCAACTATCTCAAAAGTTTCTTCTAGACTTTTTTTCAAAAATGATCCTCCAGATGCTAAATCCAGTTGATTCTTATTTGAGAAAGAAAGGCCAACATAAAACAAATGCATAATTAACCATTTCTCAATTCCATGATGTGGACATAACTGCAAAAGAGAAGAATATCTTTCCCAGGCTTGGTATAATTTTTCTACATCCAATTGCTTAAAATTTAAAATTTGACTTCTCAAATAAGTAGTTTTCCTTGGAGGAAAATATTGGTCAAGGAATTTTTACTCTAACTCATCCCATGTTCTGATACTTTGAGACTTTAGAGAATTGTACCATCTTTTTGCAACATCCTTCAGACTAAAAGGAAAAGCAAGCAGCTGAACAGTATCAGATGAAACTTCTTCATATTTCAAAGTATAACAATATCTATAAAACTCCATCAAATGGGAATAAGGATTCTCAATCTCCAATCCTCCAAACTGAGTTTTCTGAACCATGGAAACAAAAGATGGTTTGAGTATAAAATTTCTTGTTTGTATGTTAGGGTAAACAATTGCTCCCATTTGTTTTGCAGACTTCGGAGCTCCATAATCTCTTAGTGACTTGCACACCATGTTTAGATATTCATGTTCTTCGATTTGCCTTTGCAGAATCCTTCTTTTATGGAAAGTTCTGTCAATCTCAGTGTCAAAAGAAAAGAATTCCCCTACAAAGCTAGATCTTCGCATACACAAGAACAAAATAGCAAATGACAGTTCAACAGAAAAAGAAAAATAAAAGAATCAAAAATACAGAATTGAATTTGTACAAAAAGAATTAACAAGAAGTAAAAGTTATACAAGAAAGTAAAAACAGAAATCTAATGATTAGTTACAACTATGCAATATGAAAGGATGTAACGACCACCCTTCTTACTACTACTACTCTCTAAGGATAACCGTTACTTAACTACTAACTCTACTTAACCGGTATGATTAAATATCACATGGAAACCCTACCGAAAAATTTCGGAAGAGTCTCCCCTGTACCGGTGACCAAATCTATAATACAAATATAGTATACGCAGTCACAGACGGCTGGAACATATCTTTCACAACCACGCAGTAATAAAAATCACAATAAAAACAAAGAAACTACTCTAGCAATAGCAATGACTACAGCACTCCATAAATAATAAAAGAGACTAGCTAGACATGCGGAAATAACTTAACTACAATCCCAAATTTAATATGACATTAAAAGAGAACTAAAAGGAAGTCTTGACAATTCTGCCAGCTACTTCTGGATCTCTCCACAGTCCAGACACCACACACCTTCATCACCACCATCATCCTGTCGGCTCCTTTCATATCTTAGCTTTTCCTTTATCTGCGGTAGGAGGAAAAAAAAACAAAAGATCTATAAGCGAAAACGCTTAGTAAGTACTAATCTATCTCACAAAAACATCGAAGTGCATAAAAGTAATGCAATAATACTGAAACTGAAATGCTAAAGCAAAACTGCATGTACTTATGGTATACAGAAATAAAACTGAATACTAAACATACTCACTAATTGACAGGAAAGTAATGAAACAACTACTGTAAGCTTAGAATTAAAGAACTAAACTTTTATTGATTCTAAGCATAAACTTGTTTCATTTTCTTATATCTTTATACCAGAAATTAATCTTTTAATTTCTCTTTCACTTTTTTTTTTTTTTTTCTTTTTTTTCTTCTTCTTTCTTCTTTTCTTTCTTCTTTGGGCCCAGGCTTAGTACCATCTTTATTTTGCGCGCTCTCTAATAGTGACTGAGGTAGCGAGCCTCTAGTCCTATGAGGTAAAGACCTTGGTCTTACCAGGGCCAAGACCTTGGAATTGATCACCTGGATTTGTTTAACGACAACCTTGGAAGTCGGGTACTAGCCTCTTACTTTAATTTACTTGTTATCTCTTTTTAACTAGACTTTAGTCCTTTTTATTTTTACTCAGTTTTCTCATAATCCTTTATTAGAGTTTATTGGAATCCTTTAGATATACCTAACAAGTGTAGGATTACAATTAACTAAGCATGCTATATAAAAACAATACAAGGGAAACAAATCTAGACTCTCTCTAAGCATGTTATAAAACAAAGCAACAAAAAAGCAAATCTGAACTTTCTAAACATGCTATAAAACAAAGGAAAAGAAAGCACATCTGAACTTACTAATCATGCTCTAGAATAGAGCAAAAGAAAACTAATTCAAACTTACTAATCATGCTCTAGAATAGAGCAAAAGAAAACTAATTCAAACTTGCTAATCATGCTGTAAAATAGAGCAAAAGAAAGCTAACTTGGACTTACTAAACATGCTATAAAATAGAGCAAAAGAAAGCTAACTTGGACTTACTAAACATGCTGTGATAAGAGCAAAAGAAAGCTAATCTAATCATACTAATCATGCTACAAAGTAGAGCAAAGGAAGACTAATTTGATCCTACTAATCATGCCACCAAATAGAGCAAAAGAAAACTAATTTGATCTTGCTAATCATGCTACAAAATGGAGCAAAAGAAAACTAATTTGATCTTGCTAATCATGCTACAAAATGGAGCAAAAGAGAACTACTTTAAGCTTACTAATCATGCTATAAAAATAGGGCAAAAGAATGCAACTTTGAGCTTCCTATACATACTGTTCACGCCCAATTATGTGCACATAAACTAAAATCTACAAAGTTAACATAAGATGGAATATTTAAACACATGCTAAAACCCTTAAAGTTCCTTCTCCTCTTCTATATCAAACTAATGGCAGTAAAAAGGGAGTTAACCAAGGTAAGACAGCAAAAAGGAAACTGAAGGGTTGATACTGTTCAAGTTGATACTATAGGCTTAGAATTAAAACTTCTTACAGCATGCTCCTCTATTCGAAACTAAATTAAAACATAAACGAATCTGCACTTGCTTAAAGAAAAAGCAACTGACTCAAATCTAGCATTACAAATAGCATGTGAAATCTCTAATTTCTCTAGCAATTAAAAGAAAGACTCCTAATAAACTCTTAACAAATTCTTAACAAGAATCCATTTAAATCCTCTAACAAGGTAACAACATGAAGGGAACTACATGTCAATCAACAAGCATATGCTTTCTCATGGTCAACTAAATAACCGAATTGCACAGCAACCCTAAAGAAACTACCCGTGCCCCTTTTCTTTGCCTAACTCAAGTTAAACTTGCTGTAAATTTTATAGAAAGACCTATATACACCAATTCACAGTTAAAACCCTTGTAGGCAACCAAAAATCTCTAAACTTGCTTCCACAGATTTGCAAGAAAGGAAAACACAATCTTGAATCTATTCTATTAATCCCTAATAACACAATCAATTCACATGTAACTTATTCAAACTATACCTTCACAGAATCACAGAAAACAAGCTAAAATACACTACAATACTTATACTTTACAGCACAACAGGATCTAAGATCTTGTTACAACAACACTTAGGAAGAAGAAAACCAAAAACGCATGCTGTACACAACCATCCGAAAGCCAAGAAAGCAAATCGAAGCTCGGAGCAACTCCTACCGCAGGTGAGTAGTACTTACCTAGGTTTTTCTTGCACTTACAACCGGAAAAAAGGAAAGGAAGCTTCTAGGGTTCGGGTAGCTACTTTTCCCGACGATCCCTTCGTGCTCCCAAGTTCTCCTCTGTCGAGACAACCACCCGCGGATGAAAACTAGCCGGGAGGAAGCTTCGCCGGCGCCGGAAATTGAAACCCAAACTTTTCTTCGCCGTCGCCCGAGCAGGAGCAAATCGCTGAGCCGCGCGTGAGAGGAGAGGAGATTCGGGAGACAATGTTTGGTTTCTGGAAAAATCAAAACCTAATTCCCTTTAATATATTATGGTTAAATCCAAAACTATGCTATAACTTAATTCTTCCCTTATATGCTTATTAAGAATCTTGTAGCCCAGCTGGTTTGGACTGGTTTTGCTTAAGGCCAAGCTCATGGGTTCGAATCCCAGCCGCGCACTTTTATTCCCCTTTTATTCAAAACGCTCTAACTATAGCTTAAATATATTCCACCTCCTATATAATTAACAAAGCTTTCATAGACCGGTCGGTTGGCTGCGCTTTGACTAAGTCAGGGCTCGCGGATTCGAGTCTCGGCTACCACTATTTTCCTTCCTATTTATTCTTATTCCTAACTACTACTTATATACATATTGCTCCATATATAATTAACAAAAACTCCCTGGCTCAGCTGGTCGAGCTGCGTCCGATTGGGTCGTGTCTTACCCGAGGTCACGGGTTCGGGTTCGAGACCTAGCTTCAACATATTTATTTTATTTTTTTTTTAAACTTCTTCCTCTTGGTAAAAATACCAAATGAACTCCAAAAATTGTATAAAAATACCCTAAAAATTTCTAAAAATCTCTAGAATATTTTAAAAGCATTTCCAAATATTTTTATGGACATTTGGAACTCGAAATAAGGAAAATTGGGTCGTTACAATCCCCCATACCTTATAAAAAGTTCGTCCTCGAACTTAGAATAGCTCTGGATACTTCTGTCTCATACTGTCCTCACGCTCCCAAGTGACTTCCTCGTGCTTCTGGTTCTACCAGATGACCTTCACTAGTGGTACTTCTTATTTCTTAGTCTCTTGTCTGCTCTGTCCACTATCTGTGTAGGTCTGCTCTCATAACTAAGATCCTCTTGGATATGCACTGACTGAGGCTGAATCACTTGGCTCGGGTCATGGGGACACTTCTTTAGCATGGAGACATGAAATACATTGTGTATTGCTGACATGTCTTGTGGTAAGTCCAGCCTATAAGCTACTTTCCCAATCCTCTCTATAATCAGGTAAGGTTCTACATAGCGAGGACTTAATTTGCCCTTCTTGCCAAATCTCATCACTCCCTTCATAGGAGCGACCTTGAGGAAAACTGAATCTCCTACTTGGAATTCCAATGGCATACGGCGGTTGTCAGCATAACTCCTCTGTCTACTCTGGGCAGTCTCAATCCTCTGTCTGATCTTCACTTTGCTCTCTCTGTATGTCCTCAAGCAAGGTAGACTCTAAGGTCAATGCGGAGAGCTGTCCATAAATAATTTCAAGTCCAAAATTTGACAACTCCTTCTGCAATGGCAGGGCTAATGATGACAGAGATATCAGGGATGCACTAGACTTTCTGCTTAGTGCATCTGCCACTTTGTTAGCTTTACCTGGGTGGTAGAGATTCTCACAGTCGTAATCTCTGACCAACCCCAGCCACCTGCGCTATCTCATGTTTAAGTCCTTCTGAGTAAAGAAGTACTTAAGACTCTGATGATCTGTGAAGATTCTACACTGAACTCCATACAAATAATGTCGCCAGAGTTTCAGTGCAAAAACCACAGCTGCCAGCTCAAGATCATGAGTAGGGTAGTTCTTCTCATAATCTTTGAGTTGTCTGGAAGCATAAGCTATGACTTTTCCTTCTTGCATGAGTACAGCTCCTAAGCCCATCTTGGAAGCATCACTGTAGATGTCAAAACTCTTGTCGCTTTGTGGAACAGTCAGAATGGGAGCACTAATCAATCTCTTCTTTAGCTCTTCGAAACTCTGCTCACATTTATCTGACCATTCGAATCTCTTGTTCTTTCTGGTGAGGACTGTTAGTGGAGGGGCTATCCTGGAAAAGTCCCCCACGAACTTCCTGTAGTACCCAGCTAAACCAAGGAAGCTTCTGATCTCTCTGACGTTCTTGGGTCTACTCCAGTTGTTGACCGCTTCCACCTTGGCTGGATCCACTTGAATACCTTTTTCAGAAATAATGTGACCTAAAAACGCCACCTGATTCAACCAGAACTCGCACTTTGAGAATTTAGCATAAAGCTGCTTTTGCTGTAGAGTCCGCAGTACCATCCTCAAGTGCGTGTCGTACTCCTCTGGGGTCCTTGAATAGACCAGAATGTCGTCGATGAATACGATGACAAATTTGTCAAGATATTCTCTGAACACTCTGTTCATTAAGTCCATGAAAACCGCTGGTGCATTAGTCACACCAAAATACATGACTACAAACTTGTAGTGTCCGTATCTGGTTCTGAATGTCGTTCTGGGTATATCTCTTTCTTTCGCCTTCAGCTGATGGTACCCAGAGCGTAGGTCTATCTTTGAGAACACTGTTGCTCCTCTTTACTGATCAAATAAGTCATCGATCCTGGGAAGGGGTACTTGTCCTTAACTGCTATTTTGCTCAGCGTTCTGAAATCTATGCACATTAGCACGGATCCGTCTTTCTTCATAACGAACAACTCTGGAGCACCCCGGGATGAATGACTAGGGTGAATGAAGCCTTTGCCAAGTAACTTCTGTAGTTGTTCTTGTAACTCCTTCTGCTCTGCTAGAGACATGCGATACGGAGCTTTTGAAATTGGACCGGTTCCAAGAACCAATTCAATCTCAATTCCACCCATTTATTGGGAGGTAGTCCAGGTAGATCTGTTGGGAATACCTCAAGATATTCGCAGACTACCCGAACCGCCTCTTTCTTACCTTCTTTCTGTTCTTCTGCACTTACTTGACCGGAGCTCCGGGCTTCCTACTGTCTTGTCTTCTATCTTGGCTGGCTTGAACTCTATAAACTCCTCATAGTGCTTGTTGGTGATAGAACTCTTCATAGAACTCTAACTGAAAATCTGCCCAGCTCATCTGTTCGGCTGCTCTCTTGGTCTTTATCCTCTCCCACCGCATACGAGCATCTCCAGACAGGCAGAAAGAGGCGCACTTGACCTTCTCGACTTCTGGTCAGTCAAGAAGCTCCATAGTGCTCTCTAGTGTTTTAAACCTAGCCTGGGCATCCCAGGGCTCAGTCGTGCCTGAGAAGCTCTCTGGTTTCAGCTTCAGCCACTGTATAAGATAAGCTTCTGGTCTCTGGGGTGCTGTGACGGCTCCCAGGGCAGCTAGTGGAGTCTCAGTTACCACTGGATTCTCTGCAGTGACAGTTGGAGGAGGGGGAGGAACTGCTGGATGGTTTGCCATCAGATTGGCAATCACTTGTTACTACTCGCTACTTGTCTCTGAAGTTGAGTAACAACTTCAGAGAGAATAGGCCCAGGGGTTCTGGGCTCTTCGTTCTCCTGATCTTGGTTCTCAGTACGAACGGTACGGGAACATCCTTTTTCTTAACATCTAATTATGCAAAGAAAAGACTTGGTATCCTCTCTCTAACCCTTCTAATCATATATAAATATGAATAAAGAAAAGGGAAACTAAATCTTCTATCTTACTTTAGTACTAAAAAAAAACAAGTACTCTATACTGCAGTTAATAATAAGGAAAACAGAATAAAGAAAGAATTTAAATACTTTCTTACTTGGAGACGGCAAGGATGATGCTGATGTGTGTGTGATGCTGGAGAATGAAACTCTGCTCTGATACCAACTGTAACGACCACCCTTCTACTACTACTACTCTCTAAGGATGACCGTTACTTAACTACTAACTCTACTTAACCGGTATGATTAAATATCACATGGAAACTCTACCGAAAAATTTCGGGAGAGTCTCCCCTGTACCGGTGACCAAATCTATAATACAAATATAGTATACGCAGCCACAGACGGCTGGAACATATCTTTCACAACCACGCAGTAATAAAAATCACAATAAAAACAAAGAAACTACTATAGCAATAGCAATGACTACAGCACTCCACAAATAATAAAAGAGACTAGCTAGACATGCGGAAATAACTTAACTACAATCCCAAATTTAATATGACATTAAAAGAGAACTAAAAGGAAGTCTTGACAATTCTGCCAGCTACTTCTGGATCTCTCCACAGTCCAGACACCACACACCTTCATCACCACCACCATCCTGTCGGCTCCTTTCATATCTTAGCTTTTCCTTTATCTGCGGTAGGAGGAAAAAAAAACAAAAGATCTATAAGCGAAAACGCTTAGTAAGTACTAATCTATCTCACAAAAACATCGAAGTGCATAAAAGTAATGCAATAATACTGAAACTGAAATGCTAAAGCAAAACTGCATGTACTTATGGTATACAGAAATAAAACTGAATACTAAACATGCTCACTAATTGACAGGAAAGTAATGAAACAACTACTGTAAGCTTAGAATTAAAGAACTAAACTTTTATTGATTCTAAGCATAAACTTGTTTCATTTTCTTATATCTTTATACCAGAAATTAATCTTTTAATTTCTCTTTCACTTTCTTCTTCCTTTTTTTTTCTTTTCTTTCTTCTTCTTTCTTCTTTTCTTTCTTCTTTGGGCCCAGACTTAGTACCATCTTTATTTTGCGCGCTCTCTAATAGTGACTGAGGTAGCGAGCCTCTAGTCCTATGAGGTAAAGACCTTGGTCTTACCAGGGCCAAGACCTTGGAATTGGTCACCTGGATTTGTTTAACGACAACCTTGGAAGTCGGGTACTAGCCTCTTACTTTAATTTACTTGTTATCTCTTTTTAACTAGACTTTAGTCCTTTTTATTTTTACTCAGTTTTCTCATAATCCTTTATTAGAGTTTATTGGAATCCTTTAGATATACCTAACAAGTGTAGGATTACAATTAACTAAGCATGCTATATAAAAACAATACAAGGGAAACAAATCTAGACTCTCTCTAAGCATGTTATAAAACAAAGCAACAGAAAAGCAAATCTGAACTTTCTAAACATGCTATAAAACAAAGGAAAAGAAAGCACATCTGAGAAAGCTAACTTGGACTTACTAAACATGCTATAAAATAGCGCAAAAGAAAGCTAACTTGGACTTACTAAACATGCTGTGATAAGAGCAAAAGAAAGCTAATCTAATCTTACTAATCATGCTACAAAGTAGAGCAAAGGAAGACTAATTTGATCCTACTAATCATGCCACCAAATAGAGCAAAAGAAAACTAATTTGATCTTGCTAATCATGCTACAAAATGGAGCAAAAGAAAACTAATTTGATCTTGCTAATCATGCTACAAAATGGAGCAAAAGAGAACTACTTTAAGCTTACTAATCATGCTATAAAAATAGAGCAAAAGAATGCAACTTTGAGCTTCCTATACATGCTGTTCATGCCCAGTTATGTGCACATAAACTAAAATCTGCAAAGTTAACATAAGATGGAATACTTAAACACATGCTAAAACCCTTAAAGTTCCTTCTCCTCTTCTATATCAAACTCATGGCAGTAAAAAGGGAGTTAACCAAGGTAAGACAGCAAAAAGGAAACTGAAGGGTTGATACTGTTCAAGTTGATACTATAGGCTTAGAATTAAAACTTCTTACAGCATGCTCCTCTATTCGAAACTAAATTAAAACATAAACGAATCTGCACTTGCTTAAAGAAAAAGCAACTGACTCAAATCTAGCATTACAAATAGCATGTGAAATCTCTAATTTCTCTAGCAATTAAAAGAAAGACTCCTAATAAACTCTTAACAAATTCTTAACAAGAATCCATTTAAATCCTCTAACAAGGTAACAACATGAAGGGAACTACATGTCAATCAACAAGCATATGCTTTCTCATGGTCAACTAAATAACCGAATTGCACAGCAACCCTAAAGAAACTACCCGTGCCCCTTTTCTTTGCCTAACTCAAGTTAAACTTGCTGTAAATTTTATAGAAAGACCTATATACACCAATTCACAGTTAAAACCCTTGTAGGCAACCAAAAATCTCTAAACTTGCTTCCACAGATTTGCAAGAAAGGAAAACACAATCTTGAATCTATTCTATTAATCCCTAATAACACAATCAATTCACATGTAACTTATTCAAACTATACCTTCACAGAATCACAGAAAACAAGCTAAAATACACTACAATACTTATACTTTACGGCACAACAGGATCTAAGATCTTGTTACAACAACACTTAGGAAGAAGAAAACCAAAAACGCATGCTGTACACAACCATCCGAAAGCCAAGAAAGCAAATCGAAGCTCGGAGCAACTCCTACCGCAGGTGAGTAGTACTTACCTAGGTTTTTCTTGCACTTACAACCGGAAAAAAGGAAAGGAAGCTTCTAGGGTTCGGGTAGCTACTTTTCCCGACGATCCCTTCGTGCTCCCAAGTTCTCCTCTGTCGAGACAACCACCCGCGGATGAAAACTAGCCGGGAGGAAGCTTCGCCGGCGCCGGAAATTGAAACCCAAACTTTTCTTCGCCGTCGCCCGAGCAGGAGCAAATCGCTGCGCCGCGCGTGAGAGGAGAGGAGATTCGGGAGAAAATGTTTGGTTTCTGGAAAAATCAAAACCTAATTCCCTTTAATATATTATGGTTAAATCCAAAACTATGCTATAACTTAATTCTTCCCTTATATGCTTATTAAGAATCTTGTAGCCCAGCTGGTTTGGACTGGTTTTGCTTAAGGCCAAGCTCATGGGTTCGAATCCCAGCCGCGCACTTTTATTCCCCTTTTATTCAAAACGCTCTAACTATAGCTTAAATATATTCCACCTCCTATGGAATTAACAAAGCTTACATAGACCGGTCGGTTGGCTGCGCTTTGACTAAGTCAGGGCTCGCGGATTCGAGTCTCGCCTGCCACTATTTTCCATCCTATTTATTTTTATTCCTAACTACTACTTATATACATATTGCTCCACATATAATTAACAAAAACTCCCTGGCTCAGCTGGTCGAGCTGCGTCCGGTTGGGTCGTGTCTTACCCGAGGTCACGGGTTCGGATTCGAGACCTAGCTTCAACAAATTTATTTATTTTTTTTTTAAACTTTTTCCTCTTGGTAAAAATACCAAATGAACTCCAAAAATTGTATAAAAATACCCTAAAAATTTCTAAAAATCTCTAGAATATTTTAAAAGCATTTCCAAATATTTTTATGGACGTTTGGAACTCGAAATAAGGAAAATTGGGTCGTTACAAAGGAAAACAAATGTTATGTTTAGTCTAACTCAATTGATAATTCCTAATGTTATAGCGCAGTCCCCGGCAACGGCACTAAAAACTTGTCACGCTTCGCAAGTGTACGAAAATGTTGCAAGTAATATAAAATATTATCGTATCCACAGGGACTGGAATAAGCACTAGAAATATCTCAATGCGAATTAGCTAAACAACTATCCAATCGTTTCAAATGCAAAGTAAGAGTAAACAAATCTAATATTAAAGATCAACAAACAAGAGTTTAGTGTTTTGGGTTATGATAAAGGGAGATTCTAGGAGTTTCGGTTTCTTTGTAAGATTTCTTAAATGTAAATGGTTCACCAATTTTTTTCCCTCAATTGTCAAACACTTGTAGAAAGTTGTCGGTTCTCTCTTGCAATAGATAACCGGCTAAGGACCGAGAAATGTATCTAAATATGATCAATTAGATGTGAACCTACGTTGTCCTTACACAGAAGCGCATCTATTACTATGCCTTCCTCGGATATCAACATAGAAGCCCACAACTTATTAACCTATCAAGATACAAGAAACTAATCACAAAATCCATCCTACTCTCTTGCATATTCCTATTTCCTCTTCAAGATTATCTCTCAAACGTCCTTACACGGGCTTGCACCTGTCACGTGGATCCCTCGGATGATCGAGTGAGAGTTTATCTCTACAAAGTCCACAAGAAATCCAAACAATCAATCAAGAATGAGAATTAAGCACAAATCACCATTAATCATTCAAGATCTAATTGATACAAGCAAGACAATGTCATTGAAACAAGAAATTGGCAAATCCATAAGAGATTACATCAATCCATCATACAAATACTCCCTTAATCCTAGAATACAAGATCTACTCCATGAATCGAGGAAGAAAACCCCAAGAAATAAAGATTACAAGCATTTCTTAAATCCCCAATCCAAGAAACCAAGAAGAGGGGGAAAGAGAAAACTTATCTACGAAGAAGCCTCGTCTTCGGATCCAATCCTCGCTCCGGAGTCGAAATCGTTAAGATCTCCCTTAGAATCGCCCTGAAATCCTCCCAAGAATGGGAGGAAACCACCAAATCTTACCTTCTCCCAAAGGGGGAGAGATCCCCTTTCAATTCATGAAGGAGAGTTTAAATAGAGGAGGAAATCGGGCGCCACACGGCCCCGTGACACGGCCGTGTGAGATTCACATGGCCATGTCCTCTTCCTTCTCTGCCGAAACCGCACGGCCGTGTGGTGCACACGGCCAAGACCCTCCTGCTCTCTGGAAATGTTACACGGCCGTGTGGTACACACGGCCACCACCTGCTTGGTCTCTGGAAACTTCACACTGCCGTGTGATGCACACGGCCACCACCTGCTTGGCCTCTGGAAACCTCACACGGCCGTGTAGATCCACACGGCCGTGTAGATCCACACGGCCATGTAAGGCATCTGTTCTGATTTCTTCAAATTAAGACAAGGCCGTGTGAGATTCGGACGGCCATGTCCTCTTTCCTTCCTGTTAAGACTACACGGCCATGTGTGGTACACGGCCTGATGCTCTCTCCCTTCAATTACTTCCAAGCTTGCCCGAGGACGCATAATCTTCACCAATTTCGACTCCTGTGTACAAAAAATGCACAAAAAGCATATCTCCGAACCAAAAGAGTAAATATGCTAAAAGGAAAGCTGGAAGTATAAAAATGCATAGATCAAGCATGCTCAAAGTATGTAAATGTGCGTAAAAACATGCATAAAAAGAGTATATAATCTACGCACATCAGCACCAGAGTCGGACTGCTAGACAAGAGGCAATGAGAAAGCTAATGACAGCCACTATATCTGAGGGGGCACTTGTAAGGGATCATATCCTCAAAATGATGGCATATCTGAACGAAATACAAGTTCTTGGAGGAGAAATCGATGGGGAAACCCAGGTCGATATAATTCTCGAAACGCTACCCAAAAGTTTTGAGCAGTTCCGCCTGAACTATAACATGAACAAAAGAGAGTATACGTTGGCGGAACATCTGACAGAACTATAGACAGCAGAAGGAATATTTTGTCATAGTTCTCAAATTCACTATGCTAAAAATGGTTCTACTTCTTAGTTGAAAGGCAAGAAGAAAAAGAAACAGGTCTTTTCAGCAAAGAAGGTGAATAAACCTCAGGGTACAGGACAGAAAGATGGAATGAAGAAGCCGAAGGGCAAGTGCTTCATCTGCAAGCAGTCCGGACATTAGAAAGCGAACTGTCCTCGTAGGAACCAGAATAATAAATGTATATCTCATACTCTAGTAGTTGAAACATGTTTAGCGGTGTTATCTACGAGCACCTGGTGTGTAGATACGGGAGCCACTGATCATGTCTGCAATTCTTTGCAGGGTTCCAGGAAACCCGGCGACTATTTGATGGAGAGATAACTGTCTACATGGGCAATGCTACCAAGGCGGCGACTGTTGCAGTGGGAGACGTCTACTTATCATTTGATAG
Source organism: Zingiber officinale (assembly GCF_018446385.1). Lineage (NCBI taxonomy): Eukaryota > Viridiplantae > Streptophyta > Magnoliopsida > Zingiberales > Zingiberaceae > Zingiber > Zingiber officinale. The sequence goes on from NC_055989.1 coordinate 75,754,822, forward strand.
GAATAGAAATTTGATTTTAAGAAATTGTCTTTATGTACCCAGTTTTAGAAAGAATTTAATTTCAGTTTCTAAACTGTATTTAGATGGATATTCAGTTTCCTTTAGTAACAATGTCGTTATAAAGAGAAATAAGGTGATTATCTGTTCTGGTGCATTAGTTGGCAATTTATACACTTTAAATCCAATTTCTCCCACAAAGCAAAATATGGAAATTAATAACACATCTTCTAACTCTAATAAGAGAAAAGAACCTTCGGAAATGAACCCAACGTATCTTTGGCATCTAAGGCTTGGACATATTTACTTAAGTAGGATTCAAAGGCTTGTAGTCGATGGACTCTTGGGTTCATTAGAGTTGAAAAACTTTCCAACATGTGAATCTCGCTTGGAAGGTAAAATGACCAAGAGACCTTTTAAGGCCAAGGGGTATAGAGCCAAAGATGCGTTAGAATTGGTTCATTCTGATTTGTGTGGTCCTATGTCTACCCAGGCAAGAGGTGGCTATGAATACTTCGTCTCCTTTATAGATGATTATTTAAGATACAGATATATTTACCTGATGCGCTGCAAGTCTGAATGCTTTGATAAGTTCAAAGAATATAGGGGATGATGTGAAGAAACGTCTTGGTAAAAGTATCAAGACACTACGGTCTGACCGTGGTGGCGAATACCTCTTCGGAGAGTTTAGAAATTACTTATCAAAAGTCGGGATTCAATCCCAATTGTCTGCACCTGGTACACCCCAACAGAATGGTATGGCAGAACGAAGGAATATAACTCTTATAGAAATGGTTAGATCGATGATGAGTTATTCAGAATTACCAAATTCGTTTTAGGGATATGCTTTAGAAACAACAGTGTACATTCTGAATATGGTACCTTCTAAAACAGCTTCTTCTACTCCCATGGAATTATGGAATGGGCGTAAGTCTAGTCTGAATTATATCCGGATATGGGGCAGTCCAGCACATGTGCTGAAGGGAGATACTGACAAGTTGGAATCATGTACAGAAGTTTGTCTGTTTGTGGGATATCCTAAGGAAACGAAAGGTGATTTGTTTTATAATCCTAAAAATAAAAAAATCATTTTTAGCACCAATGCTCGATTTTTAGAAGAAGATTATGTAATGAACCATAAGCCCATGAGTGAAATAGTTCTAGAAGAAATTAGAGAGGACACGTCTACTTTAGTACCAACAGTACAAGATGAAGTATCACAAGAAACTGCAACACGAGTCACACATGATACACAGCCAGAGACAGTGCCTCGTCGTAGTGGGAGGGTTGTGAGGTAACCTGAGAGATTCATGTTTTTGGGAGAGTCTTCAAACTTGATCCCAGGTAAACATGAACCTGATCCCCGAACATATGAAGAAGCACTCCAAGATATAGATGTAGTATCTTGGCAAAAGGCAATGAATTTCGAAATAGAATCTATGTATTCTATTAAGGTCTGGGAGCTTGTAGAACCACCTGATGGTGTAAAAGTCATTGGATGCAAGTGGATCTACAAAAGGAAAAGAGGGATAGATGGGAAGGTAGAAACCTTCAAAGCAAGGCTTGTTGCGAAAGGGTATACTCAAAAAGAGGGAATCGATTATGAGGAGACTTTTTCACCGGTAGTCATGCTTAAGTCTATCCGGATACTCTTATCCATTGCCGCTCATATGGATTATGAGATTTGGCAAATGGATGTCAAGACAGCTTTCCTTAATGGAAGTCTTGAAGAAAACATCCATATGAAGCAACCAGAGGGATTCATTGAAAAAGGCAAAGAGCATCTAGTATGCAAGCTTAATCGGTCCATTTATGGACTGAAGCAAGCTTCAAGATCTTGGAACATCCGGTTTAATGAAGTAATCCAGTCATATGGATTTATTCAGTGTTTGGATGAGTCTTGTGTATACAAGAAGTGTAACGGAAACGTGGTGGTATTTCTTATATTATGCGTAGATGATATTTTGTTAATTGGTAACAATGTCAAGGTATTATCGGACGTAAGGGTATGGTTGTCCAAACAATTTGATATGAAGGACTTAGGAGAATATGCACACATTCTTGGGATCAAAGTTATAAGGGATCGCAAGAAAAGAATGTTGTGCCTATCCCAAGTTTTATATATAGATACAATCCTTGCTCATTTTAGCATGCAAAACTCCAAGAAAGATTTCTTACCTTTTAGGCATGGAGTAGCCTTATCTAAAGAGATGTCTCCAAAGACATCAAAGGAGATAGAGGACATGAAGGCAGTTCCTTATGCCTCGACTATAGGAAGCTTTATGTATGCAATGCTGTGTACGAGACCTGATATCTGTTTTACCGTGGGCATGGTTAGCAGATATCAGAGTAACCTTGGACAAGGACATTGGACTGCTGTGAAGCACATATTAAAGTACCTGAGAAGGACTAGAGATTATATGCTAGTCTATCAAGCAGACAATTTGCTCCCTGTGGGTTACACGGATTCGGACTTCCAATCAGATAGGGACAACAGTAAGTCTACATCAGACTATGTGTTTACTCTAGGAGGTGGAGTCATTGCATGGAGGAGTGTCAAGCAGAAATGCGTCTCGAACTCAACCATGGAAGCTGAGTATGTGGCAGCCTCTAAGGCAGCCAAAGAAGCTGTATGGCTCAGGAACTTTCTAATGGACTTAGATGTGATTCCTGGTTTGCCCAAGATCATCACAATTTATTGTGATAATAGCGGTACAGTTGCAAACTCGAAGGAACCACGAGCCCATAAAGCATGTAAACATATAGAGCGCAAGTACCACCTGATACGAGACATCGCCAAGCGAGGAGAAGTTGTTGTCGCCAAGATTGTATCAACAGATAACCTAGCAGATCCTTTCACTAAGGCCCTTCCGGCGAAAGCTTTTGATCGGCATGTGGAGGGGATGAGAATCAGATGTATGGCAACAGATATGACAACTTAGTCTTTTAGTATAAGTGGGAGATTGTTGGAATGTATACTAAAAGCCTAGCTTTTGTAAATATTTATTTTGAAATAAAAGAATCATATTTGGTCAATATCTACATTTATTTGTTAAATGTAATTGTTCAATTAATTTATATAGTAGATAATATGGAGCGTGATGTCACACTCAGAAGATCATATTATTAGTTCTTTATAAATTATAAATAGTTGCTCACGACTAAGATGGAAAGGAACAAACCATCGGAATAGTCGTAGTGTAATTAAGTATTAGTTTGTCTTGATTAATAAATTACACTGGTACACTCTAAGTGTATTGAGTAGGATCATTTAGGTAAGTTCTTTTTGTACTGACTTAGTAAAAGAACTAGACCTTAGTTATTATGGAAGTGTGTGCTCTTAATCCTAATATAATAACAAGCACATATATTTAATATTTATTTCTTTGACTTATCAAAGGGTGAGATTTAGCTCAATAAATCAATATGCCTGATAAGTTGGGAAATGATATTACTTATAGTGTATGTTGTTAATTATAGACGGAATCTGTGTCCTAGTTATCTAGGTTGAGAATGTCCCCAAGAGCAGCTCATAAGGATTGTCATGTTAAACCCTGCAGGTGGACTTAGTCCGACATGACAATGAAGTTGAGTGGTACTACTTTTGGAGCTAGATATTAATTAAGTGAGTTATCAGTAACTTACTTAATTAGTGGACATTCGTAATCTTAAACACAGGGAGACTAACACACTCATGATAAGAAGGAGCCCATAATGTAATTTGGGATTAGCGCGGTAGTGCGGTAATAACTCTCTAGTGGAATGAGTTATTATCAATGAACTTGAGTTGTGTGTTCGGGGCGAGCACAGGATACTTAAGCTCATCAGAAGGCCAAAACCAATTTCTCCTCTAGGTCCCTGTCATAGCCTCATTATAGCCTAAAGTCTATCCAAAGTAAGACCCATCTTGGTGTCCAAGAAGGGGGCCGGTCCATTACTTGGTGACCAAGCAATGGCCGGCCACATCTCCTCTTAAAGGGCCGACCCTATTGCTTGGTGACTAAGCTAGTAGGGGCCGGCCACAATATTCAAGCAAGGAGGGTTGTTTTTAAATTTTTAAAATCTTCTCTTTGTAGAAAACTATAAGTTTTAAAAGAGATATTTTAATTTTAAAATCTTTCCTTATTTGAATTTGACCACATGTTTTAATAGAGAGTTTTAAAAGTTTTAAAACTTTCCTTTTTTAACCATCCTCATGGTTTAAGAAAAAAAGGAGGAAGATAAGTTTTAAAATTAAAATTTTTAATCATCGTGTTAAAAAAAGGAAATTTTATAAGAGAAGTTTTAAATTTTAAAACATGGTTTTAATTTTTAGAACTTTCCTTTTTTAACTCTAGGAAAGAGAGCTTGTAAAATTTTATAAGAGTTTTTTCTTCTTGTAAAATTTTATAAAAAAAATTATTATTTCTTTCCTAAATATGGTGGTTGGCCACCTTGCTTGGTGCCCAAGAAAGGTGCCGGCTAAAGCTCAATCCTAAACCAAATAGGATTGATCACAACCATTGATTTGGTGATTGATTCAATCAAGAGGAAAGAAAAGGAAAAATAAAAAGGGAAAAGGAAAAACTCTTGGATGATTTTATTTTTGTAAAAAGTTTTTCCTTATTTATCTTAGGCAAGTAATATAAAAGAAGGGGTGAGGGGGCTTCATGAGATACAACTCTTATTCTTTGGCTTGGAGACTCTCTTGGTGGTCGGCCCCTCTCTCCCTCTCTTCTCCCTTTGCTCTCTTTTCTATTGTGGTGGTGGTGGCCGAATATTACAAGGAGGAGAAGCTCTTTTGGGTGGTGTTCATCTTGGAAGATCGTCGCCCACACGACGTCCAAGGCGAGGCGAGGAATACGGCAGAAAATCTCGAGGTCATTAGCTTACAAAGAGAAGGTATAACTAGTAATTTTCTTCCGCATCATACTAGTTATTTTCTTTGTAAGAATTCTAAATACAAGAGGCAATTAGATGTAGTTTTTTGAATTTATTTTTTGAGTTTGTGTTTTCTTCTTTTTCGAATTTGTGATTCGATTGTTCATTTTTATTAACCTAGAGTTATTTAAGAAAATAAATATTAGATTTCCTTAAAAGGCTTTGTCTAGGCGGTGGTGGTTGCTCCCATATCCAAGAAGGTAATGTGCCTCGCCATGCAGTCCTGGAAGCCAATTTTGAAAATTAATATTTATGGAATTAATAACTTAGGTAGATTTGAATCAATAGTGTTAAGTTTCACTTACGATTCATTTAAGGAAAGGTTCGACGCTTGTACAAAAAATTTTGTACAGTGGAACGGGTACGTTTTCCTAGGACTAACCAACACCACCTATGTTACAAATTTGATTAAATATTTATTTCAAAGTTCGACTTCCAGGTAAAATGTGGCGAGTCACTAGGCCTTCTTGGGTATGAGATCATCCACCACTGCCTAGACAAAGTCTTACAAAGAAAACTAATATTTAATCTCCTTATAGTAACCCTAGGTTTAACCATTAAGAACAATCAAATCAAAAGATCGAAAAATAAAAGAAACACAAAATCGAAACATAAATTCGATAGCCTAGAATCACTAGCCTCTTGTGTTTGGTATTTCAAGATCTAAACAAAAAGGTAAACTAGTTATGATGCGGAAACTAATAACTAGTTATATCTTTTATAGCTTATAGACCTCACGATCTTCTGCCGTATTCCTCTTCTTATCTCGGATGTTGTGTGGGCGACGATCTACCGAGATGAGAATCCACCCAAGCCATCTTCTTCTCCAAGCAAGTTTCAGCCAACAACAATCTTCAAGAGATGAAGAACTTTCGACCACCAACTAAGCTCCAAGGGATGCTAAGAAACAAAACCTCCTATGTCTCCTTCTTCCTCTAACAAGATCCGGCCACCACCAAGCTCCTTGAGATGAAGATGTCGCCGGCCACACAAGGAAGAAGAATAGGAGAGGAAGAGGAAGAGAGGGTCGGCCACCATCAAGGAAGAGAGGAACAATAGAGGATGTATTTTTTTAAGGTGAGGCACCTCTACCCTCTCTTTTATATTCCTTGGTCTTAGCAAATAAGGAAAGTTTAATTAAAACTTCCTTAATTTCCTTGCCAATGAAAGGAAAATTTAATTAAAATTTTCTTTTCTTGTTTCTATTGGCCGACCACCTCAAATCCTCCAAACAAGGACAGTTTTAAACACAAAAATTAAAACTTCCTAATTTGTTTCCGGAAATTTTTAAAATAAAATTTCTCTTTAAAAATTCCCTTCATGGTTGGTTATAAAAGGAAACTTTTATAAATTAAAATCTCTCTATTAAAACATGTGGATGATTACAATAAGGAAAGTTTTCTCCAAAATTAAAATCTTCCTTTCAATCTACAAATAAGGAAAGATATCAATCCTTTCTCTTAATCTTTTGTAGAAACTATAAAAGGAAAGATTTATAATTTTAAAACTCTCTTTTAAAACCATGAGGATGGTTACAAAAAGGAAAGTTTTATCAAAAATTAAAATCTTCCTTTTAACTACAAATAAGGAAATATATCAAATCTTTCTCTTAATATTTTGTAGACACTTATAAAAGGAAAGATTTAATTTTAAAACTTTCTTTTAAATCATGGCTTCCACATAAGAAAAGATTTAAAAAAATAAAGTCCCTTTTATTTTATTATGGTCGGCCACCTAAGCTTGGGTTCAAGCTAGGGTCGACCACCTACTTGACCCATCTAACCTTGGTTTGGCCGGCCCTAGCTTGGGCTCCAAGCTAGGCTTGGCCGACCACCTTAAGGTGGGTATGGGTGGGTATAAGACTTTATAAATAAGAGGCTATGATAGGGACCGAGAGGAGGAATTAGTTTTGGTCTCCCGATGAACTTGAGCTTCCCGTGTTCGCCCCGAACACCCAACTCGAGCTCATCAATAATAACTCATACCACTAAAGAGTTATTATTGAACTACCGCACCAATCTCATATTACTATATGAGCTCCTTCTTATTATGAGTGTGTTAGTCTCCCTATGTTTAAGATATTGAATGTACACTAATTAAATGAGTTACTGACAACTCACTTTAATTAATATCTAGCTTCAAGAGTTGTACCACTCAACCTTATCATCATGTCGGACTAAATCCACCTGCAGGGTTTACATGACAATCCTTATGAGCTCCTCTTGGGGACATCATCAACCTAGATTCCTAGGACATAGTTTCCTTCTATAACCAACGACACACCATATAAATAATATTATTTCCCAACTTATCGGGCCTCTTGATTTATCGAACTAAATCTCACCCTTTGATAAGTCAAAGAAATAGATACTAAGTATACGTACTTGTTGTTATATCGGGATTAAGAGCACACTTCCATAATAACATAGGTCATGTTCTTTTTGTAGTCAGTATAAAAAGAAACTACCTCAAATGGTCCTACTCAATACACTCATAGTGTCCTAGTGTAATTTTATAGTCAAGATAAACTAATACCAAATTACACTACGACTATTCCAATGGTTTGTTCCTATCCATCTTAGTCGTGAATAACTGTTTATAATTTATAAGGAACTGATAACATGATCTTCTATGTGTGATACCACACACCATGTTATTTACAATATAAATTAATTGAACAACTATACTTAGCATATAAATGTAGACATTTGACCAATGTGATTATTTTATTCAAATGTTTACAAAAAACTAGGCTTTTAGTATACACTCTAACAAGATTAACTAGAAACATGAGTCTTGAACAAAGGATATGAATTGCAAACAACTTTAATTTCACGTTGATACTTTGCATTTTATGTCATGATGAAACTTTGCATGTTATGACAAACAATCTTAGTAACAAATTCATTCATGTATGTAAATGTTAGATACATATATCATTAATATGTTTGATACATTTTTTTAGTTATAAATGTTACTTACTGTTTGTTTGTAATTTGACGCAGGAAAAGAAGCACGGAAGGCAACCGAAGCTCCTGAGACATAACGATATGTATTTTATTTTCCTTTGGATGCCTTGTTACATTTGTTGTTTGGATTATGATAGAACTTTCATGTTTGGATATTATGAGTTGTTGAACTTGTTGTTTGGATTTTGGTTAGTTGTATATATGAATATAACGTGTTTAGTTTTGGGATGATTTGTTGAACTTGTTGTTTAGATTTTGGTTAGTTGTATATATGAATATGATGTGTTTAGTTTTGGGATGATTTGTTGAACATGTTGTTTGGATTTTGGTTATTTGTATATATGAATATGATGTGTTTAATTATGATGATTTGTTTGGATATAAGATATATGGATGTGTTGGATATGATGTATTTAGTTTTGGGATGATTCGTTTGGATGTTGGATATGGATGTATTGGATATAATTTGTTGAAGATGTTGTAAGTGTAATATGCAAACAGGATAATAGAAAAATCAAGAAAGATTCTGGATTTTTTTTTTTGTTTTTGGGACAAATTTTGCGACAAATCTATTTTTTTCGCAAATTTATCGTAAATTTGCGACAAATGATTCATTGCAAATTTACGACAAATATGAATTTGTCCCAAACTTTGTCGCAGATTTGGGATAAAAATTAATTCGTCGCAAATTAAAGAAACAACTTTTGCGATGAATCAAGATTCATCCCAGAATTCATCACAAATTTGGGACAAAATTAAGTTTTTCGTCGCAAATTAGGAATAACTTTTCGGACGAATCTAGATTTGTCCCAAAATTCATCGCAAATAGTTTTTTCTACTCGACGTGGTTAAAGTGACTTTTTTGGGATGAATCCAGATTCGCTGCAGATTTACAACGAATTTGGATTCGTTGCAAATTTGCAACGAATGTGGATTTGTTGCAAATTTGCAACGAATGTGGATTCGTTGCAGATTTGCACTGAAAATATGTTTTCGTCGCAAATTTCTGACGAAAATAGGATTTTTTTTTTGCCTCTAGTTATTTGTAATTATGCAACATTTTTTGTCACGAAAAATTTTCATTGCAAATTTGGGGCAAAAATATATGTTTGTCGCAGATATGAAATTATAAAATTTGTAATGAATAAATGTTTGTTGCAGATTTGCAATGAATTCTGCGATGAAAAAGTTAAATTTGTCGCAAAAATTTCCAACGAAAATTATGTATTCGTCGCCAACATTTTGCAATGCCATTTTTGGGACGAATACAATTTCGTCCCAAAATTCGTAGCAAAATATTTTGCGACGAATTTTTTTATCAAATCCGTCTCAAATTTCGTCCCTAAATAGCAGCTTTTTGTAGTGTGTGGTCTTATGCGAGTTGTGGTGAGGTTTCTCTACTTATAAGGAGTTACGCGAGATAACCAGAAGTTCTTCGAGAAATCATCCACCAATAGATCGGGATTATCCATCTTACAGACAGCCGTGGAGTAGGAGTCCTAATCTTTAAACCACGTTACATAAACATGTATTGATTTATTTTCTTGTTTATTGTCTTGTAGGGTTAGATTTTTCTTTTGTTTGTTAGTATTTTTGTTTCCGCTGCGAATAACAATTGTAGAAAGCTATTCACCCCTATTCTAGCAGCGTCAAGTTCCCAACACTAACAATACTGAACTAGCAACAAAATGCTCAGAAAAAGAAGACACACTTTTATTGTTTCAATCTGGTCTTCTTTCCTTTCTTTTTGATTGGATCTTGTCCCATAGCAGTATCTTCTTTCTTCTTTCTCTTCCCCTTCTTGAACCATTTCTTCTTCTTCTTCACCTTCCCCTTCCCTTTCCTGATGCATGCACCCCTTTTTTTGCACCAATTGCCTTGGATGCTCTTTTATAGAGAAAAATGACTCTTTCTCTACCTCCATAAATGGACGAAGGTGAAAAGGTTGGAAGGGGAAAGGGAATAGGCACCCTTTCACCTTCTTAACACCAACACCTACGTCACTCACAATCTCTTAAGCAATCCACAGTCTCATTAAACACTTTCAACCAATCTCATAATCATGAGGGAAGATGCCTAAAAACAAGAAGCAAGACTTGAGATCGCAAGTCAAGTCATTGTAACTCAAACCTAGTATCTGATCTATCTTTGATAGCATACTATTAGTTTGTATCTCCAAATGAAATTGGTCGTGCAAGTCTTTCCATTCCTCAAATTTATTATCAAGCTTGGAAGCTAGAAGACCTCCGATTGTCGAAATCACAAGTGGCAGTCCATCGCATTTTTGCAAGATTTCTCTGCCAATATTTTCTAGCTCTGGAGGACAATTATAGTTTGGTGCATCAAATAATAACACATAAGATAGCTCATGTGATAAAGGAGAGATTTTAAATACGATTATGAGAACAACTTGTATTTGCCACATCCTCAATGCGGGTGGTGACTATGACCCTACTTCCTTCTTTACCTTGTGGCAATGCAATGCTCTAGCTTTCCATGCTTCAATGCTCCAAACGTCATCAAGAACAAGCAAATACCTCTTTCCATGGAGATGGTCTCTGATAGTCTTCACCAGTTGCAACTCGTCCATCATGTTCAGAAGTTGCTCAGTATTCAAACGCGCATCTTGGCACCCAGAAACATCTCGGATTTGTTCCTCGTTGACGGGATCAAATAATCTTTTTGAGAAGCTCTTTGATATTGTAATTTTGCAACACTATGATCCAAGCTCGAGATTGGAAGTGACCTTCGATGATAATAAGATGGTCATAGACAGTCTTAGCCAAAGTTGTCTTTCCTAAACCACCAAAGCTGATGAGAGAAATCGCTGTAAGCTCGAGATAGTTCTCATCCATCACCCACCCGAGGATCTTATCTCTACTCTGGTTGATGCCCACAAGCTGAGTTTCCTCTACAAAATGGTTGATGATCTGTGGATCAGAGTATCTGTCAGTCATGTCCAAGCGAGTGATGGTGCCAGAGCTTGTAGCTTCATTTAGGTGGAAGTAGCGATCGTGTCTTTTTTTAATATCTTCTACTTGAACCTTCAATTTCTTGATCTCTGAAGCGATGTCATGGCGATCTTTCAATAATTTTATTTTACGAAGGAAGTGCTTGAAAAAACCTTGTGTCGATCTGAAGTGCTTAAAATAAGGTTCCAAAAATAGATAACATTGAAGTAAACTAAATTTCCATGGTTTGATTACTATATTATATTGTTTGCTATTGGATTTTAACCAATAATTATAAAAGAAGTATTCTAATCACTGAGTGAAGTTAACTAGGTTATTTATTAAAATAATATCTATCATTTTAAAAATTATAAATAGAATAAGATTTCAAGCAATACTAATTTCTTTATATCAAGCTTGAATACAATAAAAAACAATTAGAAAGGTATTATGTGAAATTATGAAACATGCATCTACCTTAATATGATATTATCTCTATGTTCAAATGTCTATAACAAGGATTATATCTTCTAATGATTGAGAGTATATACTCTCACAAAAAATCATCAATTCATTCCTAAAGATTATAACTCCTAATGAAACATTCCACCAAAAATCATCTTGTAATTGAGATTATATACTTGATTCAGTTGATACATATTATAATTGAGAGTTATAAGACTCTATTTGCAACATGTAATTCAATTCATTCCTATCCCTAATGTCTAGAAGCTTTCTAGGAATAACTCCTTATTTGAGCCATTTGCTCTAATCATCAATCTCTAACCTCACCAAATTGGATTGTCATAGGTCTATACATGTCCATTTATTTGCTAATGAATCACATACCTACAATCGACATCCTGCTTTTATGCAAAATTGTGCACAATGTATTCTCCAAATTGATGTATTGTTTGTTTTTTTTATTGACATCCTATGCCATTGTTCTCACTATTATGTTTAATGGTTAAAATTTGCCTTGTGGAAGCACAAGCCCTATCTTTAATTCAAAGTTGTACAGTTTGATTGAAACAAAAGAGATCAAAATAGAAAAATAAAGATGATGACCTTTTAGGGTTTACAGAAGTGTGAAGTAACAAGACACGCCTTTGAGATAGCCAGGGAGGCCCGTCGTCGTTGCAGTGAGGGAGTTAATGCGCGGCAAGGAGGGCTTCGACATCTTTGAGAGAGCTAGAGAAGGCCCATAGTCATCGCAGCGAGAGAGGGAAGGTGCGACGAGGAGGGCTTCTGTGACGGTGAGGAGAATTGATGCTTCGGCGAGGAGAATCGTTGCCATTCGATAAAGGCTTCAGCGAGGAATTCGACGAGGGCTTCGATGAAGAAAACTGTTTATAAAAAAAAAAACGTTAACATATGTAAAAAAAAAAAAACAAACAGGGCAACCAAAGCTAAGGAGGAGAAGGGGCCCACTTTTGTCCTTTTCACTAATTTTCCTTTTTTAAAATATCATTTAGACATAATATTTATTTTATGTGGATGATGTGTCGTCTCCTACCATTACCATGGAAATACATATATATATATATATATATATATATATATATATATATATATATATATATATATATTTAATATGCTAAGCGATACTTTGTGTGTGACCGTGAGCGAAATTTGATGTGGGCTATCTGGCACGGCTAAAATCTAATTTTTTAATCTCTTTCTCATCTACACGTAATAATTTTTCTCTCTCATCTGCATGCAACTATAAAATTTTTTAATCTCTCTCTCATTTGATTGCATGCAACAATCACCGTGCTGCTAATTTTCAAAGGTGATGTAGCTGCTACAATGTTATAACAGCTACTACACAATAGCTGCTACACGTTGTAGCAGCTTCTGTATAGTAGTTGCTATAACGTGTAGCAGTGTTATTGTGTAACTAATATGTTGTAGCAGTTATTACATCATTGTAGCAACTATTGCACTGTTATAGCAGCTATTGCACCATTGTAGCAGCTTCTACATCGTTATACAGCTACTGTACCTTTGTAGCAGCTACTGTACCTTTGTAGCAGCTTCTGCACCTTTGTAGCAGCTATTACATAGTAACTACAACCTTGTATCATCACTACCACAATAATTTTTTTCATGTAATAATAGGAAAGAGAAGATAAAATATCATTTTAATTTAAAAAGAAAGCGAGAAAAGTTATTGCATGGAGATGAGAGAGAGATTAAAAAACTTTTTAGTTGTTGCATGCAGATGAGAGAGAGATTAAAAAAATTAGGCTTTGGCCACGTCAGATAGCCCATGTCGGATTTCGCTCATGATCGCGCACAAAGTGTCGCTCAGCATATCAAATCTCTCTCTCTCTCTCTCTCTCTCTCTCTCTCTATATATATATATATATATATATATATAAGGTTTTTTTTGGGCCCTGGGCAGTGCCCTGGTAGTCCTAGCCAGGGGGAGACTATTCTTCCTTTACAAAATGATCGATGATTCATGGATCAGAGTATCTATCGGTCATGTCCAAGCCGATGGCGGTGCCAGAGCTTCTAGCTTTATTTGGGTGGAAATAGCGATCGTATCTTTTTTTTTTAATATCTTCTACTTGAACCTTCAATTTCTTGATCTATGAAACAATGCCATTGCTACCTTTCAATAATTTTATGTTGTGAAGGAAGTGCTTGAAAAAATCTTGTGTCGATAGGAGACGGCAGTCGAACTCATCAATCGAGTCTTTGGCATCATAGGCCACCTCACTCAGTTCCTGCACCCAATTCTTTAGTTCAGCATCCAGATTAAGCCTGGTTGATATTGTTGGTGCAACCTTAGGTCAAGGTTGACCCGACTCGAGTTGACCTGACTCGAGTTGTATTTTGATGTTTGACGAGAACATGATCGGAGATTGTTGGTGCAACCTTAGGTCAAGGTTGACTTGGTTGACCTGACTCGAGTTGACCTGACTCAAGTTGTATCTTGATGTTTGACAAGAACAGAAACTTGGGAGGTTGTGGGTGCAACCCTTGGTCAAGGTTGACCTGGTTGACCCGAGGTGAGTTGACTTGGCACGGGAAAGTCCAAGCAGGGAGCTTGGCACGGGAAAAGTCCAAGCAGGGAGCTTGGCACGGGAGAAAGTCCAAGTATGGAGACTTGGCACGGAGAAGTCCAAGTATGGGAACTTGGCAAGTGGAAGTCGGAGAGGGCTCGGTAGCTCGTTCTCCGGACTAGGTCAGAGAGGGCTCGGTAGCTCGTTCTCTGGACCGGAAGTGAAAGACGGAGAGGGCTCGGTAGCTCGTTCTTCGGACTAGGTCAGAGAGGGCTCGGTAGCTCGTTCTCTAGATCAGGAAGGCAGATGGAGAATCCTGGTGAGTGAAGCCAGGTGAAAATCCTGGTGAGTGAAGCCAGGTGAAAGTCCTGGTGAGTGAAGCCAGGCAGATGGAAAGTCCTGGTGAGTGAAGCCAGGCAGACGGAAAAGTCCTGGTGAGTGAAGCCAGGCAGATTGGAAATCCTGGTGAGTGAAGCCAGGTGAAAACCCTAGTGAGTGAAGATAGGTGAAAGTGAAAGTCCTGGTGAGTGAAGCCAGGCAGTTGGTGAAAGTCCTGGTGAGTGAAGCCAGGCAAGGGAAAGTCCTGGTGAGTGAAGCCAGGCAGTTGGGAAGTCCTGGTGAGTGAAGCCGGGCAAGGAAAAATCCAGATGGATCAATGATGATCAGACATCTGGTGTTGAGAAGGTCAAGTAGGTCAAGGGAGTGACCGAATACTTGGCACGAAGAGAAAAGTCCAAGTGGGTCAAAGGGATTGACCGGACACTTGGTGGGGAGTCTTAGCAAGTCAAGGGAGTGACCGGATGCTAAGCATGATGTACCAACAGGTCAAGGTTGACCGGATGTTGGTGTGGGAGACTTGGGACTTGGTATTGGGAAAAACCAAGCTCTGGATCGATCTGGGGACCGATCCAGTGATACAGCTGATCGGTCTGGTGACCGATCAGTAACCAAACAGAATGCTTCTGTGGATTATCTGATCGGTCTGAAGACCGATCAGGAAGCAAACAGAAGAGAAGAAGGAGAAAGGCTGATCGGTCCAGGGACCGATCAGACTCCTCCTGGACCGATCAGGACATAGCCTGATCGGTCCAGGCTTAGCCTGATCGGTCCCCAAGACCGATCAGGGACAGTGTGGACCGATCAGGTTGGAGCCTGATCGGTCCAGGACTAGCCGTTGTGAGTGACAACGGCTAGATCTAGGTTCTTCTGCTGTCTTTGGCCTCTGTTCTTCTCGCAGGTGGATGCAGGCTATAAAAGGGCTGAGGGCTTCTACAGTGGACTCTCTCTCTTACTCTTCTTCTTCCTCTCTGTTCCTTCTTGCTGCTACTATTTCTCTAGAGCTTTGCTGAGCTCTCGTCTAAGCTTCGCGTGAGCTTCCTTTCGGCTGGGTTCCTGCTGTTGTAGGCGTCGCTTGAAGTTGCTGCTTCATCCAGTCGAAGAGAAGGCAAGTAAGCGAAGGTTTTACAGTTGTATTGTATTTTGCTTCTTGCTGTACTTGTACTCCTTCTTGCTGTTGTAAGTTTTTGTGGCGAGGTTTCTCCACCCATAAGGAGTTTATATTAGCCGATTTTCCGGGGACTCATCCACCGACGGATTGATAGGCTTCGTCCACCTTACGGACACGCCGAGGAGTAGGAGTATCATCTCCGAACCTTGTTACATCGCTGCGTGTTGAGGTTTGATCTTCTTGTCTTTGTTTCTTTGTTTTATTTTCCGCTGCGCTAACGTCAACTTGTAGAAAGAAACGAAGAATTTGAGGTCGGCTATTCACACCCCCTCTCTCTAGCCGCGCCCATCGATCCTAACAAGTGGTATCAGAGCAAGGTTGCTCTTCGTCGGATTAACACCCGGGGGAGCACAAGCTAGAGAATGGATCAACTTGGAGAAGACGTCACGATTCCACCCTTCTACGATCGCGACGACTTCGCGTTTTGGAAGGTAAGAATGAAGTACTTTCTTATGACTAACCTAGTTCATTGGAGTTGTGTGCAGGTAGGGTTTACTCATCCGGTGGATAAAGACGGAGAAACCCTAGAGAAGAAAAAGTGGACGAAGGAGCAAATCTACCAATCCACAATCAACGATGAGGTAACGAAAATTCTTGAATTTTCATTACCTAATGACATTTTGTGTAAGGTAGGTGGATATAACAATGCCAAGGAGTTGTGGAACAACTTGGCCAAGTTCCATGAGGGAAGCTCCACTTCAAGTCATGAAGAGGAGTCAAGTGAGCTAAGTAGCTCACTTCATGGAGGCATGGAATTAGAAGTTGAGGGCCACTCAACATCTAAGGAAGAAAAGGAGGAGAGTTCTTCTTCAAGATTGGAGCAAGAAGAAGAAGCTTCTACCTCCGGAAGGAATGAAGGAGAGAGCTCATCCTCAACCCTAGGTAACTCAAGCAATTTAAGTTCAAATAAATTGCATATAATGTGCTTTGAGTGTAGGGAATTTGGGCATTACAAGAGTAAGTGTCCAAAGAGGATTAGGAAGACTCCACCGGCGTCAAAGGTCAAGGAAGCCGGAGTCCCGATACGCAAGGGCAAGGAGCACGTGGTGTGCTTCCAATGCAAGCGAAAGGGACACTATAGGAGCCAATGTCCGAGGGGGAGGCAACCTCACAAGGACAAGAAGACGAGCACATCGATAGGGGGAGCTAAGGCAAACCCTAAGGTAATCTCTAAGGCACATTATTGCAATAATAATAAGACACATGCTAGTAGCCTTATTGCTATTGTTAATAATGGTAAACATGATAACATTAGAAATCGATACACATGCTTAGGTGCCAAACATGTGAGCCTAGATAAGGATAACACTAGGAAAGCCAACCCTAGAATTAACCCATCTAAGGCTAAGGAAAACCTAGGTAGGAATCCCAAATCAACTGGACACATGCCTAGGAATGCCTCAAAGAAAAATGACAAATCAAGTCTTGAGGTCAAGACTTGACATGTTAGAAAAGACCCTTAAAAATTTGGAAAAGTCAAATATAGGGTCTAAGGGGCAAAAACCAAAGCCCAAGGACATGAAAGGTTTGGGTCACAAACCTAAGTCCCAAGTGGTCAAGCCCACTTATCACAATGTTCCATTAGATTATGGAACAAAATCTAGGGCAAGGAAGACCATCACCAAGGTCACAAGGGGAGTCACCCCTAGAGTTGATCTTGATGAGTCCCAAATGACCAAGGCTTCAAAGCCTAGGAGGGTCATTAGAAGGGTTGCTAGGGAAGTCATCCCTAGTGAATACTTAGTGAACCCAATGAGCTCCAATAGGTATTGGGTTCCTAGGAGCGTGATTCCATCACGCTAGGTGGTTTAGGGTGTGCCAACCTTACTTGAATAGGTAGTTAATCTAATCATGGCAAAAGGTGGCACTTTAGGAATTTTCAAGGTCTAATCAAGCCTTGAAAATGAAAGTGAAAATTATTCCTAAGATAATTAGGATGTGCCAACCACATTTGAGGAATTTTCTAGAGTAAATCTAGTTGGCACATAGTGATCTAAAGGTCTTGAGGATATGATTTTAGGTCTATTACACTTAGGAATATAGAATTTATGGCAAAATGATCAAAATTATCAAAAATGGCAACTAAGGCTAGAATTAGGTATTTTCTATACCTTGACATGTTATTTGCCATATATTGTTTGCCATATGCCATGTCATGACATCATATTTAATCTATGATCATTTGAAATGTCATGATAATGCTTAGATTATTTATATGTCATGCTTTATTTAAGTTTCATACTTTATGCCATGACATCATGACATTGGCACATGTTATTATGTATGATATCATTTTATACCATGTCATCATTTCTTGCATTTATAATCAATGAAATTGATTTAAGGTTAAAAACACAATTTGATATGGAGATCAAATTGATGTTTAGAAAATGCATGAGACCTTAGCCTAAGATAACCTAAACCCATATCTCACATCAAAATTGACTTGGATGTGTTTGATACACCTTAGATGTGTGTGAGATATTAGGATGATGAGTTAGGAACAAGGTGCATAGTTCTTGTACCTAGATGAGTCTAATTCAAAATTGGGGATCATAGGGAAAGCTTATGTACAAGTCATGTACATTTAGCCCAAAGATTGTGGTCCTAAATTAAATGGTTTAAAATCATTTCAAAATTGATTTGAAAAACCTTGATGAAGCTTTTCTAGTGATAGCATTCATCATTGAGCAAAGTGATACAAAGATGAGTTAACTTTGAGCTATTTCAAAGACTTTTGAACTTTGTATCAAGATTTGAAAAGGGAACTTATTTTCATATAAAACTATTTTTCCATGATAGTATATGTTATGAGGAGTGTATCCTCAAAATTTTACAATTTTTAGAATTTTCTGTGATTTTCTAGAGGTTTCTGAATTTCGGGAGAAGAAATCAGAAATCAGAGTTGTGGACCGATCAGAGGGGATTCTGATCGGTCCAGGGGTGCCTGGATCGGTCACCGTGACCGATCCAGGGAATCCCTGATTGGTCTGGTGACCGATCAGGGCGTGCCAAGTTGTTGATTTTTTGACTGTTGTCTGAAATTTCAGTTGGGAGTTGGTGTTTTGGATTTCTAAAGGCTTGAAACTCTCCAAGACATTGTTGGTGCAATGGTCAAGGGGGAGTTGACCTTTAGGGGGAGTTTTACCTATTAGTCAAGGGGGAGTTGACTTTTAGGGGGAGTTTTTACTCCTAAAGACTTGAGTGATATGGGATTATCACTAAGTTAATTGTTGACCTTAGTATCAAGGGGGAAATTAAAGGTTTCAATGAAAGGTATGAGACCTTCATTAGAAAGAAACTCTTGACCTTGATTCACTCTTTTTGATGTGTGTCAAAAAGGGGGAGAGTGTAGGTTTGGGGAGAATGTTCAAGGAAGAACATTAGAAAACCTAAGTTAGGCTATGGTTTTGTCAAACATCAAAAAGTGGGAGATTGTAGGTGCAACCTTAGGTCAAGGTTGACCTGGTTGACCCAACTCGAGTTGACCTGACTCGAGTTGTATTTTGATGTTTGACGAGAACATGATGGGAGATTGTTGGTGCAACCTTAGGTCAAGGTTGACCTGGTTGACCTGACTCGAGTTGACTTGACTCAAGTTGTATCTTGATGTTTGACAAGAACAGAAACTTGGGAGGTTGTGGGTGCAATCCTTGGTCAAGGTTGACCTGGTTGACCCGAGGTGAGTTGACTTGGCACGGGAAAAGTCCAAGCAGGGAGCTTGGCACGGGAGAAAGTCCAAGTATGGAGACTTGGCACGGAGAAGTCCAAGTATGGGAACTTGGCAAGTGGAAGTCGGAGAGGGCTCGGTAGCTCGTTCTCCGGACTAGGTCAGAGAGGGCTCGGTAGCTCGTTCTCTGGACCGGAAGTGAAAGACGGAGAGGGCTCGGTAGCTCGTTCTCTAGATCAGGAAGGCAGATGGAGAATCCTGGTGAGTGAAGCCAGGTGAAAATCCTGGTGAGTGAAGCCAGGTGAAAGTCCTGGTGAGTGAAGCCAGGCAGATGGAAAGTCCTGGTGAGTGAAGCCAGGCAGACGGAAAAGTCCTGGTGAGTGAAGCCAGGCAGATTGGAAATCCTGGTGAGTGAAGCCAGGTGAAAACCCTAGTGAGTGAAGCTAGGTGAAAGTGAAAGTCCAGTGAAAGTCCTGGTGAGTGAAGCCAGGCAGTTGGTGAAAGTCCTGGTGAGTGAAGCCAGGCAAGGGAAAGTCCTGGTGAGTGAAGCCAGGTAGTTGGGAAGTCCTGGTGAGTGAAGCCGGGCAAGGAAAAATCCAGATGGATCAAGGATGATCAGACATCTGGTGTTGAGAAGGTCAAGTAGGTCAAGGGAGTGACCGGATACTTGGCACTAAGAGAAAAGTCCGAGTGGGTCAAAGGGATTGACCGGACACTTGGTGGGGAGTCTTAGCAGGTCAAGGGAGTGACCGGATGCTAAGCATGATGTACCAACAGGTCAAGGTTGACCGGATGTTGGTGTGGGAGACTTGGGACTTGGTATTGGGAAAAACCAAGCTCTGGATCGATCTGGGACCGATCCGGTGATACGGTGACTGATCGGTCGGTGATCAAACAGAATGCAAAGCAAGATTACTGATCGGTCTGAAGACCGATCAGCAAGAAGAATGATCGGTTCCAGGACCGATCAGACCCTCAGCCGAGAGAGGTGGGATCGGGTTGGCTGATCGGTCCCCAAGACCGATCAGGGACAGTGTGGACCGATCAGGTTGGAGCCTGATCGGTCCAGGACTAGCCGTTGTGAGTGACAACGGCTAGATCTATGTTCTTCTGCTGTCTTTGGCCTCTGTTCTTGTCGCAGGTGGATGCAGGCTATAAAAGGGCTGAGGGCTTCTACAGTGGACTCTCTCTCTTACTCTTCTTCTTCCTCTCTGTTCCTTCTTGCTGCTACTATTTCTCTAGAGCTTTGCTGAGCTCTCGTCTAAGCTTCGTGTGAGCTTACTTTCGGCTGGGTTCCTGCTGTTGTAGGCGTCGCTTGAAGCTGCTACTTCATCCAGTCGAAGAGAAGGCAAGTAAGCGAAGGTTTTACAGTTGTATTGTATTTTACTTCTTGCTGTACTTGTACTCCTTCTTGCTGTTGTAAGTTTTTGTGGCGAGGTTTCTCCACCCATAAGGAGTTTATATTAGCCGGTTTTCCGGGGACTCATCCACCGACGGATTGATAGGCTTCGTCCACCTTACGGACACGCCGAGGAGTAGGAGTATCATCTCCGAACCTCGTTACATCGCTGCGTGTTGAGGTTTGATCTTCTTGTCTTTGTTTCTTTGTTTTATTTTTCGCTGCGCTAACGTCAACATGTAGAAAGAAACGAAGAATTTGAGGTCGGCTATTCACACCCCCCCTCTCTAGCCGCGTCCATCGATCCTAACAGATATGGCCATTAAGAAAGAGGTGATGCTTTTGTGCTCGACGACTGTGTATCAGACGTCATCTTCGACTCCGTCCAGCAATGCGAGTTCTTCCTCTAGCATCTTCCCTAGTTTTCCCGCAATTGATTGAAAGGAGAATTCCAAAAGCTTCGTAGCTATCGTCGTCTCCATGCTGTCAATCTTTGACCGACAGTAGTTAGTTTTAGACCGTTAGCGACCGACAAGAGAGGGTGAATAGCCTTAACAAATAAAAAGAACATTTCTCATATTCATAGCTTAATTAATCTAACACTTGCATAAATAAAATAAATGACTGAAAGAAAAGAGGCACGAAAGAGTTACTTGGTTACAAGTGGGGAGATTGTTAATTCAAGAAAGTTGGAGCTCAGTAAACAATCTCCTTCAGGCGTAGAAGCCTCTTATAGCAGTTGAAGTACTCAATTATAGAACAAAATAAAATTAGAATGAATCACGAGTGTTGTTCTGAATTCCTTAGACCAGGGTTGTATTTATAGTCCGCCTGAAAGGGTTCCAGGTGCCTAGAATGAGATAGAATTGTATCCCCGATGCAACGATTAAATGCCACATCAATTTGGCTAATGTTTGGATTCCGGGCGCCCCGATCTGGTCTGGGCGCCCGGACCAAGAAAGTAAACATAGTTGACTTTTTTTGTCCGGGTCTTCTGCTCCGGTTCCGCTCTACTCGGTCTGGGTCTTCCGTTCCTGCTCCGCTCGCTTGGGTGATTTCAGCCATCCGGAATAGGGCTCACCCGAACTCAACTTCTAGCCTTCTTCTCGAGTAACCTTCCACTCCGGCTTCTCGCCCCTCGGAAACGTCACGTGCTTCCTTCTCATCCACCAACGTACTCTTTCGCAGCTCCTAGTCCCTCAGATGCACCGAGCCTATCGGCTCTCTCCCGTGTCGACCTTCTCACTAGCTGCGTCTTTTGCTCCTCGAGCAATCTTTCGCTCCGGCTTCTCATCCCTCAGAAACATCGCATGCTCCCTTCTCGTCCGCTGATGTACTCTTTCGCAGCACCTCGTCCCTCAGAGGCACTAAGCCCATCGGCTCTCTCCCGTATCGTTCTTCTCGCTATCTGTGTCTTTCGCTTGACTTCCTGTGCTCCTAAATTCCTGCACCCTTAGACATAGGGTTAAACACAATAGGACCTAACCTGACTTGGTTGATCACATCAAAACTACCTTGGAGTTCCAACAATCTCTCTATTTTTGATGTGAGCAACCCAAGTTAAATTAGGGTAAATAACTAATAAAGTAAAAGCAATTAGCTTTGCAATTAAGTGCAAAAGTTTAAAAAAAATAATTTAAACTACCTCCCCTAGACTTAATTTTTCCTTATCCCCTTTGATCATATAAAAAATTGGGTACCTTAAAAATCTAAGGGTACCTTTTTTAAAAATAAGAAAGTTAAAGCAATTATTCAATTACAATTAACTGTTTTATCAGTAAGTCCATTCAGCATTCATTTAGATTGAAGAAAATACTTTTTCAAGATTTACAATTTTGAATATTCTTAATATTAAAAATTTGTATTTGAATAACTCAACTAAAATTCAACAATAAAGTACTTTATAAAAAAATTTCTTAAATGGAGAAAAGTTAGCAGGGATAGCTTTTGCAGAATAATTAAATATTTAAAGAAATCAAATGATAAAAAATTGAGATTTTTTCTTAAGATGAAATTAAATTCTTCTTTCTAACAAAAAAATTGGGATCAAATTTATTTTGAACACAAGTTAAATTCAAGAGGATTTTTATAATCAAATAAAAAAACTTAATTCAAGCATGATTTTGGAATCCAAAATAGATTCCTTCCTACCAGATTAATAAGAAATTTTTTAGATACATATTTTCTTGATAATTTTCTTATTTACCCCTTTTGATATTTAAATTTCCAATTTAGTCCATTATTATTTCTAAAATTTGAAGTAGAGAATTTTGAGCATGCAGAAATTTATAAAATTTGTATTTGTTCTTTTAACATTTCATTTTCTATTTTTAGTTTGTCGAAATCCTTTAATCGACAAGCTGTTGCTAGAGTTTCTTTTAACTCATTACTTTATATTAATAATTTTTTATTTTTTATTTATAATTTGTGAGAAACTTTCGACAATATTTTTTCAAATTTAAAGAATAGGTCAGGAGGTAGAGACCGTACCTGACTTACCTTGTCGACTTCTGATGCTCCTCCTATGGAGCTGCTTTCTTCCGAAGACTCTCCTCCTTCATCGATGTTTATCTGGGATGAGCTCTCTATGTCCTTAGGAAGGTACTAGGCTATAAGGGTTGTCCCGATAATTTTCTCGGTCTCAGATTCTTCTGATGACGACTCAGTGTCTATTGAGGAGTTGGATTCGACTTTAATTGGTTCTTCGTAGAGCTTCAAAAACTTTTCCCAAAGTTCTTTTACACTTTGTTAGTTGTCGATTCTGTCAAGATCCTCCACTGGTAGTATGCTTATTAGATGATATTCAGCCTTACTGTTTGACGTAAAATCGTCGCGCTGCTTTTTGGTCTAGAGATGTTTTTCAATTTCTTCTCCGTTCGTGTTCATTAGTGCTTCATAACCATATTTCATTATTAATAAAATATTAAAATCTATTTTAAGAAATACTTCCATTCCTTGCTTCCAAAACACGAACTCCCCCTCGATCGTTGGTGGGTAGATGTTAGCTCTGGCCATCTTGTGTGCTTCGTGTTGGGCGTTACACTTGGCAGACGAAAGGGTTCGTCCCTTTCGCTGCTGCAAACGCCAGGGAGATGAAGGGGCGTCCTTTCCCCTTCGTCTTCCTCAGCCTTCTTATAAGAGGCGTCCAAGGCAATCAGAGGGAAGTGAGAGCTTCTGGCGATCGGAGGTGCGCAGAAGAGCAGTGGAGGTGATCGTGTGAGCAAAGGGAGAACATCCGTAGGGACGGGATTTGGTTTGTGGAAGAGTTCGAGAAGGTTCCGTGTGGTGATCTTCTCGGCGACAACAGCAGCGACGTCTCCGGCGGTTCATCGGCGACTTCATCGACCGACGTCTTCGGTTGCGGTTCTTCGGGAGATCAATGTGAGTGTTTATGGTTTCCGCATTATTATTTTAATTACTTCGTTTAAGTTTTCATGCTCTCAAAACTACTAACAATGGTATCAGAGCATGTATAGTTTTGAAAGCATGGAAATCGACGCGAAAAAGCTCGTGTTTTCTTCTTCTGTTGCGAAGAAGATGATACTGTTCATCAATTGAATCGATTAACCAATCGATTCAATTGGATTGAATCTATTGAAATGGTTTTTCAATCGATTCAAAATCGCGGGAAGAACAGTGCTTTTAACGAAGCACAGTGAGAAGAAGAAACTACTTCAATCGATTGAAGAATCGATTGAAGAGAAGAAAAATAGAATGAACAGTGTTCTCCCAGTGTTTTTTACGAAGCACTGGAAAGAAAAAAAACCATCAACTGAATCGATTCAAGTATCCTTCGATTAAAGGCATGAATCGATTCAAGAAGAAAAAAAGGCATAAACAGTACTTTTGATCAAGCACTGTAACAAAAAACGTGAAGAGAAAAAATGCATGCATAATTTTAATTTTTTTCTTCTTCTTCACAGTGCCTAAAATTTAATTAAATATTTATTTATTAATTCATAATACATATCTATATGTATTTAATTAATAAATATATATATTTAATTAATTTATGGTTCAATTTATCAAAAATGGAACCAGACCAACTTGTCCAATCAAACCCCGATCAGGTTTAAATTATTAGTTAATTTAAGCAGACCAATTTGATTCAATAATATCTAAAGCTGGTTCAAATTATTTGTTGGTTTAACCAGCTCAGTTTATTATTGAATTAATAAGGGTGATCTTGACTACAGAAGTTGGGCTGATCAAATATGACCGGATTAGTTCCGTTGTGTCAAAATTTGATCAGAAACATTGGATTTGTTTTAATGAGTCAGACTTAATCCAATAGGCAATTAGACGAGTCAAACGAACCTGAGTTTGATTAATAAGTCTGTGATTGACTCAAATGGGCTTAAACGAAAACAGAACATAGGTCCAATTAGATTAGTTCTAATGAGGACAATAGATTAAGCTTAAGATTTGGATTCATGATCGACCAATTCAATGCGTCAGTCACATGAGACTCCCCAAAATAAGGAAATTTGTTTTTCTTAATTGCTTGTGTATACTGTATATTTTGTTCTATATGTGGGAATTGAATTTGACCGGTTTTGTACTGGTCAGTCGGTTTTGTACTGACATCATGTTTTTCAATTCCAGATACAAAGAACGATATACACGATGACTGATCGCTATGAACGACAACATGAGCTGTGGGAGGAGATCAAGAAGTTGGAATATGACCCGGATCACGGAGTCGGTAGGCTTATTGGTCAGCTCGATTGGTTGTTCTGGAATCTCGAGCAAGAAGGGTATCCAGTTCAGGAAACAGAAAGAAGATTTTCTCTGGTTTATTCATTATCGGAACATTTGAGGCAGATAGCATTCCAACTTTGGGATGATTCTGATGGGCACATCTCATACTCAGAGATGTGCAGACAACTACTTCATCTGCAATGGGGTCCTGATGAATCTGAAGAGGATCCAGAAATGGAGTCTGAAGATTTAGAGGAGGATCCAAATCTTGTAGAATCTGAAGATGATCCTGAAATGAACCTTGAAGAATTTGAAGAGGATCCAGAAATGGATCCTGAAGATTCTGAGGAAGATCTAGAGATGGATTCCGAGGACGATCCAGAGATGGATTCCGAGGACGATCCAGAGATGGATCCTGAAGGATCAGAGGAGGATCCTCAGGAGTGTGTAGAAGATCCAGAGATGGATCTGATGGATACATCTGAGGCTGATCCACCTATCATAGAATTTGGGATAAACGGGATGCAATTATCCACTGCTCTAGCATTTATCCTAGTGGGAGTAGTGCTAGCTTATCTAGTTTATTAGTGTTATGTTACTATCGTTATGTACGAACAGTGTAAGCTCATCTAGTTTTTGAGTCATGTAATAATTTCTGTTGTTTTGTACGAACAGAATTATATAATAAAAGTTAAGTTATATGTTAACTAACTTGGAAATGATTAGTTCATTTCATGATATAATTAGTTCATATAAATATGATTCGTTCATATAAAATGATTTGTTCATTAGTTGGGATATGTGTAATATAATTGATCAGTGTTGATTAGATTAGAACATACAAATGATGAGTGGAAACAATGTTATCACTTGATTTTGTAAACTAACTCTAATTTACACTAAGTCAATAAATAGTTGCACATATATGAATTACACTGAAATAATAAATAATTTGTTTATTTATGTAGATCATGGCAACTAAAAACATCATAGCTGAACTCAATAAGGGTGAGAAATTATATGGCGATAATTACAAAATCTGGCACCTCAAGATACAATATGTTCTTGAGGAACAAGAAGTTCTGGAGGCTGTAAACCAAATCATGGAGGAACCGGTTGAGGGTTCCACAGCACAGCACAGACGTGACCTTGATGCCTATAAGGCATGGAAAAGGAAGGACTCCATTGCTAAGGGTATATTGATTAGTTCAATGGTGGATGACTTGGTATTTGAGTATGAGCCATTACCATTGGCTCATGCTGTCTGGGTAGCCCTTAGAGAGAAGTACAGTGGGTAGCCCTTTGATAGTTGTAAGAAGCGCTCGAATGTTACCATGGCCCAACATCTCAGGGAGATGGGTAACATGATTCGAGAGCTTAAGACTGCAGGTTATACGTTGACCGATGAACAACAGGTTCAGGCAGTTATCCGTTCCCTTCCTGATTCTTGGGAAACGATGAAACAAAACCTGACCCATAGTGAGAGTATCAAGACTTTCACTGATGTTTCATGCCATGTGGAACTTGAGGCGGAGAGGATTGAATCCGCAAGGATTTCGGGTCAAGCTTTTGTAGCCGAAGGTTCTGGTTCCAAGAATAAGAACAAGTGGTTCAAGAAAGGAAAGGGGAAAGGAAAGGAGGTTAATGCTGTTGCTGCGAAAAACCAAATTAAGAAGAAAGGAAAGAAAAATGGACAAAAACCTAGGAGTAAGTTGACCTGCTTCATCTGTGGCAAGAAGGGCCATTTTGCTCGGGATTGTACTGAGCCTAAAAAGGTAAATCCATTTTTGTCTTCTTTCCACGAGCAATATGTTGCAAGTACAGTGTTGTTAGCTGATTCATGTCCTTTGTGGATTGTAGATTCAGGAGCAATGAACCACGTAGCTCGTGATCGAGCTACATATGTGGAGTACCGTCGGGTACCAGCTGGCAACAAATGGATATATGTAGAAAACAATGCAAGAATAGAAGTCAAAGGAATTGGCACTTGCAAGCTCAACCTACGTGTTGGAGGCACCTTGTTTCTACATGATGTCCTGTACGCTCCTGAGATTCGACGGAATCTGGTTTCCGTTATTTGTCTTCTTGATTTATGTTACAATGTAAATTTTTATAGTCGTTGTGTGGAACTTCGAATTAACTCTGTGTTAATTGGATATGGTTATATAACAAATGGTTTTATGGTTCTTGATGTAGAACTAAATAATAATAGTTATTTTTCAAACATTGCTCTTACTAGTAATGCTGATG
The DNA here is from genome assembly GCF_018446385.1 of Zingiber officinale. Classification (NCBI taxonomy): domain Eukaryota; kingdom Viridiplantae; phylum Streptophyta; class Magnoliopsida; order Zingiberales; family Zingiberaceae; genus Zingiber; species Zingiber officinale. The sequence goes on from NC_055989.1 coordinate 75,782,200, forward strand.
TTAATGATGAAATTTGGCATGCTAGATTGGGACATATAGGATAAGAACGAATGAATAGATTAGCTAAGGAGGGCCTATTAGGCACTCATACTAAGATTAACTTGTCTATATGTGAGCATTGTCTTGCTGGAAAGGTGACTAGGAAACCATTTGGTAAGGCTATTAGGGCTGATTCACCATTGCAATTAATTCATTCGGATATTTGTGGTCCAATGAATGTGAAGGCTAGAAATGGGAGTTCTTATTTCATTACATTTATCGATGACTTCACACGTTTTGATCATGTGTATTTGATTTCTCACAAATCTGAAGCATTGGATTGCTTTATTCGTTACTTGAACGAAGTTGAGAATCAATTGGAACGTAAGGTTAAAACCTTACACACTGACCGTGGAGGAGAATATTTGTCTGATCAGTTCAAGACAATGTGTAATAAGAAAGGGATTATTAGACAGCTAACTATCCCTGGAACTCCACAGCAAAATGGGGTTGCTGAAAGAAGAAATAGGACTCTTCTTGAAATGGTTAGGTCTATGATGGCGCAAGCTAATTTGCCAATCTCCTATTGGGGAGATGCATTTCTAGTAGCAACCTATATACTTAACAAAGTACCTTCAAAGTCAGTTCCATCTACCCCACATGAACGTTGGGCAGGCAGAAAATCGGATTTGAGTAATCTGAGATCTTGGGGGTCAGCTGCCTACGTTCATGATAAGACTCACGAATATGGAAAACTAGGACCCAGAGGTAAGAAGTGTATCTTTATAAGGTACTCTGAGACCTCTAAAGGTTATGTTTTTATTGGTGAGCGACAAGATGGAACCATCTCTGAAATAGAGTCAAGAGATGCTACTTTTCTAGAAACTGAGTTCCCAACACGAGGTGAAGTTGATAAGACAATTCCTCTATATGAGATAGAGGAGGAGGATAATGTTCCTTTATCAACAAATCAGGAGATGCCTGAATCTAGTCAACCGAGTGGGAGTAATTTGCCACTGAATGAGTCAGTTTCTCAACAGTCTAACCTTCGAAGAAGTAGTCGTCAGATTATTCCACGAAGAAGGTTTGATATTGGGAATGAGGCATTAATGGTTCTCCCAGTTGACGATGAGGAACCTCGAACAGTTGAGGAAGCTATGAGCAGCTCAGTTAGAAAAGAATGGAAAGTTGCAATGGATGAAGAAATGGAGTTAATGAGAAAGAATCAAGTTTGGGATTTAGTCGATCTTCCTCTGGGCCGAAGGGCTATTGGGAATAAGTGGATTCTCAAAGTAAAGAGGAAAGTAGATGGATCGATTAATCGATACAAAGCTCGATTAGTTGCAAAAGGATATACCCAAATGGAGGGTATTGACTTTGAAGAGACATTCTCCCCAGTTGTAAAGTTTGTGTCAATACGTGTCATCCTAGCTATAGTAGCACACTATGACATTGAATTACATCAGATGGATGTAAAAACTGCTTTCCTTAATGGTAATCTTGACGAAGAAATCTATATGGTACAACCAGAAGGTTATGTTGCTGAAGGCCAAGAGAAAAGAGTATGTAGACTTCGGAAGTCTATATATGGGCTAAAGCAAGCGTCAAGACAATGGAACATAAGATTTAATGAAGTAATATTATCTTATGGTTTCGAAATGATCAATGAGGATCATTGTGTTTACCTAAGGAAGGAAAAAGGAAAGCTTGTCATTTTATCATTATATGTTGATGATATGCTAATAGCTGGAAGTGACATAAAGTGTGTGATAGAAGTCAAAAGTTGGCTTTCATCACAATTTGACATAATAGATATGGGAGAAGCAGAGTACATCTTAGGAGTGAAGATCGTTAGAGACCGATCAAAGAGGCTTTTGGGTTTTTCTCAAGAAGCTTATATCACTAAGATGCTACAACACTTCAATATGTCAGATTGCAACATTGAACAGACGCCTATTGTGAAAGGTACTGTCTTGAGCAAAAGTATGTATCCCAAGACTCCTGAGGAAATAGCCGAAATGAAGAAGAAACCATATGCCAGTGCTATTGGTAGTTTGATGTACATTATGTTGTGTACTCGTCCCGATATAAGCTATGCTGTTGGCTTAGTTAGTCGTTTCCAGTCAAACCCAGGATCAAGACACTGGAAAGCGGTGAAGAGGATATTCAGATATCTTAAAGGAACAGTTGATTATTGCCTCTGTTTCCAAGGATCAGATATGAGCCTAAGTGGCTACTCAGATGCAGATTGGGCAGGGGACCTTGATGACAGAAAATCCACATATGGTTATGTCTTCTTGCTGAATGATGGCGCCATCTCTTGGAACAGCAAGAAGCAGGTTTGTGTAGCCTTGTCGACAATGGAAGCTGAATATGTGGCTTGTGCAGCGGCAGTGCAAGAGACTGTCTGGCTAAGAAGGTTCCTGAAGCATCTGAGGATTGCTGAGGATAGTGGGAGTCATGTTACTGTGTACTGTGACAGTCAAGCTGCGATAGCTTTTTCCAAGGATCCCAAATATCACAGCAAAGGTAAGCATATAGAAATTAAGTATAATTTTGTAAGGGATATTGTTGACAAGAAAAAGATGATTCTTGAGTACATCCCTACACGAAATATGCTTGCTGATCCTTTTACTAAGCCATTGACTAAAGAGTCATTTCATGGGCATATGAAGTCTTTGGGACTTCGGAGAATGTAACAATTGTAAAGACATTTTGATAAATGAAAAATTCCATGATCTATTCAGTGTATATGTCTTGGTTACATTCAAACAAAAGTCTCGATAAGCATGTTGGCAGATTGGGATTGGTCCACTCACATGGACAATCATCTCTATTTGTTAAGTACGAATAGAGGTAAGACCGTTGCTTATGGGACAACTTTTGTAGCTGTGAATAGAGACATACCCATAAGTTAAGGTCGCCTTGATATTTGTGTCAAGATGAGATCATTTGTGTAATGATTGGAGTAAATGCACCCACCATTTACTGATTCTGCTTGAAGCCAGATTAGAATTCAAATGTTGAATTCAGGATTAGACATTGGGAATGTCTAGATCGAAATCTGTACGATGTTAAAATTGGGAAAAACATGCGCTCTTTTTGGTAAAGAGAATAACATCGTAGCATGTGATTCATACCACATGTGCTATGGCGACAAGAAGGGTTGTAGGAGAATGAATCCCTGCTTCTCTACTATGTGAGACCCTTGAGATTATAAGTTAATCTCGATTTTACCCTAAGTGACTATTTAGCTGTCTACTTGAAGTTCTGATCAGTGTCTGCTACTTTAGCATGTTTCCTATTGGCTATGGATGATTCGGTCTATGGAGCATAACTAGGAAAGCAACTGATTAGAATGAATGGATTCTAGCTATAAAGGAATATTAAGATTGATTTACATCTGCGACATTTATTCACTGGTACCGGTTATATTTTTAGTTCAGTACATAAAATGTAATTGTGAATAATTTGTTTGATTGGAGGTGTTGAACATGCTCTTGACATATGGTCAATATAAGGGATTAGAGATGTTCATGATGATGTAAATGATTTAATCTGGGGTAAAGGCAAGCCATTTATGTCTATGATTTGTTCTTTGGACATTTATGTCTCTGATTTGTTCTATGGAGCAGCTAAGTAAGGTGTGACAATCTTCTTAGCAATTGAATGCTCACTGTGCTTGCTGTCGCACGAACCATTTTCCCTAATGTATGGAATGGATGTTTTGATCTAGTCTTTGTGACTTGATTCTTATAAAGTCTGTGTGACTTATTTGGTCTTTGTGACTAAATTTTGCTCTGGTCTTCATGACTTGATCCTCATAAAGTCTTCGTGACTTATTTGGTCTTTGTGACTAAATTTTGCTCTGGTCCTCGTGACTTAATCCTCATAAAGTCTTCGTGACTTATTTGGTCTTTGTGACTAATTTCGCTCCGGTCTTCGTGACTTGATCACCTTGTAGTCTATGTGACTAACATGGTCTATGTGACCATATGGATTGACTTGGATGAGTGGGAAATGTTGGGCGTTACACTTGGCAGACGAAAGGGTTCGTCCCTTTCGCTACTGCAAACGCCAGGGAGACGAAGGGGCGTCCTTTCCCCTTCGTCTTCCTCAACCTTCTTATAAGAGGCGTCCAAGGCAATCAGAGGGAAGTGAGAGCTTCTGGCGATCGGAGGTGCGCAGAAGAGCAGTGGAGGTGATCGTGTGAGCAAAGGGAGAACATCCGTAGGGACGGGATTTGGTTTGTGGAAGAGTTCGAGAAGGTTCCGTGTGGTGATCTTCTCGGCGACAGCAGCAGCGACGTCTCCGGCGGTTCATCGGCGACTTCATCGACCGGCGTCTTCGGTTGCGGTTCTTCGGGAGATCAATGTGAGTGTTTATGGTTTCTGCATTATTATTTTAATTACTTCGTTTAAGTTTTCATGCTCTCAAAACTACCAACACTTCGTTCGACGGTTAGTCCTCCTGAATCGAACCTGCTCTGATCCACTTGTTAGATTGTTGGCGGTCGACTAGAGGGAGATGAATAGCCCTGACAAATAAAAAGAACCATTCTCAGATTCACAACTTAATTAATCTAACACTTGCATAAATAAAATAAATGACTGAAAGAAAATATGCACGAAAGAGTTACTTGGTTACAACCGGAGAGATTGTTAATCCAAGGAAGTTGGAGCTCAGTAAATAATCTCTTTCAGGTGGAGAAGTCTCTTACAGCAGTTGAAGTACTCAATTACAGAATAAAACAAAACTAGAATGAATCAAAAGTGTTGTTCTGAACCACTTGGACTAGGGTTGTATTTATAGCCATGGTCGGGGCACCTAGAAGGGTTCCAGGTGCTTAGAATAGGATAGAATTTTATCCTTGACGCAACAGTTAAATGCCACATCGATTTATCCAAAGTTTGGATTTCGGGTGCCTAAAAGGGTTTCGGGCGCTCGGACTTCGGGCGCCCCGACCTGGTCCAGGCGCCTAAACTAGGAAAGTCAACATAGTTGACATTTTCAGTCCAGGTCTTCTGCTCCAATTTCACTCTCCTCGATTTGGGTCTTCCACTCCTACTCCACTCGCTTGGATGATTTTGACCATTCGGAATAGGGCTCACTCGAACCCAACTTCCGGCCTTCTTCTCGAGCAACCTTCCGCTCCGGCTTTTCGTCCCTCGGAAACATCGCATGCTTCCTTCTTGTCCGCCAGCATACTCTTCCGTAGCTCTTAGTCCCTTGGACGCACCGAGCTTGTCGGCTCTCTCCTATGCCGACCTTCTCGCTAGCTGCGTCTTTTTCTTCTCGAGCAATCTTTCTCTCTGGCTTCTCATCCCTCAGAAACATCGCACGCTCCCTTCTCGTCTGCCTGTGTACTCTTCTGTAGCACCTCATCCCTCAGACGCACTGAGCCAATTGGCTCTCTCTCGTGCCGTCCTTCTCTCCAGCTGCGTCTTTCGCTCGACTTCATATGCTCCTAAATTCCTGCACACTTAGGCACAGGGTTAAACACAACAGGACCTATCCTGACTTGGTCGATCACATCAAAACTACCATGGGGTTTCAACAGTTAAGACTTATGAAGAAGTATGACTACGATTCAGCCATTCGAAATAGGGTTCACCCGAACTCAACTTTCGGCCTTCTTCTCGAGCAACCTTCCGCTTCGGCTTCTCGTCCCTCGGAAACGTCACGTACTTCCTTCTCATCCGCCAGTGTACTCTTCCGCAGCTCCTAGTCTCTCGGACGCACCGAGCCCATCGGCTCTCTCATGTGTAGACCTTCTCGCTAGCTGCGTCTTTTGCTCCTCGAGCAATCTTTCGCTCATACTTCTCGTCCCTCAGAAACATCGCACGCTCCCTTCTTGTCCGCTGGTGTACTCTTCCATAGCACCTCGTCCCTCAGACTCACCAAGCCCGTTAACTCTCTCTCGTGTCGTCCTTCTGGCTAGCTGCGTCTTTCGCTCGACTTCCTGTGCTTCTAAGTTCCTACACACTTAGACACAGAGTTAAATACAATAGGACCTAACCTAACTTGGTTGATCACATCAAAACTACCTTGGGGTTCCAACAATTAGGACTTATGAAGAAGGATGACTATGATGAGGATAGGTCAAGCTGATAACTTAGGTCCCCTTGTTTTAATTTGGAACATTAAAAAAATATAAAATAATTATGATTATTATGGTATCAAATGGATATTGATCCCGTCTGAAAGTTGAGAAGATGAAATTGTTAGTGTGATGTGGATGGAATGCTGACCAAGTCACCATGCCCCGAAGGAGGAGGGTATGCTGAGTTATCTTCCGTGCAGACCAAGTCGTTAGAAGGTCTCTCATCAACACTAGTTGTAAACAGTGAGTGACCGAGTTGCCCCATTCGCCCTGACCCCCCCCCCCCCCCCCAGGATGCTCGAGGCATATCCCACGAATATATAAGTAGGAAGCTAATTGTAGAATGATGAAACAAATAAAAAATGAGTATACTGTCGTACCTTGGCCCAGGGGGCACCCTCTGGTAGACCGGTGAACTGGTCTTAACGCTTGGGCCATAGTAGTGGGTGAAGATGATAAACTATCTCAGGTTAGCCTCCTTTGATATAGAATATAATGACGAATAGAAATGTCATATGTGAAAAGAGGAGCGATAACCTCCCTGTACCTTGGCCCGAGGGAGAGGGACTTTATATAGCCTGAAGGATCAGATTAGATGGAGAACTGGGTCAACACGAAGCTGGGGTAATACAAGGTCAGAGGTCACACGGAGCCAAGGGGTAGGAACATATCAACGGCTCGAAGGCCAGAACCACATCGACTCGCCAACCGGACACCACCTCATCTCGCAGGCTGAACACCATATTATCTTGAAGGTCGGAGCAGATAAACAGTACGGAGCCTAAGAACTCAGGCGACGGCTGCCCGGAGAGCAAAGGTTGTGGATGTAGCGGCGACTGCCTGGAGGGCAAAGGTTGTGGATGTAGCAGTGACAGCCGTGGAGGCAACTGCTGGAGGCGATGATGACAGCCGTTGGAGGCGCGACGACAGCTGCTGGAGGCGGCGATGGCAACGACGGTGCTCCTCGACGGCATCAACGCTGGAAATGGGAGGAGGCGGTGGTTGTCCCATGCGCCCCCATGGTAGTGGTGGTGCTCCTCAACGACGTCAGTGGCGTGAGTGCCCCCTTCTCCTGTGCGAGAGATGGTAGAGACCCAAAACATGAAGCAGCGAGAGAGAGAGGCGTATAAGGTTTCCGGCGAGGTGGCGCCAAACGGCGGCATCGATGGGCATGCGTTGTGGCTATGGCGGCGGCAAAATAACCCAGCCAAAACCCCCTCTCCTTTCGCATGAACAGTGCACCCCAATATACCCAAACCCTCAAAACATGAAAAGACCAAAATGCCTCTCTTCCATCTCCTTATTCCTTTTGGCCCCACACAATACATCTGTATCACAAGCCTCCCCTTCAAGTCATGTCAAAGGAGGTATAAGTCTGACTAATTAGATAGTCTATCGTAAAGGTTGAATCACTCTCGAGTATAGAGTCAAATTGCTGGGTTCATCATGTAATATCAAGCCCGTATCTATGATGATGTCGATCGAGCAACGAAAGTGGTGTCGAGCAATTGACAGTAGTGATGCTAATCGAACAATGATACCAACGAAGCAACGAGTGAGGCAAGTGTTGACCAAATGGTGAGTGGAGTGTTGGGCTGAGTGGCAGACAGAGTACTAAGCTGAGTGACTAATGGAGTTTGAGAGATTGAAAGCGAATAGGAGCGTAGCCCGTGAAATCGAAGGCGAACTGGAACGAAACCCGTGAGCCCGTGGGATACTCTGGTCTGAGACCAGTGATGATGCTCTGGTTCAAAACCGGTGGCAATACTCCGGTTCAATCCTATTAGAGATACTCTTGTCTGAGACTAATGGAGATTGCTCGACCCCGAATGGGGAAGATGGAGGCTTTGATAAGTTGGTCTGAGACTAGTGTGTTGGGATATGCCTGATGCAGGTGCATGCTAGAACACATTTCGTAAACATGTACAGCAAAAAATAAAATAATAATTTCTAATTATTACATCACACACTATACGCATATAGGATACAACATGCCAAATATGATCGTATAATTAAATTTTTATAGAAAGTAAATTTACGCTAGGTATACCATACGGATGACCTATAATGAGAAGAGCATCAACCGTAGAGACGTTGTCGAACCTCACCTCTATTCATATCCACGTTGAGCTCTTCAAGACAACTCCTTGAGCCTCTCCTTTAGAAGTTACTAGCTATGAACGAAGAAGAGAGATCAAAAGAAAGAAGAAGAGAAGCATACAAGAGTTTTTCTCTCTTGTGGTGGTCACAATAACAAGAGGGAACACCCTCTTGTTGGGAGTGGGAGAGAGAGGAGAGAGAGAGAAGGATTAGGTTTCTAAAAACTCAATCAACCAAATAATAAAAATTTTATATATTTTCTCTTAACCATATCAATATATAGCCCTCATTAATGAGTTGGATTAGAAAACCTAAATCCAACTCATTATCCTTTAACAAAAAATTAGCCCATTAACCCCTTGATTTGGTTCACAACTAAACCAAGTTGTTTCATAACTAATTCATGGTTAAACAAAATATGGTCCAACTCTTCTAGAAGAGATGTGGCCCATTCATGCTTCCATCACGATAAATATTTCCATATTTATCTTATGTATGGTCCAACTAAACATTTATCTCTTGATCTAAGAATCTTATTCTTTAACTTGTTTTACGTCTTTTAGAGACTCGATAGTGCGTGTGCCCCAATAGGTTCCTGGTTTATCTTGGTCATCCATAATTAACTACTTAATTATAGAATGATCATGAGTGACATCTAGTAGTATATCATGATCCCCAATTAGCCGAAAAATTATAGTTGATCTTAGAACTAATTCTAAACCCTTCAGCAACTACAGTGAGGCGTGCCTTGTTTCTTTCACTCATCTTATACCCACTTGGTTCAAGACATGGCCTACATGTCTGTCCCCACTAGACTGACTACGTCACACCTAGCCCAAGTAATACTTCCTCGTTCCACGGATTTAAATCACTCGTACATGTGTACAAGAGTCACATACTCTTAACATGTGATGCTATGCCCAAAGACTTTGAGTAATGATCCTAATGAGTGACCATAGTGTTGGTTAGTCCTAGGAAAACGTACCGGTTCCACTGTGCAAAAATTTATTGTACAAGTGTGAAACTTTTCCTTAAATAACCTATTGTGTTCCTTAGAAGTTAAATTAGGAATCGTAGACGGAACTTAACATCATTGATTCCAAATTTAACTTATCTGTTCTTAATGGTTTAGATTTGAATCGTAAGCGGAACTTAACACTATTGATTCAAATCTACCTAAGTTATTAATTCCATAAATATTAATTTCCAAAATTGGCTTCCAGGACTGCATGACGAGGCACATGACCTTCTTGAATATGGGAGCAACCACCACCGCCTAGGCAAAGCCTTTTAAGGAAAGATAATATTTATTTCCTTAAATAACTCTAGGTTAACCAAAAAGAATAATCGAATCACAAATTCGAAAAAGAAGAAAACACAAACTCGAAAAATAAATTCAAAAAACTAGATCTAATTGCCTCTTGTATTTAGAATTCTTACAAAGAAAATAACTAGTATGATGTGGAAGAAAACTACTAGTTATTCCTTCTCTTTGTAAGCTAATGACCTCGAGATCTTCTGCCGTATGCCTCGCCTCGCCATGGACGTCGTGTGGGGGACGATCCTCCAAGATGAACACCACCCAAAAGAGCTTCTCCTCTTCTTCTAAAATCTGGCCACCACCACCACCAAGGAGAAGAGAGCAAAGGGAAAGGGAGAAGGGAGAGGGTCGGCCACCAAGAGATCTCCAAGCTAGAGAATAAGAGTTGTGTCTCATGAAGCCCCCTCACCCCTTCTTTTATATTACTTGCCCAAGGCAAATAAGGAAAAACTTTTTACAAAAATAAAATCATCCAAGAGTTTTTCCTTTTCCCTTTTTATTTTTCCTTTTCTTTCCTCTTGATTGAATCAATCACCAAATCAATGGTTGTGATCAATCCTATTTGGTTTAGGATTGAGCTTTGGCCGGCCCCTTGCTTGGGCACCAAGCAAGGTGGTCGGCCACCATATTTAGGAAAGAAATAATAATTTTTTTTATAAAATTTTATAAGAAGAAAAAACTCATAAAATTTTACAAGCTCTCTTTCCTAAAGTTAAAAAAGGAAAATTTTAAAAATTAAAACCATGTTTTAAAATTTAAAACTTCTCTTATAAAATATCCTTTTTTTAACATGATGATAGAAAATTTTAATTTTAAAACTTATCTTCCTCCTTTTTCCATGAACCATGAGAATGGTTAAAAAAGGAAAGTTTTAAAATTTTTAAAACTCTCTATTAAAACATGTGGCCAAATTCAAATAAGGAAAGTTTTTAAAATTAAAATCTCTCTTTTAAAACTTATAGTTTTCTACAAAGAGAATATTTTAAAAATTCAAAAACAACCCTCCTTATTTGAATATTGTGGCCTGCCCCAACTAGCTTGGTCACCAAACAATAGGGCCGACCCTTTAAGAGGAGATGTGGTCGGCCATTGCTTGGTCACCAAGCAATGGACCGACCCCCTTCTTGGACACCAAGATGGGCCTTACTTTGGATGGACTTGAGGCTATAATGAGGCTACGACAGGGACCTAGAGGAGAAATTGGTTTTGGCCTTCGGATAAGCTTGAGTATCCCGTGTTCGCCCCGAACACACAACTCAAGTTCATCGATAATAACTCATTCCACTAGAAAGTTATTACCGCACTACCGCACCAATCCCAAAGTACATTATGGGCTCCTTCTTATCATGAGTGTGTTAGTCTCCCTGTGTTTAAGATTACGAATGTCCACTAATTAAGTAAGTTACTGACAACTCACTTAATTAATATCTAGCTCCAAGAGTAGTACCACTCAACTTTATTGTCATGTCGGACTAAGTCCACCTGCAGGGTTTAACATGGCAATCCTTATAAGCTCCTCTTGGGGGCATTCTCAACCTAGATAACTAGGACACAAATTCCTTCTATAATCAACAACATACACTATAAGTAATATCATTTCCCAACTTATCAGGCATATTAATTTATCGAGCTAAACCTCACCCTTTGATAAGTCAAGGAAATAAATATTAAATATATGTGCTTGTTATTATATTAGGATTAAGAGCACACACTTCCATAATAACTAAGGTCTAGTTCTATTACTAAGTCAATACAAAAAGAACTTACCTAAATGATCCTACTCAATACACTTAAAGTGTATCAGTGTAATTTATTAGTCAAGATAAACTAATACTTAATTACACTATGACTATTCTGATGGTTTGTTCCTTTCCATTTTAGTCGTGAGCAACTGTTTATAATTTATAAAGAACTTACAACATGTTCTTCTGTGTGTGACTCCTCACACCATGTTGTCTACTATATAAATTAATTGAACAAAATTACATTTAATAAATAAATGTAGATATTTGACCATTGTGATTCTTTATTTCTAAATAAATGTTTATACAAAAGCTAGGCTTTTAGTATACACTCCAACAATCTCCCACTTGTACTAAAAGACTATGCTGTCATTAATGCTGCCATACATCTGATTCTCAACCCTTCAACATGTCCATTAAAAGCTTTTGCCTTAAGGACCTTAGTGAAAGGATCAATAGGTCATCACCTGATGCAATCTAGGTGGCAACAACTTCTCCTCGTTTATACGATTTCTCGTATTGGGTGGTACTTGCGCTCTATTGTGTTTACTTGCCTTATGGACTTATGGTTTCTTCGAGTTTGCTACTGCACCACTATTATTATAATAATTTTTGGACAAACCAGAAAACATGTCTAAGTCCATCTTGAAGTTACTGAGTCATTTTAGCTTCTATGGCTGCCTCATAGGCTGCCATATACTTAGCTTCCATAGCGGAGTCTGAAAAAGCATCAATGCTTATCAATCCTCCATAGTTATAGCTTTATCTCCTAAAGTAAACATAAAACCCCGCGGTCAACTTACTATTGTCCCTATCTGATTGGAAGTCAAAATCCGCGCAACCCACAAGGACCAAATTATCTGCCTTGTAAGCTAGCATATAATCTCTAGTGCCTCTAAGGTACTTCAATATATGCTTTACCGCAGTCCAATGTCTTTGTCCAGGGTTACTTAGATATCTGCTAACTATGCCCTCGGCAAAACAGATTTCTAATCTCGTGCATAGCATACATTAAGCTTCCGACAGCCGAAGCATAAGGAACTGCCTTCATTTCCTCTATTTCCTTTGATGTCTTCGGAGACATCTCTTTAGATAAAGCTACTCCATGCTGAAAAAGTAAGAAACTGTAGGATCGAAAAGAATTTTAGATATATCCACAATGATATGATATTGTCCACTTTGGGCCTAAGCCCTCATGGTTTTGCTCTTGGGTTCTACCCAAAAGGCCTCATGCCAATGGAGATATCTTTTCTCTTATAAACCCATGATCTTTCCCATGTGTTTCCAATATGGGACTATGTTTGTAACCTTGCAACCCCAACAATCCCCCCCTCAAACAAAGGACCATAGGCTTCCCACGTCTGATCCTCGACCCACCAGGTCTTCCTGCCCCTCGGTCCACCCGACCTACTAGGACTTCCTTGCCTAGTCGCAACTAGGACTTCCTGCCTGGTGTCTGGTCCTCTTGATCTGAACATAGGAGCCTCCACTTCTTTGTTCGAGGTCAATATTGTACCCACATGGCTCAATCAGACCATAGCTCTCGTGCACAGTCGGCGGTTAAACCTTCTGGCAGTCCGGGCTCTGATACCAATTGTAGGATCGAAAAGAATTTAGATATCTCCACAATGGTATGATATTATCCACTTTGGGCCTAAGTCCTCATGGTTTTGCTCTTGTGTTCTACCCAAAAGGCCTCATGCCAATGGAGGTATCTTTTCTCTTATAAACCCATGATCTTTCCCATGTGTTTCCAATATGGGACTATGTTTGCAACCTTGCAACCCCAATAGAAACCTTTCTTGGAGTTTTGCATGCTTAAAACGAGCAAGGATTATTTCGATATATGAAGCTTGGGATAAGTAAAATATATTCTTTTCTTGCGATCCCTTTGATCCCAAGAATATATGCATTCTCCCAAGTCCTTCATATTGAATTGTTTGGACAACCATACCCTTACTTCTGACAACACTTTGATATTATTTCCAACTACCAAAAATGTTATCTATGTATAGTACAAGAAATACCACCACGTTTCTATCACATTTCTTGTATACACAAAACTCATTCGGTTATAGAAAAAATCCATAGGTCTGGATTACTTTATTAAATCGGATGTACCAAGACTTTGAAGCTTTACTTCAGTCCATAGACTGATTGAGCTTATACACAAGATGCTCTTTACTCTTTGCAATAAACCCTTCTGGTTGTTTTATATGGATATTCTCTTCAAGACTTCCATTAAGGAAAGATGTCTTAACATCCACTTGCTAAATCTCATAGATAAAAGAATCTGGATAGACTTAAGCATGGCTACCGGTAAAAAAGTTTCCTTTTTTAGCAAGTCTTACTTTGAAAGTTTCTACCTTCCTGTCTATCCCTCTTTTCCTATTGTAGACTTATTTTCACCCAATGACTTTTACACCATTTGGTGATTTTATAAACTCTCAGACTCTATTAGAATACATATATTCTAATTCTCTATTCTTTGCAAAGATGCTGCATCTTTATCTTGGAGTGCTTCATCATATGTCCGGAGATCAGGTTCATGTCCACCAGGGATCGAGTCCAAAGACTCTCCCAAAACATGAATCTTTTAGGTTGCCTAACAACCCTCCCACTACGACGAGGCACTTTCTGCAATTGTATATCATTTGTGATATGTGTTGCAGTTTCTTGTGATATTTCATCTTGTACAGTTGGTACTAGGTTAGACGTGTCCTTTAATTTCCTTAGGAACAATTTTTACTCATGGGCTTGTGGTTCATAGCATAGTCCTTTTTCTAAAATCGGGCATTGGTGCCAACAATGACCTTCCGATTTTAAGGACTATAAACCTCTTTCGTTTTTCTAAGATAACTCACAAACAAGTGAACTCATGTCCAACTTATCAGTGTTTCTCACATGCTAGACCACCTAAATCCGAATATGCTTCAGACTAGGCTTACGCCCATTCTGCAATTCTGTGGGAGTAGAGAGTTCTGACTTAGAAGGTACTATGTTCACTTCCGTTTCCAGTGTATATCCTTAAAATGAATTTGGTAATTTTTTGAATAACTCATCTTCGATATAATTATTCCATAAGAGGCTTATACCTTCTTTCTACTACACCATTCTGTTGGGGTGTACCAGGTGCAGTTAGTTGGGATTAAATCCCGTCTTCTAATAAGTGACTCCTAAACTCTCCTAAGAGGTACTCGTTACTACGATTTCACCGTAGTGTCTTGATACTTTTACTTTGACGTTACTCCACATCAGCCTAGTACTCTTTGAACTAATCAAAGCACTTATACTTGTGGCGCATTAAGTAAATGTATCCTTATCTCGAGTAGTCATCTATAAAAGAGATGAAATATTCGAAACAACCTCTTGCCTGGATAGTTGAAAATTAGATTTTCTATTTATTGCTTTTATATTGTGCTGTGTGTGCATGTTAGTTTACAAGTTTAGTAGGCTAGCATAGTTAAAATTCCTCATTTATAAATAACTAAGTGGGAGAGGGATTTTTAAGTAAATCCCATGGTCTCCATTACTGGTTTGTAAGTGATGCAAACGAGCTTGCGCGTTGGCTCTGAGTGTCTTCCTCCATAACGGATGAGCTTGTTTGCGGATCACTAGAACAGACTTCCATTTATGGATGACTATAGAAAGTTAATTAAGAGCGTGTGATCTTCCCCAACGGAAGGGGCATAATCTTATTAATGGACTTAGTGTCAAGTAATGGTGTACACTTAGACACATCTAATAGTATCCTCCCCAACGGAGTCACTGCTATTATTTGTGTGACCAAATAATACCAACTATTAATTTTATTTGTCAAAAAGTTAGGTTGACAAGATAATAAAATTAATGGGTTAAAACCCTCCTTTTACAAATGTTGAATTTGTATACGTCCACACTAATGTGGCATACAAAATTCACGGTGGTTTAAGGTGTTGGTTAATTTAAAATAGTATTGTTTGAGGAATCAATATTATTCTAAATTTAGAGTTCTGACCAAAAGTTATTTGTGATTCTTAGGATGACTTTCAACCCACTGTCCATCATACTTCAACAAAATAGACTTACTGGACCAAATTACATAGATTGGAAAAGAAACCTGGATATTGTTCTTACTCTGAAAGCTATAAATTTGTCTGATTGAGCATTGCCTGATGCACCCATCGGTGAATCTACCCAAGAGGAGATTGAATATCATAGGAAATGGGTAAAAGCAGATGAGATGGCGCGGTGTTACATTTTGGCTTCAATGTCAAATGTATTGCAACATCGAGATAAAGATTTACCAACAAACTTATGATATTATGAACAATCTCAAGGAACTCTTTGGTCATCGGGATAGGGCTTCTAGACAAGAAGCTATGAGAAAGATAATGACCACCATGCAAGAGGGTACTCTGTAAGGGATCATATCCTAAACATGATGGCTTATCCGAACAATACAGATCCTTGGAGGAGAAATTGATGGGAAACCCAGATCGATATGATCCTCCAAACCCTACCTAGAAGTTTTGCAGTTCCACTGAACTATAATATGAATAAAAGGATTTATTCATTAGGGAAACTACTGACAGACAGCAGAAGGGTTATTTAGTCACAATGCTCAAATTCACTATGTTGAAAATGGTTCTACTTCTAAACCGAAAGGTAAGAAGAAGAAGAAACAAACTGGTTGCAAAGAAAGTGAATAAATCTCAGTGTACGGGATTTAAAGTTGGAAGAAGAAGGGCAAGTGCTTCATCGACAAGCAAGGCGGGCTGTCCTCGTAAGAACCAAAACAAAGGTATATCTCATACTCTAGTTGTTGAAACATGTTTAGCGGTGTTATCTACCAGACCTGGTGTGTAGATACGGGAGCCATTGATCATGTCTGCAATTCCTTGCAGGGGTTCCAGGAAACCCGACGACTATCTGAAGGAGATATTACTGGGCAATGCTACTAAGGTGGCAGCTGTTGCAGTGGGAGGCGTCTACTTATCTTTTAGTAGAAATAGAAATTTGGTTTTAAGAAATTGTCTTTATGTACCCAGTTTTAGAAAGAATTTAATTTCAGTTTCTAAACTGTTTTTAGATGGATATTCGGTTTCTTTCAGTAACGATGTAGTTATTAAAAGAAATAAAGTGATTATCTGTTCCGGTGCATTAGTTGGCAATTTGTATATTTTAAATCCAAATTCTTCCACAAAGCAAAACATGGAAATTTATAATTCATCTTCTAATTCTAATAAGAGAAAAGAACCTTGAAATGAACCAAGCATATCTTTGGCATCTAAGGCTTGGTCATATTAACTTAAGTAGGATTCAGAGGCTTATAGCCGATGGACTTTTAAGTTCATTAGAGTTGGAAAATTTTCCAACTTGTGAATCTTGCTTAGAAGGTAAAATGACCAAGAGGCCGTTCAAGGCCAAGGGGTATAGAGCCAAAGAAGTGTTAGAGTTGGTTCACTCTGATTTATGTGGTCCTATGTCTGTCCGGGCAAGAGGAGGTTTTGAATATTTTGTCTCTTTCATAGACGATTATTCAAGATATGGATACATTTACCTAATGCGCCGCAAGTCCGAGTGCTTTGATAAGTTCAAAGAATACAAGGTGATGTGGAGAAACGACTAGGTAAAAGTATCAAGACACTACTGTATGAGTCGTGGCGAATACCTCTTAGGAGAGTTTAGGAATTACTTATCGAGGCCAGGATTCAATCCCAATTATCCGCACTGGAACACCCCAACAGAATGGTGTGGTAGAACGAAGGAATAGGACTCTTATGGAGATGGTTAGATCAATGATGAGTTATTCAGAATTACCAAATTCGTTTTGGGGATATGCTCTGGAAACAGCAGTATACGTTCTGAACTTAGTACCTTCTAAATCAGTTTCTTCTACTCCCATAGAATTGTGGAATGGGCGAAAACCCAGTCTAAGACATATTCGGATATGGGGTAGTCCAGCACATGTGCTGAAACCAGATGCTGATAAGTTAGAATCTCGTACAGAAGTTCGCGTGTTTGTAGGATATCCCAAAGGAACGAAAGGTGGTTTATTTTATAGTCCTAAAGACCAGAAGGTCATTGTTAGCACCAATGCCCAGTTTTTAGAAGAAGACTATATAATGGATCACAAGCCCAGTAGTAAAGTTGTTTTAGAAGAACTTAGAGAGGACATGTCTACTTCAGTACCAACAGTACAAGATGAAGTACCACAAGAGACTGCAACACGTGTCGCACATGATACACAACCACAGACAGTGCCTCGTCGTAGTGGGAGGGTTGTAATGCAGCCTGAAAGATTCATGTTTTTGGGAGAGTCTTCGGACTTGATCCCGGGTAAACATGAACCTGATCCCCGGTCATATGACGAAGCACTCCAAGATATAGATGCAGCATCTTGGCAAAAGGCAATGAATTCTGAAATAGAGTCCATGTACTCTAATAAGGTCTGGGAGCTTGTAGAACCACCTGATGGTGTAAAAGCCGTTGGATGCAAGTGGATTTACAAAAGGAAAAGAGGGACAGACGGGAAGGTAGAAACCTTCAAAGCTAGGCTTGTTGCGAAAGGGTACACTCAGAAAGAGGGAATTGATTATGAGGAAACCTTTTCACCGGTAGCCATGCTTAAGTCTATCCGGATACTCTTATCCATTGCTGCTCATATGGATTATGAGATTTGGCAAATGGATGTCAAGACAGCTTTCCTTAATGGAAGTCTTGAAGAGAACATCCATATGAAGCAACCAGAAGGATTTATTGAAAAAGGCAAAGAGCATCTAGTATGCAAGCTCAATCGGTCCATTTATGGACTGAAGCAAGCTTCAAGGTCTTGGAACATCCGGTTTAATGAAGTAATCCAGTCATATGGATTTATTCAAAGTCCGGATGAGTCTTGTGTATATAAGAAGTGTAACGGAAACGTGGTGGTATTTCTTGTACTATACGTAGATGATATTTTGTTAATTGGCAACAATGTCAAGGTATTATCAGACGTAAGGGTATGGTTGTCCAAACAATTTGATATGAAGGACTTAGGAGAATGTGCACACATTCTTGGGATCAAAGTTATAAGGGATCGCAAGAAAAGAATGTTGTGTCTATCCCAAGCTTCATATATAGATACAATCCTTGCTCGTTTTAGCATGCAAGACTCCAAGAAAGGTTTCTTACCTTTTAGACATGGAGTAGCTCTATCTAAAGAGATGTCTCCAAAGACATCAAAAGAGATAGAGGACATGAAAGCAGTTCCTTATGCTTCGGCTGTAGGAAGCCTAATGTATGCAATGCTATGTACGAGACCTGATATTTGTTTTGCCGTGGGCATGGTCAGCAGATATCAGAGTAACCCTGGACAAGGACATTGGACTGCGGTAAAGCATATATTAAAGTACCTGAGAAGGACTAGGGATTATATGCTAGTTTACCAAGCAGATGATTTGCTCCCTGTGGGTTACACGGATTCAGATTTCCAATCAGATAGGGATAACAGTAAGTCTACATCAGGCTATGTGTTTACTTTAGGAGGTGGAGCCATTTCATGGAGGAGTGTTAAGCAGAAATGCGTTTCGGACTCAACCATGGAAGCTGAGTATGTAGCAGCCTCTGAGGCAGCTAAAGAAGCAGTATGGCTCAGGAACTTTCTAATGGACTTAGATGTGATTCCTGGTTTGCCCAAAATCATCACAATTTATTGTGATAACAGCGGTGCAGTTGCAAACTCGAAGGAACCACGAGCCCATAAGGCAAGTAAACATATAGAGCGCAAGTACCACTTGATAAGAGATATCGTGAAGCGAGGAGAAGTTGTCATCGCCAAGATTGCATCAGCAGATAACCTGGCAGATCCTTTCACTAAGGCCCTTCCAATCCTTGCAATTCGACTAGATGTAGGGTTGAGAACATATGGTGAGAGCTAGTCTTTAGAATGGGAGATTGTTGGAGTGTATACTGAGAGCCTAAGCTTTGTAAACATTCATTATGAATAAAGAATCACATTTGGTCTAATTATCTACATTTGTTTGTAGTTGTTCATTTAATTTATATTGTAGATAACATAGTATGTGGTGTCACATGCAGAAGATGATGTTATCATTACCTTATAAATTAAACAGTAGCTCACGACCAGAATGGAAAGGAACAAACCATTAGAAAGTCGTAGTGTAATTAGGTATTAGTTTATCTTGACTATATAATTACACTAGTACACTCAGAGTGTATTGAGTAGGACCATTTGAGGTCGTTCCTTTTATACTGACTTTATAAAGGAACAAAGACCTCGATTATTATGGAAGTGTGTGCTCTTAATCCTAATATAATAACAAGCACATATGTTTGATATTTATTTCTTTAATTTATCAATGGGTGAGATTTAGTTCGATGAATCAATAAACCCGATAAATTGGGAAATGGTATCACTCATAGTGTGTGTTGTTGATTATAGAAGGAAACTGTGTCCTAGTGATACTAGGTTGATAATGTCCTCAAGAGGAGCTCATAAAGATTGTCATGTTAAACCCTGCAGGTGGACTTAGTCCGACATGATAATAAGGTTGAGTGGTACTACTCTTGGACTTAGATATTAATTAAATGAGTTGTCGAACTCACTTAATTAGTGGACATTCGATATCTTAAACACAGGAGACTAACACACTCATAATAAGAAGGAGCCCAAAATGTAATTTGGGATTGGTGCGGTAGTTCAATGATAGTTCTCTAGTGGAATGAATTATCATTGATAAAATTAAGTTGTGTGTTGGGGGCGAGGATGTAATTTTATCGGAGACCAAAACCAATTCCTCCTCTCGGTCCCTATCGTAGCCTCTTATTTATAGAGTACTATACCCACATATACCCACCTTTTATACCCACCTAAAGGGGGCCGGCCAAGCTAGCTTGGGAACCAAGCTAGGGCCGGCCTAAGCTTGGGTTTAAGGTGGTCGGCCCTAGCTTGAACCCAAGCTAGTAGGGCCGGCCATAATTAAATAAAAAAGAAATTTAATTTTAGATTTTATTATTATGTGGAAGATATATTTTAAAGAGAATTAAAATTAAAATATCTCTCTTGTAAAAGTTTTACAAAAGATTAAAGAAAGAGATTAGATCTCTTTCCTTATTTGTAGATTGGAGAGTTTTTTATTTTCTCTTTAAAATTATTCACATGTTAATAAAATTAAAATTATAGATATTTCTTTTATTAACCATGAAGAGATTTTAAGAGAAATTTTATTTTTTAAAATTTCTGAAACAAATAAGGAAAGTTTTAATTGTTGATTAAAACTTGTCCAATTTGTTTCCTCTTGATGTGCCGGCCATCATTGTTTAATTGGGAAATATTATTTTATTTTCTCAATTAAATCATGTCAAGGAAATTAAGGAAAATTTGTTGTAATTAAATTTCCTAATTTACCTAGGCCAAGGAATATAAAAGAAGGGTGAGGTGCCTTCACAAGACACAACATCTATTATTCCTCTCCTCTTTTCTCCTTGGTGTGGCCGACCATCATCTCCTTCTCTTCCTCTTGTGGTGGCGAACCTCTCCCTCTCCCTTGGAGTTCTTGTGGTGGCGGATACTACTCGGAGAAGAAGAAGAAGAAGGAGAAAGCTAGCATCTCTTGGAGCTTGGTTAGTATTTTGTTTTCCTCCTTGGTGAAGTTTCCCTTTGTGGCGAACCTTGCTTGGAGGAGAAGAAGGTGGTTGGTGGTTTCTCATCTTGGAAGATCGTTGCCCACACAACGTCCGAGGTTAGAAGAGGAATACGGTAGAAGATCAAGAGGTTTTCTACAAGGTATAACTAGTAATTTCTATTTCCGCATCATGCTAGTTATTTATGGAAATAATACCAAATACAAGAGGCTTACGTTCTAGTATTTGAATATGGTTTTTCGAAGTTGTGTTCTTTTGTTTCTTTCTTTTCCTTGTGATTTGATTGTTCTCTTTGGTTAACCTAAAGTTATTTTAGGAAATTAAATATTAGCTTTCTATTAAAGGTTTTGTCTAGTCGGTGGTGGTTGCTCCCATATCCAAGAAGGCCATGTGCCTCGCCACGTCAGTACTGGGAACCTTTTATGGAAATTGATATTTAATGGAATTAATAACTTAAGGAGACTTGGGTCGAACGTGTTAAGTTCCGCAAGAGATCCAAGTCAAAACCTAAAAGAACAAATAGATTAAGTTTTGGATCAAACGTGTTAAGTTCCGCAGGAGATCCAAAATTTAATTTAAAAGAACACATGGTAGCTAGGAAAAGGTTCAGACCTTTGTACAAAATTTTTGTACAATGGAACCTATAGGCTTTCCGAGTAGCAACCAACACTAACCTCGGACGTTGTGTGGGCAACGATCTTCCGAGATGAGAAACCACCAAAGCACCTTCTCCTTTCTTCAAATTTCGGCCAAGCACAAAGCTTCCAAAAGATGAAGATCTTTTCCACCAACCAAGCGCCAAGGGATGTAGGCTTTCTCTCCTTCTTCCTCAAGCTAGATCCGGCCACCAATTAAAACTCAATAAGCATGAAGAGGTTCGGCCACAAAGAGAAGAAGAAGAGAAGAAGGAAGGGCCGACCACACCACCAAGGAAAAGAGGAAGAAAAATATAATAGAGTCGTTAACTTTGAAGCCTCCTCTACCCCCTCTTTTATAATCCTTGGTCTTGGCAAATAAGGAAAATTTAATAAAAATTTCCTTAATTCTTTTTCCATTGAAAAGAAAAATTATTTAATTAAAAATAATTTTCTTTTTCAAATACAATGGCCGGCCACCTCAAGCCCCAAATCAAGGAAAGTTTTAATTAAAACAAGAATTAAAACTTCCTAATTTGTTATCGAAAATTTATAAAAATTTCTCCAATAATTTAATCCCTTCATGATTGGTTTATAAAAAAGAAATTTAATAAATTAAAATATTTCTTTTAAACATGTGGATAAAAAGAAAGTTATCTCTAAAAATTAAAATCTCTTTTAATCAACAAATAAGGAAAGATATCAAGTCTTTTCTTAATCTTTTGTAGAAACTAATAAAAGAGAATTATTAATTTTTAAACTTTCTTTTAAATCATGAACATGGTTAAAAAGGAAAGTTTTCTTAAAATTTAAAATCCTCCTTTAATCAACAAATAAGGAAATATTTCAAATTTTAAACTCTCTTGTAGATGATTTATAAATAAGGAAAGTTTTTACCAAAAATTAAAACCATCCTTTTAAACTACAAATAAGGAAAGAGATTAATCTCTTCTCTTAATCTTTTGTAGAAAGCTATAAAAGGAAATTTTTAATTTTTAAACTCTCTTTTAAAATCATGATATCCACATAAAAAATAATTTTAATAAAAATCCTTTTTAATATTCTAGTGGTCGGCCACCTAAGCTTGGGACCCAAGCTTTGGCCGGCCACCTACATGACTCATCCACTTTATCTTAGCCGGCCCTAGCTTGGGTTCCAAGCTAGCTTGGCTGGCCCCATTGGATGGGTAAGAAGGTGGGTATGCGGTGGGTATAAATCTCTATATACTAGAGGCTACGATAGGGACCGAGAGGAGGAATTGGTTTTGGTCTCCCGATGAAATTAAGCATCCCGTGTTCGCCCCGAACACACAACTTAATTTCATCAATAATAATTCATTCCACTAAAGAACTATTATTGAACTACCGCACCAATCCCAAATTACATTTTGGGCTCCTTCTTATTATGAGTGTGTTAGTCTCCCTGTGTTTAAGATAACAAATGTCCACTAATTAAGTAAGTTCGACAACTCACTTAATTAATATCTAGCTCAAGAGTAGTACCACTCAACTTCATCATCATGTCGGACTAAGTCCACTGCGAGGTTTAACATGACAATCCTTATGAGCTCCTCTTGGGGACATTCTCAACCTAGATTACTAGGACACAGTTTCCTTCTATAATCAACAACACATACTATAAGTGATATCATTTCCCAACTTATCGGGCTTATTGATTCATCGAACTAAATCTCACCCATTGATAAATTAAAGAAATAAATATCAAATATATGTGCTTGTTATTATATTAGGATTAAGAGCACACACTTCCTTAATAACTGAGGTCTTTGTTCCTTCATAAAGTCAGTATAAAAGGAACGACCTCAAATGGTCCTACTCAATACACTCTAAGTGTACTAGTGTAATTATATAGTTAAGATAAACTAATACCTAATTTCACTACGACCTTCCAATTGTTTGTTCTTTTCCATCTTGGTCGTGAGCTACTGTTTATAATTTATAAGGAACCAATAACATGATCTTCTGTGTGTGACACCACACACCATGTTATCTACAATATAAATTAATTGAGCAACTACATTTATCATAAATGTAGACATTTGACCAATGTGATTCTTATTTCTAGATAAATATTTATACCAAATGCTAGGCTTTTAGTATACACTCTAACAGATTTTCCTTTCATATAGTTATCGGATTTCCTGGAACCCGTGCAATGAACTGTAGACATGATCAGTGGTTCCCGTATCTACATACCAGGTACCGGTAGATAACACCACTAAACATGTAACTACTAATGAATAAAAATACCTTTATTGCTCTCAGTTCTGAGAAGACAGTCTATCTTAATGTCCAAGTCCTATTTCCAATCATTACAATTGGGACTACTAAGTCTATTCTATAGTATAACAACTAGGGGATTACTAAACATCCTAAGAATCACAAAAATATTTGGTCAAGACCAACACCTTAAAATCCCCATGAATTTTATATGCCGCGATAGTGTGGACATATACAAAATCAAAGAGAAGATTTTATCCATTAATTTTATTATCTCGTCAACTTAACTTTATGACGAATAAAATTAATAGTTGATCTATCTTTGATCAAATATTTGGTCAAAACTTTTGAATTTAAAATAACATTGATTCCTCAAACAATATTATTTAAATTCACCAACACCTCAAACACCGAGAATTTTGCATGCCACAATAGTGTGAACGTATACAAATTCGAACATTTGTAAGAGGAGGATTTTACCCATTAATTATCTTGTCAATAAATCTTTATAACAAATAAAATTACCTCAAACACCGTGAATTTTGTATGTCACGATAGTATGGACGTATACAAAACCAAACATTTGTAAGAGAAGTTTTTCCTATTAATTTTATTTTCTTGTCATCCTGACAAATAAAATTACCTCATACATAATGAATTTTGTATGTCACGATAGTGTGGACGTATACAAAAACTCGACATTTGTAAGAGGGGGTTTTAATTTTATTATCTTGTCAACTTATCTTTTTGACAAATTAATAGTTTATTTTCCTTTGGTCACACAAATAATAGCAGTGACTCTGATGGGGAGGATACTATTAGACGTGCCTAAGTGTATACCATTACTTGACACTAAGTCCATTAATAAGATTGTGTCCCTTCCGATTGGGAAGATCACATGCTCTTAATTAATTTCCTATAGTCATCCAAAATGGAAGTTTGATCTAGTGATCCGCAAACAAACTCATCCGATATGGAGGAAGGCACTCAGAGCCAACGCGCAAGTTTTTTTGCAACACTTACAAACCAGTAATGGAGACCGTGGAATTTATTAAAATAAATCCTCTCCCACTTAGTTATTTAAAGTGAGGAATTTTAAACTATCCTAGCATACATCACATGCATACACACACATCACAGTAAATAAAAGCAATATCTGTTACTGTCCTCCATGTGCTTCAACCCTTGCTGCTGCCATCTTTAGCCACCGCCATCGGGTCGTGTCGCCGCATCCATCTTGCTTCTTATTCCGCTGCGCCTCTGATGCTCCATAAGTATCACGCCTCACAAGAATCTAATCCGCGACAAAAATAGAATTTTACATATATCGATCCTATATTCCACGAGGGAATGTACATGTAATCTAGATCAAAAATAAAATTCTAAAATCCTAGGGCTAATACAGCTCCTACTGTATTTGTTACATACAATCATGCACACACAAAATATTCCCCTTGACATGTCCAAGGGTCCAACCACACACAACATCAATAAGCCATAATAGTTGGAGCCTGCAACCAAAGAGTTAGCACATCCTACTATTATCCTGCCTAAATTATATATGACATGTGCATAACCTATTTGAATTCTAAACACACAGAGGCAAACCCTAGCTTTGATACCAATTGTTGGTTAGTCCTAGGAAAACGTAGCGGTTCCACTGTGTAAAAATTTATTGTACAAGTGTCGAACCTTTCCTTAAATAACCTATTGTGTTCTTTAGAAGTTAAATTAGGAATCGCAGACAGAACTTAGCATCATTGATTCCAAATTTAACTTATCTATTCTTAATGATTTAGATTTGAATCGTAAGCGGAACTTAAAACTATTGATTCAAATCTACCTAAGTTATTAATTCCATAAATATTAATTTCTAAAATTGGATTTCAGGACTGCATGGCGAGGCACATGGCCTTCTTGGATATGGGAGTAACCACCACCGCCTAGGCAAAGCCTTTTAAGGAAAGCTAATATTTATTTCCTTAAATAACTCTAGGTTAACCAAAAAGAACAATCGAATCACAAATTCGAAAAAGAAGAAAACACAAACTCGAAAAATAAATTCGAAAAACTAGATCTAATTGCCTCTTGTATTTAGAATTCTTACAAAGAAAATAATTAGTATGATGCAGAAGAAAACTACTAGTTATATCTTCTCATTGTAAGCTAATGACTTCGAGATCTTCTACCGTATTCCTCATCTCGCCTTGGACGTCGTGTGGGCGACGATCCTCCAAGATGAACACCACCCAAAAGAGCTTCTCCTCTTCTTCTAAAATTCGGCCACCACCACCACCAAGGAGAAGAGAGCAAAGGGAAAGGGAGAAGGGAGAGGGCCGACCACCAAGAGATCTCCAAGCTAGAGAATAAGAGTTGTGTCTCATGAAGCCCCCTCACCCCTTCTTTTATATTACTTGTCCAAGGCAAATAAGAAAAAACTTTTTACAAAAATAAAATCATCCAAGAGTTTTTCCTTTTTCCTTTTTATTTTTCCTTTTATTTCCTCTTGATTGAATCAATCACCAAATTAATTGTTGTGATCAATCCTATTTGGTTTAGGATTGAGCTTTGGCCGGCCCCTTGCTTGGGCACCAAGCAAGGTGGTCGACCACCATATTTAGGAAAGAAATAATAATTTTTTTAATAAAATTTTACAAGAAGAAAAAACTCTTATAAAATTTTACAAGCTCTCTTTCCTAGAGTTAAAAAAAGGAAAGTTTTAAAAATTAAAACCATGTTTTAAAATTTAAAACTTCTCTTACAAAATTTCCTTTTTTAACATGATGATAGAAAATTTTAATTTTAAAACTTATCTTCCTCCTTTTTCCTTAAACCATGAGGATGGTTAAAAAAGGAATGTTTTAAAACTTTTAAAACTCTCTATTAAAACATGTGGCCAAATTCAAATAAAGAAAGTTTTTAAAATTAAAATCTCTCTTTTAAAACTTATAGTTTTCTACAAAGAGAAGATTTTAAAAATTCAAAAACAGCCCTCCTTGTTTGAATATTGTGGCCGGCCCCTACTAGCTTGGTCACTAAACAATAGGGCCGGCCCTTTAAGAAGAGATGTGGTCGGCCATTGCTTGGTCACCAAGCAATGGACCGGCCCCCTTCTTGGACACCAAGATGGGCCTTACTTTGGATGGACTTGAGGCTATAATGAGGCTATGACAGGGACCTAGAGGAAAAATTGGTTTTGGCCTTCGGATAAGCTTGAGTATCCCGTGTTCGCCCCGAACACACAACTCAAGTTCATCGATAATAACTCATTCCACTAGAAAGTTATTACCACACTACCGCACCAATCCCAAATTACATTATGGGCTCCTTCTTATCATGAGTGTGTTAGTCTCCCTGTGTTTAAGATTATGAATGTCCAGTAATTAAGTAAGTTACTGACAACTCACTTAATTAATATCTAGCTCCAAGAGTAGTACCACTCAACTTTATTGTCATGTCGGACTAAGTCCACCTGCAGGGTTTAACATGGCAATCCTTATAAGCTCCTCTTGGGGGCGTTCTCAACCTAGATAACTAGGACACAGATTCCTTCTATAATCAACAACATACACTATAAGTAATATCATTTCCCAACTTATCGGGCATATTAATTTATCGAGCTAAACCTCACCCTTTGATAAGTCAAAGAAATAAATATTAAATATATGTGCTTGTTATTATATTAGGATTAAGAGCACACACTTCCATAATAACTAATGTCTAGTTCTTTTACTAAGTCAGTACAAAAAGAACTTACCTAAATGATCCTACTCAATACACTTAAAATGTATCAGTGTAATTTATTTGTCAAGATAAACTAATACTTAATTACACTACGACTATTCTGATGGTTTGTTCCTTTCCATTTTAGTCGTGAGCAACTGTTTATAATTTATAAAGAACTGACAACATGATCTTCTGTGTGTGATACTACACACCATGTTATCTACTATATAAATTAATTGAACAAAATTACATGTAACAAATAAATGTAGATATTTGACCATTGTGATTCTTTATTTCTAAATAAATGTTTATACAAAAGCTAGGCTTTTAGTATACACTCCAACACATAGGTTATACGTCTCATCGCAAGGAGTGGTGAATCCTTGTGGGCTATCCAAACACCTTCGGGTACTTCAACTTATACCCAATCATCCTGGATTTACATCTCAATGAGATGCTAAGATGTTAAAGTATAAGTCTCCATGACTAAGATGACTTATATACCTCAAGTCGAAGGAAACTTGCACTCGTGTCATAGTAAAAACTTTCATAGACATATCTATATATGTAGAGAACCATATGAAGTCTTACAGAGACTCACTCTAATGAACTAGTTATAATAACTAGCATCCACGTTTAACTTTCGACATTCCAATGTCTCTAGCCTATGAGAAAATAGTTGTTTGGCTGAATTAAGGAGTATAACCTATGCCAGTCTCACATAATTGATGATGCCTGAATGCATCAATTTGATGACTAGGGAAATTCCAATATGCTCATAATTGTATATGTAGAGATAATCATAAATTGTGATCCCTCACAAATTCTCTCATGCTATGAATTGTATTGCGAACATTTAGTAAATGAGTTTAAGACAATCAAACATATAAAATACACTTAAATAGTGAATATATATTTATCAAATAAATAGTAAAAATCATAAGGTAATTGTCTTAGGATATCCCTCAAAATATAACATAGTGGAGATTGCTCAACCCCAAACGGGGGAGATAGAGACATCAATAAGCTGGTCTAAGACCAGTTGTGATTGCTCGACCCTGAATGGGAGAGATGGAGACATCAATAAGCTAGTTCGAGAGTAGTGGAGACTGCTCGACCCCGAACGAGAGAGATGGAAGCTATCAATAAGCTGGTCCGAGACCGGTGGAGATCGCTCGACCCCGAACGAGGGAGATGAAAGCTTCAATAAGCTAGTCCAAGACCAGTAGAGGCCGCTCGACCCCGAACTGGGGAGATGAAGGTATCAATAAGCTGGTCTGAGACCAGTGGAGACCGCTTGACCCCAAACTGGGGAGATGAAGGTATCAATAAGCTGGTCCGAGACTAGTGGAGACTGCGCGATCCCAAACGGGAGAGATAGAGACGTCAACAAGTTGGTCTAAGACCAGTGGAGATCATTCGATCCCGAACGTGGGAGATGAAAGCTTCAATGAACTGGTCCAAGACCAGTGGAGACCGCTCGACCCCGAACGGGGGAGATGGAAGCTTCAATAAGCTGGTCCGAGACCAATGGCCGCCGCTATATCCCAAACGGGGGATATGAAGGTATTAATAAGCTGGTCCGAGACAAGTGTATTGGATCGAAAAGAATTTAGATATCTCCACAATGGTATGATATTGTCCACTTTGGGCCTAAGCCCTCATGATTTTGCCCTTGGGCTCTACCCAAAAGGCCTCATGCCAATAGAGATATATTTTTTCTTATAAACTCATGATCTTTCCTATGTGTTTTCAATATGGGACTATGTTTGCAACCCCAACAATCCCTCCCACTCAAACAAAGGACCACAGGCTTCCCACGTCCGATCCTCGACCCACCAGGTCTTCCTGCCCCTCGGTCCACCCGACCTACTAGGACTTTCTTACCTAGCCACAACTAGGATTTCCTGCCTGGTGTCTGGTCCTCTTGATCCGAACATAGGAGCCCCCACTTTCTTTGTTCGAGGTCAATATTGTACCCATAGGGCTCAATCAGACCATAACTCTTGTGCACAGCCGACGGCTAAACCTTCTGGCAGTCCGGCTTTGATACCAATTGTTGGACCGAAAAGAATTTAGATATCTCCACAATGGTATGATATTATCCACTTTGGGCCTAACCCCTCATGCTTTTTCTCTTGGGCTCTACCCAAAATGTCTCTTGCCAATGGAGATATATTTTCTCTTATAAACTCATGATCTTTCCCATATGTTTTCAATGTGAGACTATATTTGCAACCTTGCAACCCCAACAAAGTGGAGACCGCTCGACCCCAAACAGGGGAGATGAAAGCTTCAATAAGTTGGTCCAAGACCAATGACGACCGCTCGACCCTGAACAAGGGAGATGAAGGTATCAATAAGCTAGTCTGAGACCAGTGGAGACCGCACAACCTCGAATGGGGGAGATGAAGGCATCAATAAGTTGGTTCGAGACCAGTGGAGACTGCTCAAGGGTTTATAGTCATCATTCGACTATGATGTTCTCTGAGTTAAGGTTTTATAGTCGTCATTTGATTGTTGATGGTGAAGACATTCATCTTTAAAGTTGTTGTTCGTCTGCTGATGGCGAAGACATTCTATTTTAAAGCCATTATTCAGCTATTGAGGCGAAGACTCTCAGTTTTAAAGCCGTCATCCGACTGTTGATGGCGAGACATTCAGTTTTAAAGCCGGCATCCGACTATTGAGGTGAAGACTCTTGGTTTTAAAGCCATCGTCCGACTGTTGAGGTGAAGACTCTTGATTTTAAAGCTGTCGTTCGGTTGTTGAGGTGAAGACTCTCAGTTTTAAAGTCGTCGTCCGATTGTTGAGGTGAAGACTCTCAGTTTTAAAGTCATCGTCCAGTTGTTGAGGCGAAGACTCTTGGTTTTAAAGCCATCATATGGCTGTTGATGATGAAGACATTCGGTTTTAAAGTCGTCGTCCGGTTGTTGAGGTGATAACTCTTGGTTTTAAAGTTGTCATTCGATTGTTGATGGTGAAGACATTCGGTTTTAAAGCCGTTGTCTGATTGTTGAGGTGAAGACTCTAAATTTTAAAGCCACCATCCAACTATTGATGGCGAAGACATTCGATTTTAAAGTCGTCGTCCGGCTGTTGAGGCGAAGACTCTTGGTTTTAAAGTCGTCGTTCAGCTGTTGATGGCTAAGACATTCGATTTTAAAGCCTCCGTCCGGCTATTGAGGCGAAGACTCTCTACTTTAAAGCTATCATCCAGTTGTCGATGTTTGTGATCGGAGAGCTAGGTCCTAGGATCCTGATCAAGGAACGGTACCGCTATTCATTGATCAGGGAGTTGTGGCAGATCCTATGATAGAAAGAGAAAAAATAATAGAAAACCTGACCTGCTGACCAACTACGGATCTGACTGGATCCCTCGACTCTCGAACACCCATGGAGTGAGGAGAATATAATGTGTTTGTTGAATTCCATGGGGGTCATGATGATGGCAGAGTTTTCCAACGTCATCCATCTTCATGTTCTAGATCAGGTGAAGTTCTCACAGACGACGCCGATATGATCCTGTCTTAAAGATGAGAAGATGGAACTGCCGATGTGATGTAGATGAAATGTTTATCAAGTCACCATGCCCCGGAGGAGGAGGGTATGCTGAGCTATCTTCTGTGTTGGCCAAGTTATCAAAAGATCTCTAGTCAACGCTACATGTAAACAGCGATCGGGTTGCCCTAGTCCCCCCTAGCCTAGGAGGTGCCCTCTTGTAGATCGGTGAACTGCGATCTCTAGTCAATGCTACATGTAAACAGCGATCGGGCAAAGATGATAGGCTATCTCAGGTTAGCCTCCTTTGATATAAAATATAATGACGAATAGAAATGTCATATGTGAAAAGGGGAGCAGAGGGGGAAAGAAAGTAAAAAAAATGTCTTCTCTCGAGTCTACTGAAATATCTTCACCATCACAAAATACCTATTTTTCAATTCCTATGGTTACTTCTTTCTGTTGGAACTCCAAGGTTGTTTTGATGTGATCAACAAGTTAAGTTAGGTCCTATGTGTTTCTAACCTTGTGTCTAAGTGTGCAGGAGCTTAGGAACACAGGTAGTCGAGCGAAAGACGCAGCTAGCGAAAAGGACGACAGTACGAGGGACGAGGTGCTGCGTGTAACACCCATGAATTTTTGTTATATAAATACATAGGTATTATTCTCATTAAGAGCATGAAATAAATAAAAAGGATAAGAGAAAAAGAAGAGTAAGAAACAAAATAAAAATAAGAGGTAAGAGGTGGAGGCCAAAGATTGAACCTTGAATCTCCCACCAATAATGGAGAAAGATTAATGGCATGATCACCACTAGGATAGAAAGTAACATATGCATAGGAAGGAATAAAAATATTAATTAAAGGAGAGAAGAAAAATAAAACAAGGAGCAAGAGAAAACCAAATTGCTCACCTCTTCTCCCTCTTGATTAAGAGAAGGAATAAGAAGAAGCAAGTTGTTTTCCTCACCCTTCCCTCTCCTCATTCTTTTCGTGGGAATCAAGAGAAGAATAATGGATGAATTAAAGGGAAAATTAATGAGGGCATAAATTTATCTCATGATGAATAAATAGAAAAAAATGAGAAGTAAACCTCTCATTTTCCTCATTCTTCCTCCTCCTTCCTTCTTTCCTTTCTTCACCGAGACTAGGAGATCCACCCACTTCTTGATCCGAGCACTAAGTCAAGTTCTTCTCCAAGGAAGCCAATTTTCAAGAAGAAACCTTCAAGTTCTAGCCTCCCCAAGCAAAGGAAATCAAAGGAGGCACAAGAGGAAGAAACTTCTCCCTTCCTTAACAACTAGAACACTTTCCTCCTTAAGAAAAACCACAAGCGAAAGGATGTAAGTTCCCCTCACTTGTGGTACAATAGCTATATGTTTGTTATGAAAAAAATATTGCTTAAAAACCTATGGTTATTTCATAAGGGTTTCAGCCAAACAAAGAAAAAAAAAAGAGAGAGAGTTTAAAGAACCTTGAAAACCAACTAAGATATGTTCATGATTTTTGCTTATGTTATGTACCTTATGGTAGGAGAGATAAACTAATATTTTCATGCTAGAATGTTTGGCTAGAACATAAATTTATGAACTTGGATTTTCGGCATAGAAGGAACAAAAGAGTTAGAAGAGCTTTAAACCTAAACCAAGCATGCTACCTTGTTTTTATGATATGTACCTAATGATAAGTGGTGTTGTTGATGTTTTTCCCCACTTGTAAGTCAATTTAAACTTGATTCCATATTCATGTATATTCGGCCAAGATAGAGTTGAGAGCCTAGAAGGGCTTTAAACCTAAAAATTTAAGCATGCTATGATTCTTATAAGACAAGATATGAAGCTAATGTGACATGCCATGATCTTAGGTTAAGTTGAACAATATTTCTTATATATGATGGTTCGGCCATTTCAAGACTTGAACCCTAGGAAGGTTTAAATCAAGTCTAAGATACTTATGCTCTACTTGATGAAGAGATATGAAATAAATTAATGTTCACATGTTGCTTGAAACTTGAATTCTTGTTCTTTAGTATTCGGCCACAATTGTTTTTAAGACCTAGGATACTTAAATTTCTAAACTAAGTGGTCCATGTTAATCTTTGAAATGAATGCTAGGAAAGTTCTTATGGTCTTCATGCTAATATGCCACTAGGAACTTAATACCCATGCTTACAAGATTTGGCCTCATTAGATTAAAAGGCTTGAGAAGCTTGGAACTTAGACTAAATGTACTTATGGTGATTCTCATGATATGTATTGATATGTTAGTATAAAGTTTAACCTTTTCATGTTGCTTGTAACCTAGAAACATGTTGCTAGGGTTTCGGCCATGTTAGGGTTGAAGGCTTAGAAAACTTGGAACCTAAATCAAATATGTTCAAGTGGTTTCTTATGGAATATGATATGAAAATTGTTAAGGTTGTTCATGCTTATATGTTGTTAATAACCCAAAAGGAGGCTTAATAAGTTTCGGCCAGGTTATGAAAAGGGACCTAGAAAGCTTGGAACCTATACCTAACATGCTTAAGATGCCTCTTATGTCATAAGAAATGATAGATGTTTAGGGTTCACATGTTCTTTTGTTGCTTGATAACCTAAACCACCTCTATATGTTTCGGCCACCACTTGTCACTAGGGATAGAGACCTAATTTTGTGTTCTTCCATGAACTTCACATGCAATGCTTTATGATATGTGGAGAGTATGACATGTTGTGAGGTTCATTTATATATGTTAGGTCCTATTCAAGATATGTTGTGTGCTAAGTTTCATGATATGCTATGTGCTTATTTTTATGATATGTTGTGTGCTAAATTTCATGAAATGCTATATGCTCGAGTCTATGATATGCTGTGTGCTAAATTTCATGATATACTATGTGCTCAAGTTCATGATATGCTGTGTGCTTAAACTCATGATATGCAAAGTACTCAAACTCATGATATGATATGTGCCTAAACTCATGATATGCTATGTGCTCAAGTTCATGATATGCTGTGTGCTTAAGATCATGAAAGGTTGTATGCTTAATTATGCATGTGTTCATGATATGCTGTGTGCTCAAAATCATGATATGTTGTGTGCTCAATTATACATGCTTTAAGCTATGCCTAAAAGAGTTGCTTCCCTATAAGTGGGATCAAGAGCACTCTTCATGACATGAATATGACATGAGTGATATGGATTATGTAAATATGACATGCTATTTTACTTTTAAGGCTTGTACCAAGGGTGGGCTCCATAAGCGCCCCGGGGTCGATGGACTAAGAAACGGGCCTCGTTAAGGATGGGCTCCTAAGTGCCCCTAGGTCGATGGACTAAGAAACGGGCCTAGTATATGCCTTGTAGGGTTCAAGACTTGCTACCTTGGACCTACTAGGATGCGTGCATGTATGTACGTGGTACAAGCCGGGATCCCCTTATGTTGAGATTATGTTTAAGTATCTATGTTATACGTTTTAAAAAGTCATGATGCATGTTTTAAAAGTTCACCTTGCATATGCTTTATGAATATGTCATGATATATATGATGATCATGTTATGATTGTTAGAGTGTATACTAAAAGCCTGGCTTTTGGTATAAACATTTATCTAGAAATAAGAATCACATTGGTCAAATGTCTACATTTATGATAAATGAAGTTGTTCAATTAATTTATATTGTAGATAACATGGTGTGTGGTGTCACACATGACATGTTATCGATCCTATAAATTATATATAGCTCACGACCATAATGGAAAGGAACAAACCATTGGAAGGTCGTGAGTGTAATTAGGTATTAGTTTATCTTAACTATATAATTACACTACAACTTAGAGTGTATTGAGTAGGATCGTTAAGTCGTTTCTTTTATCTTGACTTTATAAAGCAAGACCCCGATTATTATGGAAGTGTGCTCTTAATCCTAATATAATAACAAGCATATATTTGATATTTATTTCTTTAATTTATCGATGGGTGAGATTTAGTTTGATGAATCGATAAGCTAGATAAGTTGGGAAATGATATCACTTATAGTGTGTGTTGTTGATTATAGAAGAAGAATCTGTTGATTATAGAAGAAGAGCTCATAAGGATTGTCATGTTAAACCCTGCAGGTGGACATAGTCCGACATGACGATGAAATTGAGTGGTACTACTCTTGGAGCTAGATATTAATTAAGTGAGTTGTCAGTAACTTACTTAATTAGTGAACATTTGTTATCTTAAACACAGGGAGACTAACACACTCATAATAAGAAGGAGCCCAAAATGTAATTTGGGATTGGTGCGGTAGTTCAATAATAGTTCTTTAGTGGAATGAATTATTATTGATGAAATTAAGTTGTGTGTTCGGGGCGAACATGTAACGACCACCCTTCT
Organism: Zingiber officinale; assembly: GCF_018446385.1. Classification (NCBI taxonomy): domain Eukaryota; kingdom Viridiplantae; phylum Streptophyta; class Magnoliopsida; order Zingiberales; family Zingiberaceae; genus Zingiber; species Zingiber officinale. Next base: position 75,817,536 of record NC_055989.1, read on the forward strand.
TACTACTACTACACTCTAAAAATGACCGTTACTTGACTACTAACTCTACTTAACCGGTATGATAAAAAGTCACATGGAAACCTTACCGAAAAATTTCGACAGAGTCTCCCCTGTACCGGTGACCATATCCGTAAATACATACAGAGTATACTCAGCCACAGGCGGCTGGAACATATATTTTCACAACCACGCAGTTTAATAAATCAAAACATGCAGGTAATGAAAAGCGGAAACATAACTTCTTACTACAAAACTTTCTTATCAACTTAATAAGAAATTAAACTAAACAAATTCTTAAACTAATTGAGTTCTTTAGCTAAGTCTCAAGGATCTCCATAGTCCACACATCACACACCGTCACAGCATCTCCTTGTCGCCTTCTTCCTTATACTTTAGCTTTTCCTTTATCTGCAGTAGGAGGAAAATAGTATCTATAAGCTAAAAGCTTAGTGAGTGCTATCCTACTCACAAAAACTCGATATGCATGTATATAAATAAAACATGCTAAAACTGAATGCTAACATGTAAAGCTACTCATGCTTATAAATAACAAAGAAATCAACTAACTGAAAAGCTAACATGTATAGCTACTCATGCTCATAAATAGCAAAGGAATCATGCTAATTGAAATACTAAACATGTATAGCTAATCATGCTCATAAAAAGCAAAGAAACTAACTGAAAAGCTAACATGTAAAGCTAATCATAGAACTATCATGTGTATCAATAAGAAACTGAATTGATACCTAAGCTAAACTAATTAATGCTAAACTGAGTCTAACTTGTATTCACATAACTAATTTGTGAAGTTTTGAAAACTATTTACATAATAGATTAAAATAATAATCATGCTGCTGATGGGCCCGACAACTGTACTTGCTGTGCGCGCATCCCTAACTAAACCCGGGATTGCAAGTTCCGAGTCTAGTAGGGTTTACTAGGTTATCTAAACCTAGGGACGACTGTGGGAGCCCAACCCAATGGATATCTAATCCAGTACAGTGCCACTGCTGAAAATAAAATACTGATTTCATAGCTAATTTTCTTACCTTGCTTTAACTAGGTTATCTGAACCTAGAACTAGGTTATCTGAACCTAGAGGCGACTGTGGGAGCCCACCCATTGGACATCTAGTCCATAAAAGCTGTAGCAAGACTATATAAGCTGAATTAAATGCTTCTTACTGCATTCACTGTGCTATTTAGATGCTTACTGTAGCATCCTACTGAGCTAAGCATTCTATCGAACACTTGGTGTGCACTAGAACACACCCTACGTACTGAAAATCTGTATACAAAGCTTAACATAAATCTGCATGCAAAGCTTAACAAAAATCTGCATATTAAGCCTATCAAAATCTGCATACTTTACTTATAAAAATCTGCATGCTATAAAAAATAGAACTGCTCATGTTATTCCAATAGCAAATAGGAAACTAGAACAACTTAAGCATGTTGTGAAAGTAAAACCAACTCAACTACTAGGCATGCAATAGAATCTAGAAAATAAAGGAATCGTTGCTACATGGAATTAACAGAATATCATGCTTCATCAGGAAATACTAAACAGTAATGAAAACTAAAACTGCTCATGTTAAACTGATACTTTAAAATGGCAGGGCTGCTCATGCTACTAAATCAACAATAAGTACTAAATCTGAAATGCTACAAGGTGCTGTTCGTACTTGTAAAATGCTCAAGAAATAGATATTGAATTGCTAAAAAAAAAATTAACTATGCATACTTTAAGCTTAAGCTGTTCATGTTCGTTGAGCATAGGGATCCAAGACTAAAAATGCTAAACATACTAAGGATCCAAATATGATTACCCATTTCATGCTTACTGGAAATAGCAAGGAACAAAACTAAAATCTGCATTTGCTTAAAAAGGAAACAAAACAATTCTGTTTGTTAAAGCAAGGAAGTCTAAAACTAGAAACTTGAACTCCAAGGAACATCTAACTAAAATGTTATTCATACCAACATAATAAGAGTCTATTCATGCTTGTTAAACTAACAAACTTCTAAAACCATCTACTCAAAATGAAGGGATGTTTAGTGCTTATTAATATGCAAGGAAACTAAATCCGCAAGGCTAATTTTAAGGCTGTTCATGCTTACTAAATGCTAGGTTGTTCATATTCTTTGAATAAGGAAGGTTCTACACATGCATGTTGTTAATAAGAAACTATTCAACACATAATTGCAATTGAACCTCCTTAACTAAACTTAATGGAATTTGGTTTCCATAGAGCAACCAAAATCTCTATAGCAAACTACTACAGTAAAGAAGGAGAATCAAAATCTCAAACCTGCTCTTAAGCCTCAACAAGTTTTAACAGGATACCTAGGTTTCACATGCACACAGATTTTAGGATTTACTTAGGGTAATAAAATCCTTTAAAGAAAACTTGCTACTATAGATGAAGACCACTTCATGCTCACAGCAGTAACCAAGAATCTAAGAATCGTATGCCTCAACAAAAAGGGTAAACATGACCTGGAATCAAAAGCTCCTTAAAACATGTTCTAAGCTCTAAACACACTTTAACAGGTTAGCAACAAAGCAATCAAAAATCTTAAATCTATCCACTTCCCTTCAAGCTTCCAATTCCTAAAAACATGCTTCAGCCATCACTTCCCACATCTTCTGCCACGGCAAGAAAACAATAAAAGAATGCAAAGCTTCGGCAACAACATGAATGCCATAAAATACAATCCGAAAACACGGAATCAACTTAAAACTCGGAACAACTCCTACTGCAGGTGAGAAGCAACTCACCTTCGGTTCTTGGACTTACAACCGAGCAAGATAGCTTCTAGGGCTTCGGAGAAACTCACGATCTCGGCCTCTTCCTCGCGTCTTCGAGTTCTCCTTGTCGAGAGGATCGAGAGGGCGAAGAAATCTCTTGGAATCGAGCCTTGGTCGGCCGCCGGAGACGCCCTCAAGCTCGCTGCGTTTTTCGCCCGAGAGAAAACGCCGTCGCCGAGAGAAAGGGGAGGAAGAATTTAGGTTTTGTGATTAATCCTAAGTTCTTCCTTTTAATACCCTAAAGTTTCTGTTAACTAGTACTACTTAAATATATTTTGTTCCTTTCTAAATTGACAAAGTCTGCTGGCGCAGTTGGTTCGTTGGAAAAGAAACATTCCCGAAGGTCTCGGGTTCGAATCCCTTAGCCGCGCACCTTTTTTCCAATTTATTTTAAATATTCCAACTTATGCTTAAATATATTTGTTCTCCTATCTAGTTAACAAATCGAGCACAGCTCGGTTGGTCGGGCCGAGTTCTGCTCGGGCCGAGGAGCTCGGTTCGAAACCCAGCTTCTTCAACTTATTTTCTTCCTTATTATTCTCCATTACCATGTTCTACATCATATACATTTCATCTCATTTATTATTAACAAAACGTTTCCAGACCAGTTGGTTGACTAAGTCCGGATTCGGGTCCGGGGTCTTGGGTTCAAAACCCGGCTTCAATATTTTTTTTGTCACAACTTCTTTCTTTTGGTAAAAATACCAAACGACCTCCAAAAATTCCATAAAAATACTCTAAAAATTTCTAAAAATCTCTAGAATTTTTCTAAAACATTTATAGATTTTAATAAGGTCTTTTAGAACTCTAAATCATGAAATTTGGGGTGTTACAATTCTCCCTCCCTTATAAAAAGTTCGTCCTCGAACTTAGAATAATTCTGGACATTTCTATCTCATACTGTCCTCATGCTCCTTAGTAACTTCCTCATGCTTCTGGTTCTAAATGACTTCCACTAAAGGTACTCTTTGTTCCATAGTCTCTTAACTTCTCGGTCCTCTATCCTTTATATCGAATCGTACCCATTAGTGGTCCTTAGAAGGCTTATTATAAGGTCTCTGAAGACCATAGGTGCATTAGTCACACCAAATGGCATGACTACAAATTCGTAGTGTCCATTTCTGGTCCTGGAAACTGTTCTGGGTGCATCACTTCCTTTCACTTTCAACTGATGGTTCCCCAAAACGCAGGTATGTTTTAGAGAACATTATTGCCCTCTTTAGCTGATCCAATAGATCATCTATTCTGAGAAGAGGGTACTTGTCCTTAACTGCTACTTTGCTCAGCGCTCTAAAATCTATGCACATCCACATAGATCTGTCTTTCTCCCTAATGAACAACTCTGGAGCTCCCTGGGGTGAATGACTAGGGCGGATGAAACCTTTGTCAAGTAGCTCCTGAAATTGTTCTAGTAACTCTTTTAGCTCTGTTAAAGAAATTCGATACGGAGCTTTTGAAATTGGGCTGGTGTTAGGAAATAACTCAATTCCAAACTCTACTTCTCTGTTGGGAGATAGTCCAAGTAGCTCTTCTAGAAATTCCTCTGGGTATTCGCAGACTACCCGAACGTCTTCCTGCTTGGGTTTTTCTTGTTATCATTGTCCTTCTAATTCTAATTACTTAACTGGGGCTTCTGACTCCCCACTGTCTTGTCCTCTATCATAACATCTAGTTATGCCAAGAATAATACCTGATATCTTCTCTATCATTTTTAAACATACTTATGTATATATGAATATACGAGAAACAAAACTAAAATTGTCTCTATTCTTTCTAAACATATGTATCAAAATATAGAAAATCAAAACATGAATTTTCTTCTTTCCTAAGCACATATAAGCAGATTCTCTATACTGCAAATAATAAAGAAAGCATAAAAGAAAATTAAATACTTTCTTACTTGAAGACGGCAAGGATGGTGCTGATGTGTGATGCTGGAGAATGGGAACTGCTCTGATACCAACTGTAACGACCACCCTTCTTACTACTACTACACTCTAAAAATGACCGTTACTTGACTACTAACTCTACTTAACCGGTATGATAAAAAGTCACATGGAAACCCTACCGAAAAATTTCGACAGAGTCTCCCCTGTACCGGTGACCATATCCGTAAATACATACAGAGTATACTCAGCCACAGGCGGCTGGAACATATATTTTCACAACCACGCAGTTTAATAAATCAAAACATGCAGGTAATGAAAAGCGGAAACATAACTTCTTACTACAAAACTTTCTTATCAACTTAATAAGAAATTAAACTAAACAAATTCTTAAACTAATTGAGTTCTTTAGCTAAGTCTCAAGGATCTCCATAGTCCACACATCACACACCGTCACAGCATCTCCTTGTCGCCTTCTTCCTTATACTTTAGCTTTTCCTTTATCTGCAGTAGGAGGAAAATAGTATCTATAAGCTAAAAGCTTAGTGAGTGCTATCCTACTCACAAAAACTCGATATGCATGTATATAAATAAAACATGCTAAAACTGAATGCTAACATGTAAAGCTACTCATGCTTATAAATAACAAAGAAATCAACTAACTGAAAAGCTAACATGTATAGCTACTCATGCTCATAAATAGCAAAGGAATCATGCTAATTGAAATACTAAACATGTATAGCTAATCATGCTCATAAAAAGCAAAGAAACTAACTGAAAAGCTAACATGTAAAGCTAATCATAGAACTATCATGTGTATCAATAAGAAACTGAATTGATACCTAAGCTAAACTAATTAATGCTAAACTGAGTCTAACTTGTATTCACATAACTAATTTGTGAAGTTTTGAAAACTATTTACATAATAGATTAAAATAATAATCAACTTCTCTTGGGCCCGGCATTGTACCACTTTGCGCGCATTCTTAACTAAGATTCTAGGTTATCTAAACCTAGGGACGACTGTGGGAGCCCAACCCAATGGATATCTAATCCAGTACAGTGCCACTGCTGAAAATAAAATACTGATTTCATAGCTAATTTTCTTATCTTGCTTTTACTAGGTTATCTGAACCTAGAACTAGGTTATCTGAACCTAGAGGCGACTGTGGGAGCCCACCCTTTGGACATCTAGTCCATAAAAGCTGTAGCAAGACTATATAAGCTGAATTAAATGCTTCTTACTGCATTCACTGCGCTATTTAGATGCTTACTGTAGCATCCTACTGAGCTAAGCATTCTATCGAACACTTGGTGTGCACTAGAACACACCCTACGTACTGAAAATCTGTATACAAAGCTTAACATAAATCTGCATGCAAAGCTTAACAAAAACCTGCATATTAAGCCTATCAAAATCTGCATACTTTACTTATAAAAATCTGCATGCTATAAAAAATAGAACTGCTCATGTTATTCCAATAGCAAATAGGAAACTAGAACAACTTAAGCATGTTGTGAAAGTAAAACCAACTCAACTACTAGGCATGCAATAGAATCTAGAAAATAAAGGAATCGTTGCTACATGGAATTAACAGAATATCATGCTTCATCAGGAAATACTAAACAGTAATGAAAACTAAAACTGCTCATGTTAAACTGATACTTTAAAATAGCAGGGCTGCTCATGCTACTAAATCAACAATAAGTACTAAATCTGAAATGCTACAAGGTGCTGTTCGTACTTGTAAAATGCTCAAGAAATAGATATTGAATTGCTAAAAAAAAGAATTAACTATGCATACTTTAAGCTTAAGCTGTTCATGTTCGTTGAGCATAGGGATCCAAGACTAAAAATGCTAAACATACTAAGGATCCAAATATGATTACCCATTTCATGCTTACTGGAAATAGCAAGGAACAAAACTAAAATCTGCATTTGCTTAAAAAGGAAACAAAACAATTCTGTTTGTTAAAGCAAGGAAGTCTAAAACTAGAAACTTGAACTCCAAGGAACATCTAACTAAAATGTTATTCATACCAACATAATAAGAGTCTATTCATGCTTGTTAAACTAACAAACTTCTAAAACCATCTACTCAAAATGAAGGGATGTTTAGTGCTTATTAATATGCAAGGAAACTAAATCCGCAAGGCTAATTTTAAGGCTGTTCATGCTTACTAAATGCTAGGTTGTTCATATTCTTTGAATAAGGAAGGTTCTACACATGCATGTTGTTAATAAGAAACTATTCAACACATAATTGCAATTGAACCTCCTTAACTAAACTTAATGGAATTCGGTTTCCATAGAGCAACCAAAATCTCTATAGCAAACTACTACAGTAAAGAAGGAGAATCAAAATCTCAAACCTGCTCTTAAGCCTCAACAAGTTTTAACAGGATACCTAGGTTTCACATGCACACAGATTTTAGGATTTACTTAGGGTAATAAAATCCTTTAAAGAAAACTTGCTACTATAGATGAAGACCACTTCATGCTCACAGCAGTAACCAAGAATCTAAGAATCGTATGCCTCAACAAAAAGGGTAAACATGACCTGGAATCAAAAGCTCCTTAAAACATGTTCTAAGCTCTAAACACACTTTAACAGGTTAGCAACAAAGCAATCAAAAATCTTAAATCTATCCACTTCCCTTCAAGCTTCCAATTCCTAAAAACATGCTTCAGCCATCACTTCCCACATCTTCTGCCACGGCAAGAAAACAATAAAAGAATGCAAAGCTTCGGCAACAACATGAATGCCATAAAATACAATCCGAAAACACGGAATCAACTTAAAACTCGGAACAACTCCTACTGCAGGTGAGAAGCAACTCACCTTCGGTTCTTGGACTTACAACCGAGCAAGATAGCTTCTAGGGCTTCGGAGAAACTCACGATCTCGGCCTCTTCCTCGCGTCTTCGAGTTCTCCTTGTCGAGAGGATCGAGAGGGCGAAGAAATCTCTTGGAATCGAGCCTTGGTCGGCCGCCGGAGACGCCCTCAAGCTCGCTGCGTTTTTCGCCCGAGAGAAAACGCCGTCGCCGAGAGAAAGGGGAGGAAGAATTTAGGTTTTGTGATTAATCCTAAGTTCTTCCTTTTAATACCCTAAAGTTTCTGTTAACTAGTACTACTTAAATATATTTTGTTCCTTTCTAAATTGACAAAGTCTGCTGGCGCAGTTGGTTCGTTGGAAAAGAAACATTCCCGAAGGTCTCGGGTTCGAATCCCTTAGCCGCGCACCTTTTTTCCAATTTATTTTAAATATTCCAACTTATGCTTAAATATATTTGTTCTCCTATCTAGTTAACAAATCGAGCACAGCTCGGTTGGTCGGGCCGAGTTCTGCTCGGGCCGAGGAGCTCGGTTCGAAACCCAGCTTCTTCAACTTATTTTCTTCCTTATTATTCTCCATTACCATGTTCTACATCATATACATTTCATCTCATTTATTATTAACAAAACGTTTCCAGACCAGTTGGTTGACTAAGTCCGGATTCGGGTCCGGGGTCTTGGGTTCAAAACCCGGCTTCAATATTTTTTTTGTCACAACTTCTTTCTTTTGGTAAAAATACCAAACGACCTCCAAAAATTCCATAAAAATACTCTAAAAATTTCTAAAAATCTCTAGAATTTTTCTAAAACATTTATAGATTTTAATAAGGTCTTTTAGAACTCTAAATCATGAAATTTGGGGTGTTACAATTCTCCCTCCCTTATAAAAAGTTCGTCCTCGAACTTAGAATAATTCTGGACATTTCTATCTCATACTGTCCTCATGCTCCTTAGTAACTTCCTCATGCTTCTGGTTCTAAATGACTTCCACTAAAGGTACTCTTTGTTCCATAGTCTCTTAACTTCTCGGTCCTCTATCCTTTATATCGAATCGTACCCATTAGTGGTCCTTAGAAGGCTTATTATAAGGTCTCTGAAGACCATAGGTGCATTAGTCACACCAAATGGCATGACTACAAATTCGTAGTGTCCATTTCTGGTCCTGGAAACTGTTCTGGGTGCATCACTTCCTTTCACTTTCAACTGATGGTTCCCCAAAACGCAGGTATGTTTTAGAGAACATTATTGCCCTCTTTAGCTGATCCAATAGATCATCTATTCTGAGAAGCGGGTACTTGTCCTTAACCGCTACTTTGCTCAGCACTCTAAAATCTATGCACATCCACATAGATCTGTCTTTCTCCCTAATGAACAACTCGGAGCTCCCTGGGTGAATGACTAGGGCGGATGAAACCTTTGTCAAGTAGCTCCAAATTGTTCTAGTAACTCTTTAGCTCTGTTAAAGAAATTCGATACGGAGCTTTTGAAATTGGCTGGTGTTAGGAAATAACTCAATTCCAAACTCTACTTCTCTGTTGGGAGATAGTCCAAGTAGCTCTTCTAGAAATTCCTCGGGTATTCGCAGACTACCCGAACGCCTTCCTGCTTGGGTTTTTCTTGTTATCATTGTCCTTCTAATTCTAATTACTTAACTGGGGCTTCTGACTCCCCACTGTCTTGTCCTCTATCATAACATCTAGTTATGCCAAGAATAATACCTGATATCTTCTCTATCATTTTTAAACATACTTATGTATATATGAATATACGAGAAACAAAACTAAAATTGTCTCTATTCTTTCTAAACATATGTATCAAAATATAGAAAATCAAAACATGAATTTTCTTCTTTCCTAAGCACATATAAGCAGATTCTCTATACTGCAAATAATAAAGAAAGCATAAAAGAAAATTAAATACTTTCTTACTTGAAGACGGCAAGGATGGTGCTGATGTGTGATGCTGGAGAATGGGAACTGCTCTGATACCAACTGTAACGACCACCCTTCTTACTACTACTACACTCTAAAAATGACCGTTACTTGACTACTAACTCTACTTAACCGGTATGATAAAAAGTCACATGGAAACCCTACCGAAAAATTTCGACAAATGACCATATCCGTAAATACATACAGAGTATACTCACCACAGCGGTTGGAACATATATTTTCACAACCACGCAGTTTAATAAATCAAAACATGCAGGTAATGAAAAGCGGAAACATAACACTAAAACTTTCTTATCAACTTAATAAGAAATTAAACTAAACAAATTCTTAAACTAATTGAGTTCTTTAGCTAAGTCTCAAGGATCTCCATAGTCCACACATCACATCACCAGCGTCTCCTTGTCGCCTTCTTCCTTATACTTTAGCTTTTCCTTTATCCGCGGTAGGAGGAAAATAGTATCTATAAGCTAAAAGCTTAGTGAGTCATACTCACAAAAACTCGATATGCATGTATATAAATAAAAACATTAAAACCGAATGCTAACATGTAAAGCTACTCATGCTTATAAATAACAAAGAAATCAACTAACTGAAAAGCTAACATGTATAGCTACTCATGCTCATAAATAGAAAGGAATCATCCTATTGAAATACTAAACATGTATAGCTAATCATGCTCATAAAAGCAAAGAAACTAAACTAAAAGCTAACATGTAAAGCTAATCATAGAACTATCATGTGTATCAATAAGAAACTGAATTGATACCTAAGCTAAACTAATTAATGCTAAACTGAGTCTAACTTGTATTCACATAACTAATTTGTGAAGTTTTGAAAACTATTTACATAATAGATTAAAATAATAATCATGCTGCTGATGGGCCCGGCAACTGTACTTGCTGTGCGCGCATCCCTAACTAAACCCGGGATTGCAAGTTCCGAGTCTAGTAGGGTTTACTAGGTTATCTAAACCTAGGGACGACTGTGGGAGCCCAACCCAATGGATATCTAATCCAGTACAGTGCCACTGCTGAAAATAAAATACTGATTTCATAGCTAATTTTCTTATCTTGCTTTTACTAGGTTATCTGAACCTAGAACTAGGTTATCTGAACCTAGAGGCGACTGTGGGAGCCCACCCTTTGGACATCTAGTCCATAAAAGCTGTAGCAAGACTATATAAGCTGAATTAAATGCTTCTTACTGCATTCACTGCGCTATTTAGATGCTTACTGTAGCATCCTACTGAGCTAAGCATTCTATCGAACACTTGGTGTGCACTAGAACACACCCTACGTACTGAAAATCTGTATACAAAGCTTAACATAAATCTGCATGCAAAGCTTAACAAAAATCTGCATATTAAGCCTATCAAAATCTGCATACTTTACTTATAAAAATCTGCATGCTATAAAAAATAGAACTGCTCATGTTATTCCAATAGCAAATAGGAAACTAGAACAACTTAAGCATGTTGTGAAAGTAAAACCAACTCAACTACTAGGCATGCAATAGAATCTAGAAAATAAAGGAATCGTTGCTACATGGAATTAACAGAATATCATGCTTCATCAGGAAATACTAAACAGTAATGAAAACTAAAACTGCTCATGTTAAACTGATACTTTAAAATGGCAGGGCTGCTCATGCTACTAAATCAACAATAAGTACTAAATCTGAAATGCTACAAGGTGCTGTTCGTACTTGTAAAATGCTCAAGAAATAGATATTGAATTGCTAAAAAAAGAATTAACTATGCATACTTTAAGCTTAAGCTGTTCATGTTCGTTGAGCATAGGGATCCAAGACTAAAAATGCTAAACATACTAAGGATCCAAATATGATTACCCATTTCATGCTTACTGGAAATAGCAAGGAACAAAACTAAAATCTGCATTTGCTTAAAAAGGAAACAAAACAATTCTGTTTGTTAAAGCAAGGAAGTCTAAAACTAGAAACTTGAACTCCAAGGAACATCTAACTAAAATGTTATTCATACCAACATAATAAGAGTCTATTCATGCTTGTTAAACTAACAAACTTCTAAAACCATCTACTCAAAATGAAGGGATGTTTAGTGCTTATTAATATGCAAGGAAACTAAATCCGCAAGGCTAATTTTAAGGCTGTTCATGCTTACTAAATGCTAGGTTGTTCATATTCTTTGAATAAGGAAGGTTCTACACATGCATGTTGTTAATAAGAAACTATTCAACACATAATTGCAATTGAACCTCCTTAACTAAACTTAATGGAATTCGGTTTCCATAGAGCAACCAAAATCTCTATAGCAAACTACTACAGTAAAGAAGGAGAATCAAAATCTCAAAACTGCTCTTAAGCCTCAACAAGTTTTAACAGAATACCTAGGTTTCACATGCACACAGATTTTAGGATTTACTTAGGGTAATAAAATCCTTTAAAGAAAACTTGCTACTATAGATGAAGACCACTTCATGCTCACAGCAGTAACCAAGAATCTAAGAATCGTATGCCTCAACAAAAAGGGTAAACATGACCTGGAATCAAAAGCTCCTTAAAACATGTTGTTCTAAGCTCTAAACACACTTCAACAGGTTAGCAACAAAGCAATCAAAAATCTTAAATCTATCCACTTCCCTTCAAGCTTCCAATTCCTAAAAACATGCTTCAGCCATCACTTCCCACATCTTGTGCCACGGCAAGAAAACAATAAAAGAATGCAAAGCTTCGGCAACAACATGAATGCCATAAAATACAATCCGAAAACACGGAATCAACTTAAAACTCGGAACAACTCCTACTGCAGGTGAGAAGCAACTCACCTTCGGTTCTTGGACTTACAACCGAGCAAGATAGCTTCTAGGGCTTCGGAGAAACTCACGATCTCGGCCTCTTCCTCGCGTCTTCGAGTTCTCCTTGTCGAGAGGATCGAGAGGGCGAAGAAATCTCTTGGAATCGAGCCTTGGTCGGCCGCCGGAGACGCCCTCAAGCTCGCTGCGTTTTTCGCCCGAGAGAAAACGCCGTCGCCGAGAGAAAGGGGAGGAAGAATTTAGGTTTTGTGATTAATCCCTAAGTTCTTCCTTTTAATACCCTAAAGTTTCTGTTAACTAGTACTACTTAAATATATTTTGTTCCTTTCTAAATTGACAAAGTCTGCTGGCGCAGTTGGTTCGTTGGAAAAGAAACATTCCCGAAGGTCTCGGGTTCGAATCCCTTAGCCGCGCACCTTTTTTCCAATTTATTTTAAATATTCCAACTTATGCTTAAATATATTTGTTCTCCTATCTAGTTAACAAATCGAGCACAGCTCGGTTGGTCGGGCCGAGTTCTGCTCGGGCCGAGGAGCTCGGTTCGAAACCCAGCTTCTTCAACTTATTTTCTTCCTTATTATTCTCCATTACCATGTTCTACATCATATACATTTCATCTCATTTATTATTAACAAAACGTTTCCAGACCAGTTGGTTGACTAAGTCCGGATTCGGGTCCGGGGTCTTGGGTTCAAAACCCGGCTTCAATATTTTTTTGTCACAACTTCTTTCTTTTGGTAAAAATACCAAACGACCTCCAAAAATTCCATAAAAATACTCTAAAAATTTCTAAAAATCTCTAGAATTTTTCTAAAACATTTATAGATTTTAATAAGGTCTTTTAGAACTCTAAATCATGAAATTTGGGGTGTTACAATTCTCCCTCCCTTATAAAAAGTTCGTCCTCGAACTTAGAATAATTCTGGACATTTCTATCTCATACTGTCCTCATGCTCCTTAGTAACTTCCTCATGCTTCTGGTTCTAAATGACTTCCACTAAAGGTACTCTTTGTTCCATAGTCTCTTAACTTCTCGGTCCTCTATCCTTTATATCGAATCGTACCCATTAGTGGTCCTTAGAAGGCTTATTATAAGGTCTCTGAAGACCATAGGTGCATTAGTCACACCAAATGACATGACTACAAATTCGTAGTGTCCATTTCTGGTCCTGGAAACTGTTCTGGGTGCATCACTTCCTTTCACTTTCAACTGATGGTTCCCCAAAACGCAGGTCTGTTTTAGAGAACATTATTGCCCTCTTTAGCTGATCCAATAGATCATCTATTCTGAGAAGAGGGTACTTGTCCTTAACTGCTACTTTGCTCAGCGCTCTAAAATCTATGCACATCCACATAGATCTGTCTTTCTCCCTAATGAACAACTCTGGAGCTCCCTGGGGTGAATGACTAGGGCGGATGAAACCTTTGTCAAGTAGCTCCTGAAATTGTTCTAGTAACTCTTTTAGCTCTGTTAAAGAAATTCGATACGGAGCTTTTGAAATTGGGCTGGTGTTAGGAAATAACTCAATTCCAAACTCTACTTCTCTGTTGGGAGATAGTCCAAGTAGCTCTTCTAGAAATTCCTCTGGGTATTCGCAGACTACCCGAACGTCTTCCTGCTTGGGTTTTTCTTGTTATCATTGTCCTTCTAATTCTAATTACTTAACTGGGGCTTCTGACTCCCCACTGTCTTGTCCTCTATCATAACATCTAGTTATGCCAAGAATAATACCTGATATCTTCTCTATCATTTTAAACATACTTATGTATATATGAATATACGAGAAACAAAACTAAAATTGTCTCTATTCTTTCTAAACATATGTATCAAAATATAGAAAATCAAAACATGAATTTTCTTCTTTCCTAAGCACATATAAGCAGATTCTCTATACTGCAAATAATAAAGAAAGCATAAAAGAAAATTAAATACTTTCTTATTGTAACGACCGGCGATCTTGGCCGATTTGGCGACCATTTGGCGACCCTAACGACCACCCTTCTTACTACTACTACACTCTAAAAATGACGTTACTTGACTACTAACTCTACTTAACGGATGATTAAAAGTCACATGGAAACCCTCACTGAAAAATTCTGACAGTCTCCCCTGTACGGTGACCATATCCTAAATACATACAGAGTATACTCAGCCACAGGCGGCTGGAACATATATTTTCACAACCACGCAGTTTAATAAATCAAAACATGCAGGTAATGAAAAGCGGAAACATAACTTCTTACTACAAAACTTTCTTATCAACTTAATAAGAAATTAAACTAAACAAATTCTTAAACTAATTGAGTTCTTTAGCTAAGTCTCAAGGATCTCCATAGTCCACACATCACACACCGTCACAGCATCTCCTTGTCGCCTTCTTCCTTATACTTTAGCTTTTCCTTTATCTGCAGTAGGAGGAAAATAGTATCTATAAGCTAAAAGCTTAGTGAGTGCTATCCTACTCACAAAAACTCGATATGCATGTATATAAATAAAACATGCTAAAACTGAATGCTAACATGTAAAGCTACTCATGCTTATAAATAACAAAGAAATCAACTAACTGAAAAGCTAACATGTATAGCTACTCATGCTCATAAATAGCAAAGGAATCAGCTAACTGAAATACTAAACATGTATAGCTAATCATGCTCATAAAAAGCAAAGAAACTAACTGAAAAGCTAACATGTAAAGCTAATCATAGAACTATCATGTGTATCAATAAGAAACTGAATTGATACCTAAGCTAAACTAATTAATGCTAAACTGAGTCTAACTTGTATTCACATAACTAATTTGTGAAGTTTTGAAAACTATTTACATAATAGATTAAAATAATAATCATGCTGCTGATGGGCCCGGCAACTGTACTTGCTGTGCGCGCATCCCTAACTAAACCCGGGATTGCAAGTTCCGAGTCTAGTAGGGTTTACTAGGTTATCTAAACCTAGGGACGACTGTGGGAGCCCAACCCAATGGATATCTAATCCAGTACAGTGCCACTGCTGAAAATAAAATACTGATTTCATAGCTAATTTTCTTATCTTGCTTTTACTAGGTTATCTGAACCTAGAACTAGGTTATCTGAACCTAGAGGCGACTGTGGGAGCCCACCCATTGGACATCTAGTCCATAAAAGCTGTAGCAAGACTATATAAGCTGAATTAAATGCTTCTTACTGCATTCACTGCGCTATTTAGATGCTTACTGTAGCATCCTACTGAGCTAAGCATTCTATCGAACACTTGGTGTGCACTAGAACACACCCTACGTACTGAAAATCTGTATACAAAGCTTAACATAAATCTGCATGCAAAGCTTAACAAAAATCTGCATATTAAGCCTATCAAAATCTGCATACTTTACTTATAAAAATCTGCATGCTATAAAAATAGAACTGCTCATGTTATTCCAATAGCAAATAGGAAACTAGAACAACTTAAGCATGTTGTGAAAGTAAAACCAACTCAACTACTAGGCATGCAATAGAATCTAGAAAATAAAGGAATCGTTGCTACATGGAATTAACAGAATATCATGCTTCATCAGGAAATACTAAACAGTAATGAAAACTAAAACTGCTCATGTTAAACTGATACTTTAAAATAGCAGGGCTGCTCATGCTACTAAATCAACAATAAGTACTAAATCTGAAATGCTACAAGGTGCTGTTCGTACTTGTAAAATGCTCAAGAAATAGATATTGAATTGCTAAAAAAGAATTAACTATGCATACTTTAAGCTTAAGCTGTTCATGTTCGTTGAGCATAGGGATCCAAGACTAAAAATGCTAAACATACTAAGGATCCAAATATGATTACCCATTTCATGCTTACTGGAAATAGCAAGGAACAAAACTAAAATCTGCATTTGCTTAAAAAGGAAACAAAACAATTCTGTTTGTTAAAGCAAGGAAGTCTAAAACTAGAAACTTGAACTCCAAGGAACATCTAACTAAAATGTTATTCATACCAACATAATAAGAGTCTATTCATGCTTGTTAAACTAACAAACTTCTAAAACCATCTACTCAAAATGAAGGGATGTTTAGTGCTTATTAATATGCAAGGAAACTAAATCCGCAAGGCTAATTTTAAGGCTGTTCATGCTTACTAAATGCTAGGTTGTTCATATTCTTTGAATAAGGAAGGTTCTACACATGCATGTTGTTAATAAGAAACTATTCAACACATAATTGCAATTGAACCTCCTTAACTAAACTTAATGGAATTCGGTTTCCATAGAGCAACCAAAATCTCTATAGCAAACTACTACAGTAAAGAAGGAGAATCAAAATCTCAAACCTGCTCTTAAGCCTCAACAAGTTTTAACAGGATACCTAGGTTTCACATGCACACAGATTTTAGGATTTACTTAGGGTAATAAAATCCTTTAAAGAAAACTTGCTACTATAGATGAAGACCACTTCATGCTCACAGCAGTAACCAAGAATCTAAGAATCGTATGCCTCAACAAAAAGGGTAAACATGACCTGGAATCAAAAGCTCCTTAAAACATGTTCTAAGCTCTAAACACACTTTAACAGGTTAGCAACAAAGCAATCAAAAATCTTAAATCTATCCACTTCCCTTCAAGCTTCCAATTCCTAAAAACATGCTTCAGCCATCACTTCCCACATCTTCTGCCACGGCAAGAAAACAATAAAAGAATGCAAAGCTTCGGCAACAACATGAATGCCATAAAATACAATCCGAAAACACGGAATCAACTTAAAACTCGGAACAACTCCTACTGCAGGTGAGAAGCAACTCACCTTCGGTTCTTGGACTTACAACCGAGCAAGATAGCTTCTAGGGCTTCGGAGAAACTCACGATCTCGGCCTCTTCCTCGCGTCTTCGAGTTCTCCTTGTCGAGAGGATCGAGAGGGCGAAGAAATCTCTTGGAATCGAGCCTTGGTCGGCCGCCGGAGACGCCCTCAAGCTCGCTGCGTTTTTCGCCCGAGAGAAAACGCCGTCGCCGAGAGAAAGGGGAGGAAGAATTTAGGTTTTGTGATTAATCCCTAAGTTCTTCCTTTTAATACCCTAAAGTTTCTGTTAACTAGTACTACTTAAATATATTTTGTTCCTTTCTAAATTGACAAAGTCTGCTGGCGCAGTTGGTTCGTTGGAAAAGAAACATTCCCGAAGGTCTCGGGTTCGAATCCCTTAGCCGCGCACCTTTTTTCCAATTTATTTTAAATATTCCAACTTATGCTTAAATATATTTGTTCTCCTATCTAGTTAACAAATCGAGCACAGCTCGGTTGGTCGGGCCGAGTTCTGCTCGGGCCGAGGAGCTCGGTTCGAAACCCAGCTTCTTCAACTTATTTTCTTCCTTATTATTCTCCATTACCATGTTCTACATCATATACATTTCATCTCATTTATTATTAACAAAACGTTTCCAGACCAGTTGGTTGACTAAGTCCGGATTCGGTCCGGGGTCTTGGGTTCAAAACCCGGCTTCAATATTTTTTTTGTCACAACTTCTTTCTTTTGGTAAAAATACCAAACGACCTCCAAAAATTCCATAAAAATACTCTAAAAATTTCTAAAAATCTCTAGAATTTTTCTAAAACATTTATAGATTTTAATAAGGTCTTTTAGAACTCTAAATCATGAAATTTGGGGTGTTACAATTCTCCCTCCCTTATAAAAAGTTCGTCCTCGAACTTAGAATAATTCTGGACATTTCTATCTCATACTGTCCTCATGCTCCTTAGTAACTTCCTCATGCTTCTGGTTCTAAATGACTTCCACTAAAGGTACTCTTTGTTCCATAGTCTCTTAACTTCTCGGTCCTCTATCCTTTATATCGAATCGTACCCATTAGTGGTCCTTAGAAGGCTTATTATAAGGTCTCTGAAGACCATAGGTGCATTAGTCACACCAAATGGCATGACTACAAATTCGTAGTGTCCATTTCTGGTCCTGGAAATTGTTCTGGGTGCATCACTTCCTTTCAACTGATGGTTCCCCAAAACGCAGGTATGTTTTAGAGAACATTATTGCCCTCTTTAGCTGATCCAATAGATCATCTATTCTGAGAAGAGGGTACTTGTCCTTAACTGCTACTTTGCTCAGCGCTCTAAAATCTATGCACATCCACATAGATCTGTCTTTCTCCCTAATGAACAACTCTGGAGCTCCCTGGGGTGAATGACTAGGGCGGATGAAACCTTTGTCAAGTAGCTCCTGAAATTGTTCTAGTAACTCTTTTAGCTCTGTTAAAGAAATTCGATACGGAGCTTTTGAAATTGGGCTGGTGTTAGGAAATAACTCAATTCCAAACTCTACTTCTCTGTTGGGAGATAGTCCAAGTAGCTCTTCCCTCAGGGTATTCGCAGACTACCCGAACGCCTTCCTGCTTGGGTTTTTCTTGTTATCATTGTCCTTCTAATTCTAATTACTTAACTGGGGCTTCTGACTCCCCACTGTCTTGTCCTCTATCATAACATCTAGTTATGCCAAGAATAATACCTGATATCTTCTCTATCATTTTTAAACATACTTATGTATATATGAATATACGAGAAACAAAACTAAAATTGTCTCTATTCTTTCTAAACATATGTATCAAAATATAGAAAATCAAAACATGAATTTTCTTCTTTCCTAAGCACATATAAGCAGATTCTCTATACTGCAAATAATAAAGAAAGCATAAAAGAAAATTAAATACTTTCTTACTTGAAGACGGCAAGGATGGTGCTGATGTGTGATGCTGGAGAATGGGAACTGCTCTGATACCAACTGTAACGACCACCCTTCTTACTACTACTACACTCTAAAAATGACCGTTACTTGACTACTAACTCTACTTAACCGGTATGATAAAAAGTCACATGGAAACCCTACCGAAAAATTTCGACAGAGTCTCCCCTGTACCGGTGACCATATCCGTAAATACATACAGAGTATACTCAGCCACAGGCGGCTGGAACATATATTTTCACAACCACGCAGTTTAATAAATCAAAACATGCAGGTAATGAAAAGCGGAAACATAACTTCTTACTACAAAACTTTCTTATCAACTTAATAAGAAATTAAACTAAACAAATTCTTAAACTAATTGAGTTCTTTAGCTAAGTCTCAAGGATCTCCATAGTCCACACATCACACACCGTCACAGCATCTCCTTGTCGCCTTCTTCCTTATACTTTAGCTTTTCCTTTATCTGCAGTAGGAGGAAAATAGTATCTATAAGCTAAAAGCTTAGTGAGCGCTATCCTACTCACAAAAACTCGATATGCATGTATATAAATAAAACATGCTAAAACTGAATGCTAACATGTAAAGCTACTCATGCTTATAAATAACAAAGAAATCAACTAACTGAAAAGCTAACATGTATAGCTACTCATGCTCATAAATAGCAAAGGAATCATGCTAATTGAAATACTAAACATGTATAGCTAATCATGCTCATAAAAAGCAAAGAAACTAACTGAAAAGCTAACATGTAAAGCTAATCATAGAACTATCATGTGTATCAATAAGAAACTGAATTGATACCTAAGCTAAACTAATTAATGCTAAACTGAGTCTAACTTGTATTCACATAACTAATTTGTGAAGTTTTGAAAACTATTTACATAATAGATTAAAATAATAATCATGCTGCTGATGGGCCCGGCAACTGTACTTGCTGTGCGCGCATCCCTAACTAAACCCGGGATTGCAAGTTCCGAGTCTAGTAGGGTTTACTAGGTTATCTAAACCTAGGGACGACTGTGGGAGCCCAACCCAATGGATATCTAATCCAGTACAGTGCCACTGAAAATAAAATACTGATTTCATAGCTAATTTTCTTATCTTGCTTTTACTAGGTTATCTGAACCTAGAACTAGGTTATCTGAACCTAGAGGCGACTGTGGGAGCCCACCCTTTGGACATCTAGTCCATAAAAGCTGTAGCAAGACTATATAAGCTGAATTAAATGCTTCTTACTGCATTCACTGCGCTATTTAGATGCTTACTGTAGCATCCTACTGAGCTAAGCATTCTATCGAACACTTGGTGTGCACTAGAACACACCCTACGTACTGAAAATCTGTATACAAAGCTTAACATAAATCTGCATGCAAAGCTTAACAAAAATCTGCATATTAAGCCTATCAAAATCTGCATACTTTACTTATAAAAATCTGCATGCTATAAAAATAGAACTGCTCATGTTATTCCAATAGCAAATAGGAAACTAGAACAACTTAAGCATGTTGTGAAAGTAAAACCAACTCAACTACTAGGCATGCAATAGAATCTAGAAAATAAAGGAATCGTTGCTACATGGAATTAACAGAATATCATGCTTCATCAGGAAATACTAAACAGTAATGAAAACTAAAACTGCTCATGTTAAACTGATACTTTAAAATGGCAGGGCTGCTCATGCTACTAAATCAACAATAAGTACTAAATCTGAAATGCTACAAGGTGCTGTTCGTACTTGTAAAATGCTCAAGAAATAGATATTGAATTGCTAAAAAAAAGAATTAACTATGCATACTTTAAGCTTAAGCTGTTCATGTTCGTTGAGCATAGGGATCCAAGACTAAAAATGCTAAACATACTAAGGATCCAAATATGATTACCCATTTCATGCTTACTGGAAATAGCAAGGAACAAAACTAAAATCTGCATTTGCTTAAAAAGGAAACAAAACAATTCTGTTTGTTAAAGCAAGGAAGTCTAAAACTAGAAACTTGAACTCCAAGGAACATCTAACTAAAATGTTATTCATACCAACATAATAAGAGTCTATTCATGCTTGTTAAACTAACAAACTTCTAAAACCATCTACTCAAAATGAAGGGATGTTTAGTGCTTATTAATATGCAAGGAAACTAAATCCGCAAGGCTAATTTTAAGGCTGTTCATGCTTACTAAATGCTAGGTTGTTCATATTCTTTGAATAAGGAAGGTTCTACACATGCATGTTGTTAATAAGAAACTATTCAACACATAATTGCAATTGAACCTCCTTAACTAAACTTAATGGAATTCGGTTTCCATAGAGCAACCAAAATCTCTATAGCAAACTACTACAGTAAAGAAGGAGAATCAAAATCTCAAACCTGCTCTTAAGCCTCAACAAGTTTTAACAGGATACCTAGGTTTCACATGCACACAGATTTTAGGATTTACTTAGGGTAATAAAATCCTTTAAAGAAAACTTGCTACTATAGATGAAGACCACTTCATGCTCACAGCAGTAACCAAGAATCTAAGAATCGTATGCCTCAACAAAAAGGGTAAACATGACCTGGAATCAAAAGCTCCTTAAAACATGTTCTAAGCTCTAAACACACTTTAACAGGTTAGCAACAAAGCAATCAAAAATCTTAAATCTATCCACTTCCCTTCAAGCTTCCAATTCCTAAAAACATGCTTCAGCCATCACTTCCCACATCTTCTGCCACGGCAAGAAAACAATAAAAGAATGCAAAGCTTCGGCAACAACATGAATGCCATAAAATACAATCCGAAAACACGGAATCAACTTAAAACTCGGAACAACTCCTACTACAGGTGAGAAGCAACTCACCTTCGGTTCTTGGACTTACAACCGAGCAAGATAGCTTCTAGGGCTTCGGAGAAACTCACGATCTCGGCCTCTTCCTCGCGTCTTCGAGTTCTCCTTGTCGAGAGGATCGAGAGGGCGAAGAAATCTCTTGGAATCGAGCCTTGGTCGGCCGCCGGAGACGCCCTCAAGCTCGCTGCGTTTTTCGCCCGAGAGAAAACGCCGTCGCCGAGAGAAAGGGGAGGAAGAATTTAGGTTTTGTGATTAATCCCTAAGTTCTTCCTTTTAATACCCTAAAGTTTCTGTTAACTAGTACTACTTAAATATATTTTGTTCCTTTCTAAATTGACAAAGTCTGCTGGCGCAGTTGGTTCGTTGGAAAAGAAACATTCCCGAAGGTCTCGGGTTCGAATCCCTTAGCCGCGCACCTTTTTTCCAATTTATTTTAAATATTCCAACTTATGCTTAAATATATTTGTTCTCCTATCTAGTTAACAAATCGAGCACAGCTCGGTTGGTCGGGCCGAGTTCTGCTCGGGCCGAGGAGCTCGGTTCGAAACCCAGCTTCTTCAACTTATTTTCTTCCTTATTATTCTCCATTACCATGTTCTACATCATATACATTTCATCTCATTTATTATTAACAAAACGTTTCCAGACCAGTTGGTTGACTAAGTCCGGATTCGGGTCCGGGGTCTTGGGTTCAAAACCCGGCTTCAATATTTTTTTTGTCACAACTTCTTTCTTTTGGTAAAAATACCAAACGACCTCCAAAAATTCCATAAAAATACTCTAAAAATTTCTAAAAATCTCTAGAATTTTTCTAAAACATTTATAGATTTTAATAAGGTCTTTTAGAACTCTAAATCATGAAATTTGGGGTGTTACAATTCTCCCTCCCTTATAAAAAGTTCGTCCTCGAACTTAGAATAATTCTGGACATTTCTATCTCATACTGTCCTCATGCTCCTTAGTAACTTCCTCATGCTTCTGGTTCTAAATGACTTCCACTAAAGGTACTCTTTGTTCCATAGTCTCTTAACTTCTCGGTCCTCTATCCTTTATATCGAATCGTACCCATTAGTGGTCCTTAGAAGGCTTATTATAAGGTCTCTGAAGACCATAGGTGCATTAGTCACACCAAATGGCATGACTACAAATTCGTAGTGTCCATTTCTGGTCCTGGAAACTGTTCTGGGTGCATCACTTCCTTTCACTTTCAACTGATGGTTCCCCAAAACGCAGGTATGTTTTAGAGAACATTATTGCCCTCTTTAGCTGATCCAATAGATCATCTATTCTGAGAAGAGGGTACTTGTCCTTAACTGCTACTTTGCTCAGCGCTCTAAAATCTATGCACATCCACATAGATCTGTCTTTCTCCCTAATGAACAACTCTGGAGCTCCCTGGGGTGAATGACTAGGGCGGATGAAACCTTTGTCAAGTAGCTCCTGAAATTGTTCTAGTAACTCTTTTAGCTCTGTTAAAGAAATTCGATACGGAGCTTTTGAAATTGGGCTGGTGTTAGGAAATAACTCAATTCCAAACTCTACTTCTCTGTTGGGAGATAGTCCAAGTAGCTCTTCTAGAAATTCCTCTGGGTATTCGCAGACTACCCGAACGTCTTCCTGCTTGGGTTTTTCTTGTTATCATTGTCCTTCTAATTCTAATTACTTAACTGGGGCTTCTGACTCCCCACTGTCTTGTCCTCTATCATAACATCTAGTTATGCCAAGAATAATACCTGATATCTTCTCTATCATTTTTAAACATACTTATGTATATATGAATATACGAGAAACAAAACTAAAATTGTCTCTATTCTTTCTAAACATATGTATCAAAATATAGAAAATCAAAACATGAATTTTCTTCTTTCCTAAGCACATATAAGCAGATTCTCTATACTGCAAATAATAAAGAAAGCATAAAAGAAAATTAAATACTTTCTTACTTGAAGACGGCAAGGATGGTGCTGATGTGTGATGCTGGAGAATGGGAACTGCTCTGATACCAACTGTAACGACCACCCTTCTTACTACTACTACACTCTAAAAATGACCGTTACTTGACTACTAACTCTACTTAACCGGTATGATAAAAAGTCACATGGAAACCCTACCGAAAAATTTTGACCATCTCCGTAAATACATACAGAGTATACTCAGCCACAGGCGGCTGGAACATATATTTTCACAACCACGCAGTTTAATAAATCAAAACATGCAGGTAATGAAAAGCGGAAACATAACTTCTTACTACAAAACTTTCTTATCAACTTAATAAGAAATTAAACTAAACAAATTCTTAAACTAATTGAGTTCTTTAGCTAAGTCTCAAGGATCTCCATAGTCCACACATCACACACCGTCACAGCATCTCCTTGTCGCCTTCTTCCTTATACTTTAGCTTTTCCTTTATCTGCAGTAGGAGGAAAATAGTATCTATAAGCTAAAAGCTTAGTGAGTGCTATCCTACTCACAAAAACTCGATATGCATGTATATAAATAAAACATGCTAAAACTGAATGCTAACATGTAAAGCTACTCATGCTTATAAATAACAAAGAAATCAACTAACTGAAAAGCTAACATGTATAGCTACTCATGCTCATAAATAGCAAAGGAATCATGCTAATTGAAATACTAAACATGTATAGCTAATCATGCTCATAAAAAGCAAAGAAACTAACTGAAAAGCTAACATGTAAAGCTAATCATAGAACTATCATGTGTATCAATAAGAAACTGAATTGATACCTAAGCTAAACTAATTAATGCTAAACTGAGTCTAACTTGTATTCACATAACTAATTTGTGAAGTTTTGAAAACTATTTACATAATAGATTAAAATAATAATCATGCTGCTGATGGGCCCGGCAACTGTACTTGCTAAGTTAGTAGGGTTTACTAGGTTATCTAAACCTAGGGACGACTGTGGGAGCCCAACCCAATGGATATCTAATCCAGTACAGTGCCACTGCTGAAAATAAAATACTGATTTCATAGCTAATTTTCTTATCTTGCTTTTACTAGGTTATCTGAACCTAGAACTAGGTTATCTGAACCTAGAGGCGACTGTGGGAGCCCACCCTTTGGACATCTAGTCCATAAAAGCTGTAGCAAGACTATATAAGCTGAATTAAATGCTTCTTACTGCATTCACTGCGCTATTTAGATGCTTACTGTAGCATCCTACTGAGCTAAGCATTCTATCGAACACTTGGTGTGCACTAGAACACACCCTACGTACTGAAAATCTGTATACAAAGCTTAACATAAATCTGCATGCAAAGCTTAACAAAAATCTGCATATTAAGCCTATCAAAATCTGCATACTTTACTTATAAAAATCTGCATGCTATAAAAAATAGAACTGCTCATGTTATTCCAATAGCAAATAGGAAACTAGAACAACTTAAGCATGTTGTGAAAGTAAAACCAACTCAACTAATAGGCATGCAATAGAATCTAGAAAATAAAGGAATCGTTGCTACATGGAATTAACAGAATATCATGCTTCATCAGGAAATACTAAACAGTAATGAAAACTAAAACTGCTCATGTTAAACTGATACTTTAAAATGGCAGGGCTGCTCATGCTACTAAATCAACAATAAGTACTAAATCTGAAATGCTACAAGGTGCTGTTCGTACTTGTAAAATGCTCAAGAAATAGATATTGAATTGCTAAAAAAAAGAATTAACTATGCATACTTTAAGCTTAAGCTGTTCATGTTCGTTGAGCATAGGGATCCAAGACTAAAAATGCTAAACATACTAAGGATCCAAATATGATTACCCATTTCATGCTTACTGGAAATAGCAAGGAACAAAACTAAAATCTGCATTTGCTTAAAAAGGAAACAAAACAATTCTGTTTGTTAAAGCAAGGAAGTCTAAAACTAGAAACTTGAACTCCAAGGAACATCTAACTAAAATGTTATTCATACCAACATAATAAGAGTCTATTCATGCTTGTTAAACTAACAAACTTCTAAAACCATCTACTCAAAATGAAGGGATGTTTAGTGCTTATTAATATGCAAGGAAACTAAATCCGCAAGGCTAATTTTAAGGCTGTTCATGCTTACTAAATGCTAGGTTGTTCATATTCTTTGAATAAGGAAGGTTCTACACATGCATGTTGTTAATAAGAAACTATTCAACACATAATTGCAATTGAACCTCCTTAACTAAACTTAATGGAATTCGGTTTCCATAGAGCAACCAAAATCTCTATAGCAAACTACTACAGTAAAGAAGGAGAATCAAAATCTCAAACCTGCTCTTAAGCCTCAACAAGTTTTAACAGGATACCTAGGTTTCACATGCACACAGATTTTAGGATTTACTTAGGGTAATAAAATCCTTTAAAGAAAACTTGCTACTATAGATGAAGACCACTTCATGCTCACAGCAGTAACCAAGAATCTAAGAATCGTATGCCTCAACAAAAGGGTAAACATGACCTGGAATCAAAAGCTCCTTAAAACATGTTCTAAGCTCTAAACACACTTTAACAGGTTAGCAACAAAGCAATCAAAAATCTTAAATCTATCCACTTCCCTTCAAGCTTCCAATTCCTAAAAACATGCTTCAGCCATCACTTCCCACATCTTCTGCCACGGCAAGAAAACAATAAAAGAATGCAAAGCTTCGGCAACAACATGAATGCCATAAAATACAATCCGAAAACACGGAATCAACTTAAAACTCGGAACAACTCCTACTACAGGTGAGAAGCAACTCACCTTCGGTTCTTGGACTTACAACCGAGCAAGATAGCTTCTAGGGCTTCGGAGAAACTCACGATCTCGGCCTCTTCCTCGCGTCTTCGAGTTCTCCTTGTCGAGAGGATCGAGAGGGCGAAGAAATCTCTTGGAATCGAGCCTTGGTCGGCCGCCGGAGACGCCCTCAAGCTCGCTGCGTTTTTCGCCCGAGAGAAAACGCCGTCGCCGAGAGAAAGGGGAGGAAGAATTTAGGTTTTGTGATTAATCCCTAAGTTCTTCCTTTTAATACCCTAAAGTTTCTGTTAACTAGTACTACTTAAATATATTTTGTTCCTTTCTAAATTGACAAAGTCTGCTGGCGCAGTTGGTTCGTTGGAAAAGAAACATTCCCGAAGGTCTCGGGTTCGAATCCCTTAGCCGCGCACCTTTTTTCCAATTTATTTTAAATATTCCAACTTATGCTTAAATATATTTGTTCTCCTATCTAGTTAACAAATCGAGCACAGCTCGGTTGGTCGGGCCGAGTTCTGCTCGGGCCGAGGAGCTCGGTTCGAAACCCAGCTTCTTCAACTTATTTTCTTCCTTATTATTCTCCATTACCATGTTCTACATCATATACATTTCATCTCATTTATTATTAACAAAACGTTTCCAGACCAGTTGGTTGACTAAGTCCGGATTCGGGTCCGGAGTCTTGGTTCAAAACCCGGCTTCAATATTTTTTTTGTCACAACTTCTTTCTTTTAGTAAAAATACCAAACGACCTCCAAAAATTTCATAAAAATACTCTAAAAATTTCTAAAAATCTCTAGAATTTTTCTAAAACATTTATAGATTTTAATAAGGTCTTTTAGAACTCTAAATCATGAAATTTGGGGTGTTACAGAACACGGGATGCTTAATTTCATCGGGAGACCAAAACCAATTCCTCCTCTCGGTCCCTATCGTAACCTCTAGTATATAGAGATTTATACCCACCGCATACCCACCTTCTTACCCATCCAATGGGGTCGGCCAAGCTAGCTTGGAACCCAAGCTAGGGCCGGCCAAGACCAAGTGGATAAGTCAAGTTTGGGTCCCAAGCATAGGTGGCCGGCCACTAGAATATTAAAAGGAATTTTATTAAAATTATTTCTTATGTGGATATCATGATTTTAAAAGAGAGTTTAAAAATTAAAAATTTCCTTTTATAACTTTCTACAAAAGATTAAGAGAAGAGATTAATCTCTTTCCTTATTTGTAGATTAAAAGGATGGTTTTAATTTTTGGTAAAAACTTTCCTTATTTGTAAATCATCTACATGTTTAAAAAAGAGTTTAAAATTTGAAATCTTTCCTTATTTGTTGATTAAAGGAGGATTTTAAATTTTAAGAAAACTTTCCTTTTGACCATGTTCATGATTTAAAAGAAAGTTTAAAAATTAATAATTCTCTTTTATTAGTTTCTACAAAAGATTGAGAAAAGATTTGATATCTTTCCTTATTTGTAGATTAAAAGAGATTTTAATTTTTAGAGATAACTTTCTTTTTATCCACATGTTTAAAAGAAAGATTTTAATTTATTAAATTTCCTTTTTATAAACCAATCATGAAGGGATTAAATTATTGAAGAAATTTTATAAATTTCTGGAGACAAATTAGGAAGTTTTAATTAATTAAAACTCTCCTTGTTTATAGCTTGATGGTGGCCGGCCATGTAAATTGAGAAAAGAAAAATTGTTTTTAATTAAATAAATTTTTCCTTTTCATGGTAAAAGAATTAAGGAAGTTTTTAATTAAATTTCCTTATTTGCCAAGACCAAGGATTATAAAAGAGGGGGTAGAGAAGGCTTCGTGGAGAACAACCTCTATTATTTCTCTCCCTCTTTTCCTTGGTGTTGTGGCCGGCCAACCTCTCTTCCTCTCTTCCTCTTGGTGGTGGCCGAACCTTCTCTATTGGCTTGGAGCTCTTGTGGTGGCCGGATACTACTTGGATAAGAAGAAGAAGAAGGAGAGAAAGCTTGTATCCCTTGGAGCTTGGATGGTGTTTTGTTCTTCGTCCTTGGTGAAGCTTCTTTGTGTTGGCCGAACCTAGCTAGGAGGAGAAGAAGGTGCTTGGTGGTTTCTCATCTCGGAAGATCGTTGCCCACACAACGTCCGAGGTTAGAAGAGGAATACGGTAGAAGATCAAGAGGTCTTTCTAAAAGGTATAACTAGTAATTTTTCTTTCCGCATCATGCTAGTTATTTATGGAAATAATACCAAATACAAGAGGCTTACGATTCTAGTATTTCGAATATGTTTTTCGAAGTTGTGTTCTTTTGTTTTATTTTTCCTTGTGATTTGATTGTTCTTTTCGGTTAACCTAAAGTTATTTTAGGAAATTAAATATTAGATTTCTATAAAAGGTTTTGTCTAGTCGGTGGTGGTTGCTCCCATATCCAAGAAGGCCATGTGCCTCGCCACGTCAGTACTGGGAACCAATTATGGAAATTAATATTTAATGGAATTAATAACTTAAGGTGATTTGGGTCGAACGTGTTAAGTTCCAAGAGATCCAAGTCAAAACCTAAAAGAACAAATAGATTAAGTTTTGGATCAAACGTGTTAAGTTCAGAGATCCAAAATTTAATTTAAAAGAACACATGGTAGCTAGGAAAGGTTCGACCTTTGTACAAAATTTTTGTAGGAACCTCTAGGCTTTCCGAGTAGCAACCAACAATTGGTATCGAGCTAGGGTTTTGCCTCTGTATTTGGTATTAGTTTAATTATGCACATGTCATACATAATTTAGGCGGGATAATAGTAGGATGTCTAACTTTGTGGATGCGGGATCCAACTATTATGGCTTATAGTTATTATGTGTGATTGGACCCTTGGACATGTCAAGGGCATTTTATTGTATGTGCATGATTGTATTATAAAATACAGCAGAGCTGTATTTAGTTTTATTAGGATTTTATTTTGATCTAGATACATGTACATTCCTTTTATGGAATATAGGATCAAAATGTAAAATTCTATTTATGTCACGGATCGAATCTTGCAAAGCGTGGAACCTTCTGAGGACCAGAGGAACTAGGAGCAAGATGGATGCGACAGTTAGACCCGGTGGCAGTGGCCAAATATGGCAGCAGCTTGGGATGACAACACACGGAGGACAACAAGAGATAAAAGCCATAATAGTTGAAAATTAGATTTTCTATTTATTGTTTTATATTGTGTTGTGTGTGCATGTTAGTTTACATATTTAGTAGGCTAGCATAGTTAAAATTCCTCATTTATAAATAACTAAGTGGGAGAGGGATTTTTAAGTAAATCCCATGGTCTCCATTACTGGTTTGTAAGTGATGCAAACAAGCTTGCGCGTTGGCTCTGAGTGCCTTCCTCCATAACGGATGAGCTTGTTTGTGGATCACTAGAACAGACTTCCATTTTTGGATGACTATAGGAAGTTAATTAAGAGCGTGTGATCTTCCCCAACGGAAGGGGCATAATCTTATTAATGGACTTAGTGTCAAGTAATGGTATACACTTAGACACATCTAATAGTATCCTCCCCATCGGAGTCACTGCTATTATTTGTGTGACCAAATAATACCAACTATTAATTTTATTTGTCAAAAGTTAGGTTGACAAGATAATAAAATTAATGGGTTAAAACCCTCCTTTTACAAATGTTGAATTTGTATACGTCCACACTAACGTGGCATGCAAAATTCACGGTGTTTGAGGTGTTGGTGAATTTAAATAATATTGTTTGAGGAATCAATATTTTTTAAAAAAAATTCAAAAGTTTTTGACCAAATATTTGATCAAAGACAGATCAACTATTAATTTTATTCGTCATAAAGTAAAGTTGACAAGATAATAAAATTAATGGATAAAATCTCCTCTTTGATTTTGTATACGTCCACACTAACGTGGCATACAAAATTCATGGGGATTTTTAAGGAGTTGATCTTGACCAAATATTTTTGTGATTCTTAGGATTTAAATATTTGTCAATTCCCTAGTAGTCATACTATAGAAAAGACTTAGTAGTCCCAATTGTAATGATTGGAAATAGGACTTGGACATTAAGGTAGACTGTCTTCTAAGAACTAAGAACAATTTAGGTGTATTTAATTCATTAGTTGAAACATGTCTAGTGGTGTTATCTACCAGAACCTGGAGTGTAGATACAAGATGTCATTAATCATGTCTGCAATTCATTGCAGGGTTCCAGGAAACCCGACAACTAAATGAAAGGTAAATCACCATCCACATGGGCACTACCGTAAAAGTGGTAGCTATTGCAATGGGAGATGTTTATCCTTTGATAAGAATAAAATATGGATTTTAAGTAATTGTCTTTCGTACCAAGTTTAGAAAGAACCCGATTTCGGTTTCTAAACTATTATAGATATAGTGTCTATTTTGATAACAAAGTTGTTATCAAGAAAAATAGGAAGTTATCTATTCCGGTATGATGGTTGACAATTTATAATCCAATAACTCCACGATGCAACAAATGGAAATTAGTAACACATCTTCTAATTTTAAGAGAAAGCAACCTTCTGAAATGAACCAATTATATCTTTGGCATCTAAAGCTAGGTTATACTTGAGTAGGATTCATTGGTGGTGATGAACTTTTGGGTTCATTGGTAGTGGGAATCTTTCCAACCTACGAGTCTTACTTGGAAGGAAAATAACCAAGAAGCTTTTAAGTCCAAGGGGTATGGAGTCAAAGATATGTTGAAAACGGTTTATTCTGATTTGTGTGATCCTATGACTATCCAGACAAGAGGTAGTATTGAATATTTTATCTATTTTATAGACAACTATTCAAGATACAAATAAATTTACTTAATGTACCGCAAGACTAAGTACTTTGATTAGTTCAAAGAGTACAAGGTTGATGCGGAGAAATGTTAAAGTAAAAAGTCACTATGGAAGATCGTAGTGGCAAGTACCTCTTGAGAGATTTTAGGAGTCACTTATCAGAAGTTGGATTTCAATCCCAACTAACTGCATCTGGTACACCCCAACAGAATGGTGTAGTAGAAATAAGGTAAAGGACTCTTATGGAATAATTAGATAGATGATGAGTTATTCAGAAAATTATCAAATTTGTTTTAAGGATAAACTCTGAAAACGAAAGTGAACATAGTACCTTCCAAGTTAGAACTCTCTACTCATATAGAATTGCTGAATAGGTGAAAACCTATTTTGAAGCATATTCGGATTCGGGTAATCCAGCACATATGTTAAAGAGAGACAATGATAAGTTGGATAGGAGTTCACTTGTTTGTAAGCTATCATAGATAAACAAAAGTAGGTTTATAGTCTTAAAAATCAGAAGGTCATTGTTAGCATCAATGACTGATTTTTTAGAAAAGGACTATATAATGAACCACATGCTCATAACTAAATTTGTTCTTAAGGAAATAATAAAGGACATGTCTAACCTAGTACCAACTGTACAAGATGAGATACCACAAGAAAACTGCAACACGTATCACAAATGATACACAATTGCAGTAAGTGCCTTGTCGTAGTGGGAGGGTTGTTAGGCAACCTAAAAAGATTCATGTTTTGGGAGAGTTTTTGAACTCGATCCCTGAAGGACATGAACCTGATCTCCGGACATATGACGAAGCACTCCAAGATAAATATACAGCATCTTAGCAAAGAGTAATGAATAATAGAATTAGAATATATGTATTCTAATAAAATCTGGAAGCTTGTAGAACCACCAAGTGGTGTAAAAGCCTTTGGGTGTAAAAGGTCTATAATAGGAAAAGAGGGATAGACAGGAAGGTAGAAACCTTCAAAGCAAGGCTTGATGAAAAAGGAAACTTTTTCCACTGGTAGCCATGCTTAAGTCTATCCGGATTCTTTTATCTATTTGGCAAGTGGATGTCAAGACAGCATTCCTTAATGGAAGTCTTGAAGAAAGCATCCATATAAAGCAACCAGAAGGGTTCATTACAAAGGGCTAAGAGCATCTTGTGTGCAAGCTCAATCAGTCTATGGACTGAGGCAAAGCTTCAAGGTCTTGGAACATCCGGTTTATCAAAGTAATCCAGATCTATGGATTTAGTAACCGGATAAGTCTTGTGTATACAAAAGGTGTGATGGAAGCGTGGTGGTATTTCTTGTACTATACGTAGATAACATTTTTGGTAGTTGGAAACAATATCAAAATGTTGTCAGAAGTAAGGGTATGGTTGTTCAAACAATTCGATATAAAGGACTTGGGAGAATGTATATATTCTTAAGATCAAAGTAATAAGTGATCGCAAGAAAAGAATATTTTACTTATCCCAAGCTTCATATATCAGAAAAATCCTTGCTCGTTTTAAGCATGCAAAACTCCAAGAAAGGTTTCTTACCTTTTCAGGATGGAGTAACTTTATCTAAAGATATGTCTCTGTAGACATCAAAGGAGATAAAGGAAATAAAGGCAGTTCTTTATGCTTCAGCTGTTGGAAGCCTAATGTATGCTATGCACGAGATCAGAAATCTGTTTTGCCAAGGGCATAGTTAGCAGATATCAAAGTAACCCTAGACAAGGACAGTGGATAAAGCATATATTAAAGTACCTTAGAGGCACTAGAGAATATATGCTAGCTTACAAGGCGGTTAATTTGGTCCTTGTGGGTTGCATGGATTTTGACTTCCAATCGGATAGGGACAATAATAAGTCAACCTCGAGGTTTTGTGTTTACTTTAGGAGGTAAAGTCATAACTATGGAAGAGTGATAAGCATAGGTGTTTTTCTGGACTCCACCATAGAAGTTTAGTATATGGCAAGCCTCGGTAGCCATAAAAGTTGAATGACTCAATAACCTCAAGATAGATTAGATATGATTTCTAGTTTGTCAAAGATTATTACAATTTATTGTAATAATATTGGTGCACAAACTCGAAGAAACCATAAGTCTATAAAGGCAAGTAAACACAATAGAGCGCAATACGAGAAATCGTATAAGCGAGGAGAAGTTGTTATGCCTAGAATGCATCGGATGATGACCTATAGATCTTTTCACTAAGGTCCTTAAAGGCGAGAGCTTTTGATGGACATGTTGAAGGGTTGGAAATCGGATGTATGGCAGATGGCGACTTAGTCTTTTAGTATAAGTGGGAGATTGTTAGAGTGTATACTAAAAGCCGGCTTTTGGTATAAACATTTATCTAGAAATAAGAATCACATTGGTCAAATGTCTACATTTATGATAAATGAAGTTGTTCAATTAATTTATATTGTAGATAACATGGTGTGTGGTGTCACACACAGAGGATCATGTTATCAGTACCTTATAAATTATAAACAGTAGCTCACGACCATAATGGAAAGGAACAAACCATTGGAAGGTCGTAGTGTAATTAGGTATTAGTTTATCTTAACTATATAATTACACTAGTACACTTAGAGTGTATTGAGTAGGACCATTAGAGGTCGTTTCTTTTATACTGACTTTATAAAGAAACAAAGACCTCGGTTATTATGGAAGTGTGTGCTCTTAATCCTAATATAATAACAAGCACATATATTTGATATTTATTTCTTTAATTTATCAATGGGTGAGATTTAGTTCGATGAATCAATAAGCCCGATAAGTTGGGAAATGATATCACTTATAGTGTGTGTTGTTGATTATAGAAGGAAACTGTGTCCTAGTAATCTAGGTTGAGAATGTCCCCAAGAGGAGCTCATAAGGATTGTCATGTTAAACCCTGCAGGTGGACTTAGTCCGACATGACGATGAAGTTGAGTGGTACTACTCTTGGAGCTAGATATTAATTAAGTGAGTTGTCAGTAACTTACTTAATTAGTGGACATTTGTTATCTTAAACACAGGGAGACTAACACACTCATAATAAGAAGGAGCCCAAAATATAATTTGGGATTGGTGCGGTAGTTCAATAATAGTTCTTTAGTGGAATGAATTATTATTGATGAAATTAAGTTGTGTGTTCGGGGCGAACACGGGATGCTTAATTTCATCGGGAGACCAAAACCAATTCCTCCTCTCGGTCCCTATCGTAGCCTCTTGTATATAGAGATTTATACCCACCACATACCCACCTTCTTACCCATCCAATGGGGCCGGCCAAGCTAGCTTGGAACCCAAGCTAGGGCCGGCCAAGACCAAATGGTTGAGCCAAGTTGGTGGCCGACCAAAGCTTGGGTCCCAAGCTTAGGTGGCCGACCACTAGAATATTAAAAAGGTTTTTTATTAAAATTATTTCTTATGTGGATATCATGATTTAAAAGAGAGTTTAAAAATTAAAATTTCCTTTTATAGCTTTCTATAAAAGATTAAGAGAAGAGATTAATCTCTTTCCTTATTTGTAGATTAAAAGGATGATTTTAATTTTTAGTAAAAACTTTCCTTATTTGTAAATCATCCACATGTTTAAAAGAGAGTTTAAAATTTTGAAATCTTTCCTTATTTGTTGATTAAAAGGTGGATTTTAAATTTTAAGAAAACTTTCCTTTTAACCACGTTCATGATTTAAAAGAAAGTTTAAAATTAATAATTCTCTTTTATTAGTTTCTACAAAGATTGAGAAAAGATTTGATATCTTTCCTTATTTGTAGATTAAAAGATATTTTAATTTTAGAGATAACTTTCTTTTTATCCACATGTTTAAAGAAAGATTTTAATTTCTTAAATTTCCTTTTTATAAACCAATCATGAAGAGATTAAATTATTGAAGAAATTTTATAAATTTCTGGAGACAAATTAGGAAGTTTTAATTAATTAAAACTCTCCTTGTTTATAGCTTTGGTGTGGCCGGCCATGTAAATTGAGAAAAGGAAAATTGTTTTAATTAAATAAATTTTTCCTTTTCATGGCAAAAGAATTAAGGAAGTTTTTAATTAAATTTCCTTATTTGCCAAGACCAAGGATTATAAAAGAGGGGGTAGAGAAGGCTTCATGGAGAACAACCTCTATTATTTCTCTCCCTCTTTTCCTTGGTGTTGTGGCCGGCCAACCTCTCTTCCTCTCTTCCTCTTGGTGGTGGCCGAACCTTCTCTATTGGCTTGGAGCTCTTGTGGTGGCCGGATACTACTTGGAGAAGAAGAAGAAGAAGGAGAGAAAGCTTGTATCCCTTGGAGCTTGGATGGTGTTTTGTTCTTCGTCCTTGGTGAAGCTTCTTTGTGTTGGCCGAACCTAGCTAGGAGGAGAAGAAGGTGCTTGGTGGTTTCTCATCTCGGAAGATCGTTGCCCACACAACGTCCGAGGTTAGAAGAGGAATACGGTAGAAGATCAAGAGGTCTTTCTAAAAGGTATAACTAGTAATTTTTCTTTCCGCATCATGCTAGTTATTTATGGAAATAATACCAAATACAAGAGACTTACGATTCTAGTATTTCGAATATGTTTTTCGAAGTTGTGTTCTTTTGTTTTATTTTTCCTTGTGATTTGATTGTTATTTTCGGTTAACCTAAAGTTATTTTAGGAAATTAAATATTAGATTTCTATAAAAGGTTTTGTCTAGTCGGTGGTGGTTGCTCCCATATCCAAGAAGGCCATGTGCCTCGCCACGTCAGTACTGGGAACCAATTATGGAAATTAATATTTAATGGAATTAATAACTTAAGGTGATTTGGGTCGAACGTGTTAAGTTCCGTAGGAGATCCAAGTCAAAACCTAAAAGAACAAATAGATTAAGTTTTGGATCAAACGTGTTAAGTTCCGCAGGAAATCCAAAATTTAATTTAAAAGAACACATGGTAGCTAGGAAAAGGTTCAGACCTTTGTACAAAATTTTTGTACAGTGGAACCTCTAGGCTTTCCGAGTAGCAACCAACAGATATGTCATGCTACCTTGTGTTTATGCCATGATTATGCCATGATATCAATGATTGTGCTCATGATATATATATGATGATCATGTTATGATATGCCATGCTACCTTGTGTTTATACCATGATTATGCCATGATATCTATGATTGTGCTCATGATATATATGATGATCATGTATGATATGCTATGATACTTTATGCTTTGATATATGCTTTGTGATTGTTGACATGATATACGGATTTTGTGAGTAGGAAAGGAACTTACTGAGCCATGAGTGCTCACAGCTTACTTTCTTGTACCACAGATAAGGGCAAAGGTTGGATGGACTAGGGGAGCAGCAGGAGGGGCTAGCAGGATGTGTGTGGTAGTGACTGGCTAAAGAAGAAAAGACCTGCTTTCATTATATATGAGTTATGTTTGTTTGATATTTTTATGATTGTAACTCCATGACATTTATCATGTTAGTTTCTATATGTTTTGAAATAATGTAAGGTATGACATATGGATTCTATGTTTCAAAAATTTACAAGACTTCCGCTGTAATAAGTTAATAAGTTGTTAAGTAGGGTATAGTAACCCCCGTGGCCTTAGCAGGAGGGGCGGGGCGTTACACACATCACCGACCGGCTTCACCTTCTTCCATACAAGATCACCGACCTAGAATGCTCTGGGAATTACACGCCTGATGTAATTCTGCTTCATTCTCTGCCTGTACGCCATCAGCCGGACGACTGCTTAGCTCTTACTTCGTCCACCAGGTCCAACTCCAGCTGCCTTCGCTCGGCGTTGTCCCCATCATAGCTTTGGATCCGATCAGACTCCACTCCAACCTCGACTGGGAGGACTGCCTCGCCTCCGTACACCAAGTGGAACAGTGTTACCCCCATTCCTTCATTTGGGGTTGTGCGAATGACCCATAGTACGCCTGGCAGCTCGTCCACCCAGCTTCCTCCCATGTGATCGAGCCGAACCCGAAGTATTCGCAGGATCTCCCGATTGGCTACTTCGTCTTGACCGTTGGTCTGAGGATACACCACGGAAGTGAAGTGTTGTTCGATGTCATATCCCTTGCACCATTCTCCAAGCTCCTGACCAACGAATTGCCGCCTGTTATCCGAAATGAGTCGACGAGGGATGCCGAACCGACAGATTATATGCGGCCAAATGAACTTTTTGACCATCTGCTCGGTTATTTTGGCTAGTGGTTCAGCCTCGACCCACTTGGAGAAATAGTTGACCGCCACCAATAAAAACTTCCGTTGCCCGGTCGCCATAGGGAAAGGTCCCACTATATCCATACCCCACTGGTCGAACGGGCAGGACACAGCAGACGCCTTCATCTCCTTCGTTGGCCTATGGGAGAAGTTGTGGAACTTCTGATAGGAAAGGCAGGTAGCGACGGTCCGAGCGGCGTCTTCCTGTAGAGTTGGCCATAAGTATCCGGCCAGCAGGATCTTCCTAGCCAAAGAACGGCCGCCCGGATGACCTCCGCAAGATCCTTGGTGTACCTCTTGGAGAATTAATCTGCGTCCTCCGAGCTGACGCACTTTAGCAGCGGCCGGGAGAATGCTTTCTTGTAAAGTTGATCCCCGATGAGCGTGAACCGGCCAGCTCTCCTCCTTAATAGATGGGCTTCCTCCCGATCGGACGGCGTAGCTTCCGATCGCAAAAATTCTATTATGGATGTTCCCCAATCGCTCAGGAATGTGAGGCCTTCCATCCGGTCGATGTGCGCCACCAGGGACACTTGCTCGATTGGTTGTTGGATGATGACCGGCGTTATCGAACTAGCAAGTTTGGCTAGCTCGTTCGCAGACTGGTTCTCGGCCCGGGGGATCTTCTGTATTACAACTTCGACGAAGTTGGCCTTGAACTTTTGTAAAATACCAAAAATAGGCAAATATTGATAAGGGAATTTTTCGAAATTTTTGGAAATTTTTTGAAAATTTTTCGGAGCTCGAACGGACGAGTTAACGGGGACAAAAACGGGGCCCGGAAAAGCCTGTTTAGGCTACCCCATTTTAATGAGGAAAAGTTTCCTTTTCCTTTTTATTTCTTTTACTTCTTTTCTTTTTTTTATTTCTTTCTTTTTCCTTCATCGCCGAACCCCGCGCGCCCCTTCTTCCCCGTTGCCGACTCCTAGCCCTAACCAAAAGCCAGAGCGGAAGATTGCTCGGGGAGCAAGAGACGCAGCTAACGAGAAGGGCGGCACGCGGTGCGTCTGAGGGACGAAGACTGTGGATGAGTACGCTGTCGGACGAGAAGGAAACACGCGGCGATTTCGAGGGACGAGAAGCCTGAGGGAAGCCCGCTCGGGAAGACCGGAAGTTGGGTTCGGGTGAGCCCTTTTCCGGATGGCAGAGATCACCCAAGTGAGCGGATCCGGAGGAGAAGAACCGGACCGAGGCGGGACTGAACCAGAGAAGAGGTCCCGGACGAAAAAGTCAACGGCTGTTGACTTTGGGCTCCGGGGCGCCCGGAACAGTCCGGGGCGCCCGGAGCAGCCCGGGGCGCCCGGAACCCTTCCGGGCGCCCGGACCCAGTATTTTCACCAGATCGAGTCAAAACTCGATCTAAACATTGGGGGATAAAATTTATCCCCCCCCCCCAGGGCGCCCGGAACCCTTCCAGGCGCCCCGACCAAGGCTATAAATATAGCCTTGGTCCAGAAGCTTTTCATGAATTCAGAACTCACGCATTTCTTTCAAACACTTGTACGCTTTCTGTAGTTAGCTTCTGTTGTGCGCTTCAACTTTGTAAGAGGCTTCTCCGCCTGAAGGAGAAATTCTAGTGCGATCATCTTTCTTGGATTAACAACCTCCCCAGTTGTAACCAAGTCAAAACCTGGTGCCTCGTTTTCTGTTCTGATCTTAGTTTATTGCTTTAATTATTTTACAAGTGTCAGTTTAAGAGTTCGAGAAGGGTTGGTTTGTGTTTTGATTTCTGCAGGGCTATTCAACCCCCCCTTCTAGCCGACCCAACGGTCCTACACTTTCTCCGTTAAACTTAACCATGATAATTATTTACTATGAAAATTATAATTTTTTTCTTTACTTTGTGTTCATGATTTACTTGGTCATGTTGATGGTAGTTTATCCCCACCTTAAAAAAAATGATTAATCCTATACTATTTGGTTTAAGAAGGATCAATTAATTTTGACTTGGTTAATTTCATCAATTATTGAGTCTATACTTTCTATGCTCATTGGGCTCAACACTTCGCGCCAGGTTTGGGAAGCTCTTGATCATTCTTTTGCATCTCACTCTCAAGCACGAGTTCTCCAGCTTCGTTTACAATTACAGTCTATACAACGAGGAGATGTCTGTTGGTGCAATTGACCTAGGTTTGATCTGTACGATCATGGTTTTGATGTGTGTGTCAAAGAGTTTAAGTTAGGTTTTCATATGTGTTTGATATGTGTGCTTAAGTCTTGCAGGACTTGGTGAAACACACATGAGGAGCTTGGTGTAGCTAAGCTTGGGAAGCTCATCCTAGGGCTTGGATCCTTGAGTCGGTGAAGGATGGTGTGGAAGACATCCGAGGGACCACCGGACGAGGAGCAACGGAGTGGAGCTGAGGGAAGCGAACTTCAAGGCGACGTGAAGGATGACACGGAGAGGAGCCGTGGGCTCGGGTGCATTTGAGGGACGAAGGCCGAGGAAGAGGGCTTCAAGAGGGAGACTCCGGAGAGGATGAGTGAGAGTGTGTAACCGGGCCAATCGACTACTAAAAGTTGCAGTCGACTACGCAGTCGACTGGTCCAGTCTACTATGCAGTCGACTAAGAGCGAACAGAAGCATTCTGTTCGCTCAGCCAGCAGCGACTAGTCGACTGGTAGTTTTACAAGTCGCTCGGTAAGTGATTGTTGGCTGACCGTTGGTGCTGCGAAGTAGCCGTTGGCTACCTCCAACGGTAGCACCAGTCGACTGACGGAACTACCAGTCGACTGGTGCCGAGATGAGTTGATTTGTTGATCAACTCTCCCCTCTTATTTAAGGAAAGCTTTTGGGCATGAAGGAGATTACTGATTATTGTTGAATCACTCCTTGTCATTGTCCAAAGCTTCCAAGCCATACTCTCCTCCTCCTAAACCTAAGTTCATCTTATAAGAGGAAGAGAGCCTTTGTGAGAGGTTGTACTCCACCAAGAAGGAATAAGCTCTAGCCGGAGATTGTCGGGGATTGATCCACCGAAGGATCAAGGGTGCATCCACCTCAAGGGCATGCCGTGGAGTAGGAGCAAGCAATCTCCGAACCATGTAAAGGAATTGTGTTAGCGTTTGTATTCTTCCTTATCTTTATTGCTTTAGTTTTTGTATTTCCGCTTGCGTAAACTAACCTTGTAGAAAAGAATCGAAAGTTGGGGGTGACCTAGCTATCCAACCCCCCTTTAAGCTGGCCACCGATCCCTTACAATGCCTCCATCAATGACTATATGCAATTAGTCAAGAGCATTGCCAATAACCTAGCTGCAATTGGACATTCAAGCTCTGATACCATGTAGAAATCAATACGTAGAGGAAAGAAACAATATAAAGTTTTTTTTTATGATCTTATTACCTAAGCCAATAGGTTTATTTATACAAATTGTCCAAAATAATAATGGAAAGATTAAATAAGACATATAATCATAATAATTATAAATATAGTAATATAATAGACTTGAAAATATTATTTTTACTATTTGATTCATGTCGATCTTGATTGTGTGCCAAATATAATAAATCTCAATTGATTGAAATCAATTAAAGATTATTACCATTTTTGTCATTACCCCCTGACAAACTCAATGGGAGTGCTTGAACATTGAGTTTGAGTGCTAACTTAGTGAAATGTTGTCTAGATAATGGCTTAGTAAATATATCGACAATTTGATCTTCCGTAGAGATATAAGAAACCAAAAGTTGTCGAGTCGTCACACGCTCGCAAACAAAATGAAAATCAATCTCTACATGCTTGGTACGAGCATGAAAAACAAGATTTGCCACAAGATATGTTGCTCCAATATTATTGTTGGATCGTGAAAGTCGATAGAGGGGGGGTGAATATCGATTTTAAAAAAGTTGAAACGAAGATCGAGTATGCAGCGAAAGAAATAAAATTAAAGCAACTCTAACCCAAGTAATTTTTTACTTGTTTCGGAGTCTTGGTCGACTCCTACTCCAAGGCCCGCACTCATCGATTGCTTTTTTTGGGAAATCCACTAGTAATTCAAATACTTGTTTTACAAATTGAAAGTACAGCTGCTTTAAAGAAAGAATATCGACAATAAAAAGGAATAAAAATGAGGCACGTTGTCGGAGGAGCTTTCACAGCATCGCAGAAGCGCAGCACAGCAGAGCAAGCTTTGGAGGATCTTGTTGTTCGTTGTTCTTTGCCCCAGGGTGCATCCTCCTTATATAGGAGGCTCCGGGCGCCTAGATTCCTTCTGGACGCCTGGAGTGTGACGTAGCCCAGCCAACCATGAAGCTCCACATGGCGACGCGGCAAGAGGATATAATTTGCATCCCGGGCGCCCCGATCCCTTCCGAGCGCTCGGACCTTTGTTTTTTCAGCAACCTGCAAAAAACATTAGTCTGAGGCAAATTGTAAAACTACCCTGCAAAACAAAGTGTTAACATAGTACAGTTATAATAGTATTAAAACAGTAATTAGATTCCGTCTCCTCGAGATCGGAATCTAGTCACGATTTCAACTTAGATTTCCGAAATGGATCTAAGTTAGATCGACGCCTAATGTTCTCTTCCCTGGAATATGTCCTCGTAGTCACTCCCCTCCAGTGATTTACCTTAACTTACCTGCCAGACGTCCGGTCAGCCCTTCTACCCGTCTGGACTTCGTGTCAAACGTCCAGTCAGCCCTTCGACCCGTCTGGACTTCGTGCCAGCTATCAGGTCAGCCTGTCGACCTAGCTAGACTTCGTGGCAGACGTCAGGTCAGCCCGTCGACCCATCTAGACTTCATGCCAGCTATCAGGTTAGCCCATTGACCTAGTTGGACTTATTACCAGACGTCAGGTCAGCCCGTCGACCCGTCTGGGCTTCTCCTTCACACTTGGTCAAAGTGTTAGATCATAATGAACCTAACTTAACCTACTTTGTCATTCATCAAAACTTGAGTTAGACCGTTAGTACTAACCGCACCAACAATTATCATACCAGATTTTAGGCATAGTAGTTGGGAAAAAAGTGTAATTCTGAAAGAAGAGATTGCAGCCAAATAATTTCTAACTTTGCGTTAGCGATAGCTTTATATTTAGCTTAAATACTTGAGCGAGAGACTGTAGGTTGCTTTTTTGAAAACTAGGAAACAAGATTTCGCCCAAGAAATATAGCATATCTACTAGTAGAATGTCTATCTTCGG
This sequence comes from Zingiber officinale, assembly GCF_018446385.1. Taxonomy (NCBI): domain Eukaryota; kingdom Viridiplantae; phylum Streptophyta; class Magnoliopsida; order Zingiberales; family Zingiberaceae; genus Zingiber; species Zingiber officinale. Next base: position 75,860,225 of record NC_055989.1, read on the forward strand.
GAGATCCAACCCAATATGTATCACTGTAGGTAATAAACTCTTGTGAAGACTGACGATATAAAAGAAGACCATGTAGAATAGTGATTTTGAGATATCGAAGAATTAACACCTTCCCAATGATGTTCAGTAGGAGCATGTATAAACTGACAGGCATAATTCACAGCGAAAGCAATATCGGGTCATGTAATTGTGACATATTGTAGGGCACCAACAATACTACGGTAGATCTGGGAGTCAAACACTGAAGAGGAGGATGAAGGTGTAGTGAAATCACCCTCAATGATTGGAGTGGAGATAGAACGTGCACCATCCATTTTAGCTCGTTGTAGGAGTCCAGCAATATATTTACTCTGAGAGAGAAGACAACCTTCAGAATGTGAGAGAAACTCTATGCCAAGGAAAAAAATGAGCATTGCCAAGATCGCAAATAGGAAACTCTTGCCGGAGAAGATGTAGCAAAGTAGTAATGCCATTTTAATCACTACCGATTATTAATATATCATCCACATAAATCAGAATAAATATTGAAAATTCCTCGTGACATTTATAGAATAGGGAAGAGTCTGTTTTTGAGCCAGAAAATCCCTGGAAATGAAGTCAGGTAGATAGACGATGAAACCATGCACGAGGTGCTTGTCGAAGATCATATATAGACTTCTAAAGTTGACACACATGTGTTGGAAGTTGCGGGTGGATGAATCTAGGGGGTTGCTCCATATAAACAGATTTTTCAAGGTGTCCATGAAGAAAAGTATTGGAAACATCTAATTGTCGTATTGTCCAATTGGAGCTAACAACTCTAGATAGTAGCAATCTGATAATTGTAATTTTGACGACTGGACTAAAAGTATCATTGAAGTCAATACCTGGCTGTTAATTAAAGTCTTTGGCAACAAAACGAGCTTTGTAATGTTCAATAGAACCATCTGCATGATACTTAATTTGGTAAACCCATTTAGAGCCCACAAAATTCATAGATGGGGTACAAGGAACTATGCTCCAGGTTGCATTGTGAAGAAGAGCATCAAATTTTGTAGTCATCGTAGCACGCTAATTTGGATCTCTGACTCCCTATGTAAAACTAGAAGGTTTGACAAAATTTGAAGAAGCAATAAGAGCACATTGAAGAGGATAACGAGTGAAAACTAGTTGACATCGTGCATAAATATCGCTTAGAGGAAGCATCCATCGAGGAATATCATCATTAGAGCTACTCGGAAATGAGTGGTCAGACGGACGAGAATCATAACTAGAGAGTGGATTTCCACTAGCCACCGAGTCTACAGGAATTTGTGGAGATGGAGCATGAGAATCAGAACTAGAGAGTGGATCACCACTAGCCGTTGAGTCTTCAGGAATTTGTGGAGATAGAGCAGGACCCAAGATACCATCCCCCCTTGATCTTTTAATATGTCCAGATGGAGCAATCTATGGGGATTATAGTATATTACTCAGTGATATTAGAAAGATGCCTCGATTATCTGAAGGAGGATCCGAGGTAGCAACTACAAACAGAAAAAGAGATTCATCAAAAGTAACATGTTGAGAAATATATATCCGTCCGGTCAAAATATGGAGGCAACGATATCCATGATGCAAATTACTATAATCAAGGAAAATACATTGTTGAGAGCGAGGGTTTAACTTGTGTTTAGAGTAAGATCGTAGACAAGGATAACATGCGCAACCAAAGATATGGAGGAAGGAGTAATCTAGAGAACGATTATAAAGTATTTCCAAAGGATACTTATTTTGAAGTAGTGTAGAGGGTAAATGATTGATAAGGTAGATCGCGGTTTGGACGACGTCATCCCAAAATTTAAGTGGAACTGAGGCATGATTAAGAAGAGATAAGACAGTTTCAACCACATGACGATGTTTTCTTTCAATGGATCCATTTTGTTCGGGAGTGTTGGGACAAGAAACTCGGTGGAGGATACCAGAAGAAGTAAGATGACGATGAAGCGCTTGATACTCTCCTCCCCAATCAGAATGAAGGGAGAGTATTTTACGATCAAAATATCGCTCAACATGCTTTTGAAAATGACAAAAAAATATCAAAGAGATCATATTTTCTTTTCATAGGAAAAATCCAAGTGAACTTGCTAAAGTTATCAATAAAAATAACATAGTAAAGAAAACCCTGATTAGAAAGAATAGGAGCAAGACCCTATACATCAGAGTGAATAATTTCTAAAGGAAAACTACAGTTGCGAGTAGAGGAAACAAAAGGTAGTTTATGAGATTTCACTTTCATACAAGCTTCACATAAATGAGATGATGACGCTAAAGAAGTTGGTAAACCAAAACGATTAATAATATTCTGAACAAGACGTAGAGACGGATGACCAAGATGTGCATGCCACAAGAATTTATCCGTGCATTCTCCAACAAAGGTTTTGAGAGAGGTGGATTGAAGATGATAAAGACAATTTTTAGTATCCCTTTGGAGTAGAATAGTTCCTATCGCGGGATCCTTCACAAGACAATGATTAGGATGAAATTCAAAAAATACATTATTATCAAGAGCAAACTGACGGACAGAAAGTAAATTTTTAGTAATAGAAGGAACATGAAGAGTGTTGCGCATGCAAAAAGTACGACCATATGAATAAAAGGATGTATTTCCAATGTGAGCAATTTGCAAACCTGAGCCATTGCCTATTTGTAGCATGTCGGATCCATGATAAGGTGAAGCTTCTATAAGAATATTATACTCTGGTGTAACATGATAAGTTGCTTCAGAATTCGGATGCCATCAGGAACTGATGTCGTTGCATTAGGAGAGATGGAGAGTGAAAATGATCCAGAATTAGATGATTGAGTACTAGATTACTAAGATGAGGGAGAGGGTCGATTTGATAATACAGGTCCTCCTCGAAAATTTGAATCATATCTTTTATAATAATTTGGGCATAATGACCATAATGACTATAATTGAAGTAAATCTGACAGCGTCCTCGACCTCTACCTCGACCTCGACCTCGACCTCGACCCTGGCTTCGGAAATCTCCAAACTGATTTTGTTGACCATATTGGGGAGGACACTGATTATGTTGATCAGGTTGTGGAGCCTTGCTAAGATAGGCAACTTATCTTGTGACAAATCCTGTTTTTCATGCTCGTACCAAGCATGTAGAGATTGATTTTCATTTTGTTCGCGAGCGTGTGGCGACTCAACAACTTTCGATTTCTTATATCTCTATGGAAGATCAAATTGCTGATATATTTACCAAATCATTATCTAGACAATGTTTCACTAAGTTAGCACTCAAACTCAACGTTCAAGCACTCCCGTTGAGTTTGTTGGGGGGTAATGACAATAATGAAAATAATCTCTAATTGATTTCCATCAATTGGGATTTATTATATTTTGCACAATCAAGATTGACATGAATCAAATATTAAAAATAATATTTCTAAGTGTATTATATTACTATGTTTATAATTATTATGATTGTATGCCTTATTTAATCTTTTCATTATTGTTTTGGACAATTTGTATAAATAAACCTATTTACTTTAATAATAATATCATAAAAAAAACTTTATATAATTTTTTCCCTCTGCCTATTGATTTCTACAGTAACCTCCCTGTACCTTGGTCCCCGAGGGCGGGACTTTATATAGCCTAAAGGATCGGACTAGATTGAGAACTAGGTCAACGTGGAACTAGGGTTAATACAAGGCCGGAGGTTACACGGAACCAAGGAGCAAGAACATATCAACGGCTCAAAGGCTGGAACCACATCGGCTCACCGGCTGGACACCACCTTGGCTCATAGGCTGAACACCATATCGGCTCGAAGGCCGGAGCAGATAAACAGTACGGAGCCTAAGAACTCAGGCGGCGGCTGCACGGAGGGCAAAGGCTGTGGATGCGGCGGCGGCAGTCATGGAGGCGACGGAGGCAACCGCTGGAGGCATGACGACAGCCGCTGGAGGCGACGATGGCGATTGCGGTGCTCTTCGGCTGCCTCAGCACTGTAAAAGGGACGAGGCGGTGGTTGTCCCACGTATCTCCGTGGTAGTGGCAGTGCCCCTTGACGGTGTCGGCGGTGCCCCTTGACGATGTCAGCAGCGCGAGTGCCCCCTTCTCCTGTGCGAGAGGCGGCAGAGACCCAAAACACGAAGAAGCGAGAGAGAGAGAGGCATATGAGGTTTCCAGCAAGATGTCCGCGAGAGTCTCCGTCGAGGCAACGTCGAACGGGAGCGGCAGCGGCAAAATAACTCAGCCAAAATCCCCTCTCCTTTCGCATGAATAGTACTATCCTAAATACCCAAACCCTCGAAAACATGAAAAAGATCAAAATACCCCTCTTCCGTATCCTTATTCCTTCTGACTCCACACAATACATCCGTATCATATACCAAGACATTGACTAATAAAAAAAGTTTTAATTATGGTGTGAAATTATTATGATTATTATGGTGTGAAAATTATACTGATAACTAATAAAAAAACAGGAGCTTTTTAGAACTTTTGACTAAGACCATCCACATCAGTATCCTCATCCAAAATCTAAAATTTAGGGTAAAAGAATTACTTTATTAAATTTAGATATCCATTTTTCACTATATGATACATCAGCTTCCCTATAATTTATCATATATTTATTTTTTTATTATTTTTTCTCTTTCCTTTATATTTTTTTATTATTAGATGGAGGTAAGAAATAGAGGAGAGAGAAATTTTTTATTATTAAAGGAAGGAGAGAGAAATTTTTATTATTAGAGGGAGGAGAGAGAAATAATATTTTAATGTTTAGGGAATGGAATCCATTCCCTAAATTTAAAGAATTACTATTCATAAAATGTATATTTAGGAAATGAGTAGGGTATCTGATGTGGATGTTTTTTTAATGCAAAATGTAAAATTTAAGGTAAAAATTTAATTTAGGGTAATTAATGTGGATACTCTAACATTATTTTATATAATATAGAAACCATAAAAACCCAAGTAAGATATGGCCAAGGCTAATAGCCAGGCAGCATCCCAATCTTGGTCGTTAGAATATTTCTAATTTCTTCATTCACTCGATTTCTCAAAAAAAAAAAAAAAAAAAAAAAAATCATAAGAAAACAGTTCAAAATACTAGTGGATAAAGCACTTAGTGGGAAAAAATCTATATAATAATTAATTCTAAATTAAAAATTTATATTATATTAATTTAATTTTAAAAATACTTAATGAGTAAGATAAAAACACATTATTTTTTGAAAATTTTGTTTTCCAAATTAAATAAATATACCACCATCAAAGAAAATAACATTATTGAAAAATAGTATTTTTGTAGTTGATCTAAAATCTTTGCATAAATATAAACTTAATATAAGAGTTACTAGACAACATAATATTGTTCAGTCTCGCTGCTGAGTTTTTCACTAAAGCGCGCCTATTCTTTTTTTTGGATTGTTGAAATGCCTTTTGCATAAATGATAAACCCATGGAAGAGAAGTTAGGATTGTAGAAAGGAACATTTTTCTTTAGTTTGACAAATAACTTCTTTTTTTTATGTCATGCTATATATTAAAATATTGTCAAAATAGACTAAAAGGAATTTTCCTACAGTAGTTTTTAAGACTTGGTTCATAAACCGCTCTGATCTTTTTCTCTTGATTTGCCTTCGTCTTAGTCGTCTATAACTCTGCCTCACTCTCACAGTCGACTCTGCACCCGTTTTTATTTCTCTGCGTGAGATTTTTGTTTTCGTAATCATTTTAAAATTAAAACCCACTCATTTTTTAATATTCATTTTGAAAAAAAATAGAATTAAAGAAATTCAAAATTATCAGCAGTTGAATTTACAATATTTTTTTTTCTCTTCCACTGGATTTGAAAAATCATCAGAAATAGTTCAATTACGCGTTCAACAATTTATATAATAACTAATTCTATATTTAAAGTTTATATTATATTTAATTTAATATAAAAATACTTAATGAGTAAGAAACAAAAAATTATTATTTTTGATCTAAGTATTTTGTTTTCCAAATTAAATAACTATATAAGCACCATGTCTAATAATATTATTAAACAATAATAATTTTATAACTCTTAATTTAAATTATCAAGTCTACGTTCATTTTCTAAAATATCTCATGGTCAATATAAAATAATAATCAAACAAAAACATGAGTTTTAATATGAACCATTTGAAATTAATGTGCACATAATTCAACATGATATGAATTTTCGTCGACAAGTTAGTATGCAGGGCGTCTCAAGTTCCAGGAGACGCTAGGTAAAAAAAATAAATCTTTAATAATTTTTAAAAACAATCTCATCGTTTTTTTCATTCGGATTTGGGACTAACATTCATTCAGACTTATGACCAACAACAGTACATTTATTTCTTTTTTAAAAATAAAATATTAATTTAAAAATAGATTTTTATATAAAATTTACTTTTCTAATTTTTTAATGTAAAATTATTAATTAAATTTTTATATTTAATGTTTAATAATAATTTTTTTCAATTGATAAAATTATTAGATTATTTAATTTTTCTTAAATATTATTAAACATAAATAGAATTTTATTAATTTAAATGAACTTTATTAATTTTAATTTTAAAAAACTATTTTTTCTAAAACTATACTAATAGATATAGTTAATAATATTCTATAAGTTATCCATGCATTAGGAAAATAATTTATTTTTTTTAAAATTTCTTTTAAAACTTCTAATTCTAAAAATAAATCTAAACCATATAACATGTCATGTCATGTGTTAAAAAGTTTTCAAGATTTAAATATTTATTTTAAAAAAAAATCATCGTCAAACAATTTTAATTTTTCTACGTCATATAAAAATTTAAAATTATCTTTATATATTTTAAATTATTCAAACCTACTCAGTGAAGAAATAACATAGTTAATAATATAATTAAAGTAATTAATTATAAAAGATTCTTCGAGTGCAAGTTTCATCTCATTAATTTTATTCTTATTAAATCATTTATTTATTTTAATTACACATTTTTCATGAAATTTTAGTTTTATATTCATTTTATTTGCAATCTTTTTAACAAAAATTATAATAGATATGAATCTATTTTCTCTATAATCATTAAAAAAATAAACAAGACCTTTTAACTGATCCAATGCAATAATAATGTTCATATTTTCATATTGTAAAAATTTACTAGTATGTTGACCGTGAATAATATATCATATCAAATAACCATACCTAATAAAAATTTAAAATTTTCAAACTCATATGTTGCTAAAGAATTTGCTTCACTTTTTGTTTTAAGATCATCGCTAATTTATGCAAGTTTATATAAAACTTTTCTTATCTGTAGAGCTTGATATTTTATTACTTCAACACATCAAGATGACTTCTCCAACATGTTTGTGATAATTGTTTAAGAGTTAAATTAGAAACATGGTCTTGTAAACTTTTCTTTTTTTTTCTGTAGAAAAAGAAAATAATGAGTAAATACATTATATCATACCAAAAAATGTTAGAGCACTAGGACAAAAATTAGTCATATCACAATACTAAATTAAGACTATGATACCTACATAGTGTATAAAAGCTCTAGAATTTATATCTAACAATCTCCTTTTTACGACTTGTTGTTTACCTTTCATATTAGTCTCATTATCATATCCTTGTCATCTTATGTCATTTACATCAAGTTTAATTTTTTTTATTATATTAATAAGCGTATCAAAAAAATCTTTTCCATATTTCATCTACTTTTAAAAATTTCATAAAATATTCTTCTATTTTGATTGGAATTGTTGAAATATCTACACATCTTAAAATAAGAGACATTTATTCTTGATGACTTACATTGGGAGTAAAAGAAAGTATAACTAAAAAGTATTTTACTTCTTTTATTTTTTTTAATTATAATATTATTTACTTATTTTCCTAATATATTTATTAACTCATTTTGTATATTCTGACTAAGATAATTATGAATTTTATCATTTTGAATACATTTAAGATGTTCTTGCATTATAGAATCAAATTATGCAATAATTTCAATTAAAACTAAAAAATTTCCATTGTTATCTTGATAAATTTTTCATTTGCACCACAAAATGTCAAATTATTTTTTGCAAGATTTTTAACGATATCAATAATTCTTATTAATACATTCTTCCCATGTTCGTTTTCATTATTTAATTTTTCTTATAAATTTTGATCAATGGTTTTATTTTTAGCAATCTCATTTCAAACAAACCAAATATTTATATTTATAATATGTTCATCGTTTGTTTCATGACGGATGCGGTGATGATGAAGGGCCCCACCTCATTGCTACGGTGGAGGTCAAAGTCAAGACAGTCAACGTGTAAATGACATCGGCCGGTCTGACGAAACATGCCCCGATCGGGAGAGAAGGCCCCGATCTGTCGTCGCCTCTGACACAGGGAGCAATCAAACAACCGACGCTCAAGGGAGACAATATGCAAAGGCCAAGCCGAGTGGCTACCCCGTTCGGTCAGACAATAGAGATATGCAAAGTTCAACTTTGGCCGAGCGGCTATTCCGCTCAACCTGGCAACAGGCTTCGATCGAGCAGCTACCCTGCTCGGCCCACTAGCAAGCTTCGACAATAACACAGTGGATCTTCAGTCAAGCAAACACGCACAGAGGAACAGTGAGGTTCTGGCCGGCCAGACGAGGCACAAGGGCAGCGAAGTTCAGGCCGAGCGGCCAACCCGCTCGGCCTAGTAGTACACTTCTGATGATATCCAGTGATATCCTTTTGGGAGTTGGTGTCGCGGACACTGGGCATGAGCCGCCAGAAGATCATACAGCGGAAGCTTCTACTATTACTTCAGAGATATGCTCGGCCTATTAAGGTACTATGTCCGAGACACTTTATTGACAAGTCTTTTTAGGGAAAGCTTTGAGAAGCGTGCACGCGTGATACCAGAGCTCTATATAAAGGGGGGGTCCAAGCATCAACGGAGGTATGTGATATTCACTGTTTACGCAACAGTAGTCTTCTGGTTGCTCCGCTTTCCACTTCATCGTCGTTGACTGACTTGAGCGTCGGAGGGCCAACGTCGGAGACCCCTTCCCTGGCTCAGCACTAACATAATCTATGTTGTAGGTCCGCACGGAGTCCACAGGAGGTCAGCGTGAGCGCCACATCCCCAGCTTTCCATCTCTTCGGCTTTCTGACAGGATCATATTTGGCGCCGTCTGTGGGAACGTCACCTGCATCCGAGCCGATAAGATGGAGGACGCTGGACGACTCACCACCGTGACACTCACCCAAGAAGAGCTCGAGATGCTCGTTCAAGAACGAACGGCGAAGATGATCAAGCAGCAGCAACAACAGGCATTAATCGATTGGCAAGCGCCGCAACCTGCAACATCAACGGTCGGCAGACGAGTGGGGTCGGAAGATCGAGTGGAGAAAATCTCCATGTGGGGACAGAACCGAAGGCCGACTGACACACAGGGGGAAGCGCCACCCGCACCGATCCCCTTCCATCAAGATTTGTTCCAAACACCCTCGGAGATAGCTCAAGCGCATCAAGAACGAGGATCGTCTTCGGATGATGCTCCTGTTCGGGATGCATGGAAAGGCAAGATGCCCCGAAGCAACGCATCTCCTGAACGGATCAACCGGCAGTTCTCAGAGAAGATCTTACAAGATCCTCTGCCTAGACACTACACCCCGCTGGCGATCGGGACATACAACGGGTCGATCGATCCAGATGATCATATGGATCAGTTCGATAATGAAGCCACACTGCACCAATATATAAACAGAGTGAAGTGCTGAGTCTTCCTCACGACTCTCTCTGGATAGGCGCAGCGCTGGTTCAAAAGACTGCCGGACGGCTCAATAAGGAGCTTCAAAGACTTCCGAGCCGCTTTCTAGCACCATTTTGCCAGCAGTCGACGCTACCAGAAGACGAGCATCAGCCTCTTTGCCTTGAAGTAAGGGCCCAAGGAAGCACTCTGAGTGTACATTCAGCGCTTCAACCAAGTGGCAATGGACATCCCTTCAGTCTCGTCCGAGACAATGATGAATGCCTTCACTCAAGGGCTCGTCGAAGGAGATTTTTTCTGGTCGCTCATCAAAAAGCTTCCCAGATACTTCGACCACATGCTCAAGAAAGCCAACGAATATATCAATGTGAAAGAAGCCCAAGCGACCAGAAGAAAGGACGCATCGACCGAACATTCGGCGCTGACCGAGCACCTTCCATCAAGCAACCATCAGCCGCCCAAGGGGCCGAGGGCCAAGGGAGCACGGCTGCACCAGGAGATCAGGACACATGTCGTACAGCATGTAGCTTCTGATCGGCCGAAGGCATCAAAGGGAAAGGTATGGACACTGATGTTTTGTTCATTCCACCAATCGGCGACTCATAACACGTGGGATTGTCGCGGATTGACACCAATCGTCAACCGACTGGCTCCAAGAGGATACCTCCGCCGATCACCTTCTCCCGATCGACGATAGAGACATAAATCTGCTGAGTGGCGAGAGGATGACAAAAGGGCACCCGAACGCCATCACCAATATTAGCGGAGGGATGACATCGATCCAGCCCGAGCATCGGTCGAGCGAAATAGACCATCCGCTCGGGAAGAAGAAAATAGGAATAATGCTTCCCGATGAGAGATAGGCATGATAGCCGGAGGACGAACCAGCGGCGACTCCAACAGATACAGGAAGTCGTATGCTCGGCGGTTGGAGATCCATGCTGTAGGATGTAGCAAGGAGAAGGTCGAAGAACCCCAGATCAACTTTGGCCCCAGTGACTTGGAGGGGGTGGAGATCCCCCACGATGACGCGCTGATTATCCGAATGGTAATCGTTAACTACACAATTCACTGAACTTTGTTGATACAGGGAGTTCAATGAATATTATTTTTAATAAGACATTCGATCAGTTACAAATTGATCGAAGCGAGCTACTGCCCATGACGACCTTGCTGTACGGCTTCATGGGGAACGAAGTACTGCCGATCGGATAAGCCCGCTTGGCCATCTCACTCGGAGAAGAGCCACTGAGGAGAACCAGGACCACCAACTTCATCGTAGTAGAGGCGTCGTCAGCCTACAATGTCATATTAGGCCGACCGGCTCTCAACGAGTTCCGAGAGGTAGTATCTACTTACTGCCAAAAAACCAAGTTCCCGGTGAACGACCGGCTAGGAAGTTAAGGGTGATCAGCTAGCTGCTTGGCGGTGTTACGTGGAGATGGTCAAGTCCGAGGCTAGGAGTGCTTGGAAGACTCCGCGGCTGGAGGTAAACACGATCACTGAGAAACTCCCTACCTTGGTACGAAGAAAAGGAGGAGGTCCAAATCCACCCTAGCCGAGCAAAGGAAACAACCTTCATCGCCATCAACTTGGAGGAGGAGAAGAAGGCAGAGCTGGTCACTTGCCTTAAACAAAATCACGACGTATTTGCCTGGTAGACCCATGATCTTCCTGGCATCTCCCAGAGAGTGGCTCAGCATGAGCTTCATGTCCGACCGGACGCTCGACCGGTGAAGCAAAGAAAAAGGGATTTCAACACAGAGCAGAACGTGATCATCTGGGAGGAGATAGAGAAGCTACTGGAGGCTGCCCATATTAGGGAGTTTCAATTCCCGAGCTGGCTAGCCAATGTTGTGTTACTCTCCAAGCCGAACAACAAATAGCGGGTCTGCATCAACTTCCGCGATCTGAACAAGGCATGCCCGAAGGACGTCTATCTGCTGCCCCAGATAGACCAAATGGTGGACTCGACTGCAGGTTGTGAGCTGATCTGCATGCTCGACGCGTACCAAGAATACCACCAAGTGTTGCTCGCCCGGGAAGACCAAGAGAAGGTCAGCTTCATTACGATCGACGGAATATACTGCTACAACGTCATGTCGTTCGGACTCAAAAACACTGGAGCCACCTACCAGAGGCTGATAAATAAGGTGTTTCGACGGTAGATCAGTCATAATATGGAGGTATACGTCGATGACATATTAATTAAATCCCTCCCAGCTGTTGACCTATCGCAAATATCAATGAGACTTGCCGGACGTTGAGGACGTATGGGATAAAATTGAACCCCAGCAAGTGTCTGTTCAGAGCAAAGAGTGGCCGCTTCCTTGGTTACATTATCACCGAGCAGGGCATTGAAGCCAATCCGAGCAAGGTCAAAGGTTAGCAAGACATGTCACCGCCTTGAAACTTGAAGGAAGCTCAAAGACTGACAGGTCGGGTCACAGCTCTGTCCAGATTCATATCCAAGTCTTCCGACCAGAGTCTGTCATTCTTCAAAGTGCTTCACTACACACAAAATTCCAGTGGGACGCCGAGTGTGATCGAGCATTGGAAGAGCTCAAGGAATATCTAAATTCCTTGCCTATACTAGCCATGCCAATTGTTGGTGAGCCACTTTGGATCTATTTGTCATCCAACGAGCATACAGTCGGATCGGCTCTAGTTAGGTAGAATGGACAAGAGCAACAGCTTGTATATTTTTTGAGCCATATATTGAAGGATGTCGAATCTCGCTACACTGGTCTCGAAAAACTAGCGTATGCTTTGATTCTCGCTGCTCGGAGACTTCCCCCGTACTTCCTAACGCACACAATCATCGTGCTAACTAATAGCGCCCTGGGATGAGTCCTTCTCAACCGTGAAGCATCAGTATGGCTAATCAAATGGATGACCGAGCTAAGTGAATTCAATATCAATGCCGAGAGGCAATCAAGGCTTAGGCCCTAGCGGATTTCGTCATAGAGGTCCAGAGTGTCGATCCGGAGGCAACATGGAAGATATACGTTGACGGCTCATCTATTTGGCAAGGCAGCGGAATCGACATATTGCTTATCTCACCTCGGGAGGACCGAATGCAGCTCTCCATTCTGTTGGACTATAGTGCCACTAATAACGAAGCAGAGTATGAGGTGTTGATAGCTGGCCTATAGGCAGCTCAACACGTGGGAGCAGTTAAAGTCCTCATCCACTCGGACTCCTAGCTCACCGCCCAACAGCTATCTGGGACATTCTAGATAAGGAACGCTCGGCTAAGGCTCTATGCAAAGGCTTTTGAGAAGATAAAGGCCAACTTCCAGGAGATCATTATACAGAAGATCCCACGATCAGAGAACCAGACGGTGGATGAGTTAACGAAACTAGCCAGTTCATTGATGTTGATCGTCATAGGTCAGCCAATTGAACAAGTCTCGTTTGTGACGCATATCAACCGAATGGAAGGAATAACCTTCTCGAAAGACTGGAGGACAACACTGATAGAGTTTCTGCATTTGGGAGATACACCTTCCTATCCGAAAGAAACCCGTTTATCGGGCGATTCACCTTGATCAGGGACCAACTTTACAAGAGAGCCTTCTCCAAGCCCTTTCTCAAGTGCGTCGGATCGGAGGACGTCTAGTACATTCTGCGAGAGGTGCACCAAGGCTCTTGCGAAGGTCATCTGGGTGGTAATGCATTAGCCCGAAAGATACTCCTGGCCGGATACTTTTAGCCATCCCTCCAAGAGGATGCCGCTCGGACAGTGGCCACTTGCTTGTCCTGCCAGAAGTATCACAACATGCCGCACTGATCGACTGAGGAAATGAAAGCGTCCACGGTATCATGCCCGTTCGACCAATGGGGCATGGATATCGTTAGGTCTTTTCCAATGGCGATCAGGCAGTGGAAATTTTTACTCGTCGCGGTGGACTACTTCACAAAGTGGGTGGAAGCCGAGCCGCTAACAAGAATCACCGAGCAGAAGATCATCAAATTCGTGTGGCAGAACATCATTTGTTGATTCGGCATCCCACACCGACTCATATCCGACAACGGAAGGCAGTTCGCCAGCCAGAGGCTCAGAGAATGGTGTGAGGGCTATGACATCCAACAAGCCTTCACCTCAGTGGCCTACCCTCAAGGTAACGGGTAAGCCGAAGTTGCCAATCGGGAGATACTCAGAGTCTTACGTGCTCTGCTCAACCACATTGGAGGCAATTAGGTCAACGAGCTCCCCAATGTGCTATGGGCTCTCCTCACAACTCTAAAGGAGGCGACCGGCATAACCCCATTTCATTTGGTGTACGGCGGCGAAGCAGTTGACCTCGTGGAGGTAGGAGTAGAATCTGATCGGGTGCAGCTCCACGACGAAGGAAACGTCGAACGGAGGCTGATGGAGCTCGATTTAGTAAATGAAACACGAGCAAAAGCAGCAGTTCGACTAACGGTGTACCGACAATGGATGAAACAAAATTATAATTGGAGAGTGATCCTGAGGTCCTTCTAGATCGGCGATCTCGTCTGAAAGAAAGTGAAGCTGGTTGGTGACATCACCAAGCTTGAGGCCCCATGGGCAGGGCCTTTCAAGGTCTTGCAGAAGCTCCGTTCGGGCACTTACTATCTGGAGGATGAAGAGGGAAGGCAGCTTGAGAGACCATGGAGTACGAATCATCTTCAACCCTACAGGGCTGGATGAGAGGTGCGCGAGTGAATACTGTACATTTTGTATTTTTTGTATGGCTTCCGAATGCAGGGCAACAAATGAATAAAAAGTGAAGACCTCTTTAAAGTGCATCTCCCTCAATGGTCAAGTGGTGACCTCAAACCCGAGTGTACATCGATGGTCGAGTGGTGACCTTAAACCCTTGTCTCGACCAACGGTCGAGCGGTGACCTTAAACGCGTGTTTCCACCAACGGTCGAACGACGACCTTAAACGCATGTCTCAATCAATGGTCGAGTGGCGACCTTAAACGTGTGTCTCCATCAATAGTTGAGCGACGACCCTAAACTCTTGTCTCCACCAATGGTCGAGTAGCAATCTTAAATGAGTGTCTCCATCAACGGTCGAGCGGCGACCTTAAACACGTGTCTCCATCAACGGTCGAGCGAGGACCTTAAATACGTGTCTCCACCAATGGTCGAGCAGCGACCTTAAATGAGTGTCTCCATCAACTATTGAGCGGGGACCTTAAACGCGTGTCTCCATCAACAATCGAGCGACGATCTTAAATGTGTGTCTCCTGTTGGTTGCTACTCGGAATACCATCCTAATTCCCCTGTACAAAAATTTGTACAAGCATATAACTATCCTAGCTACCCATGTGCTCTACTAAAGTTAAATTTGGATTGTAAACGATTGTTAAGATTATTAATCCAAATTTCCCTTTAGAAGTTAAACTTAGATTAGAAACGAAACTTAACATTCTTACTCCAAGTTCAACCAATGAGATCTTCCTAAGTTAAACCATATTATAGAAGTTATCAAATATCTATTTCAAAGATCGGCTTCCAGGTTAAACATGGTGAGGCATTAGGCCTTCTTGGGTATGGGATCATCCACCACTTCCTAGACAAAGCCTCACAAAGAAATTGGATATTTAACTTCTTACAGTAAACTAGGTTTAACTATAAAGATCTCAATAGAAGCACAATATCGAAACATGAAATCAAAATGAAAATCGATAACAAAAATGATAACTAAAATCGATAACCTCTTGTGTTTGGTTTTTCAAGATCTATACAAAAGATGAACTAGCTATGATGCGGAAACTAATAACTAGTTATACCTTATGTAGCTTATAGACCTCTTGATCTTCTATTGTCTTCCTCTCCTTCTCTTGGACGTTGTGTGGGCGACGATCTACCAAGATGAAATCCACCCAAGCCTTCTCTTCTTGCTTCTAAGTTTCAGCCACCAACAACCTTCAAGGATGATGA
The DNA here is from genome assembly GCF_018446385.1 of Zingiber officinale. Classification (NCBI taxonomy): domain Eukaryota; kingdom Viridiplantae; phylum Streptophyta; class Magnoliopsida; order Zingiberales; family Zingiberaceae; genus Zingiber; species Zingiber officinale. The sequence goes on from NC_055989.1 coordinate 75,875,897, forward strand.
GTTCCGGCCACCAACCAATCTCCAAGGGATGCTAAGAAACAATGCCTCCTTTCTCTACTCCTCCTTTAAGCATAAGCCGGCCACCAAACAAGCTCCAAGAGATGATGCCACCGGCCACCAAAGAGGAAGAGAATAGGAAGGGCCGACCACAAGGAAAAAGAGAGGAGGATTAGAAGATGTGGTGTTGGGTGAGGCACCCCCTCCTTCTCTTTTATATTCCTTGGTCTTGACAAATGAGGAAAGTTTTAAACATAATTAAAACTTCCTTATATTCCTTTCCAATGACTAAAAAGGAAAGTTTTAAATTAAAATTTCCTTTTTTTCTTGTCATGGCCGGCCATATCTATTGCTTCAAATAAGGAAAGTTTTAAATATAAAATTAAAATTTCCTTATTTGTTTCCGGTAAGAAATTTTAATTAAAAAAATTTCTTTCTTTAAATTCCTTGTTGGTTGTAAAAGGAAAATTACATAAATTAAAATCTTTCTTTTAAAACATGTGGATGGTTGCAAAAAATGAAAGTTTTATCAAAAATTAAAATCTTCCTTTTAACTACAAATAAGGAAAGATATCAAACCTTTCTCTTAATCCTTTGTAGAAAGCTATAAAAGGAAAGAATTTTAAAAACTCTCTTTTAAAACCATGGTTTCCACATAAAGAAAGATTTAAAATTTAAAACCTCCATTTAATTTTAATGTGGTCGGCCACAATTGCTTGGGCTCCAAGCTAGGGCCGGCCACAACTTGGCTCCCTTCTTGGTTTGATTTGGCCGACCCTAGCTTGGGCTACAAGCTAGGCTTTGGCCAGCCACTAAGAGGTGGGTAAGAAGTTGGGTTTTGGTGGATATAAGACTTTATAAATAAGAGGCTACAATAGGGACCGAGAGGAGGAATTAGTTTTGGTCTCCCGATGAGCTTAAGCTTCCCGTGTTCGCCCCGAACACCCAACTCAAGTTCATCAATAATATCTCATTCCACTAAAGAGTTATTATTGCACTACCACACCAATCCCATATTACAATATGGGCTCCTTTTTATTATGAGTACGTTAGTCTCCCTGTGTTTAAGATATTGAATGTCCACTAATTAAATGAGTTACTGACAACTCACTTAATTAATATCTAGTTTCAAGAGTAGTACCACTTAATCTTATTGTCATGTCAGACTAAGTCCACCTGCAGGGGTTACATGACAATCCTTATGAGCTTCTCAAGGAGACATCATTAACCAAGATTACTATGACACAGTTTCACTCTATAATCAACAACACACCATATAAATAATATCATTTCCCAACTTATCAGGCCTATTGATTTAACGAGCTAAATCACACCCTTTGATAAATTAAAGAAATAAATATTAAATATACGTGCTTATTATTATATCATGATTAAGAGTGTGTACTTCCATAATAACATAGGTTTTGTTCTTTAATATAGTCAGTATAAAAGAAACTACTTCAAATGGTCCTGCTCAATACACTCATAGTGTACTAGTGTAATTTATTAGTCAAGATAAACCAATACCTAATTACACTACACCACTTCAATGGTTTGTCCCATTCCATCTTAGTTGTGAGCAACTGTTTATAATTTATAAGGAACTGATAACATGAACTTCTGTGTGTCTCCTCACATCATGTTATCTACAATATAAATTAAATGGATAGCTACACTTAACATAAATGTAGACATTTGACCAATGTGATTCTTATTTCAAATAAATGTTTATACAAAAAGCTAGACTTTTAGTATACACTCTAACATCTCCATCAACGGTCGAATAGCGACCTTAAACGTGTGTCTCCATCAATAGTCGAGCGGCAAGCTTAAATGCGTGTCTCCATCAACGGTCGAGCGGCAACCTTAAACCTTGTCTCCATCGACGGTCGAACGGTGACCTTAAACTCAAGTTTACACAACGGTCAAGCGGTGACCTTAAACCCAAGTGTACGTTGACGGTTGAGCGGCGACCTTAGACCCTTGTCTCCACCAACGGTCGAGCGACAACCTTAAACACGTGTCTTCATCAACGGTCGAGTAGCGACCTTAAACCTTTGTCTCCACCAACGGTCGAGCGGCGACCTTAAACACGTGTCTCCATCAATGGTCGAGCAGTGACCTTAAATGCGTGTCTCCATCAATGGTCGAGCAGCAACCTTAAACCCTTATCTCCATCGACGGTCGAGCGACGATCTTAAACCCATGTTTACACAACGGTCAAGAGGTGACCTTAAACCCTTGTCTCCATCGACAGTCGAGCGGCGATCTTAAACCTAAGTTTACACAACGGTCGAGCAGCGACCTTAAACCTAGGTTTATCTAGTTTGCATCAATGGTCGAGTGACGACCTTAAACGCGTGTCTCAATCAACGGTCGAGCGGCAACCTTAAATCCTTATCTCCATCGATGGTCGAGTGGCGCCCTTAAACACATGTCTCCATCAACGATCGAGTGGCAACCTTAAATGCGTGTCTCTACCAACGGTCGAGCGACGACCTTAAACCCAGGATCACATCAATAGTCGAATAGCGACCTTAAACACCAAGGATCGTCTTATCTCCCTCAACGAGTGAGCGGTGACCTTAACCCCGGGATCACAGCAACGGTTGAGCGGCAACCTTAAACCCTTGGCTCAGTGAGAAGATAAGCGTCGGCTTCTCAAAAACCCAAGTCTTCAAAATACAGTGACCGTTCGACACTATTCTTCAATGCGTCCTTAGGACTGATCGGCAGTGCATAGAATTAGTACATCACTGAATTTAAAATGGATTGGTTGGTTGGATGGACTAATTACGGACGATCGGAGTCATAAGGCCATGAGTTCAAAACTCAAAGAAAAAGGAGAGTCAAAAAGACATTCAAAGAGATAAAACTCGTTCAAACGGACGAGTTCATTAAGACTTCAAAATTTTTGTACATTTTACAGAACTCTCGGCCTCACTCGAGATAGTCCAGGACATCATCAGGCAGTGTGGCAGTCAGTTTATCCTGGCTGATGATGCTACTGGTCAGAGCCTCCGGTAGATGGCCACCCTCCCTGAGCAGGTCGATCGTCCCATCGATGGCTAGATCAAAAAGGCGCAAGCCGATTGGTTACCTGCTCATTAAAAGCATCCGAGCGGAGGTAATTCTTCTTCAGGACCTCAAAATGGCTCTGTTCAGTGTCTTGATAGGTCTTCAGGGCCACTCGGGAGGCTTCCAACTCATCCTTGGCGGTGGCCAACGTAGTATCCTCGGAGGTGATTTGACCGTGAAGGGTCATTTCTTCGATCGACCGACTATGCCACTTGGCGACCAGGAAGTCCTCGGCCTCCTTAAGTTTTTGGGCAAGGGCTCAGGCCTCTTTATTCTTCTCCTTGAGGTTGGTGATGGCCCAGTTCTTTCGTGCGTTAGCCGACTCGATTTTATTATCAAAAGTGGTGACATATTTATTGAGCCGCTCCAGCATCGTAGCCTACCTGGCGCTCTTGGTTCGTTTGACCTTGAGCAGTTTGTTGCTCTTCTCTAGAGCAGCTCGAAGTTTGTCCACCTCGACGTCTCTTTGTTCCTGAGCGGCGGAGGATTGACCGCTCGACGCCTTCATTTGCTTTACTTCCTCCTCCAAAAAGATGAGTCTGTGGCACATGGTCAGTCTCTCCACCCAGTACTGCAAACAACAAAGCGGATATGAGCGCCGAGGGGAAGTAAACTATGCAAATGTAATAACTTACCCCAGTAGACATCTGGGTATGACTATTCGCGAGTGCCCCCGGAGGCATCACCCCCGCAAGGGCCCGAGCATCCTCCCATATCTTGGTAAGCGGCCCTCGGATGATGATCTGATGTTCGGGAGCCCGGGACTCGGGGCCAGATTCATGCCACTCCTCAGTTGGTAGATGTAGAATCACTGTAATATGGCGGTGGTCGCTCAGGGCGGACTGTACAGAAGTGGCACGCCCGGATGGCCGTGATGAAGAAGCCGGCTGGATGCTCGACTTCTTGGTCTTTGACTTTGGTGGCAGGAAGGCCACCGGTGGTGTGCAGACCATCCCCTGAGGCAGACCAGATAGTGAGGGCATCCGATCTAACAACTCAGGGACAATGGGCTCTTGGACCAAAGCGAGGGTTGATGTCTCCACCCGTTCGACGGAGCGTACCCCTGAAGTAGTAGAGTGCGAGGAAGGCTCCGCTCGACGCCTCTTGCACCTGGCTAGTGGCTCATCTAAGGAAGCAGAGCCCGAGTCCTCAGCTGAAATGAGTGAATTCCATTCGAAAGATTGGGAGCCCCCAATCGCTCCCCCACTCGCCAAAATGGGAGTCGCCTGACACTCATCCTGCGGTTCCTCTTGCGAGCTGACCGGCTGGAGGTCTCGACTCTCATCCTGCGGCTCCTCTCATCCTGATGGAGGGAGACTCAGAAATATTTTCATACAGAAGAAAAGAAGGGGTGGATGGGAAATCACATACCGACAGTAAAGTGGTCCCAATAGAAGGTGATACAATCGGGCGGCGGAGAATCCAGCCGGTCAGAAGGAGAAGGAAGAATGATTTCATAATCAGGAGGAAGCTCAAAAGTGGCTTGCATACTTTCAGCATCGCCAGCGTCGAACCGGGACTCAGTAGAAGTTTACCAGAGCTCTGGGATGCCAGCGGGAGGCTATGAAGAACTTGCCATTACGTAACAAAGGTGGAGATTTGAAGAAAACCTACTGGCGGGCCTATCGCCGGAACACAGACGCTGAAAAACTTGTGAACTTGAAAGAACGCTGGTAGATGAAAAATCTCGAAGGTTAATGCGACAGGGAGGAAGTTTATGAGCAAAAGGTCGACGGAGAAAGACTGCTAGGAGAGGCCGTCGGAGAAGCAGTAAGGGAAGATCGCCGGAGCATAAAGAGCCTAGCATCGAGGGGCACGAAGACGAAATGCATAAAGGCGGCGACACACATGGGCTTATAGGCCTGGGGGTCGGCTGACCGGAGCCGTCCGATCTAGGTCGCAGAAACCCAAGCAAGATCGGACCGTTGAATTCAAACCACCAAATGCCACATCAATACCTTGTCACGTCAAGTGTGCGGTGGCAGCGGGCATGACACGTGGTGCATCACCATGGGTCTGCATTTAATGAAGGCGTGGGAGCGTGCTGTGTTGATCACATTGAGGAGTATACTTACGGCCGAACGATAAGCTTCAATAGCCCGATCGGCGAGGATCAATCTTATCCCAATCAAAAACCACATAGTGTCAGGGGTCGATCGGGAGGAAACCTACTCAGACAATTGTCTAGTCGATCGGACCTACAACTTTCTTTGACTAGACTTGAGGTGGAGACTTGTGATGCGGTGATGATGAAGGGCCCCACCCCGCTGCCATTGTGGAGGTCAAAGTTAAGATAGTCAACGCGTATATGACATCGGCCGGTCAGGCGAAGCATGCCCCGACCGAGAGAAAAGGCCCCGATCCGCCGTCGCCTCCGACACGAGAAGCAATCAAACAACGGACGCTCAAGGGAGACAATGTGTAAAGGACGAGCCGAGCTGCTACCCCCCTCAACCAGACAACAGAGATATGCAAAGTTCAACTTTGGCTAAGCGACTATTCTGCTCGGCTTGGCAATAGGCTTCGGTCGAGCGGCTACCCCACTCGACCCACCTACAGGTTTCGGTAATAACGCAGTGGATCTTCAGTCGAGCAAATGCACACAGAGGAACAGTAAGGTTCTGGCAGGTCAGAAGGGGCACCAGGGCGGTGGAGTTTCGGCCGAGCGGTCAACCTGCTCGGCCTAGTAGTACACTTCTAATGATATCTAATGATATCCTTTTGGGAGTTGGTGCCGCTGACACTAGGCATGGGCCGCTAGAAGATCATACTGCGGAATCTTCCACTATCACTTCAGGGATATGCTCGGTCTGTTAAGGTACTGTGTCAGAGACACTTTACTAACAAGTCTTTCATGGAAATCTTTGAGAAGCATGCTTTCCTTGGGAAGTATGCACGCGCACTACCGAAGTTCTATATAATGGGGGGTCCAAGCATCAGCGAAGGTATACGATATTCACTGTTTATGCTACAGTAGTCTTCTTGTTGCTCCGCTTTCACTTTATCGTCGGTGACTGACTTGATCGTCAGAGGGCTAATGCTGGGGACCCTTCCCTGGCTTGGCACTGACGTAGTGTGTGTTGCAGGTCCGCACGGAGTCCACAGGAGGTCAGCGTGAATTGTAATTGATTTTTGACTAAATAATTTATAATAAAAATAAAATACTTTATCTAATTCTTTTGAATATATTAACCATTTTCTATCATATTTTCTCCTTTTGACAATTTTCGAATGTAATGAATAATAGAAAAATATCTAAAATTTTCATCATTTGAAAAAACAATATTATTTTCTCTAATTGGACCATTTTCAACTAATAAATCTATTAAATTTATATTTATATTTTTCTATTGTGTTGGATGATATATATATATATTTTGAATAATAATTTCATCAATATTATTAAAATAAATCTTCATGATCTATTAAGTCATCTTCTTCTTCTGAATTATACTATTACCTTCTTCATTAATATTAATATATGATGAATTAGATTTTTGATCATTAAAAAATTCTTGACAGATTTTTTTTCCTAAACTATTATATTGTGAAAATTCAATTAGTTTTCATTTAAATTTTTAATTATATTATTGTTGAGTTTTGATTTTGATTATTAATAATAAATCGGTCAAGTACACCTTTTTAGATTGAATAAATTCTTTTCTTTTTTTATACATTTTATATATCCAGAATTATATTTTTTTAACAGACATATTTATATTAAAATAATAATAATAAAAGGAAACATAAGTCCCTACTATTTTATCAAAATAAAATTACTTAGAGTTAAATGAATAATAAAAAATGATTTATACCATGTAATTTTAATTTGATGATATTTCAAAGTTTAACTATTACCTGCACAAATATAATAAGAAAAAATATTAAATTTGATTTGAATCAATTAATTTAAGTAGTATATAGTAAACTGCACATTACAGTATATAATAAATTAGATAAGTGAACTTAAAAAGTATTAAAAAACTATGAATCATATTTTATGATTTTTTAAATGCATAAATCAAGTTTGTGATGGTAGTAATTTTCTTACACTAAAAAAAAAAGAAAAAATGGGAAAAAAAATACATACAATTGCTAATAATATATTTTTCCAATGATGTTTGGGTTTATTCCATCTATAATTTATTATTTATATAGAACAATAAAAAAAAATTGAGAAAGAAAAAAATAAAAAAAAATATTACCGGATGAGGTAGACGAAGGACTTCTTCTGAGACTTAGAGAATCACCGAAGAGGTAACGGGAGACAAAAATACAAAGGATGAGAGAACAGGTCAATGAGAATATATGAGATAATCGACTAATTACATAATGTAATGAAAAAAAATAAAATTCGGTGGTAGCTTTAGATAGAATTATAGGAGAATATAATAATTATAATTAATGTGGAATTAATTGGAGTTGCCGCTGGAATGGGTAAATGAGGAGTGCTTGAGTGGAAATCGAAGTGTCAGTAGTGTTATTCTGTCAAGAGGTAAATTTTAGTTATTAAATCTATTTATTTTTTTAATAATAATGTGCCCCAATTTTATTGGGGCCCTAGCCATAGGCCATAATAGCCTATGCCTTAAGTGAGCTCACATATGAATTATATAGTTAAAAAACAAAGCTCTCTATGTGAATGATTTAAGCTTATTAGATTTTAGTTATTGGACATGGATTTCATATGTCTAGAACCTTAAACTTGCACTGTCACTATATATGGGTTGATAATGGATGTAGATCCTTTATATAATGGTTTTGTCCCTATTATATTAGGGATCTGACAGATTGCTGTGTTTCCCCATTAATGTAGAGATTCTAATGTCGTCACCCTAATTCATTTGAAAGACCACCCTCTGCTTCTCCTTCTTCTTCCACAGGATATCCGGTACAAGGACAACACTCTCTAAGGTGATGTCGACTCTGTTGTATGCATGTTCTATGTCTCAAAATTTTTAGCTTTCCTACTTAATTTCTGTTCTATTGTAAGATTTGATGAAACTTGATTCGTGTTCTTGTATGTCATATTATTTGAATTCATGTGGCTTAGGATTTACAGGATTTAACAAGTGGTATCAGAGTCAAGTTCATTTAATCAATCTTATGGCTATAAAGTTAGTGTTTTTCATCAATTTGTTGTTTTTTATGCTAGATTAGGCTTTACTAGTATATACAATGTTTAATTGTTGAAAAAATTATGAAAAGAAAATCTAGGATAGGTTTCGTTTTCTTGGTTTTTCGTATTTCACAAAAAACATGAAGAATAGCGGTAACCGTCACTGTTTTCATGGTAAACTATTGCTTTTAATCCATTAGGTCAAATCGTGATGACCCAATCAATTGTCATGGTCTGACAATTGATTGTCAAGCCTAAAATAGTGGGCAAAATCATCTGGAATCGATTGGCCTATTCGATTAGGTATGTTTTGTCGGCTCAAAGGAAGATACTTTAGGTATGTTTTATATATTTTGTGTAGACATATATCTATGCTAAAAGTAATTTTTCCAAAGAAAATTACTTTTATGCTAGATATTTGTTCAGATCATGTGCATAATATGTCGGTCTAAAGAAAGACATATTACGTGACTGATTAAGGTTATTATGAGCTATGGGCCATTATATAACTCATATAAAGTGTCAAATTGTGCGCATAATGGGTTGGCCCAAAGGAAGACACATTATATGGTCAACTAAAGTTTGAGTTATATTAGAGAGTGCGACTAACAAATTGCATTCTAGTCCAAATAGTAAAATTTAATGTTGTATTTGATATCTCATAAAGAGCTCATTCATATACTTTTATTTGCATATTCTTAAGATATTAATTCATTATTAATTTATCTTTCTTCTTGGCTTTAATTAAAATGTGAGCTTAAGTGTTTTCACTATTTTAATTTCAGTGCAATTAGTAACTGTTGACATTAATAAAATCCCTACATTAACTAGATCAAACTTTACGGAATAGAAAGAATACATCATCATAGTCTTGGGCTTCATGGACTTAGACTATATATTTAGACGCAATCGCCCCATAACCCCTGACTAGTACACAAGCACTATAGAGCAGAGAGCTGAATTTGAAAAGTGGGAATGATCAAACCTCTTGAGTCTAAGTATCATGAGGCTTTCAATTCCAGCACCAATTAAATGCTCAATAACTGGAGGAGAAGATGCTAGGAGTTTTCTAAGCCAGCTAACAGGTTGTTTCGTGGCAAATGAAAAGGTTGAGACTGTTGGTCCCAGTGCGATTGGCAAGAAGGGTGGGGGAGCGAATTGCCTACAAAATAAAATTCAACTCTTTCTCGATCTTTGACTTAATTAGATTAGCACAATTAATTTAAGCAAAAATAATTGACATAAAAGAAATAACAACTTAAAAGAGTAGGTAAAGGCTAGAGTTTTACTTGGTTATAACCTATGTGGTTGTTAATCCAAGACATTAAAAAGCTCACTAAAAAACTCCTTCATTGAAGGCGGGTGTTGGATCGAGAAGTGCTAGAGAGGGGGGGGGGGTGAATAGCGTTCATGACTTTCATAATTTTCGGATTCGAAAACGTATTGAGTTGAGCAGCGAAAATTAAAATAAAATCACACACACACAGAGAACTCCAAGATTTACTTGGTTCGGAGCCTAGGGCGACTCCTACTCCAAGACCTACGCTCGTTAAGCATTTACTTTGGGCAACAACTATATCGCGCAAAAGGTTACAACTTTAAAGTACAATATTAAAACTAAAATGACAATTATACTGACGATGAAAATAACAATCTTGAGTCTTCGGGTCACGGAGTCTTGTTGTAGCTTAGCCGGATCGTCTTGTCAGCAGTGTGCAGCTCAAAGATGTCTTGGAATGTGATGATCGTAAGTGCTGGTTGAGACCTCCTCATAAAGCTTGTTGAGGGTGCCCTCAACCTCCTTGAGGGCGCCTCCAATTGCCGAGTCAGCCGTGTGTGGATAAGCTGAGACTTCTTTGTCGCTCATCTTGTTGAAGGCACCTCCATGCTCCTTGAGGGCTCCTTCAAGGATGTCCGAGGCGCCTCAAGCCTCCATGAGGGTGCCTCCAGTCTTGCTGCGCGCACTTCTCCTCCTCTGCACCCGAGGCGCCTCCAAGTTCCATGAGGGCACCTTGGGTACTGCTCATCCGAGGCACACTTTACTTTTTAGTCCCTGCAAAACATGTTAGTCCACAAAATATCAACATATCCTACAAAATAAAATTAACACATAATAAACATAATAACATAAATATTTTGACAGTCTCTAGACTGTTTGGTTCTGACTTCAGATTTTCGACTGGAAATCCTAGGTCGAACCGACGCCTACTGTTCCCTCCGTGAGAAATGCGTCCTCACCTACTTCACTCAGGAGAGCATACCTGATGTCAGTCCAGTCGTCCAGATCGACTGAACTTTCTGCCTAGGGTTATCACCCCCTAGGACCTAAGGTTACCACTCCTTAGGGTTTTCCACCACCTAGAATTACCACCCCGTAAGACCTAAGATTACCGCCCCTTAGGATTTTCCATCATCTAGGGTTACCACCCCTTAGGACCTAAGGTTGCCGCCCCTTAGGATTTTTCACCTGCCTAACCGCAATTAGGACTTTCCTGCAAACTCATTCTCACATATTAGATGACAAAACACCTTAACTTTGAATTCCTTTTCCATTATCAAAACTTGAGTTCGATAGTTGGATGCTTCCCGCACCAACAATCTCCCCCTTTTTGATTATAACAACTAAAATTCAAAGTTAAGAAAAAAGACAAATAATAAAGAGATGTTGTAAAGTACTTTAATAACAATGCAAGCATAATTGAATGATCAAATAACAACCATAAATTTAGTGCAAAGCTCCCCCTTAATAAAAGCTTAAGTGAAAAACTAAGTGAAAAACTCCCCCTTAATAACAGAATTTCCTTTGAAATTTTTTCTACTCTCCCCCTTTACCATATATCAAAAATAGAAAAAAGAAGGTAAAGAAAAGTTGAGGAGTTAATTATAGGCCATAGCTAAAATTTTAGTTTGAAAACAATTTGTTCTGAGAAGTTTGTAGCTTTTGAAAGTCTCGTTTTTCAGATAATTTAAAAACTTAGCTTTTCATATATTTTAGTTTTTCAGATAATTTTAAAGAGAACTTAGCATTCAAAAACTTAGTTTTAGAAAGATTTTAAAAATTCTTAAATAGTAAAAAGCTTTTAAATAGAAGGTTGAATTATTCTAAAATACTTTGATAAACACTTAGCTTTTTAAAACAAACTTTCCTGTAAAAATTTTTAGCTAAGTGAAATCAAAAATTAAGTACAAATTTTCTTATAACCACATAATCTGATATTTTGAGAAAGAAAAAACCTTTTCCTAAAAAGATATTTCAGAGACTAAGTTTGGAAGCAAAGGAAAAATATGAAAATATATTGTGTTAGAAGATTTAGAAAGAGGGATTAAAAAAATATTTGATAAAACTTAGCTATTTTTTTAGTTTTAAAAATAGTGAAATACTTAGCTGAAAAAGAAAATTAATTTTACTTTGAAAAATACTTTAAATAGTATCATCTTTAACTAAGGCCACATTCACTTAGGATTAGTTATAAAATCCTAAAGTCCAAGCATGGGAAAAAAATTGAAACCGAATACTTATTTCCTTAGGCACATGTCTAACCATTAGCTACTAGTTGTTTACCTAGAGGGCAACAGCTTTCACTTGGTTAGTCATGTTAAGTTAGTGATCCAATTAGATTTGACTAATACAGAATAACTTAACTTGATTAATGTGAGTTGGTATTTATTGCCCAGACTTATGTCGATGCACAGACATAAGCATTCTGAAGTCCAGGTTGTACCCTATGCATCTCACACCATTCTGAGTATTTTCAAACACAAGCAAGTTAAACCTAGTGTGCTTGTGAGATGCTCTGGCTAAAGCTAGGGGTATATGATTTCTAGGGGTAAATTCATAGACTAAGTCTAAATTTTTGAACACTATCAAAATTGGAATTTTGAAAAATATTTTTCCTAGGATTTTTAAAACCAATTTTAAAAACAAAACTGATTTAAAAATATAGTAAGCAAAAATACACTCTATTCTACTAAGCACAAGACTAAACAACCCAAAAGTAAGTTATCCATACAGGAAGTAAGTGTATGTCTAATAGATACAATGCACGTCCAAAGTATGATCAACTAGGAGGATCGTCAGCTGGAGGAGTCGATAGAGATCACTCGGGTGCATGTAGTGCACGAAGAATCTCTTCTCAGAAAGTGATCATCTCAGCCTGTAGCGTACGGAAACTGTCCGAGACGAGCTGTCATGTCTGCGCGGAAGATCGCTCGAGATGAGCGAGTCTATCCTCCATGGGTAAGAAAGTGGAAGGCTAAGCTGACGTCGAGGGATGTGATGGATCGAGAGGCTCCCCAAATAGCTGAACATCAGTGAACTCAAATAACTCCTCCTGTCCCTCGGCTGGCTGAAAGTACTCATCTGGGGCTAGGACGAACCCCTCGGCTGGAGCAACAGGCTCATCCTCGACTGGATCGGTTGGCGGCGGCCCACCTCTTCATATTAGGACCCCCTGAGCAGTGATGTCTATATGTGCTAACCTAAGATGATGCTGGTCAATCTCATCATACAGTTTAAGGTGGGTAACCGTCCCCTGAGTCATATCTATACCATCTATAGTTGAGAAGATATATGTCAAGACATGGCAGTAGGGCATGTAGACTACACGGGACGTAACAAGACTGGCCATATGAATAATATTATAAAAAATGTGTAATGCGATGTCTGTATCTAAGTGTTGACACAATGCATACAAAAAGAAGGAATGCAATCGACGCATCTTCGGGACATCCCTAGATGAGATAGGCAAAATGCATGCTGTCAGGACTCTATACATGATGTAGTCCTGAACCCTAAGAGAGAGTGACATGAAGTCAGAAACTCCAAGTAGTCTCTCCTCCCCCAAAAAATACATATGGAATGTATCCAATATAATGTAGGAGTAGGGCTCGTCAAATGACAAATCCCTACTAGGGTAGCACAAAAATGAACATGTAGAGGGTCTAAGATCTAGACTAGTACGTAATAAGGAGGGGGTAAGCTGAAAATCCTTTCCACCAACTCTGGTGGAATATGTCAAGTCATCAACACTTTCCAGGTTGTTATAGAATTGAGCACATAAGTTCTGATTTACTGCATTACTGCAGTAAACTAGCTTATCAAGCTAAAAATGCTCAATCATTTGGACCACAGGCTGACAATTACTAGTAAAAAACTGTCTATTCAAATATCTACATTTAATTATAGAATATGTATGCTCAATGAAATCAACCCTATGTCGCTCAGTGGGGAATCTAGCATCGGCGGACGGGGCACTGCCAGAAGTGGATGCAACATTGCGTTGTTTCCTAGTGTTTAACCAAACATGGATATAACAAAAAAATGCACAATAAAAGTATATAGAAATATTTAAGATGGACTGGGGCATACCTAGGTGCCATTGTGAAGCTTAAAGAGAGGAGACTTGGGTTGAAGGCGCCTCGGTAGGGAGAAATCGTCGAGATTTAGCATGAGGACAGCATGAGAATAGCGAACAAAAAGGTTTCTGTTCGTTGAAAAATTTCGAGTTGAGGGCGCCTTCGAAGCCTTTGAAGGTGCCCTGAAGGTGGTGTGGGAGGTGCCTTAGTGTCAATGGGAGGCGCCTTAAACAGGTTCGGTGGGAAGTTTCCCGCCACTCACGAGGGCGCCTCCTGTGTATTGGAGGCGCCTTCGAGAGGCGCTTTGCGGCGCCTTGCCGAGGTTTTTTTTTTAGTTTAATTTAATTAAGATTGTTAAGACATTAAGTTATGTTTAATTTGTGTTAATTTTGATTAAATTAATTAAGTTAATTAATTAGATTAATTTAATTAAGTAGTTAAGTTAATTAATTATATTAAGTTAATTAATTAGATTAATTTAATTAAGTAGTTAAGTTAATTAATTAGATTAAGTTAATTAATTAGTTAATTAGATTAATTTAATTAAGTAGTTAAGTTAATTAATTAGATAAAGTTAATTAAGTAGTTAAGTTAATGAATTAGATTAAGTTAATTAATTTGTCAAGTTGATTAATTTTGATTAGGTTAAATTAATTTGTTAAGTTGATTAATTTTGATTAGGTTAAATTCGTTAATTTTGACTAATTTCATCCTAGATCCATCTCACCCAATTCTAAGTTATCAATCAGGAAATCTTAAACAGTTTTGTGAGATGATTATCTTTAATTTAGATTATTTCTAAGGATTAATTTACATTTGAGTTAAACTTAAATTAGTCAATTAAATACACATTTCAAGGATTGGCTCTCAGGCTGTGGCGAGGCACTAGGCCTTCTTGGGTATGCACTTCTAGACAGAGCCTTTTAAAGAAATTATATATTTAATTTTCTTTTTGAAATCCCTAGGTATAACTAATCAAGTGTAAATTATGCCTAGGCCCTTAATCTAACATAATCTAAGCATGCATAAAGTAAAGCAGAAAATAACAATCATCAAGAAACTTTATTTATTTATTAAGATAGTTTTTCTACCGGCTCCCCCTGGATCATAGCTTCAATATGGTCTATCAAGGTAATGGACTTGATCCTTGGGGACTCAATATTTACCAAGTCCAACTTGATTGAACAAGTTGGACTTAGGTACTCATGCTTGGACTATCTTTCTATTTGGTCTGTTAACAAGTGACAAATAAGACTGGTATTTTCTTTTAGTTTTAAATCCTAGTCCGGATCGATTGTACATGGCTTTTTGTTTTCCAAGAATCAAGTCAAGATTCTTGGATCCCAGTGTAAACCATTCCAATGCAATCTTCAAATCCTTGACTTGAGTTTTCAGGCTAGAATTCTCTTCCTCAAGCTTTTGGACTTTAGTTGAGGTTCCAGTCTGAATTGGGTCAGTCAAGGATTCGGAGTTAGTTACTTCTTTCAGGGATGTTACCTCCTTTAGAAGTGACTTGATCCGAACATTGGATTTAGCGAATTTATGCATCAAATAATTAATTAAATTATACAAATGAGAAGTACTTACAGAGGGGTTGGGCCCTTCGAAAATGGATACGGATCCGTGGGTTCTCTCGGACTCAGCTTCCGATTTGTCCTCACTTCCGGATTCGTTGATTTGATCCCGGGCCATCATTGCAAGAAAACTCGTCTATTCGACCTCTTCATCGTCAGACTCTTTTGAGGAAGACTCGTCCCAGGTCGCCTTCAGAGCCTTCTTCTTTCTTTGTTTCTTCGCATCTTTCTGGTTCGGGCAGTTGGCTTTGATATGCCCCTTTTGGTTGCAGCCGTAGCATGTTACTTCGAATTTTACCTTTGGTTGGGCCTCCTTAGACTGGATCACCTTTTTAACGTCCTTCTTGTTGAAGCCCTTCTTCTTTTTGTAGAGCTTCCTTACCAAGTCGACGAGTTCGTCGTCATCATCGTCTGAGTCTGGTTCTTCTTCTGACTCCGATTCGGTTCTGCGTCTTGGTTTTGATTCGCGTGATCTGCCTGTACCTACAATCAAGGTCATACCCTTCTCGGTCGATTGTGCATTAACTTGTTCATGCAATTCAAATTTAGCAAATAGTTCATCTAATTTAATTGAAAATAAGTCCTTAGAAACCTTGTAAGCATCTACCATGGATGCCCACAAGGTGTTCCTTGGAAAGGCGTTTAGGGTATACCTTAGGATGTCGCGGTTCTCCACTTTCTGTCCAATTGCGTGGAGTCTGTTGATAAATCTTGTATCCGTGCGTGGAGCTGGCTAGCCGTCTCTCCTTCCTGTAATTTAATATTATATAATTTATTGAGAATTAGATCCCTCTTACTTACCTTTGTATCAGACGTTCCCTCGTGCAACTCGATCAGCTTCTCCCACAGTTCTTTAGCGCTCGAGAATGAGCCGACGCAGTTCAGCTCCTCCTTCGTCAGTCCACATTAGAGGGTGCACGTCGCCTTGGTGTTAGCTTCTACTTTTTTGATTATGCATGCATCCCAATTCACGCACGATACCGATTTTCCAGAGCCGTCGAGTGGAAGTTCAAGACCTATTTTTATGATCATCCAGACCTCGAAATTAGTTTGAAGGAACGACTCCATCCGACCCTTCTAGTAACCGAAGTCATCTCCGATGAAGAGCGGTGGGCGAACAGTGCTATAGCCTTCTTGGGGAGCCATTGAAAGTGAAATCAACTGCGCAAAGAAAAAATAGAAAAACTCATCCCAGGACTTAATCCTGGATTAGTAGTGTGGTTTTAAAAGAAAAAAATACGATCTCGAGTGGTGTTGCACTGACTTCGAGAGAAGAGTTCAATTACGAAAAAATTGGATCGGAAGGCGGTAAGAATATCGATTCCGATTGACTTTGAAAAACTGAAAAACACCATGAAAAATGTGCTTGACTGGTGGTTGCACCAAATCAAAGCGACCCCATTCTGATACTAATTATTGGATCGAGAAGCGCTAGAGGGGGTGAATAGCGCTCGTGGCTTTCATAATTTTCGGATTCAAAAACGTATCGAGTTGAGCAGCGGAAATTAAAATAAAATTACACACACACAGAGAACTCCAGGATTTACTTGGTTTGGAGCCTAGAGCGACTCCTACTCCAAGACCCACGCTCGTTGAGCGTTTACTTTGGGCAACAACTATATTGCGCAAAAGGTTACAACTTTAAAGTATAATATTAAAACTGAAATGACAATTGTACTGACAATGAAAATAGCAATCTTGAGGCTTTGGGTCATTGGAGTCTTGTTGTAGCTTAGCGGGATCATCTCGTCAGCAGTGTGTAGCTTAAAGATATCTTAGAATGTGATGATCGTAAGTGCTGGTCGAGATCTCCTTATAAAGCTTGTTGAGGGTGCCCTCAACCTCCTTGAGGGCACCTCCAATTGCCAAGTCAGCCGTGCAAGGATAAGCTGAGACTTCTTCATCGCTTATCCTGTTGAAGGCGCCTCCATGCTCCTTGAGGGTGCCTTCAAGGTTGTCTGAGGTGCCTCAAGCCTCCATGAGGACGCCTCCAGCCTTGCTGCGCGCACTTCTCCTCCTCTGCACCCGAGGTGCCTCCAAGCTCCATGAGGGTGCCTCAGGTACTGTTCATCCGAGCCACACTTTTCTTTTTAGTCCCTACAAAACATGTTAGTCCACAAAATACTAACAGTTCCTGTAAAACAAAGTTAGTACATAATAAACATAATAAGAGAAATATTTTGATAGCCTCCGGACTGTCCGGTTCTGACTTCAGATTTCTGACTGGAAACCCTAGGTCGAACTGACGCCTACTGTTCCCTCCGCGGGGAACGCGCCCTCACCTACTCCACTCAGGAGAGCATACCTGATACCAGTCTGGTCGTCCAGATCGACTGGACTTTCTTCTTAGGGTTACCACCCCCTAGGGTTTCCACCCCCTAGGGTTACCACCCCCTAGGACATAAGGTTACCGCCCCTTATAGTTTTCCACCACCTAGGGTTATCACCCCCTAGGACCTAAGGTTACCGCCCCTTAGGGTTTTTCACCACCTAGAGTTACCACCCCCTAGGACCTAAGGTTGTCGCCCCTTAGGGTTTTTCACCTACCTAATCACAGTTATGACTTTTCAACAAACTCATTCACATATATCAGATGATAAAACACCTTAACTTTGAATCTCTTTTCCATTATCAAACTTGGATTCGATAGTCGGATGCTTCCCGCACCAATAGCGGGGAAACCTTTTACACACGTTGACAGCTCAGAAATGACTAGGAAAGTTAATACTCATATTGTTATATATTTTCTAGCTCCAGGGGTCTTTTCATAGCCCCTAGAAAATTCTATCCGAAGCTTGAAGGCACCTTCAATTGGGTTCAAGGCGCCTTCAGTCAGCTAAGTTTTATCACTGAAGATAAAACCTTATCTTTGGCTGACGGTCATCCGAAGGTGCCTTCCAGCCTGGCACCTTCAACAGGCTGGAAGGTGCATTCTGTTAGGGTCACTTTATAGCTAAAGAGGGGTGAATAGCTAGTCACGCTTATTGACTTGTTTCGTGATAATGATTTGCATCGGATAGAATACGATACACTCTCCAATGTTAACACAAGGGATTTACTTGGTATCCACCTCAAGAAGAGGTGACTAATCCAAGGATCCACACGTGACACTCATTCCACTATGAAAGAAACTCCTTCTTGGTAACTAACGGAGGTGGTGAAACCTCGTACAACACTCTCTCAATAAGATACAACACACACAAGAAGAAAATATAAAAGTATACAAGTAAAATCTTCTTCTTGCTTGATCTTGTTGATGTAGATCGCCTCTTGCAAGCTTCAGAAATACAACAACACCTCAGCCCTGAGCTTGCAAGAAAGGTGGAGAAGTAGAGTGGAATTAGGTGGAAGAACTACGAAGAAGAAAGCTCGCCACGACTTTATACTCTGCACTTCTAAGGCTCCTAATCGATTGGATTTTCTCCCAATCGATTACCACGTCAGATCAGCATCATCCCATCCATCCAAAGCTCATTATCTATGCAATGGTCATATCCCAATCGATCGACTAATCGATTGGGGAGGCTTGAATCGATCGACCGATCGATTCAAAGCACCTCTATGCTCTCGCTGAAAAACTCTGAATCAATTGACCAATCGATTTAGGCTTCCTCGCTTCCTCACGAGAAAAACCAGCCCCAATTGATCAACTGATCGATTGGCGTTGCCCAATCAATTGGCTGATCGATTAGGAACGTCTTTATGCTCGCGACAAGTAGCTCCCATCGATCAGCTGATCGATTAGGCTGATGTTTGTCGCAGTACTCTCCCAATCGATTGGATATTTATCGCAGCACTCTCCCAATTGGCTAATCGATTGAGCTTGGTCCAATTTGATCACTTGATCAAATTGACCAACCCTAACTTACCTGACTCAAGTCTAGGGTTTCCAAATCCAACATCTAATCAACCTTGACCTGCTGGATCTTCTTCACCAAGTGTCTGGTCAATCCTTTGACCCACCTGGACTTTTCTCCTTGTGGCAAGTATCCAATCAATCCTTTGACCCACCTGGACTTTCCAACACTAGGTTTCCGATTATCCTTGACCTACCTGGATTTCCACGTACCTAGCTTCACTCACCAGGTCTTTCCATCTGCATAGCTTCACCCACTAGGGTTTTTCACCTAGCTTTACTCACTAGAATTTTTTCACTACCCAACTTCACTCACCAGGACTTCCAACTGTCTGACTTCACTCACTAGGACTTCCAACTGCCTGGCTTCACTCACCAGGACTTTCACCTAGCTTTACTCACTAGGATTTTCCACTACCTAGCTTTACTCATAGGATTTTCCACTACATGGCTTCACTCAACAAGACTTTTACACTAAGTGTCCGGTCAACATTGACTCACTTGGATTTTTCACTTCTGCCAACCTTCCTATTGAACTTTCCTTACCTGATCTCCAGTTAGAACTTCCCAACCAAGGATCTGGGCAACCTTGACTACTTGACTCTTCTTCTTCTACCAACCATCCTGTTAGACTTATCCTTACCTAACCTCCAGTTAGGGCTTCTCTAGTCAAGTATCTGGCCAATTGACCTACTTGACTTTTTCTCTCTGAACGGATAATTGCACCTACAATCTCCATTATTGTCAAGCTATCTCCATGTATTGCCAAATATCGAAATCCAAACATCACAACTCAAGCTTGAGCCAACTCCAACTTAGTCAACCTTGACTAGAGGGATATTACACTAACACATTCGACACTGTTCATGTAAGACACCTTCTAAGTCATTGAAGGTGTCTTCCCTGAGGCAGATCAACTCCTTAGTTGATCTTCCTTCTCCTCAAGTAGGCTTTCGCTCCAGCTTCTCATCCCTCGAAAGCACCACACACGTTCTTCTCGCTCCACTGACACACTCTTCTACAACTTCTCCTCCCTCAGATGCACCAAACTCGTCAACTCATTTCTCGTGCCATCCTTCTCGCCCGCTGCATCTTCTGCTAGACTTCTTGCATTTCTAAGTCCCTGCAAACTGAGACGTAAGACATCAAATAACGCAGAGTCTAACTTGACTTGGTTGATCACATAAAAATCATCCCGAGATACCAACAATCTCTCCCTTTTTTATGTGAACAATCCATGTTAAGTTAGGGCTAAAAAAAATAGTTACAATTTACAAACATGAAATAAATAGGCAATATTAAAATAGTTAATATACAAATATATATATATATATATATATATATATATATATATATATATATATATATATATATACCTTTCCTTAGACTTATTCTAATATTCTCCTCCTTTGAACATATTAAAAATAGGGGTAAAAATTCTAAGGGATACACAAATTGTGACTAACACTTACAAAAATTCAAGGAATTATTTTTCGAAAAACTAAAGTTTCATCATTAAAAACTAGTTTTTAGAAAAAATAAGTTTAAAATTATTTTTAGTCATTGAAAAATTCTAAAAAATTTTGCAACGATTAAATAGGCTTATCCAAAATACTGTTAAAATTTTCACAAAAAAATTATTATAAGTTGTAATAAATTATTTTCTACAGAAAGATGTATTAAAAAAAATCTTAAAAAATAGATTTTCCATTTAAGTTTTAGGCTTAATTAGGCTTAATCAATTTTAGTTAAGGTTTAATTAATTTTTAATTAATTGTAATTTAAGTTCAAGTTTTTAATTTTAAATTAATTAAGTTGATTAAATTATCTTTCTTTAAAGGAGTGTACTTAATATTTAAGTTTTTATTAATTCTTGTATTGGTTAAGTTGTTTGAATTATCTTTCTTTAAATGTTTATCTTTAATATTTAATTTCAAATTTGTTAGATTTGGTTTTTGATTATATCAAAGTGTTTGATTTTATCCTTGTTTTTTTCTTTATTTTTTAAGTTTATATTATTATCTTTAAATTTAAATTTTTATTAATTAAATTATTTTTATTTTGGATAGAAACTTCTAGGTTGACATTATCTAGATTATCAAATCTTTTATTAAGGTATTTATTAATTTTATCTAGATCTATTTTGTTATTTTTAAGTTTTAAATTCAAAATTATCTTAATGTTTCAATTAATTAATTTATTTGAATTGATTTGGTTATTGTTCTGTTTAACCAAGCCAAGGTTGATGCTAATTTAGTCAAAGTCTTGATTGACTTGATGAAAATCTAAATTATTTTGTACTTCTAAATTTTTAATTAAGTTAGAATTATGCAAATCTAGATTATCATGCACTATACTCAGGATAATTTCATATTTATCTAAATTATCATGCAGATTATTTAAACTACTACTAACAATGGTATTTTAGTAAATTATACTAACCTTAAACGCACTCCTTAATTCATTAGGCTTCTCTGTTGGATTTGGCTCAAGTCCGGATTCACTTTTGACTTGATCCTCTAGTTTCAATGGCTCCTCATGAAGCTTGGTAAGGTGAGTCCAAAACTCGCGGGCATCTTTGCCCTTTCCTATCTTGCATGTGCCTTTGTTAGGTAATAAATCTGAAATTAACTTTATTACTTTTAGTTTGCTTCCGAGTTCTGAGAAGATCACTTTAGCGCCATGCCACAATTGAAGTCGTTCATCAGGACAAAGCTTTCCATTTGTATCCTTCATAGATTGAATTCCTCCTTCTTGTATATCTCATATAGAGGTGGTTTATTGACATTTTGACCGAGCATTTCTTTGTTCACCATTTTTCAGTACTTGAAAAGAACTCACGTAGATTTCAAGACTGTCTTGGGGTAAGTAGTGTGAGAGATAAGGAAATAAGAGTATTTTACCAATTTCAAAATAATAATAATAATAAAATAAAAAATTATGATAAATTTTGTCAAACGAGATATTTCACACTAATGGTAAAAAAATAAAAATTAAAAAATGATATACATATTTTTTAAAAAAAGGAACTCCCTACTCGATTGGTGGTTTCACCAATTTAGAGCGGTCTCGCTTTGATACGACTAATTGGATCAAGATACATGTGAGAGAGGGGGTGAATCACGTGGTTTTAAAAACTTTTCTTTTTCTTTTCTAAAACTAAGTACGAATGCAACGGAATAACGAGAAAACAAGAAAAAGAAAGACACACATTCAGTTTTAATTACTTGGTTTGGAGCATTCGGTGACTCTTACTCCAAGACCCAGGTCCCGCGGACCTATCGACAGGTAATCCACTAAATACCTCTTCTTGAACTACCGAAAGAGGGGATCGAGTACAATAAAAGAATCGAAAAAGTGTAACACACTACACTTTCCTTTATGCAATAATTTAAGTACAATATTAAAGTTTGTTACCCAACACCTTCGTAGATGATCAGATCAGACTTTGTGTTGGATGGCTCCTCTACAATGGTCGAGCGAAGCAACATCGTAGCAAAGTAATAGCAGGAAGTCAAAGCATTCGAAACATCAAATAAACACGTAAAAGCTTGTAAATCAATTGTGTTGAAAGCTTTGGTCGAATGCCTCTTTTATAAGGGATGGAAGGCGCCTTTCATAGCACTGAAGGCGCCTTCAACCCCCAAAACTTATCCCACAACTTCATCTTCTTATCGTCGCCAAAATATTCTACGTTATATAGCTGAAGGTGTCTTCCAAGCTCCCGAAGGCGCCTTCCATAAACAGTACTTAAGGCACCTTCCGTCGCATGGAAGGCACCTCGGGTATTGTTCACCTGAAGCCACTTGTGCTCCTTTTGACCTGTAAGTTCATGTTAGCACAAAACAAATAATAACCTACAAAATCAAGTTAGCATAATAAAAATAGTATTAATTAGTAATTAGATCATGTTTCCCTGAAACTAATATCTAGTCAAGATCTCAATTTAGATTTCCGAAATGGACCTACATTAGACTGATGTCAATTGTCCCCTCAACCCGGACGCATCCTCACTGAGTCACTCTCCTCCAGTAATTTACCTTCACTTACCAAGTGTCAAGTTACTTTCTTGACGTCAATCTGACACATCAGGTCTTCTTGCTGGAATCGCATATATGGATTTCACCAATCGAGAATCGAACATCCCGACCTCCTACAGGAATCACACATCAGGATTTCAACCCATCAAAAATTGAACATCACGACCTCCTGCTAGAATCCCACATTTGGACTTCGCCAATCGAGAATCACACATCCAATTTTCTTCTTGGTGTCTGATCCTCTTGACCCATCAAGTTAGTCAATCCTGCACACTCGGTAATAAGGTTAGATCATAAACACATCTAACTTTAATCCACTTGTCATTTATCAAAACTCAGGTTTGACCATTGATATCAGCTGCACCAACAATTAGTGTAACTATTGATAGTTGTATTATATAAATAAGAATACTTACCAAAAGCATATGATCTTCTTTTGAACATGCATATTATGAAAAAAAATAAATAAATTCTATTTACATACATTGTATGAATCATTTAATTACTTTAAAAGAAAGTTCCAAAAAAATAGTTTAGATAAATAAGGGTGCGTTTAGTTTGTGCGTTTTTTTTTAAATGTATGTTTTTGAAAAATGATGTTTGGTTTATATTTTTCATGACTATTTTCTAAAAATATATAGCATTTTCTGAAAAAATAGAGAAAGTCTAAAAGTCATTTTCTATTTTTTAGAAAACGCGTTTTTGAAAAATAATGTTTGGTTTATATTTTCCATGTCTGTTTTCTAAAAAAATAGATAATATTTTTTGAAAAAAATAAAGAATGTCTAAAAATCATTTTTTATTTTTTAAAAAAATATGTATTTTTCAGAAAATGAAAATAGAAAACACGCAAACCAAACGCACCCTAAACTTCTTCGGCTATTTTCTATTTCTAATAATTACTATTATATAGATTTATTCCTGAACACATAATTATGAATTCATCGAAGTGATGGCTACAGAATGTTTACACTTCTAGTTTTCACTTACTACTTGTCTAATTCAATAACAATATGGTACATATCAGTTATATAGTATAATGATATTCTCTCAAATCATATTGGTTTTATATAATCACTCTTATTTTGAATAGCAACTTATTAAGAGAACAATGTTTAAAGATTACATTACATAGTGCTTGAGAAATAATACAAAGGATAACAAGCAACGCGTGATGGAAGAGATTGACAAAGGATAATTTGAATAGCAAAACAAGTTGATGAATTAAGGAAGGTATTAACAATGGATAAGTTGGAGAGGAGAACTAGTACACACCACACACCAGATGTTTTAATAATTTCATCTTTGCATTAAGAGAAAGCTCTGCTTACTCTGAGTCAAAGCATATGCCTTAAGACTGGAGTAGTTCTGCAATAACATTTGGGACGATTTGAATGGTTTGCAGCAATATTTTTGACCATCTCTATTATATCTTTTTTCTTAGAAATAGTGTGAACCTCCCTTAGCCCATGCAGATTGATATGGCGTGGGATGAGGGGGCCCAGGAAAGGTAAAGGGCGATCAAAAGTCAAGAACACGTGGTATTCATAAGTCAAGAAGAGGTGGAAGTCAAAAATCAAGGGGACGTGACAGTCATAAGTCAAAAAGACGTGGCAATAAGAAGTCAAGGGAACATGACAGTCAGAAGTCAAGAAAACATGGCATTCAGAAGTCAAGGGGGACGTGGTAGTCAGAAATCAAGAAAACGTGGCAGTCAAAAGGCAAGGGGATGTGGGGGTCCCGACATAAGGAGACACCACTATCAGAATAACGGGGGCAGGCTGGACTCGGGTCTGAGCAGGTTGGACTTAGGTCAGAACAGGTTGAGCTCAGGGGCGAATGGGATGGACTCAAGACGAAACGGGACAGACCCAAGTCAAAACAAGAATAGGTGAACAGTACAGGTAGGCGTGAGGTACAGAGCTGCGCGGAAGCAGCTCAGGATCTATAGGCCCACGTGCGAGGGCCATAACGCACAGGTCGGGACATACAAGCCAAGGATAACAGAGGATAGAAGCGGGTCGAGATACAGACCTGACGTACAGGTCGGGACATACAAGCGATAGATAACAGAGGACAGAAGCAGGTCGAGATACAGACTTGACATACAGATCGGGACATACGAGCCATGGATAACCGAGGACAGAAGCAGGTCTGGATACAGACATAGCGTGCAGGTCGGGATGGGCTAACCAAGGATACAGGTCGAAGTTTCCAGCCTTGCGGCGCTGGATAGTGCGACATCAGATAGAGCGTGTAGGTCAGGATGTACAGGTCGGGGTGTATAGGGCTACGCAGAAGCAGCTCAGGGTCTACGAGCCTACGTTCGGAGACCAGGATTTACAGGTCGGAAACAGGATAAGGCATAACGAGGTACGAAAACAGGAAGAGGCATAGCGAGGTCAGGATGACAGGGAAGGACTCACAGGTCAGGGACGACAGGATAGGATTCACGGATCGAGAACGACAGTGCAGGATGGGTGCAGATAAAGGTCGGATGAGGTAAGGTATACAGGTCAGAAGGACTCAGATCGCGGACCGAACCGCCAAGGTGATGGACAAGAATAGCAGGTCAAGATATAATAGATCAACAGAAACAACAGCGAGGACGCCAGAGCAGCGGAGCATTACAAGACAAGCGAGCTATGGAGTGGTAACTGCCTGGCAGGAAATAATCATCACATGTCAGGGAATATTCTAACGATTTGGGGCTCGTTTGCTTCTTGATTCCTCCGCCCGCCTATTGGAGGAAGTCGCATGTTAACCTCCACCAGACAAAGCCTGACAACCGACATTCACTGACATCCATCAGATTCTAGAAACACGCACAGCAGTATAAAAAGGCAAGTTTCGTCTCTACGCAGCTATGCTCACTCTTCATTTCTTACTCATCTTTGCTTTTCGTCCTTTTTCTATACTTCTGGGGAAAAAGTACCTGACTTGAGCGTCGGAGGGCTTGACCTGGGGACTTTTTTCCTTGGTTTTTGGTCTCTAACGACTAGTGGGTTCGTCTGAGTGTGCGCAGGGTCAGTAACTTCGTCATCTCCCTCGTCAGCCACCCGTGGGAGCTTTTTTGAGGGATTGCTAGATCATCCTAGAGGCTCAGCGACTTTTCGTCAACACCAGCGACACCGCAACCGCCTTCATCCGACTCAGCTTCTGGACGGGATCAATTTGGCGCCGTCTGTGGGAACACAACTGTCTGTTCTGGAACGTGAAGATGGAGGAGTCTGGCTACATCAATGTCACCATGAATGCAGGAGAGTACGAGCTCTTCAAGGAGGCTAAGAGGCGAGCGGCCTCAGAAAAAAAAGCAACCGTCTCGCGACCACGCCAAGCTCCTGAGGCCTCCAAGGAACTCGTCCCTGTTTCAGACCGGGGCTCTAAGAGAAAACAACCCGAGGGGATTCCCCAGGTTCCTTATCGCGAGCCTGACCTGGAATGCTATCAGCTGAGGCCCCATGGCCTCAGCCTTAAGAAAGAACAGCCTCAAGCCTCTATGGCTGAGAGTTCCCTACCTAGAGACTCGAGGAAAGGGAAAGCTCTCATTGTACCGGACGTGTTCCCTGAAGATCCTGATGAGAGAGTACCCTTCTCCGCTAGGATTTTGAATGAAAAATTACCTAAAGGCTACAGGGCTCCGTCGATTGGAGAATATGATGGGAGTAAAGACCCAGAGGATCATCTACGTAAATTTAAGAATGCAGCTCTGTTGCATCAATATAGTGATGCTGTCAAGTGTTGAGTTTTCTTGAATACTATTTGGTTCGGCACTAAAGTGGTTTGATGGGTTACCACAAGGATCCATCACAAGCTTCCTGGATTTCAAGATGGCCTTTCTTCGTCGTTTCGCCAGCAGCAAAAAATATCAAAAGACAGATCATTGTCTTTTCGCTCTTAAGCAAGGGTCGACCGAACCACTAAGAAGCTACATCAACCGTTTTAACCAGGTAGCCCAGGACGTCCCCACAGCCACCTTAGAGATACTGATGAGTGCTTTCTCCCATGAATTAGGAGAGAGAGAATTCTTCAGAGATCTTATCAAAAATCCTGCTCGGAATTTTGATGAGATGGTGGAAAAAGTCGTCTGCTATATCAAGGTGGAAAAAGCACAGGCAGCTCGGAGGAAGGCCGAGAGACCACCTCCGTCTGCCAATAAGCCAGAAAAAACGATACCTCAGCCAACCCATCAACCTCTTCCACGCGCTCGAGAAGCCAGGCCTACTTTTCATCCTGGTCCGGAAGTTAGACCGACCCCCCGAGTTGCAGCTGTTCACGCTCCTCGACCTGGACCGTGGAACACTCAGTATTGCACCTATCATCGATCTCGTACTCATGACACTAATCAGTGTTTTCAGTTCGCTCGGGACTCTAAGAGGGCTGCCGAGTTAGGCTTACCTCCGCCCCAGCTAGCCCCTCAAGTACTCAAGGCGATGGAAGAGCAACGAGCTGCGGTTGGACAAGCTGGGCCACCCCGCCCCTATCTAGCCGGACCCAGCACTCATCAACCCGGTCGGGTGGGAGAACCGGAAACCGTGAGGGAGGCCAAGAATAGAGGAAACACCGTCGTCCGAGAGATTGGCATGATCTCTGGAGGGCCGACTGATGGAGATTCAGGGAGAGCACGCAAGTCCCATGTGCGTCGCTTGGAGGTGCACGCCGTTGGATGCAGCCAAGAGCAGGCCTCTGGCCCTGTCATCAGCTTTGGGCCGGCAGACCTGGAAGGGCTGGAGCTGCCTCATGACGACGCCCTTATCATCAAGGCTATTATTGCCAACAGCCGAGTAGCCCGGGTTTTCGTGGATACAGGGAGCTCGGTTAATATTCTGTTCAGAACCGCATTTGAGGAGATACAGATCGACGCCACTGAACTCCAGCCTGTGGCCACCTCTCTATATGACTTTACAGGCAATGAAGTGAAGCCAATGGGCCAGATCAAGCTGGACATATCTCTAGGCACTGATCCGTTGGTGCGCACTAGGAGGAGCACTTTTATAGTGGTCGATTCTCCCTCCTCATACAACGTCATCCTGGGGAGGCCTGCCCTGCATGAATTTAGGGCTGCTGTTTCTACCTTCCATCAAAAAATCAAATTTCCCGTTGGTGAGCAGGTCAGGGAAGTTAAGGGAGAACAGAGGGTCTTTCGCAGATGCTATATTGATATGGTCCGGGTGGAGGCCCGGAAGAATCAAAGGATGCAGGACGGCGGTGTTCATGCTGTCCAAGAAGAGCCTTTGCCCATGGCTGAAGAACTCATCCCCTGGGAGGAGGTGCAACTATATGCTGAACGCCCTGAAAGTTTAACTCGCATAGCAAGCGACCTGCCTCCTCCTCTTAAGGAAGAATTAGTCCAATGTTTAATCTGCAACCGTGATGTCTTCGCATGGTCTACCGAGGAGTTACCCGGAGTCACGCCCGAAGTAGCAGAACACAAGTTGCATCTACTGCCAGACTCCTGATCGGTTAAGCAAAAGAAAAGAAACTTCTCAGCTGATCAGAATAAAATAATCAGAGCCGAGGTGGATTAGCTTAGGAAGGCAGGCCACGTTCAGGAAGTGCAGTTCCCATCTTGGCTCTCTAATGTCGTCTTAGTAAAGAAGCCCAACAATAAGTGGAGAGTATGCATAGACTTTCAAGATCTCAATCGAGCCAGTCCCAAGGATTGCTATCCTCTGCCCCGGATTAATCAGATGGTGGACTCAACTACCGGTTGTAAGAGGATCTGCATGCTGGATGCCTACCAAGGGTACTATCAGATCCCCTTAGCGGTGGAGGACCAAGAAAGGGTTAGCTTCATTACGGTTGATGGTACCTTCTGTTATACTGTCATGCCCTTTGGTCTCAGGAATGCAGGAGCCACATACCAAAGGATGATGGATGAAATCTTCCGGGAGCAGATTGGTCGCAATGTGGAGGTTTATGTGGATGGCATACTCATCAAGTCCCCTCTAGCGGTGAATCTGATCAAGAATGTAGAAGAAACCTGTAGGACTCTCCGGTATTATGGGTTGAAGCTAAATCCATTGAAATGCTTGTTTGGAGCTAAAGGAGGAAAGTTCTTGGGCTACCTAGTGACTGAGCGGGGGATAGAAGCCAATCCAGAAAAAGTTCGGGTACTGCGTGATATGCAAGTCCCCCAGAATCTAAAGGAAACACAAAAGCTGGTCGGCAGAATAACAGCCCTGTCAAGGTTCATTTCCAGGTCTGCAGACTGGGCTGCTCCTTTCTTCAAAGTGCTCAAGAAGGCCTACAAGTTCCAATGGGACGAAGAATGTACCCGAGCCTTTGAGGAGCTGAAGAAGTATTTGGAGGCTCTACCTTCCTTATTCAAGCTGGTCGTTGGAGAACCACTGTGGGTCTACTTATCTTCCACCCCTGAGGCCGTAGGGGTTGTGCTTGTTAAAGAACATGATAATGTACAACGGCCAGTATATTTCTTCAGTCATCTATTGAAGGGGGTCGAGTCTCGATATACAACCCTCGAGAAGTTGGTTTATGGATTGGTTCTTATGGCTCGGCGGTTAAGACCATACTTCCTAGCACACCCCATCACGATCTTGACTAATAGCACCGTGGGAAGAGCTCTGACCAACGTGGAAGTGGCAGGTCGGATTATCAAATGAGCCACGGAATTAGGAGAATACGACATACAATACCAACCACGCACCGCCATTAAAGCGCAAGCCTTAGCAAACTTTTTGACAGAGATTCATCAGAATAATTCCGAGGAAACTTGGAAGATCTATGTTGACAGGGGGTCGAGTCTCGATATACAACCCTCGAGAAGTTGGTTTATGGATTGGTTCTTATGGCTCGGCGGTTAAGACCATACTTCCTAGCACACCCCATCACGATCTTGACTAATAGCACCGTGGGAAGAGCTCTGACCAACATGGAAGTGGCAGGTCGGATTATCAAATGAGCCACGGAATTAGGAGAATACGACATACAATACCAACCACGCACCGCCATTAAAGCGCAAGCCTTAGCAAACTTTTTGACAGAGATTCATCAGAATAATTCCGAGGAAACTTGGAAGATCTATGTTGACAGGTTAGCGACTCACCAAGGAAGCAGGGTAGGGGTTTTGTTGATATCTCCCCAAGGGGATATACTGCAGTTGGCTGTCCGGTTAAATTTCTGAG
Source organism: Zingiber officinale (assembly GCF_018446385.1). Taxonomy (NCBI): domain Eukaryota; kingdom Viridiplantae; phylum Streptophyta; class Magnoliopsida; order Zingiberales; family Zingiberaceae; genus Zingiber; species Zingiber officinale. Next base: position 75,906,061 of record NC_055989.1, read on the forward strand.
CCACCAACAATGAGCCAGAATATGAGGCTTTGCTGGCAGGACTGCAGGCGGCTCGGCATGTAGGGGTAGCCTGGGTGATCATTTACTCAGATTCTCAGCTGGTAACTCAGCAGGTGACCGACAACTTTACTATAAATTGCGATAAGTTACAAGTATACCGGGAAGCATATGAGAAGATGAAGGAGGAATTTGCAGAAGTTACAGTGACCAAGATCCCCAGGGCAGAGAACGAGAGAGCGGATGAGCTAGCACAGATGGTCAGTTCCTTAACTACCTGGGTGTTAGACAGATCCACGGCGCAAACTTTCATTATAGCTCAGATAGATCTACAGAATAATAGGGAAGCAACTATTGATTGGAGGGCACCCTTGATCAGTTATCTTCTGCAAGGTGCCTTACCGACTGACTCAGAAGAATCCCGACTGATCAGGAAATAGGCTCATGCTTATACCATGATAGGGGATCAGCTGTACAAGAGGTCCTTCTCTAGACCTTTTCTCAAATGCTTGGGTATGGAAGAGGCGGAGCAAGCCTTACGAGAGATACATTTGGGATGCTGTGGTAGTTATGTAAGAGGTCAGACATTAGTTCGTAAAGTACTCCTGACCGGGTATTTCTGGCCTACTCTGCAAAGGGATGCTCAAAAGCTGGTGAATACTTGCTTGTCCTGCCAGAAACATCATAATTTGACACACCGACCAACAGCTCTGCTAAGAACTTCTGTAGTCTCGTGTCCCTTTGATCAATAGGGCATGGATATTGTGGGACCATTTCTAATAGCCCCGGGCCAGAAATGCTTCTTACTGGTAGCGGTGGATTATTTCTCTAAGTGGGTGGAGGCGGAGGCCCTGGCCAGGATCACAGAAGATGCTGTCATTCAGTTTCTATGGAAAAATATTCTTTGCAGGTTCGGCATACCTTATAAATTGGTGTCAGATAATGGGAGGCAATTTCAAGAGCAAAAGATCTAGGCCTGGTGCAAGGGGTTTGGTATAACTCAAGCTTTCACTTCGGTGGCGTACCCTCAAAGCAACGGCTAGACCGAGGTGGTCAATCGAGAAATTGTGCGAGGTCTGAAAGTCAAGCTGGATCACGTGGGAGGCCGCTGGGTGGAAGAGCTACCAAGCGTCCTATGGGTTTATCGCACCACGCCTCGAGAAAGTACAGGCCTGATGCCATTCCATCTGGTTTACGGGAATGAAGCGGTAGTACCCATAGAGATTGGAGTGCCGTCAGTCAGGAGGATATTATACGATGAAGGAAATGCCGAGCGAAGACTGGCTGAGCTAGATCTTATCAGTGAAATCCGCGAGAAAACGACGGCCAGACTGGAGGCCTACAGACAAAGGATGAGGCAAAACTACAACAGAAGAGTAATTCCTTGATTTTTTGGGGAAGGAGATCTGGTCTGGAAGCAAGTTAAACCCGTGGGAGACGTGGCCAAGTTAGCACCACAGTGGGATGGACCTTATAAGGTCATTAAAAAATTATCGTCTGGAGCTTACTATTTACAAGATAATCAAGGTAGGAATTAAGCTAGACCAACCGTGGAGCACTAACTACTTGCGACCTTACCGAGTTTAAAGAACTGTAGAAAGAAGAAGAAGAAAGAACTGTAGAAATAAGAAGAAGAGGCCAGGCTATCAAATGTTCGACAGACCGAGGCTAAAAGTGGACTAAATAGTGCAGTAAGAGGATATGTTAAAGCAAGAATTGTATATCATAATCCTTCTCTCAATAGATTAAGATATGTTAGCAAAGTAAATCTCAAAGTGCGAGCGATTGTGTAGGAAGAAAAGTAATATAAAGCATTCCACAGGGTATCATCAAGTCACATTATGCACAGGCCGTCAGTAATAATCATTTGAAAGGAGCGAAGATATCATCCGGAATCTCTTTAAGGATCCGGTCGTAATCCAGAAACTCGGCAGGAGGAGCTGATTTCAAGTAGCCCTGTTCGTAGAGTTGTCGTAGAGCCCCGGCCGCACTATAAATAACAACTGTGGAGAAGCGTTGTCCCGCTTGTGCATAGAACTCTGGAGAGCGCAAATACAATTCACGGCTCTGCCTACAGCGGTCATTCTCCCCTTCTTTATAGACGGTCAGGGCTGTGGATACTCCCTCTGCAATAGCCCAGGCCTGGGACAGTTCAGCTCGGATAGCCAGAAGTTCTGCTGATTGAGACGCCAGTTGGGCAGCCTGGGACTCTAATCTTCTGCTCTGCTCCTGACCTATGGTTTCAGTAGAACGTAGTTGCTGGGTTAACTGGTCAATGGCTTGTTGATGCACCAAAGCTTGTTGATCCATGTGTTGCTGGTGCACAATATCAACTTGGCTCTTTTCTTTTTGAAGGCCTTTTAGTTTGCGGTTGACCTGCGATAGGGATACTTCTAGATGGCCATTCTTTTCGATCAGGTCCTTGACTTCGGCTCTTAGGGCATGACTAGTCTGCACAGGGTTATTCAACTGAAGCTCTAGTTCTGCTATCTTGTCTCGCAACACCTCATTCTGGTGGTGAGTAGCATGGTAGGATTGATTTATCATCAAGGACCCTGCACAGGCCTGGGATATAACGGAAGCAATTAATAAGAGAGGGAAAGGCAGTAAAGGTGAGGATGGTTAAGGCTCACCTTGATATACAGCTCTGAGAATCTATCCATTTGGGCAGGAGGCGACAAGAGTTCCATCTGCTGTATACTTTCTTCCCATAAGGTGGCCAAGCGACCTTTCATTGTGAAGGAGCTGGTGGGAACGTCTTGCTTGGACCTTAACTCAGCCTCAGAAGGGATAGTGGTCTGGTAATGGTGATAAGCAGGTGGTGGTGGCCGGGACGGCTCAACGGCTGAGCCAGAAGGAACCGAAGGGGGTGCTCGGGAAGGCTTCGGAGGAGAAGTAGCTAGAGAAGGGCGATGTGATGGACCAGCCTCGGTGCTCTGATGTTGTTGCGAGGGCGAAGGTTGAGCTAGGGGAGGCTCGGCCGGAACCTCAGATGAAGCAGGAAGAGCATTGGATGAGCTCAGGATCGGAGTGGTGATTACAACAGGCGAAGAAGGTGGAGCACCTAAAGCTTGGCCCAGGTTAGCAGTTCAACGGCGGGATCGGTGAGCCAAGGGATGATCGTCAGAATCGTCAGGATCAGAATCTCCAGAGGGTGATCGCGCCTGGCGTCGGGAAGCGGAGAAGGCACCCTGGCTTGCGCGATCAGCCGCAAAGAGGGCCTGACAAGCCGCTTAAGAAGCTGTCCTAAAGGCAGGATTGGCATAAGCTACGTTGGCCGACCTTCGACCATGACCACGACCGGGCCCAGAAGTAGGTGGGGAAGGAATATCCGGTCAGACTGAGATGGAGGACGTAGGCCGGGCAGTAGGCGAGGTCCGAGGACGAGTGGAGAGAGTAGGCCAGGAGGTAGGCGGGGCTTGAGGACGAGTAGTGGAGGCCGGCCGGGGAATAGATGAGGCCCGGGGACGAACACGGGAAGCCGACCGAGGAGCAGGAGCAGATGAGGCCCTTGCGAAACGATTGGGTCGGGAGGTTGCGAAGGCAGTCATCCCAACTTGAGTTGAAGTCGAGTAAGGGAGTGACCTCCTCTCTAGTATGACTCGACCTCGTCGCATTATTTCCCCATCACTTAGGGGAAGAGGTTGAACCTCAGAGGCACGAGTTAAAGTATTAGCTGCATAAGTCAGCATGAGTGGTCAATTACAGTAGGTAAAGCAAAGTGCATGGAGTCATAAAAGAACCAGAAGAGCAGCTTTCCCGGGAATGTGGTGTTTCAGAAGTAAGGTGATTCAGTCGGAAATAGGACAACAATTCCTCAGATAATAAGCGTGTTAAATTTAGTTGTCAGCCGGCCAAGCGAGAGGAGACCTCTATATAGGAGGTATCAAGATGAAATTCCCCTAGTTCCGGGGTTGGGGGAAGTAGTGGTTGCCATTGCAGGAGCCATTCTACCTCATGGGGAAATCGGATGAAGAAGAATTTACTTATCCAGTTCGCCTCAAAAGGTGGAAGGGGTGAGAAAAAAGCAGTCCGAATGCGTGGCTGGAAAAGGAAGGAGCCTTCTTCTTGCTGGTGAAGGATGAAGAAACAGTGGAATAGGGGGGCAGACCAAGATAGCTCGCGTATGTCACAAAGTACCACAAATCCGTAGAGGAGCATTATAGAATTGGGTGTTAGCTGGCCCAGGGGAATTTTGAAGTAGCGGCAGACATCAGAGAAAAAAGGGTGAATAGGGAGACGAAGCCCGGCAATGAATTGTTCCTTAAAGAAAGTGTAGTAGCTAGGGGGAGGAGCAAAAAACTGGTGCACTCCTGTTGGGATGATTACTTGAGTGTTGGCAGCAATTCCGTAGTTATAGCGCAGATCGTCTAGGTCTAATTCATCGAAGGTGGATGAGCCAGGGAAGTACATCGCCACCAGGGAAAACAGATGAGGGGAAGATGCCATGTGAATAGAAGCAAACGGAGAAAAAGTCAGGCAGGAAGCTACCGACACAAAAACAGAGGGTCAGAAGTAGTAATGGATTCAGGCAGGAGGAAGAAGAGGCCATGAAAAGTCGGAGGCAGAAGCGAGGAGAGAGTATTTATAGCTGCAAGGCGTAAGGGTAATTTAGTCAGCCGTCATCCACCGGTACACAACAACTGGCGGGACCAATGAAGGCCGATGGATTGTCATAGAAAATATCACCTAGGGGTATATCGGGAAAAGCATCAGTGCGAAATACGAGGAAATAAACTTCGGGAAAAGGTGCGATAGTTATAAGGGTCCCATGGGCTCTTAATCCTCATTTTCCTGCTCTGGGTTTGTCTTCGATTAAAATGGAAAAAGCAAGCAGACCAGGGTGGTTGGCCGAGCTAGGCCACGCCAGGGCAGCCAACAAAGCTAAGGAGGTCAGCAGAGGAAGGAGAGTGAAACAGGTCGGGGTAACAAAGGAAGCCCCGATCGGGACAACTAAAGCCAGGTCGAGTCAAGGTGGTCAGCTGGAAAAAGAGAGTGAAATAAGTCGGGAAAGGAGCCCCGACCAGGACCAGTTAAAACGTGAATCAGAAGGTCAAAATATACATCTATATCGCCAATGTTCATGCCGGTCTGGAAACATACGAGGTATTGTTAGGAGATTAACAAGCCACGGGAGATCGAAAACAGGTAGTCGTATCATAACGCATCATAAATCATAAAAAAGGTTAAGGTTCAGTAGTCTGAGTCAACAACCAGTTAGACATTACAAGTAAATAGTATTGATAGTTTCATTGTTATATCTAAGTCCAGCGCCAAACGCCAGTGGGAGGCTCGAGGAGGAGAAAGAAGTCGTCGTCTTCCTTGAAGGTAGGATACGACCCTGCAGGCAGCTCGTTCATCAGATGAGCGATGTCCAGGAAATTCTCTGAAGGGGTGGAGTGAAGCTGGCCCTGCTCGAATAGTTGACGAGCTCCACCAGCTGCTCCACAACATAGCATCAGGTTCATCAGACCTCCTATCTTCCTCAAAAAGAAAGGAGATGTGACGTAGGACAACCTGTACGATCTCAGACAACTAGTTTCACCTGCCGGTAATCTGACAGCTCTGCCCAAGACTTCTCAGCATCGGCTTGGGCCAAAGCCAAATCTTTTTGACTCTGGGAAGCATTTTCCTGAGCCTTCAAAAGATCGGTCTGCAGGGATTTGATTGTAGTTTGGTTGTCCTCCCAATGACTTTGGATGGCTTGTTCCCGGTCGGCGCTGGAGGCTAGATGGCCTTGAACATCTGTTAAGTTTTTCTGAAGAGTCTCCTGAGTTTCTTGTAGACTCTTCAGATCAGAAGATAGAGTGGTCAACTGAGCGTCCTTCTCATCCAATTCAGTCACGAGCGAGCGACGCCGCTCCCCCTCAGAAGCCAACTTAGACTCACTGGTCTTCAGAGCCGCCTCTAAAGTCTTTATTTTGTCAAAAGCTGCATGGGAGATGTTTTGGGCAGACTCTGCCGAGATACCCCGCCAAGTCCCCGAGCGTCAGGTTGAGTGGATCACGCGGTGTAAGAGGTAGCTCCAGTTCTTGAAGGTGAGCCTTCAACACGTCGTGCTCCCTCTGCAAATTGGCTGTGTACTGAATCACACTCAGACTGGCGGAGCAGGCCTGAATACGGCACAAAAGGAAGGATTATAAGGATTTCCTATACGGATTTCCAGAGGAGGAGCCTTGATCAAAGAAGACTCACGGAAATTATCTAGCGAGAGGTTTGGTCTAGCCCTTCCATTGGCAAATTGTTCCAAAATATTCGATGGCCTGATCGCCAGGATGTGGCCAGTTCACCCTGTAGCTGAACTAGGCCAACAGTAGGAGGGGCATCTTCTGTAGTCTCTTCGATGACATCAGGCTCGGTGGACAAGGGTAAGCGCCAGGAGGTGGTGAAGGCATATTTTTTGTAGACTCTCCCCCGAGTTCGAGAAGAGGAAGCCGGAGCGGCTACAGAAAGTGGGGCGGACAAAGTTACAGAGCTCCCGAGTTGGTCCATTGCGGCGAGAGAGACTTGCCCGGGAGATAAGGCCGAAGCAGGAAGAGAGGCCTGCTCGGGAGACAGAGCCCGAACGAGTGTGGGGGCTAATATTCCGGGCGACAATGTGGGAACCTCCAGCCGGGAGCGATCTCCTGGTCGGGAGTGATAGCCTTTATCTCAGGAGATCGGGAGGCTACGGATGAATGGGGGCCAGAAGGGAGAGGTGGAGGAGATGCCTGAACCGCAGGAGAAACCTTCTTCCTTTTGCGTTGAAGGCGTAGTCGTTTAGTAGGAGGGGGAGAAGCAGCCCACTCTTTCTCTACCTGTTCTAATGTGGCAGGGTCTTCCAGAGAAGCGACTGCCAAAGGAAGAGTAGGGGAAGCTTCTGCCCGGACTAGTGCAGGAGGGCTAGACTATGATGAAGCAGTCAAACCCTGTTTAAGCTCCGCGCTTAGGGCTTTCAAAACGGTAAGAGATTGTTGATTTATATTCGAAGAATAGGACCGGAGCATAGCAGCCTCTGCAAAGTGAAAAAGAAATACCTCAGTTAGTGAAGAATAGCAAGAAGCCAAGCAGTGTCTTACCTAACGGAGCCCCTATATCTGCATGAACTAGGCTGAGCCCGAAGGAATACAAAAAGCCTTCCAATAATAATATAGACAAGCGAACGCTCACGCCCCGAAGTTTTTCTAATGCGTCGCTGCAGGAAGGTTGATGGTGGTGCACAGGAAGATTAATAGGAAGGTCAGAGCACCATTGGGTTGGCTTAGCCAAGGGCTCGGGAAATCTAATGAAGGAAAAACGAGATTTCCAACCTTTGTTGGAGGAGGGCATGTCAGAGAAGAATTTATAACAAGTCTAGCTTGCACCATGAATACTCCTGGTTCAGATCGTTTGAAGGAATAAAAATGATGAAACAATTGGATGGTCAAGGGGATTTGGTATATGCGACATAGGATGATGGTGCCACATATGGACCTAAAGAAGTTGAGAGCAAATTGCGAAAGACAAATACCGAAGTATTGGCTTAGGGAGGAGATGAAGGGATGTATGGGAAAACGAAGACCCCCTAGCAGTTGGTCCTTAAAATAGTCAGGAAGCCTTCAGGAGGGGATGAGGGGTGTTCGCTAGACGTGGGAACTCGAAGTTCGTAATCGTCGTTAAGTCTTAGGCTCGACCGGATCATGGATAGGTTGTGGTCGTCTATATCTGAAATGTAATGAGAATACCAAAGAGAAACCTTACCGTTCGCCATTATCAAAATGAGGAGGGTTGAAGGAGAAAGCAGGCGAAAGAAGGAAGAGCACCAAGCATGGGGAATCAAGAAGGAGAAGGGCCAAGGCACCCGAGACAGCAGAACTACGAGGCGGCAAAGGTAGTCGAAGCGCTAAGACAATGACTGCGGACTGCCTTTAGGGCTTATAAAGTGGGCTTTCCTAGGGAATATCGAAGGAGTCGAGTATATTCTTGGGTAAAGCTCCAGCTGCCGTATGATCATAGAACGACATGCTCTCATGGGAAGTCGTGTACAAAAAGGAGTCAAGTCGGCGGCGTCATACGGCGTAAGAAATAAAGGTGTGGGTGTAACGACCACCCTTCTTAACTATACTATTACACTCTAAGGATGACCGTTACTTGACTACTAACTCTACTTAACCGGTGTGATCGAAACCACGAAGAGTCTCTACCGAAAAATTTTGACAGAGTCTCCCCTGTACCGGTGACCATAATCATTAATACATAACATAACATACACAGCCACAGGCGACTGGAACATTTATCAAACAACCACACAGTTTATAAGACACAACATCTAAAAAAATAAACTATTCTAGCAATAACAAATAAATAAAACTCCAACAGTGGAAAATAACCAAACTAACAATGCGAAACGAAAATACAATCTAAAAAGATATAAACCATAAGGTACAACTCAACTATTTCTATCCACTAAACATGAAAACTCAAAACTTCCTAGGTCTCTCCATAGTCCTGGCATCACACATCCATCTGCACCTCCTTGTCACCTTCCTTTGCTAACACTTTTCTTTTCCTATATCTGCAGTAGGAGGAAATGCAAACTATAAGCAAGATGCTTAGTAAGCGCTATCTAACTCACAAAATCTCGATATGCATGTACATACATCCATAACATGATCTAACTGATTACTTACTGAAGACTACTCATGCTCCTCTACTAATAAAAGAAACATACTGAAAGGCTAAACATGTAAAGTAAATCTATACAATCATGCTAGCATAAAGAACTAAACTTACTGAATTTTAAACACCTTCTGAATCTTATTTCACTTGCTTAAAGACTTATTCTTTAATACTTTATACTTATGTAAAACTTGCTTTATTTGTTCAAAAACTTATACTTATAATACTTCAAAATAGTAATCAACTTCTCTTGGGTCCGGCAACTGTACTTGCTTTTACTTTTGTAACAACCCGACCCATTTGGCGGCCCATTTGGCGACCCTTGGGTCGTCGACTATCGACCGTCGGCCGAGCCGTTACTACTAGGTTATCTAAACCTAGGGACAACTATGGGAGCCCAACCCAAGGACAACTGAGAGTCCAGTACAGTGCCACTGATAAAAGTAAAATACTTATTATCTTTTAATACTTCTATATAATGCCTCGGCATTTTCTTTAGCACCTTGTGTGCCAAAATCCCTAAAGTCTTGACTTTGGGATCTACTTAAGGCCTTGGCCTTTTTCTTTCTTTCCTTTAACTTTCTTATACTTTTCTTTATCTTTCTTATACTTTTCTTATAAAAGAATGTCTCTTACAAAACTGAAATGTTTAAACAAATTCTAACACTGAAATGCTTAAACAAAAATCTGTATACAAAGCATAACATAAATCTGCATGCAAAGCTTAACAAAAATCTGCATATTAAGCTTATCTAAAATTTGCATACTAAGCTTAACAAAATCTGCATACTAAGCTTATCAAAATCTACATACTAAGCTTATCTAAAATCTGCATACTAAGCTTATCTAAAATCTGCAAGCAGTACTTATGAAAGTCTGCATATCATACAAGCTTAAACTAAATCTAAAACTTGTTGGAATTAAAACCTTAAATCTTGCTACAACAGAGATAAGGAAAGAGAGCAAAGAATGCATGCTACTCAATAATCTCTAGCTATTCCAATACTAAACCAACAAAACTGAATCTGTTTAAGGTCACAAGCAATCTAAAAGCATAGAACTATCTCATACTAAAAAGAACTAAAAACAATTGAAACATTGCATACTATACTTATAAAAATCTGCTCATGTTATTCCAATAGCAAGGAATCTAAAAATTTGCACATGTTTAGCTAAGGGTAAATGAATTCTGCACACTAAAATACTGAATATTAAGCTAACACAATTCTGCATACTAACTTAATTAGATTCTGCATTATAACTTAATAAAATCTGCATGCCATACTAAACTGAAATGCCTAAAAATAACATGGTACAACGCTTAAAACCTCATGATCAAGAACTCCGAACACTTTAAACAGAAATTAAACATAATAAGAGCTTCTGTAACATTCATCTAGCATTCATCTAGCATGGAAAACCATTCTTCTATTATTAAATCTATTAGTAATAGAAACCATTAGGGTAACAACATGAAGGAAAATACATGCTCAATACTCTATTCTTCATGCTCAATGCCACAGTAAGGGAAACAAGGTATAATTGCTCTTCATGCTCAATACCACGGCAAGGAAAAACAAAACAAACTCCTTCCTAACTATTCTGCAAGAATTCACAAAAAGAAACACAAACCTACATGCTCAATCTATACTAACCATCATCTTTTCTTCTTTGGGGTTCATGGCAGAAGGTTTCGAGACAACAAACTTTACAACATAACTTGAAGTCAAGAAGGAACAAAATCCAAAACTACTACTACATGCTTCAGAAATCTAACTCACGGCAGTAAGCATAAAACCAAAAATCTCTACAACCTAAAATCTGAAAGCCATGAAAATAAATCAAAACTCGGAACTACTCCTACTGCAGGTGAGTAGCAACTCACCTATCCTTGGACTCAAAACCGGGAAGAGGAGCTGCTAGGGTTCGGAGAAAACTCAAGTTCTCCGACTCTTCTTCGTGCTCACGGCTTCTTCTCGCCACAAAGATCACAACCCCGTGAAGAGCCCCTCGGAGAAACCCTCGCCAACCGCCGGAGGAACCCTAGCTTCTAGCCGCGTCTTCGCTCGAGAGAAGAATCGCTGCCGCCCGCGTGAGGTGAGGAGAAGGAATTTTGTTTCAGGTAAATCAAGCCCTAAGTTCCTCTTTTATAACTTGGTGTTCTGTTAACTTGTTAAATAATTTTGCGACCTATTCTAAACAGAACCGACGGCCTGATCACTTGGTCAGCCACGGCTTGGCTCGTAGTTGGAGTCACAGGTTCGAATCCTGCCGAACCCGCTTTTTATTTTCTATTTCTGTTCCCAAAAACTGCTTATATACATTTTATTCCATACTTGATTAACAAAACTCTCGCAGACCGGTTGGTTGGCTGAGTTCGGCTAAAACTTGGTTTGGGTTCGAGGTCTTGGGTTCAAAACCCGGCTTCAACACTTTTTTTTAAAAACTTCTTCCTCTTGGTAAAAATAACAAACGAACTCCAAAAATTGCATAAAAATACTCTAAAAATTTTTAAAAATCTCTAGAATATTTCTATAGCATTTCTAAATATTTTTAAGAATGTTTAAAACTCCTAATGGGGAAAATTGGGTCGTTACAATCCCCCATACCTTATAAAAAGTTCGTCCTCGAACTTAGACTAATTCTGGATATTTCTGTCTTATACTATCCTTTACTAGTGGTACTTCTTTGTTTCCTAATCTCTTAACTTCTCGGTCCTCTATTATTCATCTCGCATCGTACCCATTAGTGGTCTTAGGAAGACTTGATATCATCTCTATCCTTTCTAAGCATATGTATCAAAACATAGAAAATTAAAACATGAATTTTCTTCTTTCCTAAGCACATATAAGCAGATACTCTATACTGCAAATAATAAAGAAAGTATAAAAGAAAATTAAATACTTTCTTACTTGAAGACGACAAGGATGGTGCTGATGTGTGATGCTGGAGAATGGGAACTGCTCTGATATCAACTGTAACGACCACCCTTCTTAACTATACTATTACACTCTAAGGATGACCGTTACTTGACTACTAACTCTACTTAATCGGTGTGATCGAAACCACGAAGAGTCTCTACCGAAAAATTTCGACAGAGTCTCCCCTGTACCGGTGACCATAATCATTAATACATAACATAACATACACAGCCACAGGCGGCTGGAACATTTATCAAACAACCACACAGTTTATAAGACATAACATCTAAAAAAATAAACTATTCTAGCAATAACAAATGAATAAAACTCCAACAGTGGAAAATAACCAAACTAACAATGCGGAACGAAAATACAATCTAAAAAGACATAAACCGTAAGGTACAACTCAACTATTTCTATCCACTAAACATGAAAACTCAAAACTTCCCAGGTCTCTCTATAGTCTTGGCATCACACATCCATCCGCACCTCCTTGTCGCCTTCCTTTGCTAACACTTTTCTTTTCCTGTATCTACAGTAGGAGGAAATGTAAACTATAAGCAAAATGCTTAGTAAGCGCTATCTAACTCACAAAATCTCGATATGCATGTACATACATCCATAACATGATCTAACTGATTACTTACTGAAGACTACTCATGCTCCTCTACTAATAAAAGAAACATACTGAAAGGCTAAACATGTAAAGTAAATCTATACAATCATGCTAGCATAAAGAACTAAACTTACTGAATTTTAAACACCTTCTGAATCTTATTTCACTTGCTTAAAGACTTATTCTTTAATACTTTATACTTATGTAAAACTTGCTTTACTTGTTCAAAAACTTATACTTATAATACTTCAAAATAGTAATCAACTTCTCTTGGGCCCGGCAACTGTACTTGCTTTTACTTTTGTAACGACCCGACCCATTTGGCGGCCCATTTGGCGACCCTTGGGTCGTCGACCGTCGACCGTCGGCCGAGCCGTTACTACTAGGTTAGCCCAACCCAAGGACAACTGAGAGTCCAGTACAGTGCCACTGATAAAAGTAAAATACTTATTATCTTTTAATACTTCTATATAATGCCTCGGCATTTTCTTTAGCACCTTGTGTGCCAAAATCCCTAAAGTCTTGACTTTGGGATCTACTTAAGGCCTTGGCCTTTTTCTTTCTTTCCTTTATCTTTCTTATACTTTTCTTTATCTTTCTTATACTTTTCTTATAAAAGAATGTCTCTTACAAAATTGAAATGTTTAAACAAATTCTAACACTGAAATGCTTAAACAAAAATCTGTATACAAAGCATAACATCAATCTGCATGCAAAGCTTAACAAAAATCTGCATATTAAGCTTATCTAAAATTTGCATACTAAGCTTAACAAAATCTGCATACTAAGCTTATCTAAAATCTGCATACTAAGCTTATCAAAATCTACATACTAAGCTTATCTAAAATCTGCATACTAAGCTTATCTAAAATCTGCAAGCAGTACTTATGAAAGTCTGCATATCATACAAGCTTAAACTAAATCTAAAACTTGTTGGAATTAAAACCTTAAATCTTGCTACAACAGAGATAAGGAAAGAGAGCAAAGAATGCATGCTACTCAATAATCTATAGCTATTCCAATACTAAACCAACAAAACTGAATTTGTTTAAGGTCACAAGCAACCTAAAAGCATAGAACTATCTCATACTAAAAAGAACTAAAAACAATTGAAACATTGCATACTATACTTATAAAAATCTGCTCATGTTATTCCAATATCAAGGAATCTAAAAATCTGTATATGTTTAGCTAAGGGTAAATGAATTCTACACACTAAAATGCTGCATATTAAGCTAACACAATTCTGCATACTAACTTAATTAGATTCTGCATTATAACTTAATAAAATCTGCATGCCATACTAAACTAAAATGCCTAAAAATAACATGGTACAACGCTTAAAACCTCATGATCAAGAACTCCGAACACTTTAAACAGAAATTAAACATAATAAGAGCTTCTGTAACATTCATCTAGCATTCATCTAGCATGGAAAGCCATTCTTCTATTATTAAATCTATTAGTAATAGAAACCATTAGGGTAACAACATGAAGGAAAATACATGCTCAATACTCTATTCTTCATGCTCAATGCCACAGTAAGGAAAACAAGGTATAACTGCTCTTCATGCTCAATACCACGGCAGGGAAAAACAAAACAAACTCCTTCCTAACTATTCTGCAAGAATTCACAAAAAGAAACACAAACCTACATGCTCAATTTATACTAACCATCATCTTTTCTTCTTTGGGGTTCACGGCAGAAGGTTTCGAGACAACAAACTTTACAACATAACTTGAAGTCAAGAAGGAACAAAATCCAAAACTACTACTACATGCTTCAGAAATCTAACTCACGGCAGTAAGCATAAAACCAAAAATCTCTACAACCTAAAATCCGAAAGCCATGAAAACAAATCAAAACTCGGAACTACTCCTACTGCAGGTGAGTAGCAACTCACCTATCCTTGGACTCAAAACCGGGAAGAGGAGTTGCTAGGGTTCGGAGAAAACTCAAGTTCTCCGACTCTTCTTCGTGCTCACGGCTTCTTCTCGACACAAAGATCACAACCCCGTGAAGAGCCCCTCGGAGAAACCCTCGTCGGCCGCCGGAGGAACCCTAGCTTCTAGCCGCGTCTTCACCCGAGAGAAGAATCGTTGCCGCCCGCGTGAGGTGAGGAGAAGGAATTTTGTTTCGGGTAAATCAAGCCCTAAGTTCCTCTTTTATAACTTGGTGTTCTGTTAACTTGTTAAATAATTTTGCGACCTATTCTAAACAGAACCGACGGCCTGATCACTTGGTCAGCCGCAGCTTGGCTCGTAGTTGGAGTCGCAGGTTCGAATCCTGCCGAACCCACTTTTTATTTTCTATTTCTGTTCCCAAAAACTGCTTATATACATTTTATTCCATACTTGATTAACAAAACTCTCGCAGACCGATTGGTTGGCTGAGTTCGGTTAAAACCTGGTTTGGGTCCGAGGTCTTGGGTTCAAAACCCGGCTTCAACACTTTTTTTTTAAAACTTCTTCCTCTTGGTAAAAATAACAAATGAACTCCAAAAATTATATAAAAATACTCTAAAAATTTCTAAAAATATCTAGAATATTTCTATAGCATTTCTAAATATTTTTAAGAATGTTTAAAACTCCTAATGGGGAAAATTGGGTCGTTACAGTGAGACAGGTATCACCCCCCTAGGAAGCGTATTAATGATAGATGTGATAAGGAAATCATGAGAGGAAGTGGGGGTACGGAAGCGTTTGTCATGCGATCTTCTCGAGAAGCGGTGAAGAAAATTGGCGTGAGATAAATTCGAACGTTACAGGGCTGTAGGGCATCATATTTCTAAGGCCTGAGTAAGATTTTAATATTTTTTATCTGCATAGTGCGTCTAATCTGTATACTTCTTGACTGCAGACGGGGGTAGAGTGGTACCTTCAAGCTATGCCTGGTCGGGAGCTCACCCCCAGGTCGGTAGCATTTGTCCTCGAGCGGGCTTTCCTGAGAAGTCCCGATCAGCTGTCCCAGACTCTCGCCTTAGTGCGAGTTATAAGTGAGCACGATTCTCACGCCCAACGACCTTGCAGGTTGGCTGTCCTAGAATCTCGCCTCAGTGCGAGTTATAAGTGAGCACGACTCTCACGCCCAACGACCTTGTAGGTCGGCTATCCCAGACTCTCGCCTCAGTGCGAGTTATAATTGAGCACAGCTCTCACGCCCAATGACCTTGTAGGTTGGCTGTCCCAGACTCTCGCCTCAGTGCGAGTTATAAGTGAGCACGACTCTCACGCCCAACGACCTTACAGGTCGGCTGTCCCAGACTCTCGCCTCAGTGCGAATTATAAGTGAGCATGGCTCTCACGCCCAATGACCTTGTAGGTCGGCTGTCCCAGACTCTCGCCTCAGTGCAAGTTATAAGTGAGCATGGCTCTCACGCCCAACGACCTTACAGGTCGGCTGTCCCAGACTCTCACCTCAGTGCGAGTTATAAGTGAGCACGACTCTCACGACCAACGACCTTACAGGTCGGCTATCCCAGATTCTCGCCTCAGTGCGAGTTATAAGTGAGCATGGCTCTCATGCCCAATGACCTTGCAGGTTGGCTGTCCCAGACTCTCGCCTCAGTGCAAGTTATAAGTGAGCACGGCTCTCACGCCCAACGACCTTGCAGGTCGACTGTCCCAGACTCTCGCCTCAGTGCGAGTTATAAGTGAGCACGACTCTCACGCCCAACGACCTTTCAGGTCGGCTGTCCTAGACTCTCACCTCAGTGTGAGTTATAAGTGAGCACGACTCTCACGCCCAACGACCTTACAGGTCGGCTGTCCCAGACTCTCGCCTCAGTGCGAGTTATAAGTGAGCACGGCTCTCACGCCCAACGACCTTGCAGGTCGGTTATCCCAGACTCTCGCCTCAGTGCGAGTTATAAGTGAGCACGGCTCTCACGCCCAACGACCTTACAGGTCGGCTATCCCAGACTCTCGCTTCAGTGTGAGTTATAAGTGAGCACGACTCTCACAACCAACGGCCTTACAGGTCGGCTGTCCCAGACTCTCACCTCAGTGTGAGTTATAAGTGAGCACGACTCTCATGCCCAACGACCTTACAGGTCGGCTGTCCCAGACTCTCGCCTCAGTGCGAGTTATAAGTGAGCACGGCTCTCACGCCCAACGACCTTGCAGGTCGGTTGTCCTAGACTCTCGCCTCAGTGCGAGTTATAAGTGAGCACGGCTCTCACGCCCAACGACCTTCCCGGTCGGCTGTCACAGACTCTCGACTCAATGCGAGTTATAAGTGAGTATTGCTCTCACAATCAACGACCTTCCCGGTCGGATCATAGACCCTCGCCCTAATACAAACTACAAGCGAGCATAGGGCTTGTCGGGTCAGCTTTATCTAATCCTTACTTGTTGACATAATTCCAAGCAAGTGATTTTTTACAGGAGGCGGGGGGCCAGTTCCAACACACATCGGGAAGCAGGTTCGTTAGTAAAATCATACATTGCTAATAATTTTCAAGCATAAGTACATAACCCCATTATTTAAATCATATGTTGCAAGCTTTTAGTTAAGTGCATACATATATGTTATGTCGTTCGATAGCGTGTCGTTCGATAGCTACCGGAGGTAGTTAGGATGCTTAAGCAGTACTGGAGGAGGGGTCACTCCTTGGATCATTAGTGTCGCTGATACGGGGCGCGGGGGAGGGGGGGGGTCTGGAAGCCTCTTTGGCTCTCTCCAACTCCACCCGGAGAAGGTGAATGTGGCTCTACTGTTGAGAGATAATCTCATCTTTTATGCGCATTTGCTCGTGAAGAAGAGCCAAGTCATCCTCATGCTTTAGTTTCAAATAGGCTTGGTAGTGGAGTTGGCTTTGCAGGTCGGAGCGGGTTTTTTTGTTTCAACGCTATTTCGGCCCGAATCCGAGACTTAGCGGCATTCCAGTTAGCTTCAACATCCCAGCGAAGAGTAACTTGAAGGTCTCGGTCTTGTATCATCTCCTCTAGCTCTGTTTCTTTCTGAGCAAGTTGTTGAGTCAGTCGATCTAGCTGGAGTTGGAGGGGAGAATGGTCAGCCCCGTCAGAAGAAGGTGAGCCCATAATGGCAATAGAAGAGAAAGGTAAGGGATAAACAGCTGCCGGATGCCTTTTTAAAGAATCAAGACAAGTAGAACTTAAGGTACTGGAATTAAAAGACAATGCAGTTTCCCCAGGCTAATGGAACGGTTATCCCTAGGTTAATGGAGCAATTAGGTAGGCAGTGTTTCCCAAGAGGTAGGTCATGGAGGAATGTGCCGCATTTAATGCAGAAAGAGAAGATGGTCAGAGGACAAGAGGGGGTCTAGTCAGTCGGACTGGCGCCTCCTTCGACTAGACTTGCGGGGGAGGCTTGTGATATAGCGTGGGATGAGGGGGCCCAGGAAAGGTAAAGGGCGGTCAGAAGTCAAGAAGACGTGGCATTCATAAGTCAAGAAGAGGTGGCATTCAGAAGTCAAGAGTACGTGGCAGTCAGAAATCAAGAAGACGTGGCAGTCAGAAGTTAAGGGGACATGGCAGTCAGAAGTCAAGAAGACATGGCATTCAGAAGTCAAGGGGGGAGTGGCAGTCAGAAATCAAGAAGACGTGGCAGTCAGAAGGCAAGGGGATGTGGGGGTCCCGACATAAGGAGACCCCACTATCAAAATAACGGGGACAGGCTGGACTCGGGTCTGAGTAGGTTGGACTTAGGTCAAAATAGGTTGAGCTCAGGGTCGAATGGGATGGACTCAGGACGAAACGGGACAGCCCCAAGTCAAAACAAGAATAGGTGAACAGTACAGGTGGACGTGAGGTACAAAGCTGCGCGGAAGCAGCTCAGGATCTATAGGCCCATGTGAGAGGGACAGAACACACAGGTCGGGACATACAAGCCAGGGATAACAGAGGATAGAAGCGGGTCGGGATAAAGACCTAACGTATAGGTTGGGACATACAAGCCATAGATAACAGAGGACAGAAGTAGATCGAGATACAGACCTGACGTATAGATCGAGATATACGAGCCATGGATAACCGAGGACAGAAGCAGGTCTGGATACAGACATAGCGTGCAGGTCGGGATGGGCTAACCAAGGATACAGGTCGAAGTTTCCAGCCTTGCCGCGCTGGATAGTGCTGTTGGTTGCTACTCGGAAAACCTAATGGTTCCACTGTACAAAAATTTTGTACAAAGGTCTGAACCTTTTCCTAGCTACCATGTGTTCTTTTAAATTAAACTCGGATCGCCTGCGGAACTTAACACGTTTGATCCTAAGTTTAATTTATTTGTTCTTTTAGGTTTAGACTTGGATCTCCTGTGGAACTTAACACTTTCGATCCAAATCACCTAGGTTATTAATTCTATTAAATATTAATTTCCAAAATTGGCTTCCAGTACTGACGTGGTGAGGCACATGGCCTTCTTGGATATGGGAGCAACCACCACCGACTAGACAAAGCCTTTTAAGGAAAGCTAATATTTAATTTCCTTAAATAACTTTAGGTCAACCGAAAAGAACAATCAAATCACAAGGAAAAACAAAAGAACACAACATCGAAAACAAATTCAAAATACTAGAATCGCATGCCTCTTGTATTTGGTATTTTTACAAAGAAATAAAACTAGCATGATGCGGAAAAACATTACTAGTTATACCTTTCTTTTGAAGACAAAGACCTCTTGATCTTCTACCGTATTCCTCTTCTAACCTCGGACGTTGTGTGGGCAACGATCTTCCGAGATGAGAACCACCTTTCCACCTTCCTTCTTTCTTCTAGATTTCGGCCACAATAAATTTCTTCAAGGATGAAGAATTTCGGCCACCACCAATGCTCCAAGGGATGCTAGAGACGAGACTTGCTTTCTCTTCTTCTTCTCCTTCCTTGATCCGGCCACAAACAAGAGCTCCACCAAGAAGATAGGTTTCGGCCTACAAGAGGAGAGGAGAGAAATAGGGCCGGCCACCAAAACCAAGGAAGAGAGGGAGGAAAAGAATAGAGGTTGTTCACCCATGAAGGCTCCCCCACCTCCTCTTTTATAATCCTTGGTCTTGGCAAATAAGGAAATTTTAATAAAAACTTCCTTAATTCTTTTGCCATGAAAAGGAAAAATTTATTTAATTAAAAATAATTTTTCTTCTCATTATTATAATGGCCGGCCAAACCAAATCTCCAAGCAAATAAAAATTTTAAACACAAATTAAAACTTCCTTATTTGCTTCCGGAAATTTTATAAAAAATTTCTCCAATAATTTTATCCCTTCATGATTGGTTAAAAGGAAATTTTATAAATTAAATCTTTCTTTAAACATGTGGATAATTTCCGGAAAGTTATCTAAAAATTAAAATCTCCTTTCAATCTACAAATAAGGAAAGATATCAAATCTTTTCTTAATCTTTTGTAGAAACTAATAAAAGAGAATTATTAATTTTTTAAAACTTTTAAATCATGAACATGGTTAAAAGGAAAGTTTTTACCAAAATTAAAATCAACCTTTTTAATCTACAAATAAGGAAAGATATTTAGCTCTTCTCTTAATCTTTTGTAGAATCTTATAAAAGGAAAGATTTAAATTTTTAAACTCTCTTTTAAATCATGTTATCCACATAAGAAAAATTTTAAAAATAAAAATCCTTTTATTTTAATTTGGGCCGGCCACACCAAGCTTGAACCCAAGCTAGGGCCGGCCACCTTGAAGCAGCCATGAACCAAACTTTGGCCGGCCCTTGCTTGGTCTCCAAGCTAGCTTGGCCGGCCCCTATGGGATGGGTAAGAAGGTGGGTATAGGTGGGTATAGTACTCTATAATTAAGAAGCTACGATAGGGACCGAGAGGAGGAATTAGTTTTGGTCTCCCGATAAAATTAAGCATCCCGTGTTCGCCCCGAACACACAACTTAATTTTATCAATAATAATTCATTCCACTAGAGAACTATTATTGAACTACCGCACCAATCTCAAATTACATTTTGGGCTCCTTCTTATTATGAGTGTGTTAGTCTCCCTGTGTTTAAGATAACAAATGTCCACTAATTAAGTAAGTTACTGACAACTCACTTAATTAATATCTAGCTCCAAGAGTAGTACCACTCAACTTCATCGTCATGTCGGACTAAGTCCACCTGCAGGGTTTAACATGACAATCCTTATGAGCTCCTCTTGGAGACATTCTCAACCTAGATCACTAGTGATGGTTGCTACTCGGAAAACCTAATGGTTCCACTATACAAAAATTTTGTACAAAGGTCTGAACCTTTTCCTAGCTACCATGTGTTCTTTTAAATTAAACTTGGATCGCCTGCGGAACTTAACACGTTTGATCCAAAGTTTAATCTATTTGTTCTTTTAGGTTTTGACTTGGATCTCCTGCGGAACTTAACACGTTCGATCCAAATCACCTAAGTTATTAATTCCATTAAATATTAATTTCCATAATTGGTTCCCAGTACTGACGTGGCGAGGCACATGGCCTTCTTGGATATGGGAGCAACCACCATCGACTAGACAAAACCTTTTAAGGAAAGCTAATATTTAATTTCCTAAAATAACTTTAGGTTAACCGAAAGGAACAATCAAATCACAAGGAAAAACAAAAAACACAACATCGAAAATAAATTTGAAATACTAGAATCGTATGCCTCTTGTATTTGGTATTATTTCCAAAAATAACTAGTATGATGCGGAAAGGAAAAATACTAGTTATACCTTTTAGAAAGACCTCTTGATCTTCTACCGTATTCCTCTTCTAACCTCGGACGTTGTGTGGGCAACGATCTTCCAAGATGAGAAACCACCAAAGCACCTTCTTCTCCTCCTTGCTAGGTTCGGCCAAATCAAAAGCTTCACCAAGAATGAAGGAAAAACATCAACCAAGCTCCAAGGGATGCAAGCTTTCTCTCCTTCTTCTTCTTCTTCTCCAAGTAGTATCCGGTCACCACAAGAGCTCCAAACAAAGAAGGGTTTTGGCCACCACAAAGAGGAAGAGAGGGAGAGAGGATGGCCGGCCACAACACCAAGGAAAAGAGGGAGAGAATAATAGAAGTTGTCTCTCATGAAGGCACCCCAACCCCCTCTTTTATATTCCTTAGCTTTGGTAAATAAGAAAATTTAATTTCAATAAAATTTCCTTAACTTTCCTTGACAACAATTAATTAAGAAAAACTAAATAAAATTTCCTAATTAATTGTATGTGGCCGGCCACCTCATGGAGAGCAAACAAGTCAATTTTAATCAACAATTAAAAATTCCTTATTTGCCTTCAGAAATTTTAAAAAATAAAATTTCCTTTTAAAATCCCTTCATGGTTGATAAAAAGAAATTTCTATAATTTTAATTTTTCAACATGTGAATAATTTTCAAAGAGAAAAAATAAAATATCTTTCCTATCTACAAATAAGGAAAGAGATCTAATCTCTTTTCTTAATCTTTTGTAGAAGAGATATTTTAATTTTAATTCTCTCTAATAAATTATATCTTCCACATAAGAAAAAATTAAAATTAAAATTATTTTTAATTTCATTAGGGCCGGCCCCCTTTAGCTTAGGTTCAAGCTAGGGCCGGCCACCCATAAACCATGCTTAGGTCGGCCCTAGCTTGATCCCCAAGCTACCTTGGCCGGCCCCCTTTAGGTGGGTATAGATGGGTATAGTACTCTATAATTAAGAGGCTACGATAGGGACTGGGAGGAGGAATTGGTTTTGGTCTCCCGATAAAATTAAGCATCCTGTGTTCGCCCCGAACACACAACTTAATTTTATCAATAATAATTCATTCCACTAGAGAACTATTATTGAACTACCGCACCAATCCCAAATTACATTTTTGGGCTCCTTCTTATTATGAGTGTGTTAGTCTCCCTGTGTTTAAGATGTCGAATGTCCACTAATTAAGTGAGTTACTGACAACTCATTTAATTAATATCTTAATCCAAGAATAATACCACTCAACCTTATCGTCATGTCGGACTAAGTCCACCTGCAGGGTTTAACATGACAATCTTTATGAGCTCATCTTGGGGACATTATCAACCTATATTACTAGGACACAGTTTCCTTCTATAATCAACAACACACACTATAAGTAATATCATTTCCCAACTTATCGAGCTTATTGATTTATCGAACTAAATCTCACCCATTGATAAATTAAAGAAATAAATATCAAATATATGTGCTTGTTATTATATTAGGATTAAGAGTACACACTTCCATAATAACTGAGGTCTTTGTTCCTTTATAAAGTCAGTATAAAAGAAACGACCTCTAATGGTCCTACTCAATACACTCTAAGTGTACTAGTGTAATTATATAGTCAAGATAAACTTATACCTAATTACACTATGACCTTCCAATGGTTTGTTCCTTTCCATTTTAGTCGTGAGCTACTGTTTATAATTTATAAGGTACTGATAACATCCTCTTCTGTATGTGGCACCACATACTATGTTATCTACAATATAAATTAATTGAACAACTACAACTAAATGTAGACAATTTGACCAAATGTGATTTTTTATTCAAAATAAATGTTTACAAAAGTTTAGGCTTTCAGTATACATTCCAACAATCTCCCACTTATACTAATGACTAAGCTGCCATATCTTCTGCCATACATCTGATTCTCATTCCCTCCACATGCCGATCGAAAGCTTTCGCCGGAAGGGCCTTAGTGAAAGGATCTGCCAGGTTATCCGCTAATGCAATCTTGACGATGACAACTTCTCCTCGCTTCACGATATCTCGTATCAGGTGGTACTTGCGCTCTATATGTTTACTTGCCTTATGGGCTCGTGGTTCCTTCGAGTTTGCAACTGCACCGCTATTATCACAATAAATTGTGATGATTTTGGGCAAACCAGGAATCACATCTAAGTCCATTAGAAAGTTCCTGAGCCATACTGCTTCTTTAGCCGCCTCAGAGGCTGCTACATACTCAACTTCCATGGTTGAGTCCAAAACGTATTTTTGCTTAACTCTCCTCCATGCAATGGCTCCACCTCCTAAAGTAAACACATAGCCTGATGTAGACTTACTGTTGTCCCTATCTAATTGAAAATCTGAATCCGTGTAACCCACAGGGAGCAAATCGTCTGCTTGGTAAACTAGCATATAATCTCTAGTCCTTCTCAGGTACTTTAATATATGCTTTACCGCAATCCAATGTCCTTGTCCAGGATTACTCTGATATCTGCTAACCATGCCCACGGCAAAACAGATATCAGGTCTCGTACATAGCATTGCATACATTAAGCTTCCTACAGCCGAAGCATAAGGAACTGCTTTCATGTCCTCTATCTCCTTTGATGTCTTCGGAGACATCTCTTTAGATAGAGCTACTCCATGCCTAAAAGGTAAGAAACCTTTCTTGGAATCCTGCATGATAAAACGAGCAAGGATTGTATCTATATATGAAGCTTAGGACAGACGCAACATTCTTTTCTTGCGATCCCTTATAACTTTGATCCCAAGAATGTGTGCACAATCTCTTAAGTCCTTCATATCAAATTATTTGGACAACCATACCCTTACGTCTGATAATACCTTGACATTGTTGCCAATTAACAAAATATCATCTACGTATAGTACAAGAAATACCTCTACGTTTCCATTACACTTCTTGTATACACAAGACTCATCCGGACACTGAATAAATCCATATGACCGGATTACTTCATTAAACCGGATGTTCCAAGACCTTGAAGCTTGCTTCAGTCCATAAAAAAAAAGGTAGATCCGCTACCTTAGCAGCCCATAAATGGACCGATTGAGCTTGCACACTAGATGCTCTTTGCCTTTTTCAATAAACCCTTCTGGTTGCTTCATATGGATGTTTTCTTCAAGACTTCCATTAAGGAAAGCTGTCTTGACATCCATTTGCCAAAACTCATAATTCATATGAGCAGCAATGGATAAGAGTATCCGGATAGACTTAAGCATGGCTACCGGTGAAAAGGTCTCCTCATAATTGATTCCCTCTTTCTGAGTGTACCCTTTCGCAACAAGCCTAGCTTTGAAGGTTTCTACCTTCCCGTCTGTCCCTCTTTTCCTTTTGTAGATCCACTTGCATCCAACGGCTTTTAAACCATCAGGTGGTTCTACGAGCTTCCAAACCTTATTAGAGTACATAGACTCTATTTCAGAATTCATTGCCTTTTGCCAAGATGCTGCATCTATATCTTGGAGTGCTTCATCATATGTTCGGGGATCAGGTTCATGTTTACCCGGGATCAAGTCCGAAGACTCTCCCAAAAACATGAATCTATCAGGCTGCCTAACAACCCTCCCACTACGACGAGGCACAGTCTGTGGTTGTGTATCATGTGTGACACGTGTTGCAGTCTCTTGTGGTACTTCATCTTGTACTGTTGGTACTAAGGTAGACATGTCCTCTCTAAGTTCTTCTAAAGCAACTTTGCTACTGGGCTTGTGATCCATTATATAGTCTTCTTCTAAAAATTGGGCATTGGTGCTAACAATGACCTTCTGGTCTTTAGGACTATAAAATAAACCATCTTTCGTTCCTCTGGGATACCCCACAAACACGTGAACTTCTGTACGAGATTCTAACTTATCAGCATCTGGTTTCAGCACATGTGCTGGACTACCCCAAATACGAATATGTCTTAGACTCGACTTTCGCCCATTCCACAATTCTATGGGAGTAGAAGAAACTGATTTAGAAGGTACTAAGTTCAAAACGTACACTGATGTTTCCAGAGCGTATCCCCAAAACGAATTTGGTAATTCTGAATAACTCATCATCGATCTAACCATCTCCATAAGAGTTCTATTCCTTCGTTCTGCCACATCATTCTATTGGGGTGTACCAGGCGCGGACAGTTGGGATTGAATCCCGGCCTCTGATAAGTAATTCCTAAACTCTCCTAAGAGGTATTCGCCACCACGATCAGACCGTAGTGTCTTGATACTTTTACCTAGTCGTTTCTCCACATCAGCCTTGTATTCTTTGAACTTATCAAAGCACTCGGACTTGCGGCGCATTAGGTAAATGTATCCGTATCTTGAATAATCATCTATAAAAGAGACAAAATATTCAAAACCACCTCTTTCCTGGACAAACATAGGACCACACAAATCAGAATGAACCAATTCTAACACTTCTTTGGCTCTATACCCCTTGGCCTTGAAAGGCCTTTTGGTCATTTTACCTTCCAAGCAAGATTCACAAGTTGGAAAATTTTCCAACTCTAATGAACTCAAAAGTCCATTGGCTATAAGCCTCTGAATCCTACTTAAGTTAATATGACCAAGCCTTAGATGCCAAAGATATGCTTGGTTCATTTCCAAAGGTTCTTTTCTCTTATTAGAGTTAAAAGATGAGTTATAAATTTCCATGTTTTGCTTTGTGGGAGAAATTGGATTTAAAGTATACAAATTACCAACTAATGCACCAGAACAGATAATCACTTTATTTCTCTTAATAACTACATCGTTACTAAAAGAAACTGAATATCCATCTAGAAACAGTTTAGAAACTGAAATTAAATTCTTTCTAAAACTGGGTACATAAAGATAATTTCTTAAAACCAAATTTCTATTCCTATTAAAAGATAAGTAGACGTCTCCCACTGCAACAGCCGCCACCTTAGTAGCATTGCCCATGTAGACGGTAATCTCTCCTTTAGATAGTCGTCGGGTTTCCTGGAACCCCTGCAAGGAATTGCAGACATGATCAGTGGCTCCCGTATCTACACACCAGGTGCTGGTAGATAACACCGCTAAACATGTTTCAACAACTAGAGCATGAGATATACCTTTGTTGCTTTGATTCCTACGAGGACAGTCTGCCTTCCAATGCCCCGACTGCTTGCAGATGAAGCACTTGCCCTTCGGCTTCTTCATTCCAGCTTTAGATCCTGCACTCTGAGATTTATTCACTTTCTTTGCTGGACCAACTTGTTTCTTCTTCTTCTTTCCTTTCGATTTAGAAGTAGAACCATTTTCAGCATAGTGAATATGAGAATTATGACGAAACAAACCTTCTGCTGCCTGAAGTTCTGTCAATAGTTCCGCCAATGAATATACCCTTTTGTTCATATTGTAATTCAGGCGGAATTGCTCAAAACTTCTAGGTAGTGTTTGGAGGATCATATCGATTTGGGTTTCCCCATCAATTTCTCCTCCAAGGATCTGTATTTCGTTCAAATAAGCCATCATCTTTAGGATATGATCCCTCACAGGAGTACCCTCTTGCATGGTGGCTGTTATTATCTCTCTCATGGCTTCTTGTCTAGAAGCCTGATCCTGATGACCAAAGAGTTCCTTGAGATTGTTTATAATATCATAAGCTGTTGGTAAATCTTGATGCTGATGTTGCAATACATTTGACATTGAAGCCAAAATATAACACCGCGCCATCTCATCTGCCTTTACCCATTTCTTATGATATTCAATCTCCTCTTGGGTAGATTCACCAGTGGGTGCATCAGGGCAAGGCTCAGTCAGTACAAACTTATAGCTTTCAGCAGTAAGAACAATGTCCAGGTTCCTTTTCCAATCTATATAGTTAGGACTTGTAAGTCTATTCTGTTGTAGTATGATGGACAGTGGGTTGAAAGTCATCCTAAGAATCACAAATAACTTTTGGTCAGAACTCTAAATTTAGAATAATATTGATTCCTCAAATAATACCATTTTAAATTAACCAACACCTCAAAACACCGTGAATTTTGTATGCCACGATAGTGTGGACGTATACAAATTCAACATTCGTAAAAGGAGGGTTTTACCCATTAATTTTATTATCTTGTCAACCTAACTTTTTGAAAAATAAAATTAATAGTTGGTATCCTTTGGTCACACAAATAATAGCAGTGACTCCGATGGGGAGGATACTATTAAATGTGCCTAAGTGTATACCATTACTTGACACTAAGTCCATTAATAAGATTGTGCCCCTTCCGATGGGGAAGATCACACGCTCTTTATTAACTTCCTATAGTCATCCAAAATGGAAGTTTGTTCTAGTGATCCACAAACAATCTCATCCGATATGGAGGAAGGCACTCAGAGCCAACGCGTAAGCTTGTTTGCATCACTTACAAACCAGTAATGGAGACCATGGAATTTATTTAAAATCCCTCTCCCACTTAGTTATTTATAAATGAGGAATTTTAACTATGCTAGCCTACTAAACATGTATACTAACATGCACACACAGCACAATATAAAAGCAATAAATAGAAAATCTAATTTTCAACTATTATGACTTTTATCTATGGTTTTCCTCCGTGTGTTGTCATCCCAAGTTGCTGCCATATTTGGCCACCGCCACCGGGTCTAGATGTCGCATCCATCTTGCTCCTTGTTCCGCTGCGCCTCTGGTCCTCAAAAAGGTTCCACGCCTTGCAAGATTCGATCCGCGACATAAATAGAATTTTACATTTTTCGATCCTATATTCCTCGAAGGAATATACATGTAAACTAGGTCGAACATAAAATAAAAAATTTACATCCATCGATCCTATATTCCATAAAAGGAATGTATATGTAATTAGATCAAAAATAAAATCCTAATAAAAACTAAATACAGCTCCTGCTGTATTTTATAATACAATCATGCACACACAAAAAAAATGCCCTTGACATGTCCAAGGGTCCAATCACACATAAAAAACTATAAGTCATAATAGTTGGATCCTGAATCCACAAAGTTAGCACATCCTACTATTATCCTGCCTAAATTATGTATGACATATGCATAATTAAACTAATACCAAATACACAGAGGCAAAACCCTAGCTCTGATACCAATTGATGGTTGCTACTCGGAAAACCTAATGGTTCCACTATACAAAAATTTTGTACAAAGGTCTGAACCTTTTCCTAGCTACCATGTGTTCTTTTAAATTAAACTTGGATCGCCTGCGGAACTTAACACGTTTGATCCAAAGTTTAATCTATTTGTTCTTTTAGGTTTTGACTTGGATCTCCTGCGGAACTTAACACGTTCGATCCAAATCACCTAAGTTATTAATTCCATTAAATATTAATTTCCATAATTGGTTCCCAGTACTGACGTGGCGAGGCACATGGCCTTCTTGGATATGGGAGCAACCACCATCGACTAGACAAAACCTTTTAAGGAAAGCTAATATTTAATTTCCTAAAATAACTTTAGGTTAACCGAAAGGAACAATCAAATCACAAGGAAAAACAAAAAACAAACAACAAAATAAATTTGAAATACTAGAATCGTATGCCTCTTGTATTTGGTATTATTTCCAAAAATAACTAGTATGATGCGGAAAGGAAAAATACTAGTTATACCTTTTAGAAAGACCTCTTGATCTTCTACCGTATTCCTCTTCTAACCTCGGACGTTGTGTGGGCAACGATCTTCCAAGATGAGAAACCACCAAAGCACCTTCTTCTCCTCCTTGCTAGGTTCGGCCAAATCAAAAGCTTCACCAAGAATGAAGGAAAAACATCAACCAAGCTCCAAGGGATGCAAGCTTTCTCTCCTTCTTCTTCTTCTTCTCCAAGTAGTATCGGGCCACCACAAGAGCTCCAAACAAAGAAGGGTTTTGGCCACCACAAAGAGGAAGAGAGGGAGAGAGGATGGCCGGCCACAACACCAAGGAAAAGAGGGAGAGAATAATAGAAGTTGTCTCTCATGAAGGCACCCCAACCCCCTCTTTTATATTCCTTAGCTTTGGTAAATAAGAAAATTTAATTTCAATAAAATTTCCTTAACTTTCCTTGACAACAATTAATTAAGAAAAATTAAATAAAATTTCCTAATTAATTGTATGTGGCCGGCCACCTCATGGAGAGCTAACAAGTCAATTTTAATCAACAATTAAAAATTCCTTATTTGCCTTCAGAAATTTTAAAAAAAATAAAATTTCCATTTAAAATCCCTTCATGGTTGATAAAAAGAAATTTCTATAATTTTAATTTTTCAACATGTGAATAATTTTCAAAGAGAAAAAATAAAATATCTTTCCTATCTACAAATAAGGAAAGAGATCTAATCTCTTTTCTTAATCTTTTGTAGAAGAGATATTTTAATTTTAATTCTCTCTAATAAATTATATCTTCCACATAAGAAAAAATTAAAATTAAAATTATTTTTAATTTCATTAGGGCCGGCCCCCTTTAGCTTAGGTTCAAGCTAGGGCCGGCCACACATAAACCATGCTTAGGCCGGCCCTAGCTTGATCCCCAAGCTACCTTGGCCGGCCCCCTTTAGGTGGGTATAGAAGGTGGGTATAGATGGGTATAGTACTCTATAATTAAGAGGCTACGATAGGGACTGGGAGGAGGAATTGGTTTTGGTCTCCCGATAAAATTAAGCATCCTGTGTTCGCCCCGAACACACAACTTAATTTTATCAATAATAATTCATTCCACTAGAGAACTATTATTGAACTACCGCACCAATCCCAAATTACATTTTTGGGCTCCTTCTTATTATGAGTGTGTTAGTCTCCCTGTGTTTAAGATGTCGAATGTCCACTAATTAAGTGAGTTACTGACAACTCATTTAATTAATATCTTAATCCAAGAATAATACCACTCAACCTTATCGTCATGTCGGACTAAGTCCACCTGCAGGGTTTAACATGACAATCTTTATGAGCTCATCTTGGGGACATTATCAACCTATATTACTAGGACACAGTTTCCTTCTATAATCAACAACACACACTATAAGTAATATCATTTCCCAACTTATCGAGCTTATTGATTTATCGAACTAAATCTCACCCATTGATAAATTAAAGAAATAAATATCAAATATATGTGCTTGTTATTATATTAGGATTAAGAGTACACACTTCCATAATAACTGAGGTCTTTGTTCCTTTATAAAGTCAGTATAAAAGAAACGACCTCTAATGGTCCTACTCAATACACTCTAAGTGTACTAGTGTAATTATATAGTCAAGATAAACTTATACCTAATTACACTACGACCTTCCAATGGTTTATTCCTTTCCATTTTGGTCGTGTGTTACTGTTTATAATTTATAAGGTACTGATAACATCCTCTTCTGTATGTGGCACCACATACTATGTTATCTACAATATAAATTAATTGAACAACTACAACTAAATGTAGACAATTTGACCAAATGTGATTCTTTATTTAAAATAAATGTTTACAAAAGCTTAGGCTTTCAGTATACATTCCAACAACTAGTACACAGTTTCCTTCTATAATCAACAACATACACTATAAGTGATATCATTTCCTAACTTATCGGGCTTATTGATTTATCGAACTAAATCTCATCCATTGATAAATTAATGAAATAAATATCAAATATATGTGCTTGTTATTATATTAGGATTAAGAGCAACACTTCCATAATAATTGAGGTCTTTGTTCCTTCATAAAGTCAGTATAAAAGGAACGACCTCAAATGGTCCTACTCAATACACTCTAAGTGTACTAGTGTAATTATATAGTTAAGATAAACTAATACATAATTACACTACGACCTTCCAATGGTTTATTCCTTTCCATCTTGGTCGTGAGCTACTGTTTATAATTTATAAGGAACCGATAACATAATCTTCTGTGTGTGACACCACACAC
Source organism: Zingiber officinale (assembly GCF_018446385.1). Classification (NCBI taxonomy): domain Eukaryota; kingdom Viridiplantae; phylum Streptophyta; class Magnoliopsida; order Zingiberales; family Zingiberaceae; genus Zingiber; species Zingiber officinale. Next base: position 75,936,758 of record NC_055989.1, read on the forward strand.
CATGTTATCTACAATATAAATTAATTGAGCAACTATATTTATCGTAAATGTAGACATTTGAACAATGTGATTCTTATTTCTAGATAAATGTTTATACCAAAAGCTAGCCTTTTAGTATACATCCTAACAAGTGCAACACTGGATAGAGCGTGCAGGTCAGGATGTACAGGTCGGGGTGTATAGGGCTACGCAGAAGCAGCTCAGGGTCTACGTGCCTACGTTCGGAGACCAGGATTTATAGGTCGGAAACAGGATAAGGCATAACGAGGTACGGAAACAGGAAGAGGCATAGTGAGGTCAGGACGACAGGGAAGGACTCACAGGTCAGGGACGACAGGACAGGATTCACAGATCAAGAATGACAGTGCAGGATGGGTGCGGACAAAGGTCGGATGAGGTAAGGTATACAGGTCAGAAGGACTCAGATCGCGGACCGGACCACCAAGGTGATGGACAGGAATAGCAGGTCAAGATATAATAGGTCAACAGAAACAACAGCGAGGACGCCAGAGCAGCGGAGCATTACAAGACAAGCGAGCTATGGAGTGGTAACTGCCTGGCAGGAAACAATTATCACAAGTCAGGAAATATTCTAACGATTTGGGGCTCGTTTGCTACTTGATTCCTCCGTCGGCCTATAGGAGGAGGTCGCGTGTCAACCACCGCCAGACAAAGCTTGACACCCGACATTCCCTGACATCCGTCAGATTCTAGAAACACGCACAGCAGTATAAAAAGGCAAGTTTCGTCTCTACACAGGTACGCTCACTCGTCATTTCTTACTCATCTTTACTTTTCGTCCTTTTTCTGTGCTTCTAGGGAAAAGGTACCTGACTTGAGCATCGGAGGACCTGACCCGGGGACTTTTTCTCTAGTTTTTGGTCTCTAACGACTCGTGGGTTCGTCTGAGTGTGCGCAGGGTCAGTAACTTCGTCATCTCCCTCGTCAGCCGCCCGTGGGAGCTTTTTTGAGGGATTGCCAGATCATCCTAGAGGCTCAGCGACTTTTCGTCAACATCGACGACACCGCAACCGCCTTCATCCGACTCAGCTTCCGGACGGGATCACAAATGTTCTATGCCATTGACTAATTCACTGGGAAAAATTATTCTAAGAATTTCGAGGCTCCGGACTGCACCTACTTTGAAACTCACATTTGGCTCTATAATTTCCAGGAACTTAAGTTGTGCGAACCCTCCCCGATCGAAGATCAAATTCTCATTATGATTGACGAATGAGTTAAATCCTAGTTTCAGGTTGACCAAAGCAGGGGAGGTTTCTCAAGACTTGTAGATCCTCGAGCTGCAGTTGTGTCCTGAACAGAGATATCTTGACAACATGCTTCAGAGATGCAAACCATGGAGTCAATTCGCCAAGTTGGCCATTTATCAGGAGCTTGCAGAGCAGCAATGGCGGCGAAGCTACCTCATCTAGTGCTTTTTTCAGACTGATGTCTGCCCAATGCAGTCTTTAGAGATCGAAGGCTGCCATTGAGCTTCGAGAGCAGGGCGCTGATCTTCTCCAGCATTCTGAGTGATAGATCAGAACCATAAAAACTGATGCCGAGCTTCTGGAGGTGGACAAGCTCACCAATCTCCTGTAGCAAATGCATATTATGAGCACGTGCCGTCTCAAACGTGGTAAGTCTTTTCAACTTTCTTATTCCTTTCGGGAACTTAATCCTACGATGGGGCCACCAAGCAGATAGACCAGTTTTTGGAGTTTTACAATGGTATTGGATAGTTCTTCAATATCAGTTCCTCTTATATCCAAAAACTCTAGATTCTGTAAATCTCCTATTGAATCTGGCAATCTATGTAATCCTCTAGTATTTCTTAGAAACAAGTACTTCAAAAGAAATAACTTGGAAAAGCTCTTGGGGTGGAGATGACGCAAGTTCCGACATCCTTCCAGGTCAATTGCCCTCAACAGCCTCTGCTTTCTATAATCCTTGGGTGGTGGTACATCCTCACCAAATGAAGTGAAGGATCGGAGGTGGCACAGATCAGTGTTAGGCCCTAGTCCACTGCTTCCTCCATGCCATGATAAGCGTCTTATCTTCTGATATTGCGGCAGATTCGTGGGGTGCTCATTCAGTAGCACCGCAAAGTTCAACTTCTTTGATATCGAGATTATGACTTGGAGCATCATGTCATGGACACGGCAGGATTTCACTGTCCCATTATAATTGAATTTTGATGGCTGCACCAAGCTGCGACCCACCAACTCGTTGAAGCAGCGCTCGGCGACTTTCTCAGCGGGGAAGCCGCCTACGTCACTCACAATCCCTTCAGCAATCCACCGTCTCATCAGACGCTTCCGACCAATCTCATAATCCTCAGGGAAGATGCCTAAGAACAAGAAGCAAGGCTTGAGATCATAAGGCAAGTCATTGTAGCTTATTATTAGTTTGTATCTCCAAACGAAAGTGGTCGCACAAGCCTGTCCATTCCTTCAATCTATTATCAGTCTTGGAAGCCAGAAGAAGACCTGCGATTGTCAAAATCGCAAGTGGCAGTCAATCGCACTTTTGCAAGATTTCTTTGCCAATATTTTCTAACTCTGAGGACAATTATAGTCTGGTGCATCAAATACTTTTCTACAGAATAACTCCTAAGATAGCTCAGGTGATGAAGGAGAGATTTTAAATATAAATTGACGATATCGAGAACAGCTTGTATTTGCCACATCCTCAATGCGGGTGGTGACTATGACCCTACTTCCTTCTTTACCTTGTGGCAATGCAATGCTCAAGCTTTCCCATGCTTCAATGCTCCAAACGTCATCAAGAACAAGCAAATACCTCTTTCCATGGAGATGGTCTCTGATAGTCTGCACCAGTTGCAACTCGTCCATCATGTTCAGAAGTTGCTCAGTGTTCAAACGGGCATCTCGGCACCTAGAAACATCTCGGATTTGTTTCTTGTCGACGGAAATTTGTCGAATAATCTTTTTGAGAAGCTCGAGATTGGAAGTGGTCTCCGACAATAATAGGATCATCATAGACAGTCTTAGCCAAAGTTGGCTTTCCTAAACCACCGAAGCCGACGAGAGAAATCTGTTGATCCCCGGGTAGCTTCTGGAGTATGCAAACTGATCGTCGAGGCTAGTGTTCGACACTATCTCCGTAAACGATATTGCTCCGCTACGGTGCTTAACGGATTGTTGCAAATCGTTCCCAAGATACAACGACGACGAACGTCTCGGAATCGTAACACCCCGACTTCCGAGACCAGCGAACCTTTTAGTAGACTTCTTGGACTCTTGAATGCACAAGATGAGATGAATGCTTGAGGAAGAGAAGAGAGGATTGATTGATTAAGTGTATTTTCCATCATCTGGAGGGTTCTATTTATACTGAAAGAAGAGGTTGATTGTCCTTTGGGTGAGTGGATGTGTTCCTTGGGCTGGATCGATCTAGATCATCCATTCTGAAGGGTTGTAACCCTTCACCAAGCCCACTTCAATCTCATCCATCAGATCTGAGGAGTTGTGACCCTCAGATCCCGCCTATTGTCATCGGCCATCGGATCTGAATCCATTGATTCGATGCTTCAGATCAAGTCTCATCCCAAGTCGTCAGATCGTTACTCTTTGCGATCCAACGCTCTAGATCGCATCACAAGTGATCCATCATACCTATTTGATCAACGTTGATCAACGGTAGCCATCCATTCCCTAAGTCAACTGTCCAGCCATCTCCCTTTGCCCACGAGGATGCCGCATAGGTACTGCCACGTTAGACGTCATCCGAGTGCCACGTCAGACGTCGTCCTACAAAGCGCCCATTGCGCACGTGGCGGGTGGCGGGCTCATAGGTGCGAGCACCTGCTCGCCCTGGGCTAAGGGGTAACCTGTCCTTTTATTTTTGTGTTAACTCCATTAACACATCTTCATTAATAAGTAGAGAATACACATCGAGAATTTCTGATGTGGGACTATTCTCCCATGCACTTTATTAATGAATAATAAATGTTATTTTGGGTTGACTTTAAACATTAATTTCTCATTCACCCTTAATCGGTTTTGAGCAAATTAATAGTCTAAATCTATCTACGCGAATCGTAGATTTCAATTTTGAAGTCAATTACGACTTTCAACAATTGATGGCTTCCTTCCTCTAAATCGTTTTGGTCCATTTAAGGCCCCAATATCCAACAATCCCCCACATGAATGGAAATTAATGCAATGCGTGTATGCATGCTGACATTTTACAAGAGTCCAATCGATCAGTCACTGCATCGGGAGAGGTAGCTTGTGGCTTTGAACCTTCCGTAGTGAAATGCTATCGAGTATACTAGGCTGCGCAGTGAACGTGATGTCTTGAACTGCTCAGCTGTTGGTGTATACTTAGACAATAACACCCACACAGAGATCTATCTCACCTACTTTAGGTTCTCTTGGTTGGTTCCGTTTCTGCCATGGATACCATCTTGGATTCATGAGTGTTTCATTGAAGCGGCCTGTCTTCACACTCACATAGGTGACACTTCTATCAAGAGTATCCTACCACACTCCACCTTATCAGGTATAGAAGTCACTAAAAGCATAAGCTTAACCTCACTACATGAGGTAGGACAGCACAAATTCATCCTAGGATTGGGATAGAGATAAACTATTTAATGTGCTGGACCACAACTTCTGTAACTTCGTTGTCCCATTGAACCAAGATCTTGGGATCTCCAGTCAACAAGGTTGGGTTACCGCTACAGTCATTTTTAGTTGTAGATTTTTTAATCTCATTCCTCTTGATGAGCAGTATACTTGATCTCGACTCAACCCCTTCGTTAGAGGATCTGCCAAATTATCTTTGGACTTAACATAGTCGATTGCAATCACTCCATTCGAGATCAACTGCCTAATGGTATTATGTCTACGACGTATATGTCGTGACTTCCCATTATACATATTACTCTGTGCCCTTCCAATCGCCAATTGACTATCACAGTGGATTAGTACGGCAGGCACAGGTTTCACCCAGCTAGGAATATCTTCCAAGAAATTCCGCAGCCATTCATCTTCCTCAGCTGCTTTGTCCAGTGCTATAAACTCGGATTCCATAGTTGACCGAGCAATGCAAGTCTGCTTAGTGGATTTCCAAGATACTGCTCCCCCACCGATCGTGAATACATATCCACTAGTGGATTTGGAGTCTTTTGTATCTGATATCCAATTAGCATCACAATATCCTTCCAACACAGCGGGATATTTTCCATAATGTAATCCATAGTTCATAGTATATTTCAAATATCTGAGAACTTGCATCAATGCTTTCCAATGGGTGTCGTTTGGATTACTCGTAAAACGACTCAGTTTGTTGACCGTACAGGCAATATTCGGACGTGTGCAGTTTGTGAGATACATCAAACTGCCTATTATCCGAGAATATTCCAACTGCGATATGGTCTCACCATGGTTTTTCGCTAAGTGTTGACTTAGATCCATAGGTGTTTTCACTGTAGAGAGATCGTACGCATTGAATTTTTTCAATACAGATTCTACATAATGGGATTGTGTTAAAACTATCCCTTCTGATGTCCTGAGAATTTTAATTCCCAATATAACATCTGCTTGACCCATCAAAATTTCTGGTCAACATTTTCTTTGTAGTCATGATTACATCATGATTACTGCCCATTATTAGCATGTCGTCTACGTATAGACAGACAATTACATAGCCTTCAGGTGTGTTTTTGACATAAATTCATTTTTCACATTCATTTATTTTGAATTCGTTTGACAACATTACTTTGTCAAATTTTTCGTGCCATTGTTTAGGCGCTTGCTTAAGTCCGTACAACGACTTAACAAGTCGACATACCTTTTTCTCATTTCCAGGAGCCATGAACCCTTCGGGTTGCTCCATATAAATTTCTTCTTCCAACTCACCATTTAAGAACGCAGTCTTAACATTCATTTGATGTATTTCAAGGTCATACAGTGCTGCAATGGCTATTAGCACTCGTATGGACGTAATCCTTGTCACCGGTGAGTATGTATCGAAGTAATTAAGGCCTTCCTCTTGCTTGTACCCCTTGGCTACAAGTCTGGCCTTATACTTGTCAATTGATCCATCAGCTTTATACTTACGTTTTAGTATCCACTTACAACCTAATGGTTTATTACCAGAAGGAAGGTCTACTAATTCTCAAGTATGATTATTCATGATAGACTCAATTTTACTATTGACAGCTTCTTTCCACATTGGAGCATCGGGTCTAGAGAGAGCTTCACTTAATGTTCTTGGTTCCATTTCTGACATGAAAGTCATGAAATCTGGCCCGAACGATTTCTCAACTCTAGCCCGTTTGCTACGACGTGGCTCTTCACTTTGATCGTCAATAGTCCTTTTATAACAGCTAAGTTCGGTAACGTCATTTTTGTTTGAACTTCCGTTGTTATCACTTTCAACGTTTCCCTTTTTATTTGGGAATACGTTTTCAAAGAATATCGCATTCTGAGATTCTATGGTTGTTCCCACATGTATATCAGGAATGTCTGATTTGTGAACTAGGAAACGATATGCACTACTATTATGGGCATATCCGACAAATTCGCATCGAACGTTTTAGGTCCGATCTTTACTTGCTTTGGTTTAGGTACTTCGACCTTTGCCAAGCACCCCCACACTTTCAGGTATTTGTACGATGCCTCGCGGCCTTTCCATAGTTCATATGGAGTTTTATCATTTTTCTTATGAGGGATTCTGTTGAGAATGTGATTTGCCGATAATATTGCTTCCCCCCACAAGTTTTGAGGTAAGCCTGAATTTATCAACAAGGCATTCATCATTTCTTTTAGTGTCCGATTTTTATGTTCAGCAACACCGTTTGATTGAGGTGAGTAAGGCGCCGTTGTTTGATGGATAATGCCAGATTCTGTACAAAATTCATCAAACGGTGCACCATATTCTCCACCTCTATCGCTTCGAATTATTTTAATTCGTTTGTCAAGTTGGTTTTCAACTTCTGTTTTATAGGTTCTGAACGCCTCTAGGGCTTCGTCTTTACTTCTTAAAAGAAAGACATAACAGAACTTTGTGCAGTCATCGATAAAAGTAATAAAATATTTTTTACCTCCTCTAGTTTGCACAAATTTCAAGTCACATAGATCACTATATATTAACTCTAGAGGAGTTGTTGTCCTTTCCACCGAATGGAAAGGTAGTTTCGTCATTTTCGCTTCCACGCACACTTCACATTTGTGTGTTCCGTCAACATTGACGTTTGGTAATAAATTTAATTTGACGAGATGTTTGAGAGTATTATTATTCACATGTCCGAGTCGATCATGCCATAAATTAAAACACTCAACAACATAGCTGGAAGCATTTATTTTATTACCATCAAAATTTTGGAGTACAGGCATTACAACCATTTTGAATAGACCCTTTTCTAGGTACCTCTTTCCTACGAAGACACCATTCTTCGTAAGTACAAAGTTGTCTGACTGGAACACTAGTCTAAATCCAGCCTTGACCAATGCCGCTCCAGAAACTAGGTTCTTACTGATGTCGGGAACATGGAGTACATCAATTAGTGTTAGCTCCTTTCCGGACGTCATCTTCAGAACAACCTTTCCGAGTCCAACAATTGGCGACGTCGTGGAATTACCCATATAGAGCTTCCTGCCATTTATTGGAGTATACTTGGAGAACATCGCTTTATCGGAACAGATATGACGAGTTGCTCCAGTATCAATGAACCACTGCTTCGGGTTGGTATCCACCAAGTTGGCTTCAAATACAACCGCAGTGAGATCTAAGTCCTCAAGAGAGGTTGCGACATGATTCGCAACATCCTTTGGCCCCTTGGTTGGCTTCTTTGGGTGTCTGCAGTCCTTGGATAGGTGTCCTGCCTTTCCACAGTTGTAGCAGGAGCCTTTGAACTTCTTTGCTTGAGCCTTCTTTTTGAACTGCTTCGGCTTTTTGGTGTTCGGCTCGACCAGGTTGGACATTTCGTCTACAGTCCGCTTGGTTCCTCTGGAGTCGGATAACTTTCGATTATCCTCCTCTATTCGTAGCCTCAGGATCAGGTCTTGCAGCCTTATCTCCTTTTGCTTGTGCTTTAGGTAATTCTTGAAATCCTTCCATGACGGAGGGAGCTTCTCAATTACCGCAGCAACTGCGAATGTCTCGTTCAACTTCATGCCTTCGGCGTCCAAATCATGTAGTATTAATTGCATATCTTGGACTTGAGATGAGACGCTTTTTGAGTCCACCATCTTGAAATCCAAAAAACGACCGACGATGAATTTCTTCAATCCAGCATTTTCGGTCTTGTATTTCTTCTCAAGGGATTCCCACAAAGATTTTGTCGTCTCCAGAGAACAATATACGTTATATAATGTGTTGTCCAAGGCGTTGAGTATATAATTGCGGCACAGAAAATCTCCGTGAGACCACGCATCGCTAGCAGCCTTACTACCTTCCGTAGCGGCTGGCGTGTCTTCGTGCAAAAACCGTACAAGGTTTAGCGTTGTTAGATAAAACAGTATCTTCTGCTGCCATCTTTTGAAGTCGGTTCCGGTGAATTTCTCCGGCTTTTCTCCGTGCTCAAATTGGATTGTTCGTTGGTATTCGACATAGTCGATTTTAGTCGATTGTCAGGACTTCCGGGAGATTGCTGCCGGAGTATGCAAACTGATCGTCGAGGCTAGTGTTCGACACTATCTCCGTAAACGATATTGCTCCGCTACGGTGCTTAACGGATTGTTGCAAATCGTTCCCAAGATACAACGACGACGAACGTCTCGGAATCGTAGCACTCCGACTTCCGAGACCAGCGAACCTTTTAGTAGACTTCTTGGACTCTTGAATGCACAAGATGAGATGAATGCTTGAGGAAGAGAAGAGAGGATTGATTGATTGAGTGTATTTTCCATCATCTGGAGGGTTCTATTTATACTGAAAGAAGAGGTTGATTGTCCTTTGGGTGAGTGGATGTGTTCCTTGGGCTGGATCGATCTAGATCATCCATTCTGAAGGGTTGTAACCCTTCACCAAGCCCACTTCAATCTCATCCATCAGATCTGAGGAGTTGTGACCCTCAGATCCCACCTATTGTCATCGGCCATCGGATCTGGATCCATTGATTCGATGCTTCAGATCAAGTCTCATCCCAAGCCGTTAGATCGTTACTCTTTGCGATCCAACGCTCTAGATCGCATCACAAGCGATCCATCATACCTATTTGATCAACGTTGATCAACGGTAGCCATCCATTCCCTAAGTCAACTGTCCAGTCATCTCCCTTTGCCCACGAGGATGCCGCATAGGTACTGCCACGTCAGGTACGTGGCGGGTGGCGGGCTCACAGGTGCGAGCACCTGCTCGCCCTGGGCTAAGGGGTAACCTGTCCTTTTATTTTTGTGTTAACTCCATTAACACATCTTCATTAATAAGTAGAGAATACACATCGAGAATTTCCGATGTGGGACTATTCTCCCATGCACTTTATTAATGAATAATAAATATTATTTTGGGCTGACTTTAAACATTAATTTCTCATTCACCCTTAATCGGTTTTGAGCAAATTAATAGTCTAAATCTATCTACGCGAATCGTAGATTTCAATTTTGAAGTCAATTACGACTTTCAACAATTGATGGCTTCCTTCCTCTAAATCATTTTGGTCCATTTAAGGCCCCAATATCCAACAAAATCGCTGTAAGCTCGGAACAGTTCCCGTCCATCACCCACCCAGTGATCTTATCTCTAAAAGAGATATAATAGAATTATCCAAATTAACCGGATCAAATTACCAAATCAAATCATATTAGTATTTAGATTATTCTAATAATTCTGTTATAATTATTCTCAGAATTATTTTTAGAATAATTCTGTTATTTATTAATTAGTTATTTGACCAAGTACTTTTGAACATTATATATTGTATTGCCCTTAAGACAAATATCATTGAACAATAGATTTTATTATTCTCATCTTATTCCTTCCTCTCTCCCTATTCTTCCTCTTACATGGTATCAGAGCCATCTCTCTCTCTCTCTTTTTATCTTCCCTCAATTTCTTGAGGCGGAGATCGTATAAACGGCGAATTTTAAATTTTTCCCTCAAGCCTCTTATTTTCTCCTACGTGTTTTAATTTTCTTATTCTTCTCTATTTTTCATAACAAACGAAAAATACTTATTTTCTTCCGCTGCCAACCCCTTTGCTTCTCTTTCCTCTTCCTTAATCTCTATTTTTTTTTCCCCACTACCACCGGACAAGTTATTTTTTACTTTAGATGTCAAATACTCGACGACATCAAAGAGGACAAAAGCAAAGTCCAGACCGATGTCAAATTTATCACATCGTTGGTCATACTAGAAATATATGCCCTAAAAGACTTGATTGGTCTAGGATAAAATGTCAAATTTGTCTTGGAATTAGACATTTTGGTATTCAATGTCCTACTCCATTTGATTCAAATTTCATTGGTGGTCCTACAGCCTCAAGACAACCATCTATTTCACAAGTATATCCTAAAGTTCTTTCGTCTGTGCCTACTTGTGGTAAAAACCCAGAGTTCTCATCTACTGATTGGTATATTGACACTGGAGCAACTCATCATGTCACATCAGATTGTAATATCCTTACAGAAGTAATGTCATATCATGGCTCAGATACGGTGCAAGTAGGCGATGGTTCAGGTTTGCAAATTGCTAATCTTGGAAACACATATGTTCATTTATCTAATCGAACTTTTCACATGCGCAATGTCTTTCATGTTCCATCTATCACTAAAAATTTACTTTCTACACGCCAGTTTTGTCTTGATAATAATGTCATTTTTGAATTTCATCATAATCATTATCTTATAAAGGATAGAGGAACAAATACTATTGTGTTTTATGGGAGAATCAAAAATGGCCTCTATTGTCTTCAGAGTTCTTCAATCAAAGCTTTTGTTGGTGAACGCACAAATAAACCAGTTTGGCATGCTCGACTTGGTCATCCTTCCCTTCGTATTGTTCATTCAATCATCAATAGGTATGGTTTACCTACTTCTATTACCTCCTCTCCATCTTATTCATGTAGGGCCTGCATGGAATCTAAAAGTCATAAGCTACCTTTCTCTTTATCTGATCATGTTTCTAATTTTCTACTTGAAATAATCCATTCTGATGTTTGGGGTCCTGCACCTATTTTGTCTAATCAAGGTTTCCAATATTATGTTACATTCATTGATCATTTTAGTAAATATACTTGGCTTTATCCTATGAGAAGGAAATCTGATTTATTTGATATATTTTGTAATTTTCAAATTCAAGTTGAACGATCTTTTAATCGTAAAATACTCTCTTTTCATTCTAATTGGGGAGGCGAATATCAAGCTCTCCATCGTCATTTTGTCTCTTGTGGAATTGTTCATCGAGTTTCTTGTCCTCACACTCCAAAACAAAATGGCTCTGCTGAGAGAAAACATAGACATATAATTGAAACTACCTTAGCTCTTCTTCATCATGCATCAGTTCCGCGCAAATTTTGGGATGAAGTTGTTAGCACTGTAGTATATCTCATAAATCGACTTCCTACACCATTGCTCAATCATAAATATCCTTTTGAAACACTTTATAATCAAACCCCTGATTACACTTTCCTTCGAATTTTTGGTTGCGCATGTTATCCATGGTTACGCCCCTATTCTAAACACAAACTTGACTCTCGTTCACTACAATGTGTTTTTCTTGGTTATAGCAATTTGCACCATGGTTATCGTTGCTTGCATATACCAATAGGACGAATTTATATTTCATGACATGTTACTTTTGATGAGTCTTTATTCCCTTTTTCGGTAGCTTCTTCAATCTCTCCTCCAGATACAAGTGGCGCCTTCTTAATGCCACCTAATATTATCAGAAGTGATGGAATTCTAGGTCCTGCTCCGGAGCTCTCTAATAACTCTCCTATACCATTAGAATCACCTCCGGTTGCTGCTCCAATCTTAGAAGTCTCGCCGATCGAAGATAATATGCTCTCTGGTTACTCGGATAATGCAAGTCCGTCATCTACATCACCATGTCAGCCTACTTCCTCGTCGTCATCAACAAGTGATTCAGATGATAATGCTCCTCGTCGCATGCTTCCCATTAGTGATATTTATGAGCGTTGCCCACCAAATGCAACTCAATATCCCCTTCCACGAGCTCTAGTGGTTTCTTCCAAATCTATCGAACCAACCTGTTTTACACAAGCAAACAAGGATCCAAACTGGCGTAGTGCAATGACTACAGAATTTGATGCACTTCTTCGCAATGGAACATGGACTCTAGTTCCGCGCACTCCCTCAATGAATGTTGTGGGCTCTAAATGGGTATTCCGTCTTAAGCATCGAGCTGATGGTTCTCTTGAAAGATACAAAGCTCGACTTGTAGCTAAAGGATTTAGTCAACAGCCAGGTATTGACTTTAATAACACTTTCAGCCTAGTCATCAAAATTACATCTGCCAGACTATTATTATCAATAGCTGTTAGTTCTAATTGGCTTGTACGACAATTGGATATTTCAAATGCATTTCTCCATGGTCATCTTGAGGAAACTATATTTATGGAGCAACCACCTGGTTTCATTCATCCACAATTTCCATCTCATGTTTGCCAACTCAAGAAATCCTTATATGGTCTTCGACAAGCTCCTCGTGCATAGTTTCATCGACTATCTAATTGGTTACAAGCTCAAGGATTTTCTGGATCAAAGACTGACTCGTCTCTATTTCACAAATATAATGATGAAAATATGATATTTTTTCTTATTTATGTGGATGACATTCTGATAACCGGCAATGATCACAAGGGTATCACAACTTTATTAAGTCTTCTCAATCAAGAATTCCCTACTAGAGATTTGGGTATTGCTCATTTTTTTCTTGGTATTGAGCTTATTCCACATGAGGATAGCTATCTTCTCTCTCAGAGCAACTACATTACTGGACTTCTTCAAAAATCCAAAATGGATGGAGCACGTCTGGTCTCTACGCCAATTGCTATAAACAATTCTCCAACTTCATCCTCTCCTGCTCTATCTGATCCACAAATTTATCGAAGTATTGTTGGGGCCTTACAATATGTCACTATCACACGTCCTGATATTCCTCTCTCCCTATTCTTCCTCTTACAATCTCTCCTATGGTTGATGCCCACGAATTGAGTTTTCTCTACAAAATGGCCGATGATCCGTGGATCGGAGTATCTGTTAGTTATGCCAAGCCAGTGACGGTGCCAGAGCTTGTAGCTTCATTTAGGTGGAAATAGCGATCGTGTCTTTTTTTAATATCTTCTACTTGAACCTTCAATTTCTTGACCTCTGAAGCGATGTTATGGCGATCTTTCAATAATTTTAATCTGCGAAGGAAGTGCTTGAAAAAACCTTGTGTCGATCGAACTCATCGATCGAGTCTTCGGCATCGTAGGCCACCTCACTCAGTTCCTGAACCCAGTTCTTCAGTTCAGCATCCAGATTGCGCCTGGTTGATATGGTCGTCAAGAAAGAGGTGATGCTTTTGTGCTCGGCAACTATGTATCGGACATCGTGTTCGACTCCGGCCAGCAACGCGGCTTCTTCCTCTAGCATCTAATAGAGATAAAAGAGAAATTATCTAGATTAACCGGGTCAAATTACCAAATCAACTCAAATTAAGTATTAGGATTATTCTAATAATTCTGTTATAATTATTAGAATAATTCTCAGAATAATTTTAGATTTATTCTATTATTTGTTAATTGGTTAATTGACCGAGTACTTGTTTAAACCCTATATATTGTATTGTCCTTAGGGCAAATATCAATTAACAATAGATTTTATTGCTCTCATGTTATTTCTTGTTCTCGCTCTCTCTCTCTTCTTCTTTTAACATGGTATCAGAGTCATATCTCTTTCTCTCCTCTTAAACAGAGATCTAAAACCAACTTTTTTTTTTATCTTAACCTTTGTTTTCTCTCTCCACAAAAGCAATCCATTACACCTTTGTTTTTCAACCACATCACCTTTGTTTTTCTACTGCCGTCGTTTTTTGGTTTTCAACAGCAATCCATTACAAAAGTTGTTGCCGCCTTTATTCTTCAACAACAATCCAGCGTGCTGTTCACGCCAAGAACCATATCGTCGAACGCCGCGGATCCCAGCAAGCCAGCAACAGCCACATCCTAGAGGTGATGTGATTTCGCTCCTCCTCAAGCTGTTGATCTCTGGAGTTTCTGTCAATCTCTGGAGTGTCCATCATCCACCATCCCAGAAGAGAAGCTCCGGCTATCTATTTGCTGCTTGTCTTGGTTTTCTGCAACAAGAAGCTCTGGCTGTTCACATTGGTCACAACGCATATTTGTTCTCTTCTTCACCACAGATAAGTTTGCATTACACAGCTCATTTCTTTTATAATGTCAGAACTTTCTTCTCCATCTTCCACCACAGAAACAAATTTTGCGACACAATTCTCTTCCTTACCCCTAAATGCCATGTCTTATTTACCCATCAAACTCACCAATGATAATTATATGCTTTGGAAGATGCAATTTATTTCGCTACTTTGTGTTCATGATTTACTCGGAATTATTGATGGCACTTCTCTTAAACCGCAAGAAGATGATTCAGGCTATACTATATGGAATAAGAAAGATCAACTAATTATGACATGGCTGATTTCAACAATTAGTGAGCCTATACTTCCTGCGATTGTAGGGCTTGTTAGCTCTCATCAAATATGGGAAGCTCTTGCTTGAACCTTTGCTTCACAGTCTCAAGCACGTGTTCTTCAACTTCGCATGCAGTTACAATCGGTGCACCGAGGAGACAAATCCATCAATGAATATATGCAATCAATCAGAACCATTGTCAATAATTTAGCTGCGATTGGCAATCCTATTTCAGATCCGGATTTATTAATACATGTTCTTGCAGGATTGGGGCCTCAATATGATAGCTTTATTCCTAGCATAACTGCTCGCATCGATCAAGTGTCACTTGATACCCTTCATGGCTTGCTCTCTTCACATGAGATACTTCTACAATTACAATCTCAAAGGGTTTCAGATTCTATTGCTCTTACGGCATGCAAGACTGATGGTACTATCCACCAAGGAAATCAAGGAGGTCGAGGACAAGGACAAGGACGAGGACAAGGTCGAGGACAAGGTCGAGGACAAGGACGAGGTCAAGGCCGAGGACGAGGACGAGGACGTTGTCAGATTTGTTTCAAGATTGGTCACTTTGCTCATCAATGTTATATGAGATATGATCCAAATTTTACTGGAGGTTTTGCATCCACATCTCAAGTATCAACCTCAACTTCATCATATCACCCAGGGGCATTTTCTCTTGCAAGCAACCCTTATGTACCTACGACAAATTCTTCAGTCTCAGGATGGCATCCAGATTCTGGAGCAACTCACCACGTTACATCAGATTATGACATTCTTACAGAGGCCTCCTCTTATCATGGTCCTGATACTGTACAAGTAGGCAACGGTTCAGGTTTGCAAATTGCTCACCTTGGAAACACATTTTTTCATTCATCTGGTCGACTCTTTTCCATGCGCAATACACTTCATGTTCCTTCCATCACTAAAAATTTACTAATTCATTAATTTGCTCTTGATAATAATGTGTTTTTTGAATTTCACCCTCACTATTGTCTTGTGAAGGATCCCACAACCAAAACCACCCTGCTCAGAGGAGAAATTAGAGATGGTCTTTACTATCTTCAACCTACATCCGCCAAAGCTCTAGTTGGAGAACGCACAAATAAAACCTCCTGGCATGCACGACTTAGTCATCCATCTCTACGTCTTGTTCAAGGAATCATCAACCGATTTGGCCTACCGACATCTTTATCATCCTCATCTCATTCTTGTGAAGCATGTTTGAAAGCAAAAAGTCATAAATTGCCCTTTGTTTCTTCTTCTCATATGTCTAGTTTTCCTTTAGAACTTATTCACTCTGATGTTTGGGGCCCTGCTCCTATTTTGTCGAATCAAGGTTTCCTTTATTATGTGATTTTTATTGATGACTTTAGCAAGTTTACTTGGATATTCATGAAACGAAAATCTGATCTTTTTGATATCTTTTTTCAATTCCAAAGACACGTAGAACGTTTCTTTGACCGAAAAATACTTTCTCTACACTCTAATTGGGGTGGAGAATATCAAGCGCTTCATCGTTATCTGGGCTCTTTGGGCATTCTTCATCGAGTCTCATGTCCTCACACTCCCGAACAAAATGGCTCTACGGAAAGGAAACATCGTTATATAATCGAAACTGCCTTAGCTCTTCTCAATCATGCATCAGTTCCACTCAAATTTTGGGATGACGCGGTTCAAACTGCTGTTTATCTTATTAATCGTCTACCTACTCCATTGCTTCACCATAAATGCCCTATGGAAAAACTCCATAATCAGTCTCCTGACTATACCTTCTTACGTATCTTCGGTTGTGCATGTTATCCATGGCTACGACCTTACTCCAAACATAAACTTGATCCTCGTTCTCAATAGTGTGTTTTCCTTGGTTATAGTAATTTGCAACATGGGTACCGTTGTCTACTGTAATGCCCAAAAAATTCTCAAAACTATTTTAGAAATATTCTATGATTTTTCTGAATTTTAGGATATTTTTACAGAATTTTTAGAGTAGCGGAGGTAGCAAAAACAAATAGAAAACGAAAACGGCCTAAGCGGGAATTGAACCCGAGACTTATGGTTTACGGATAATTTTAGTAACCAGTTGAACCCAACAGGGCCGTGCTGAAAGGAAAGGTAGGCAATTAAATTTATATTAGAGTTGGGCGAATTAATCCTTTAATATAAATAGGGAGGAATTTAGTGAAGAGTTATTTTGGGATCGTAGCTTTTCTCTCCTCAAACCCTCACCGCCGACTCCCCTTCTCTTCTCTTGCTTTCGGCGCCAACCACAAGAAGGAGCCTAGGGTTCCTTTCCTAGGGCTTCAAGGACACCTTCCGGCGACATCTCCGACACGAGGACGTTCCTCTCCGCGAGAAGAACGCATAGACGCGAGAAGAACGTCGAAAGGATCGTCTCCTTCAGAAATCTAGCGATTAGAATCGTAAGAAAATCCGAACAGGAGGTAAGAAACCCCTCACCTGCAGTATAAGTAGCTTCCGTGTGAATTCCATGTTTTAGTTTAGTAATATGTAGACTTTCGGCACAAGGATGTAAATTAGTGCATACTAAGTGTTCGATTAAATTATTTAGCACAGAAAAATGCAACTTAGGCATTTTAATAGCTCAGTAAATGCAAAAGAAGCATTTAAATAGTTTAGTTAGCCTTGCCACAGCATATATGGGACTACGGTCCAATGGGTGGGCACCCACAATCGCCTCTAGGTTCAGATAACCTAGTAAAAGCAAGGTAAATTAATTAGCTATGATCCAGTATTTTACTTCCAGTAGGGGTACTGTACAGGATTAGATATCCATTGGGTTGGGCTCCCATAGTCGGTTCCTAGGTTTAGATAACCTAGTAAACCTTACTAAATTCGGGATTTGCAACCCTGGGTCTAGTTAAGGATGCGCGCATAGCATGTACAGTTGTCGGGCCCGTTAGTAGTATGATTATGTACTTTAATCTATTACATTATTAGTTTTTCAAAACTCACAAAGATTAGTTATGTTAGTTGAGTTTGAATTCAGCTCCAGTCTAGTTCAGTTTATGTTCAGTTCAGTTCTTTTTATTGATACATGTGATAGTTTATGGTTAGCTTTGTATGCCATGCTTTGGTGTTCATGTTCGGTTTTTTTTATTACACATGTTTAGATGATAGTATGTCATGACTAGCTTTGATTTCTATGTATGATAGCATGCCATGTTTCAGCCTAATCAGTACATGTTTTAAATAGCATGTTTTCAAAGCATGATTTGCATCGATTGCATATTTTGTGAGGTAGATGGTTTCTTACTAAGCGAAAGCTTACAGATACTTTTTCCTTATACTGCAGATAAAGGTAAAGGAAAGATGGACTAGCAGAGGTTGGAGGGCAATGCTACGAAGATGTGTGTGGGCAGGAACTTGGAAAGAAGATCTTAGGGAATTTCAGCAAACTTGTTTAAGCACTAGAACTTTTTAGCATTTGGTTATTTCGCACTTTAGTATGTTTAATTGTCATGAACTAGTAAATTATGCACTCTATTATGCTTAGAACACTTCTCTTATGACGTTAGAATGTTATTTGTTAGTGGTGGAGTGATTCCTAGTCGTTTTAGAACTGGTAATAGAATTGAGGCACAAAACAGTGCTGAAATCAGAGCTTAACTGCAAAAGCAAAAACCCCAATCGATCGGTGGATCGATTGGGGGGTCCCAATCAATCGGGCAAATTGCTCCGCGAACAGTAGGTTTCTGGATCGATCAGCCGATCGATCCAGCAATTTCTGTCATGGACAGAGAGCTCTGGGATCGATCACTGGATCGATTGACCAGCCTGGATCGATCAGCCGATCGATCCAGAATATCGCCCCGAGCACAGTAGCGTGCTGGATCGATCACTGGATCGATCCAACCTATGTCCCGCATACAGTAGCCGGCTGAATCGATCACTAGATCGATTAACTATTCCAATCGATTTGGGGATCGATTGGGAGGTCTGATAACAGCTGGAAAACATTTATTTCAGTTCCTTGACCATAGGGGATGTAGTATATGCTAGGTATACTTTAGATTACACCCTTTAGCATGTATAGAATCAAGAAAAGTAACAGTTTAGCAAAAATTTAAATTAGTACAGCTTCTGCATCTAGATTTTATGATGGTCAGGGAGTAGTTAGCACAGCCTAATGTGACGATCGGCCTTACAGCCTAGTTAGTAGAAGGCGGGTCGTTACAGAGTGATATCAGAGCAGTTTCCATACTTCCTACGCACACATCAGCATTGTACCTGCAGCTTCCAAGTAAGAATACCTCTCACTTTGTATGTTTATTGCTTTTCTATTATGGATAACTAAAGCATGCTTGTTTATGATAGTAGTTAACATGATAACAATAGTTTCTCTATTATGTTTGTGTTAGTCATGTATGTCCTGCATGTCTTTAGAAATGGCACGAGGACGCCCAGCTAGAAGGGCACCAGCCATTGAGCCTCAAAGACGAGGCCGTGCGATTCGGTGCCTCCCTGCACTCTACAAAGACTAGTGGCTCGATAAAGAAGAAATCTAGCTCAATGAAGAAATAGCCACCTTAAAGGCTAGTCGCAGAACACTCCCACTGTCACCCGGAGCCTAACTTAGCGACACGGTGGTCTTAGAGGTTCCACCGATCCAGCCTCACGCACCCCAAAGCAGCAGAACAAAGAGAAGCCTATCGATCCAAAGGCGAGAGTCAAGCCGAGAATTTCTCAGCAACAATGAACCATGGGATGCCTGTGCATGGTTCAAAACACCGAAAGTACGATGGAGCTCGGACCGCCAACATGAGAAGGTGAAGTGCGCCTTCTTCTGACAGAGATGCACGTATGTGGTGGAGAGAATCGAGCGGGCGCCCAAAGGAACCGATGACATGGGCGACTTCGAAGGAATTTTGAGGAGTTCTTTCACATGCGGTCACCAATCGTCACTACGACGAGTTCATCGAGTTTCGCGTGGCAACCTATCGGTTGAGGAAGCGTGAAGAAATTCAACAGTTGGCTGCCTATGCCCTGAATTAGCCAGACATAGAAGGAACGAATCCGGTTGATGCTCGAGATGCCGAGGCCGGAATAGCAATGAACGTGGTGGTGGTGTTCATAGGCCACAAACCACGTAAGAATTAGTGAGCAGCGGTTTCTAATCACCGAGCATTAATAGCATCAAGCCAGGCAAGTCCTCTCGTGGCTAAAGGTCAAGGAGGCTCTGCACTCAGAACAAGCAGGCCACGGCCCCATGGCTCTAATCGAAAGGGAACCCAGAACAAGTGCAAACCGGGAGTTACCCAAAGGAGGGCCACCAGCCATTATCCAAAGTGTGCTACTTGTGGGAAATTCCATCCTCGAGTTTGTCGTAAGGGCACACGAGGATGCTTTGAATGCGGACGGAAGGGCATATAGCAGCAGTGTCCAAACAAGACCATCTTCCTCACCACGGCCGATTCAAGACGGAGGCCACCACCTCGATTACATGAGATGCGGCCGCTTTAGATGGTCCATACATCAGCCAGGCGATTAGAAGCCCTCCAACTACGACCAATGCGAGGATCTACTCACTCACCGTAGAGGACGTAGCAAATGCCTCGACGTTGTTACAGTCGATTCAGATTTCAAAGACAGTACAACCTGTCTTATTCGATACTAGGCAACCCATTCCATATATATCCAAGGCATTTCGAGAAGTTAGCAGTACCTCCGAGGTACTCAGAGCCGCCTCACGATGTTACCCTCGGGAGAAATCATGGCGCCTACACGACGCCCGGAGCAAAGGCTGGGTCATTATAGCGCATGAGAGCTCTTTTGCGATCCGATAGTGATTAATATGACCGACACGACGTCATCTCGAGATGGACTTCTTGATCAAACACGGTGCCTCCATCGAGTGTCGTAAATGAAAGTCACATTCCAACCCAACAGTTCGAGTTCATTGGAGAACCCAAGAGAAAGGCCAAAAGTTTCTGCTATGAAGGCACAGAGGTTAATGGATTCGGATGTACGGGATTTTTGGCACATGTAGTCAATACCACCAGACAAGGACCAACAGCAGAGGTCCGAGTCGATGTGACTACCCAATTGTTTTCCCTCAAGAGTTACGGGCTTAGCACCGCATGGAGATCGAATTTGAGATAGAGCTCATTCCCGGTACAAATCCTATCTCCAAAGCGCCTTACCGCATGGCTCCAGCAGAACTAAAGGAACTTCATGAACAACTACAGGAGCTGCTTGACAAAGGCTTCATACGCCCTAGTCACTCACCATGGGGAGCGCCTGTGTTGTTCGTGAAGAAGAAGGATGGGAGCATGCGCCTGTGTATAGACTACCGAGCGTTGAACCAAGTCACCATCAAGAACAGGTATCCTCTTCCCAGAATTGATGACATGCTTGATCAGCTAAAGGGAGCAGCAGTGTTCTCTAAGATAGACCTCAGATCGGGTTATCATCAGGTGAAGGTCAAAGAAGGGGATATACCTAAGACAGCATTCAGGACTAGATACGGACATTACGAGTTCGTAGTCATGCCCTTTGGTGTGACCAATGCTCCAGCTACTTTCATGGACCTCATGAACAGAGTATTCAGGGAATATTTAGATAAGTTTGTCATCGTGTTCATCGATGATATTCTTATCTATTCGGAAACTCAGGAAGAACACGCAGAGCATCTGAGAACAGTATTGCAGACCCTTCAGCAGAACCAGTTATATACCAAGTTCACAAAATGTGAATTTTGGTTAGATCAGGTGTCCTTCCTGGGTCATATCATCTCAAAGAATGGTATCATGGTAGACCCCAGTAAGATAGAAGCTGTGAGTAACTAGAAAAGGCCCAAGAACGCCAGTGAGATCAGAAGCTTTTTAGGATTAGCAGGCTATTACAGAAAATTCGTAGAGGATTTCTCCAGGATAGCCTCCCCACTGACAGCTCTTACCAGAAAGAATAGAAAATTTCAGTGGACAGAGGACTGTGAGAACAGTTTCAACGAGCTGAAGAGGAGATTGACCAGTGCACCTATTCTGACTCTACCAGAAAATACAGACAGCTTTGATATATATAGTGATGCCTCGAAGTTGGGACTAGGAGCAGTGCTGATGCAAGATGGCAAGGTGATCGCCTATGCTTCCATACAACTTAAGGATTATGAGAAAAACTATCCTACTCATGACCTTGAGCTTGCAGCAGTGGTGTTCGCTCTCAAGATTTGGAGACATTACGTGCATGGAGCTCAGTGCAGAGTGTATACAGATCATCAGAGTCTGAAGTACTTCTTCACTCAGAAGGATCTGAATATGTGGCAGCGCAGATGGCTAGAGCTGGTCAAGGACTACGATATAGACATCCTCTACCACCCAGGAAAAGTAAATAGGGTAGCAGACACCCTTAGCAGAAAGTCCAGTGCTGCCCTATTATCACTAGCAGCCATGTCACCGCCCCTACAGAAAGAGATCACAGATTTCGGTCTCGAACTCATAGTCGGACAGCTCTCTACTATGACATTAGAGTCTACCTTGCTTGGTTACATACAGACAGCCCAGGAACAGGATCCTGAAATTCAGAAAATCAAGCAAGGATTAGCAGGAACAGAAAGCGGAGAGTTCAGAGTGTCAGCTAGCGGGGTGCTGTATTTTGGCGACAGATTATGTGTTCCAGATCAGGAGGAACTCAGAAGGAAGATTTTAGATGAGGCTCACAAGACTCCCTATGTGATGCATCCAGGTTCCACCAAGATGTACCAGGACTTGAGGAGGCGTTTTTGGTGGCCCGGGATGAAGAGAGACATCGCTCGATATGTCAGCACCTGCCTAACCTGTCAGAGGGTCAAGGCAGAACATCAGAGACCAGGAGGAGTTTTGCAGCCCATTCAGATCCCAGAATGGAAGTGGGAAGACATTTCTATGGATTTCATAGTGGGACTACCCCGAACTACGAACGGTTTTGACACCATCTGGGTAGTAGTTGACAGGTTAACTAAATCAGCCCACTTCTTAGCTATCAGGATATCCTACTCAATGGAACAGCTAGCTCAGTTGTATCTCAAGGAGATCGTTAGACTACATGGAGTCCCACGAACCATTATTTTCGACAGAGATAGCAGATTCACATCACACTTCTGGGAGTGTGTACAGTCAGCTTTGGGCACGAAATTAAAGTTCAGCACAGCTTTCCATCCTCAGACAGATGGTCAAACGGAGCGAGTAAATCAGGTACTCGAAGATATGCTCCGAGCATGTGCCTTAGATTTCAAGGGAAGTTGGTGCAAATATCTGAGCCTAGCAGAATTTGCATACAACAACAGCTATCATGCCACTATCGGCATGGCACCTTACGAGGCTCTCTATGGGCGGAGGTGTAGATCTCCAGTCTGCTGGTATGAGAGTGGTGAGCATAAAGAACTAGAACTTCAGACAGATCTAGTGGCAGATACCACAGCAGCTATACAGCAGATCCGCCAGAAAAGCTATGCCGATACGCGGCCAGACCCTTAGAGTTTTCAGTTGGGGATTCAGTGTTCCTCAGAGAAGCTCCCATGAAGGGAGTAATGCGTTTTGGAAAGAAGGGCAAGCTAAGTCCCAGATATGTGGGACCATACCTTATCAGCAAAAGAGTGGGCAAGATAGCATATGAGCTAGAGCTATCTCAGGAAATGTCAGCTGTCCACAATGTATTTCATGTCTCTATGCTGAAGAAGCATACCCCAGATGCCACCCAGGTGATTGAGCCCCAGTTGGTACAGATCCGCGAAGACTCAATGATGACATGATCGGCCTATTCAGATAATAGACCGAGCAGTTAAGAAATTACGGAACAAGGAAGTACCATTAGTCAAAGTTATTTGGCGAAATCACACAGCAGAAGAGGCAACTTGGGAGACAGAAGCCAGCATGAGACAGAAGTACCCAGAATTATTCTAAGTTCGAGGACAAACTTTTTATAAGGTATGGGCGATTGTAACGCCCGAAAAATTCTCAAAACTATTTTAGAAATATTCTATGATTTTTCTGGAATTTTAGGATATTTTTACAAAATTTTTAGAGTAGCGGAGGTAGCAAAAACAAATAGAAAATGAAAACGGCCTAAGCAGGAATTGAACCCGAGACCTATGGTTTACGGATAATTTTAGTAACCAGTTGAACCCAGCAGGGCTGTGCTGAAAGGAAAGGGAGGCAATTAAATTTATATTAGAGTTGGGCGAATTAATCCTTTAATATAAATAGGGAGGAATTTAGTGAAGAGTTATTTTGGGATCGTAGCTTTTCTCTCCTCAAACCCTCACCGCCGACTCCCCTTCTCTTCTCTTGCTTTCGGCGCCAACCACAAGAAGGAGCCTAGGGTTCCTTTCCTAGGGCTTCAAGGACACCTTCCGGCGACATCTCCGACACGAGGGCGTTCCTCTCCGCGAGAAGAACGCATAGACGCGAGAAGAACGTCGAAAGGATCGTCTCCTTCAGAAATCTAGCGATTAGAATCGTAAGAAAATCCGAACAGGAGGTAAGAAACCCCTCACCTGCAGTATAAGTAGCTTCCGTGTGAATTCCATGTTTTAGTTTAGTAATATGTAGACTTTCGGCACAAGGATGTAAATTAGTGCATACTAAGTGTTCGATTAAATTATTTAGCACAGAAAAATGCAACTTAGGCATTTTAATAGCTCAGTAAATGCAATAGAAGCATTTAAATAGTTTAGTTAGCCTTGCCACAGCATATATGGGACTACGGTCCAATGGGTGGGCACCCACAGTCGCCTCTAGGTTCAGATAACCTAGTAAAAGCAAGGTAAATTAATTAGCTATGATCCAATATTTTACTTCCAGTAGGGGCACTGTACAGGATTAGATATCCATTGGGCTGGGCTCCCATAGTCGGTCCCTAGGTTTAGATAACCTAGTAAACCTTACTAAATTCGGGATTTGCAACCCCGGGTCTAGTTAAGGATGCGCGCATAGCATGTACAGTTGTCGGGCCCGTTAGTAGTATGATTATGTACTTTAATCTATTACATTATTAGTTTTTCAAAACTCACAAAGATTAGTTATGTTAGTTGAGTTTGAATTCATCTCCAATCTAGCTCAGTTTATGTTCAGTTCAGTTCTTTTTATTGATACATGTGATAGTTTATGGTTAGCTTTGTATGTCATGCTTTGGTGTTCATGTTCGGTTTTTTTTATTACACATGTTTAGATGATAGTATGCCATGACTAGCTTTGATTTCTATGTATGATAGCATGCCATGTTTCAGCCTAATCAGTACATGTTTTAAATAGCATGTTTTCAAAGCATGATTTGCATCGATTGCATGTTTTGTGAGGTAGATGGTTTCTTACTAAGCGAAAGCTTACAGATACTTTTTCCTTATACTGCAGATAAAGGTAAAGGAAAGATGGACTAGCGGAGGCTGGAGGGCAATGCTACGAAGATGTGTGTGGGCAGGAACTTGGAAAGAAGATCTTAGGGAATTTCAGCAAACTTGTTTAAGCACTAGAACTTTTTAGCATTTGGTTATTTCGCACTTTAGTATGTTTAATTGCCATGAACTAGTAAATTATGCACTCTATTATGCTTAGAACACTTCTCTTATGACGTTAGAATGTTATTTGTTAGTGGTGGAGTGATTCCTAGTCGTTTTAGAACTGGTAATAGGATTGAGGCACGAAACAGTGCTGAAATCATAGCTTAACTGCAAAAGCAGAAACCCCAATCGATCGGTGGATCTATTGGGGGGTCCCAATCGATCAGCTGATCGATTGGGCAAATTGCTCCGCGAACAGTAGGTTTCTGGATCGATCAGCCGATCGATCCAGCAATTTCTGTCGCGGACAGAGAGCTCTGGGATCGATTACTGGATCGATTGACCAGCCTGGATCGATCAGCCGATCGATCCAGAATATCGCCCCGAGCACAGTAGCGTGCTGGATCGATCACTGGATCGATCCAACCTATGTCCCGCATACAGTAGCCGGCTGAATCGATCACTAGATCAATTAACTATTCCAATCGATCTGGGGATCGATTGGGAGGTCTGATAACAGCTGGAAAACATTTATTTCAGTTCCTTGACCATAGGGGATGTAGTATATGCTAGGTATACTTTAGATTACACCCTTTAGCATGTATAGAATCAAGAAAAGTAACAGTTTAGCAAAAATTTAAATTAGTACAGCTTCCGTATCTAGATTTTATGATGGTCAGGGAGTAGTTAGCACAGCCTAATGTGACGATCGGCCTTACAGCCTAGTTAGTAGAAGGCGGGTCGTTACATCTACATATACCGACAGGGCGCATATATATATCTCGGCATGTTATTTTTGATGAACCTCTGTTTCCTTTTTCAGCCACAACAACAACTCCATCCTCAAGCAGTGGTACCTTCTTACCACCACCTAATATCCCGTCTGGATTACCACAGGTTGCTCATCCAATTAAACACACTAGAAATGTGAGAAGAGATGGCATCCTGGGTTCTGCTCCAGAATTCTCTACAAATTCTCCCAGATCACCAGAATTGACCCGAGTGGCTACTCCATTGAGACCATGGCATACTGATGAGAGGAATAATGCTGTGGAACCTATTCCGTGTCCAATCTCGGAAGCCTCACCAGTTATGGATAATATACTCTCTAGCTCTGGATCGTCAAGTAATACAAGTCCATCATCGGAATCACCATGTCAAACTAGTTCATCTTCCTCGTCAACAAGTGATTCGTATGATGGTCGTCCTCGGCGCGTGCTTCCCTTAAGTGACATATATGCACGATGCCCTCAAATAACAACTCGACATCCTCTTCCTCGAGCTTTATTGGTTTCTTCAAAGTCTATTGAACCGACTTGTTTTACACAGGCAAACAAGGATCCTAATTGGCGTAATGCAATGGCTATAGAATTTGATGTACTTCTTCGCAATGGAACATGGAACCTAGTTCCGCGTACTCCCTCCATGAATGTGGTGGGCTCTAAATGGGTATTTCGTCTTAAGCATCGAGCTGATGGTTCTCTTGAACGACATAAAGCTCGACTCGTAGCCAAAGGATTTAGTCAACAACCAGGTATTGACTTCAATGACACTTTTAGCCCAATCATCAAAATTACATCTGTCAGACTATTGTTATCAATAGTTGTTAGTTCTAATTGGCCTGTACGACAATTAGACATTTCAAATGCGTTTCTCCATG
The DNA here is from genome assembly GCF_018446385.1 of Zingiber officinale. Classification (NCBI taxonomy): domain Eukaryota; kingdom Viridiplantae; phylum Streptophyta; class Magnoliopsida; order Zingiberales; family Zingiberaceae; genus Zingiber; species Zingiber officinale. Next base: position 75,963,545 of record NC_055989.1, read on the forward strand.
GTCATCTTGAGGAAACTGTCTTTATGGAGCAACCACCTGGGTTTATTCATCCACAATTGCCATCTCATGTTTGTCAACTTAAGAAATCATTATACGGTCTTCGACAAGCTCCTCGTGCATGGTTTCATCGATTATCTAATTGGTTACAAACTCAAGGATTTACTGGATCGAAGACTGACTCGTCTTTATTTTACAAAAATAATGATGGATTTATGATATTTTTTCTTATTTATGTGGATGACATTCTGATAACCGGTAATAATCACAAGGGTATCACAACTTTATTAAGTCTACTCAATCAAGAATTTCCTACTCGAGATTTGGGCTTTGCTCATTTTTTTCTTGGCATTGAGCTTATTCCACATGAGGATGGCTATCTTCTCTCTCAGAGCAAATACATTACTGGACTTCTTCAAAGAGCTAAAATGGATGGGGCACGTCCGGTCTCTACACCAATTGCTGTAAACAACTCTCTATCTTCATCTTCTCCTGCTCTGTCTGATCCACAAATTTATCGAAGCGTTGTTGGAGCCTTACAATATGTCACTATCACACGCCCTGATATTACTTTTGGAGTAAATCGTGCTTGTCAATTCATGCATGCTCCAACTGAACAAAATTGGGATAATGTAAAAAGAATACTTCGTTATCTCAAAGGTACTATTCTATATGGTCTTCTTCTACATCGCCAATCGTCTCGAGATTTACATGCTTATAGTGATGCGGATTGGGCTAGTTCTCCTGAAGATAGACGCTCTACTAGTGGATATGCGATATTTCTTGGACGAAATCTTATCTCATGGAATTCGAAAAAGCAACCTACGGTATCTCGTTCAAGCACTGAGGCAGAATATAAAGCTATAGCAAATATAACGTCTGAGATTATTTGGCTTCAATCACTTCTCTCTGAACTTCATCTTGCATCAAATATTCCACCAAAAATTTGGTGTGATAATATTGGAGCAACATATCTCTCAGCAAATCCGGTCTTCCATGCTCGTACAAAACATGTAGAAATTGACTTTCATTTTGTTCGTGAGCGTGTGGCAACTCAACAATTATCTGTCTCTTATATCTCTGCTGAAGATCAAATTGCTGATATATTTACTAAGCCATTATCCAGACACTGTTTCAACAAGTTAGCAAGCAAACTCAACGTTAAAGATCTCCCATTAAGTTTGTCGGGGGGTAATAGAGATAAAAGAGAAATTATCTAGATTAACCGGGTCAAATTACCAAATCAACTCAAATTAAGTATTAGGATTATTCTAATAACTCTGTTATAATTATTAGAATAATTCTCAGAATAATTTTAGATTTATTCTATTATTTGTTAATTGGTTAATTGACCGAGTACTTGTTTAAACCCTATATATTGTATTGTCCTTAGGGCAAATATCAATGAACAATAGATTTTATTGCTCTCATGTTATTTCTTGTTCTCGCTCTCTCTCTCTTCTTCTTTTAAGAGCATCTTCCCTAGTTTTCCCGCGATGGATTGAAAGGAGAAGACCATAAACTTCGTAGCTATCGTCGTCTCCATGCTGCCAATCTCCGTCCGGCGATGGTTAGGGAGAAGGATGACGACGATGAAGGATAGGTCAAGCTGATAACTACTCAGGTCTTCTTGTTTTAATTTGGAACATTAAAAATAAAAAGCTGAAATTATTATGGTGTGAAAATGGATACCAAGCCATTGACTAATAAAAAAAACTTTTTATTATGGTGTGAAATTATTATAATTATTATGATGTGAAAATTATACTAATAACTAATAAAAAAAAACCTTTTAGAACTTTTGACCAACGTTATTTTATATAGTATAGAAACCAAAAAAGCCCAAGATATGGCCCAAGTAAGAAATGGCCCAGAAGGCTAATAGCCAGGCAGCATCCAATCTTTATCATGTCTTCCTCGTTAGAATATTTCTAATTTTTTCATTCAGAAAATCATAAGAAAATAATTCAAAAATACTAGTGGATAATTTTTGTTTATGAACTAGATAAATCGGGAAAGTATACATTAGGCTCATCATGATAGTCAGGATTCTCAGATTCACTATTTATTAAGGAGAAAAGTTCTCAATTATATATAGTATCAAACTCTAAACTTCAAAATACTAAAAAAAAATTATATGATCATTAATTCTAAATTAAGAGTTTATGCTATAGTAATTTAATTTTAAAAATACTTAATGAGTAAGACAAAAAAAAATCTATATTGAGTTTTGAGTATTTTGTTTTCCAAATTAAATAAATATACAAGCGTCAAAGAAAATAACATTATTTAAAAATAATAATTTTGTAGTTGATCTAAAATATCTCGTGATCAATTATATAAAGAAAATAAACAAACAAAAAATGAATTTTAATATGAACCATTTGAAATTAGTGTGGGGGCATTCTATTGATGAAGACATGACAAGGATTGTGGTCGACAAATTAGTATACGTTACTTTAATGTGAAACATGCCAAAAAAGAGTTTGGAAATGTGAAGTTTAAGGGGCTGCTTGGTTAGAATCATGGAATGGGAATGACATTGGGATTAATAAAGTGGAGAATGGGAGTGGATATGATTGATAGAAGTGTGCTGTTTGGTTGGTATTAGGAAATCATTATTATTGTCATAGATGGTGTTTGGTTTGATAATGAAAGAAATGTATATGTTACCTATATTTTATTTACTTTCAACCTGAAATGTATATGTTACCTATACAAATTATTCATTAGATGAAATAAATATTTCCGAACATTAAACACGTCCATAACTTCTATCATAATCTCAAAAAATCCAGAGCATACAAAGATCATATCATAACCTCAAAATAAAAACATACAAAGATCAAAACCCAACTTCAAAACCCAGAGCATAAAAAGATCAGATTATAACCTCAAAATAAGAACATTAGCTTCACCACCTTCATTCACACACAACTTCAAACCAAATAACTCACAACATTAACACAGCAAACCACCAAATAATAGCTTCACCGTTGCAGTATAAGAAAAATAAATGAGATACACCATCCAAAAGTCAAAAGCCAATAGCACCAAATTCCACATACAAAAATATCCAAATATCAGCAAATCCAATAACAATAGATATCTTTTGAGAACCCAAAAACCTGCATCATCACAGCCACTTCCCTAAAGAAATTTTCAAAACATCAACCTATAAACTTAAAAACACCAACACTTGCACACAAAACACAACATACCACATCTCATACACAAGAAATCCATACATCGGAGGCCATATTCACCAACACCAGATAAAAATCAAGCACGGCAAAACAAACTTAAACAAAGCCACACCAATCAATGATTTCCATTACCAGCTCAGTAGAGCTCCCTCATTCTCTTTCCTGCACCATCCGAAAGCCAACAAACAACAAATTCTAGACATAATATATGCCAACAATAACTTCATCAAAATAAAACAGAATCTGAATCAGCAAGTGCTAAAGTTGCAGCATTGATATAAGTTTTTGTCTAGCTGATGCCTCAATATTACAAAATATTTTTACTGACGTACAATATAATTAGGTTAACACAATATTGCATGCGCCTAACTATAATATTACAACTTCAAAAATACTGAATGCAATTCAAAATAACCTAGTTATTTAACATCAACAAAAAAACATGAATCCACACATGTTTCATGGAATAGAAGATGGATAGATAAATCCAAACACATAGGATCGTCGCAAATGACTTGGCAATGCAAACATAACTTGAACTTTGGCAGGGTCATTGTAACAAATTTCAGCAGCCCTACCAACATCCATTGGAGATATGCCAATATTAAGTAGTTCAGCAATAACCTCCGACATTTTTTCACCACCTAGGGATTCTGGCTTGGACTCTGCAATCAAAGCATTTGTAATAGTAGCATATTGTGTTGTCATTTGATCGCAAATGACCTCAAACTTATTAGTAAAGTTATCCAATCTCGAGTCAATGGTTTGTTGGGGTGTTGCTGCTTTCTTTTTCTTGTAAAAACTTTCCCTTCTTGGTGAAAGTTTTTTTCTCTTTTTTGATCCATTGTTACATGACGAACTCGAAGGTGAGCCTTGTGATAGGATGTCCAAAATAGGTTCATCTTCATTGTCCGAGGAAGAACTCACATTCAAATTTTTTTACCAATTAGCATCCATGCTTGCGTCAACCACATCTTCAACATTAAGTCCCGTGGCCCTGTCCTTTCCCCACACAACGTCCAGTTTACGCAAATATGGAAATTTAAAATCCCTCAATCCAACAGCATTGGGGTGAGTCTACACAAAAGAATACAAATAGAGGTACAAAATAAAAAATAAAATTTTAGAAAATATACTACTATTATGAGAAATAATCACTACGGTACTATCTTAAAAAATGATCGATGCATACAAAGCTCTTACCAGACACCATTCATCGAACCATTGCTTTTCACAATTAATCTTGTGCTCCACGTCATCCCACTGACACCCACTTTGCATACACATCTCAGAGAGGGGATTGTACTTGGTTTTAAGATATTTGATCTTGGATTCAATATGAGGAATAACTGCTTTATTGAAACTTGGAATCTTACCTAATACCATTTTGTGTATTTGAACCATATAATCATTTTTAAAACAGTATCTACCTTCCATAAAGGATCGGAAGCCAGTTCTATGAGAGCGTCAACCTGTTGGGGATCGGACGACCGCTTGAAGGGGGGTTGGATAGACGGCACCCCCAAATCCTTGCTTCCTACACTATTATTAGCTTGCGCAGCGGAAATACAAACAAAACAAACAAGCTAAACTAAAACGAAGACAAGAAATGAAATGCAAACCAATACACGTTCGTTTAACGTGGTTCGGAGATTAGGGCTCCTACTCCACGGCTTGTCCTTGAGGTGGACGATCCCGATCCTTCGGTGGATTACTCCCCGGCAAACTCCGGCTAGCTCACGTAGCTCCTTGTGGGTGGAGAAACCTCACCACAACCCTCACAAGAACTCTTTTGACGCTAGGGCACAAGTAGACTACTAATAGAGATTAACCACCTCTATTTCGTCAACTCAAACCAAGCTCCCAAGCTTTGGTTTTATAGGCCACGGGTTGGAAAACCCCGCCTACCAGTCGACTGCTAAAACATGCAGTCGACTGCTACAGTACTGCTACAGTAGCGCTACAGTACTGCTACAGTAGCGCTACAGTACTGCTACAGTAGCGCTACAGTACTGCTACAGTAAAACCCTAAAAACTAGGATTTTACTCCGAGTACAATCTCTCGTGCACTCGTACCCTCACCCTTATGACTCACTTGATGCTTCCTTTGCAGCTTTGACCTTTTACCTTCAAGCCTACTTCCTTTGGCTCTCGTCCCTCGGATGCATTCAAGCCCGCGGCTCGTCCCCAATGCCATCCTTCGCGTATGCCTCGAAGTCGCTTCCCTCGGCCCTTGTCCTCGCTGCCTTGTCCACGGTCCCTCGGATGCTCCATCCTTCACCAGACCCGAAGCCATCAACCTGAGTCACATGTGTATCCTGCAAACCTGCACAACTCAAATACACATATCAAATACAAGGGTGAACCTAACTTAAACCCTTTGCCCAAACACCAAAACACATGGTCGCACGGACCATTGGGATTGCTCCAACAATCTCCCCCTTTTTGGTGTTTGGCAATACGTTTAAGTTAGGGAAAACATATAGCAAATAAACATGCTAAAACAAATGGACTTACGTTGCCAAGGCTACACACTTGGACTTACACCGCCGAATGGACTTACGATGCCAAGGCTACACACTTGGACTTACAACGCCTAATGGACTTACGTTGCCAAGGCTACACACTTGGCAACCGCCGAATGAAAATCAATGCATTTGAACCTATCACAAGGCTCCCCCTACACCTAAGCCCTCCCTTGAGCCCGGATTTTTACACCGGGCTTTTTAAGAACCTATCCCAAGGCACCCCCTACACAAAGGTACTTTCAGGTTTTCCTAACTAAACCTTACTTCTCCCCCTTTGCCTAACATCCAAAAAGTTCTCCAACAATATCCCAATTATTGAAAACTTGTCATCCAAATGACCCTAAACTCATGTATGTATCACCCATGGATCCCATACATCTATATGAGTGACCGGTCAAAATCTAGTTCTGAAAACACTTTCAGTGGTATCACGATGCAAAAGTACCAGTCGACTGCCCCCATGAAATAAGCTTACAGAGACATTCTGTAGTCGAAATGTTACCAGTCGACTGGTAACTGTACCAGTCGACTGGTACACTATTCATGAAAAAATCAGCCTTTTCTGGCCAACTTCAGAAATGCGCCAGAAATTCCACAGACCTCCAAAAATCCCCAAATTTTGTGGAGAGGTCTATTATATCAATATCTACTTGGGAAAAATATATATAAAAATATATCTATCACCAATCCCAAGATTGACACAAAACACAAAACTAGCTAAAAAGTTCAATTGAACCTTGACCTAAAGTCCTAGTTTTGGCTTCCTCTTGATGTATTTGCCCATACTAACCCATAATGCATCCCTAGCATTGATTTATATGGCATCTATACATCCAAAACCAATTATCATGCTATATGACCCCAATGTCATATTTTCAAGCATGAAACACAAACTAATTGTGCCAAAACCCTAAGTTTGAGACTCAAGTTCGTCTCCAAACTACTTGGCACATTCCATGGCTTGTCTAAACTCCCAAGTAGAGCCCACCTGAGATCCATTGGCCATGGGTCCCAAATTGACTCTTGGAGCTCCCCCTAGAGCTCTTTACCTTAGTCACCTCCCTAGGTGACTCATCTATTGTGACCAAACCACAATGATGTCCCTTAGAAGATCTCCTTATCTTCTTGACCTTGGACATATCATCCTTGCCATAATCATATGCAACCCTAGAATATTTCTTTTTATTGGCCTTGGATGACTCTCCCTTGCACTTATCATGTGCCACCCTAGCACATGGTCTCTCATTAGCCTTAGAGGAACTAGATCGGTATCCCAAGCCCGATCTATCATTGTTGGGTCTTTGGCTACCCAACATCATCCTTAATTCCTTAGATCCAACATTGAATCTCTTAAGGAATTGTTCCAACTTATCAAGCTTTCCCCTTAAAGCTTGATTCTCCTTCTCTAGGTTTCTAACCCTAGAGTTAATTTGTCCAAATTGGACATTCCTAGACCTACCCTTTCTAGGCATGTGTCTCCCCTTCTTGGGATTAATGCATTGGTTCTCCATTACCTTCTTCTCCTTAGGTAACGAGAATTTAACGTGTCTAGGTCTATCATGTATAGGTCTCCTAGGGTTATGATCTACATTTACCCTATTTCTATCATGATATTTAAAACCAAAATTTTGCATGGGCATATAATGATTAACATTATTTTTCCTAGCATGCATGGAGGAGTTTAAATTTGACTTCAAATTTAAATTAGGGTTTACCTTACCCTTTACCTTTGGAGCTCCCCCTTGACATGAGCCTCCATTCTTCCTCCACTTCTTCTCCCACATCTTCAAATGCGCCAACTTCTTGAGCTCTTTCTTCTTTGGGCATTTGGTGTGGTAGTGCCCTATTTCACCACAAGTGAAGCATCTAATGTGCTTCTTCTCCTTCTTCTTCTTGGCACCATCATTTCTACAACCCACATTAGTATTCAAATCAACTTGAATGGGTTTAGAATTTACCTCTTTCTTACCCATAGGACATCTACTCTTGTAGTGTCCCTTCTCATTGCACCGAAGCAAGTGATATGGTCCTTTGACTTCACTTCGGTGGAGGTGCTTGCTAGGTTGACCACTTCCAAGACCTCTTCTTCATCCTCTTCACTTGTCTTGGATTCTTCTTCAACCTTTGAGGATGTAGATGATGACTCATCTTCCTTCTCCTCCTCGGATATCGAGCGTGACTCAACTTCCGTTTTCTCCACCTCCTCTTCTTGAGCTACTAAACCCAACTCCTTGGGCTCCACATCCGATTGGTCCTTCTTCTCCTCTTGGACCACTTCATCACTTTCTTCGGATTTTTCTTCTTCTTCTTGTGTAGACAAAAATTCCTCCCATGGAAATTTCTTCACTTTACTCCACAATTCATGGGCGTTCTCATATTTACCTACACCACTTATCACATTAGGAGGCAATAAACCAATTAAAATTGCTATTACCTTTGAGTTTGCCTCCGATCGTGAGGTTTGCTCCTCCGTCCAATGTCGTGTTCGGAGCTTCTTCCCTTTCTTGTCTTTAGGGACTTCAAACGGCTCTTTGACCACCAACATGGTGTCCCAATCCGTGTTGAACAAGACCTCCATCTTCATCATCCAATACGTGATGTCCCATAAGCCTCTACCTTCAAGCTTTGGCGGTTCTATCAAACCGGTCATCTTGTGCTTCCTTGGCGGTTAGTCCAACGGAGAGCGTCCTCGCTCTGATACCACTTGTTGGGGATCGGACGACCGGCTTGAAGGGGGGTTGGATAGACGGCACCCCCAAATCCTTGCTTCCTACACTATTATTAGCTTGCGCAGCGGAAATACAAACAAAACAAACAAGCTAAACTAAAACGAAGACAAGAAATGAAATGCAAACCAATACACGTTCGTTTAACGTGGTTCGGAGATTAGGGCTCCTACTCCACGGCTTGTCCTTGAGGTGGACGATCCCGATCCTTCGGTGGATTACTCCCCGGCAAACTCCGGCTAGCTCACGTAGCTCCTTGTGGGTGGAGAAACCTCACCACAACCCTCACAAGAACTCTTTTGACGCTAGGGCACAAGTAGACTACTAATAGAGATTAACCACCTCTATTTCGTCAACTCAAACCAAGCTCCCAAGCTTTGGTTTTATAGGCCACGGGTTGGAAAACCCCGCCTACCGACATGCCCTCTGTGGAAATTCGACGGTAAATTCGAGTTACATCCCAACGGCTCGATTCCACACATTATTTCGGCGCGATCATTGCCAAAACTTGATGCTACTGATCTTTCTGATGGCGCTACAGATCGCTCTGATGGCGCTTCTGATCTTCTCTGATAAAACCCTAAAAACTAGGATTTTACTCCGAGTACAATCTCTCGTGCACTCGTACCCTCACCCTTATGACTCACTTGATGCTTCCTTTGCAGCTTTGACCTTTTACCTTCAAGCCTACTTCCTTTGGCTCTCGTCCCTCGGATGCATTCAAGCCCGCGGCTCGTCCCCAATGCCATCCTTCGCGTATGCCTCGAAGTCGCTTCCCTCGGCCCTTGTCCTCGCTGCCTTGTCCACGGTCCCTCGGATGCTCCATCCTTCACCGGACCCGAAGCCATCAACCTGAGTCATATGTGTATCCTGCAAACCTGCACAACTCAAATACACATATCAAATACAAGGGTGAACCTAACTTAAACCCTTTGCCCAAACACCAAAACACATGGTCCCGCGGACCATTGGGATTGCTCCAACACAACCAACACTTCCACCTCCTCATCCGTTCAATATTGTTTGTTTTTCCCTCTTCCACGTGCAATTGATGGAATAATTGTAGTCATCCTAACAAAAAATATGATAGTGTAAGAGGTATGAAAGGAATATCATATTGGCATAAAGGAACTTTTTTTAATCATTAGTAATGACGGATGGATAAATCTTATAATGTCGAGTATACATATAAAACAAAACACCACATAAATATACCAATATATGAATCTTATAATGTCGAGTACAACTGGTACCATTCAAATACATATATAAAATCAGAACACGCAATTGTTATAACATGCTTACAAAATAGAACTCAATCACTAACATTGTCACATGGTCATGTGTTATACATATTGGTTGCCATATTATTTCTAAATGATGGCCACTCATTGCTTGGATTAATTTGCGTAATATACTCTACTTCTTCATCGTCACTTCCCCCATCAGATTCCTCTTCCTCATCTGCTATAAGTGACTCTTGTGAATCAAAGCTCATAAACTTGCGAATCAAATTATACATAAGACAACATGCCATGATAATCCGAATTTGGGTTTGAATGGAGAAAAATGATGGTGATGCAAGAATCTTCCATCTCCCCTTTAACAACCCAAAACATCTTTCTATAACATTCCTAGCCTTGGAATGCTTCATGTTGAAGTATTCCTCTGGTGTCTCCGGTCGATGGCCATCAAATTCTTTTAGGTGATATCATTGTCCTCGGTATGGGACAAGAAATCCATTTGCATTGCAATATCCAGAGTTAACCAAGTAATAACAACCTTCATTGTTGAATAATAAATGAAATTGTTTAGTAACATTAAAAAATAAAAATAAAATTCATAGTATACATTTCAACGCAAATGTACCTCGAGAGACCCTTAGACCATGCGGTCTTGATATCGCATCTCGAAGCACACAACCATCATGTGTTGATCCCTCCCAACAAGGCAATACATATATGAATTGCATGTTTGGGCAACAAACACCTAATACATTTGTTGAAATATACCCTTTTCTAGTGCGATAACGAGATTTATCTTCTGTAGGAGGTGTAACTTTAATTAATATTCCATCTAACGCTCCTAAGAATCCCTACAAAGTTAACAATTATACGATTAGCACTTATTTTTTAAAAAAATGTATTAAAGTTGATGTTAGATGTAAAAAGTACCTGAAAACATTTCCACTTCTCATCTTGACAATCCTGAGTAATAGGTTCTGGCTTCTTGAGCAAAATAGGATATAATTTTAAAATTGCATTAAGAACTTGATGAAATTGTCGACTCACTGTTTCTGTATTACGGTAAAAAAGTAAGCTAATTGTTCTACTTTTTTTGTGATGAACCAAGGTATATATGAACATTGCTACAACCTCCTCTATGGATGTGTTCTTAGGGGGTTTTAGTCGTCCAATGTTTGTTACCATATCACACAATATCCTAAAGGTTGCTCTATCCATGCGAAGTTGACTAATGCAAGCAGAATCACAATCCATTGTCAATCTACATATCCATCTCATTCGATTGACTCTTTTTTCTTCTTTTGTTTTGATATGACGAACATTATCTCGAATGTATGAACAAATGAGTACATAATATAGAGCAAATAACAAGACCAACATATTGTTGGTTGTTTGTTGAAGCAATAATAGTTTCTTTAGTTTTCGTCGTTGTTCGGTAATAGGAGGACGAGCCATTTGATCTACATAAAAAAAAAATCCAGCAAGTAATTGTAATTTCTGGATTGGAAGGTAGTACAAGCATCATTAGTAACAAGCAAATTGGTTACCATTTTTAAAACAAGAAATAAATCATGGGCATCATATATTGCAAGCAAATCTCTCAAGGTGCATCTTCCCTATAAATCAAATAACCATGTGCTTCAAGTTCTGTTTTCCATATTCTTCTTCATAAGAAGAGCTACTAAAGATCAAGATGGCAAAGTTGCAAAAAAAAAATATTCATATGAGTGGCAACGGGAAACGCTATGAGTGGAAGAACATTGACAAAATTGTAAATGGCAAAAAGATGACATGGAAGAATATTCATATGAGTGGAAAACAAATACATGTTGATGAGCAGCACGTGTAGAAGACTACAAAGACAAATACTGCATTTTGATTGCTTATATCATTACCTGGTTAAATGCCAAGGCAAGATTGAGACAAAAATAAAGTTGACCTAAAGATGACTTAAAAGAAGAACTTGTGCTCAGTTTTGTGGGGGAAAAAAATTAGATCAAGAGCAGAACAAAATCAAGATCGCAAAAAAAAGATGCGTGGACAGGAGATAGCTCACTTGGCGAGGAACTGTGTCGAGGAGAGGGAAGAGTCACGGAGAAGGAAGATTCACGACGAGGTCGACATCGAGGAAAAACCTAACGTTGAGGAGAGGGAAGAGCAGAACACGTTGAGGAAAATCCCTAACTTTGCGGTGAGGAACGACATCCACCAACGCGTCGCGGAGAGGGTGGAGTCACGGTGAGGACAACATCGAGGAGAGGGAAGAGTTGTCGCGAGAACTGGTCGTGAAGAGGTGTGGCGATTTGGATGAGAGAAGAAAAGAAATAGGGCAGATGGAGGGAAGCAGGCGCGCTAAATCGGGATCGGGAATGAACAGTCTCGTTTTTTCATTCCCCCCAATTTACTAGGGATTGGAGAAAACCCATAAACTAGTATATGGGATTTACTGTTTAGTAAACAAGCCCACGCACCAAACAAACCAATTGATTCCCATATCCTTTCCCTTGGTCAACTCCCTCTAACCAAGCAGGCGGTAAATTGTGAAAATGGAGGGCCATCGCCGTGTCTGACCGAACTTGTTAATTTAATTAGTGGCCAAATGATGCTTAATTATTAAAAAATCTTTGCATAAATATAAACTTAATATAATAGTTACTAGACGACATAATATTATCCAGTCTCGTTGAGTTTTTTACTAAAGCATGCCTAATCTTTTGTTTGTATTGTTGAAATGCCTTTTGCATAGATGATAAATCCAAGGAAGACAAGTTGAGGTTGTAGAAAGAAACACATGCTGCTGGCGGTAGGGCGGCCCATCCCCTTGCTCGTCGCCATATAGTCCATCCATTGTCGACGACTTTTGACCATCTAACTAGACCGAAAACTATAATCTAGATAGAAAGGTGAACCTAGGGGAGATAGCAGTCAATTTTGGCCAAATTCTAGTCGTGATCCGACGTGCAAATTATGAAAAAGACCAGGGATAATAGACCAGAGTATCTGGACTCAATTTATATAATTAAAAAACTAAACCCGTTATGTGATTGATTTAAGTTTATTAGATTTTTATTATTAAATGTGGACTTCATATGTGTAGAATCCTAAACTTGCACTGTCATTATCTATGAGCTGATAATGAATGTAGATCCTCTATATAAGGGCTTGGCCCCTGTTAGATTAGGGATTCGACAGATTGTTGTGTTTCCCTATTGACGTAGAGATTCCAATGTCATCATCCTAACTCCTCCGAAAGACCACCCTCTGCTTCTCCTTCTTCTTCCACAAGATTTTTGGTACCAGGACGACACTCTCAAAGGCGATGTCGACTCTGATGCATTCAGGTTTTATGTCTAAGAATTTTTACTTTTACTACTTAATTTCTATTCTATTATAAGATTTGATTAAACTAGATCCTTGTTCTTGTATTTCATGTTATTTGAATTCATGTGGCTAGGGATTTACAGGATTTAACAAGTGGTATTAGAGCCAAGTTCATTTCATCGATCTTATGACTATAAAGTTAGTGTTTTTTGTCAATTTATTATTTTTATGCTAGAGTAAGTTTTACTAGTGAATACATGTTTAATCGTTGAAAACATTATTAAAAGGAAATCTAGCAGAGGTTTTGTTTTCTTGGTTTTTTGTATTTCACGAAGAACATGAAGAATAGCGGTAACCACCACTGTTTTCATGGAAAACTATCGCTTTTGACCCATTTTTAGGTCAAATCGTAATGACTCAATTGATTGTCATGATCTGACAATTGATTGTCAAGCCTAAAATAGCGAACAAAATTATTTTCTTGGTTTTTTAGTATTTCACGAAGAACAAGAAGAATAACGGTAACCGCCATTGTTTTCATGGAAAACTATAGCTTTTGATCCATTTTTAGGTCAAATTGTGATGGCCCAATCGATTGTCGTGGTCTGTCAATCGATTTCCAAGCCTATAATAGTGAACAAATTCATCTAGAATCAATTGGCTTGTTCGATCAGGTGACACCAATCGATTGTTGCACTCCAGCAATCGATAGGCACGATTAGATCGAACATAGGATCAATTTTAATCAATTACCCAGTTCGACTAAAGCCACTAATTGATTGGTGATTTTCACCAATCGATTGATGACCTTAAGGTCGAACACAAAATTGATTTGAATTGATTAGCCAGATCGACTGATTGAAGCAATCGATTACTGGTTTACGACAATTGATTGGTAATACTGAAGTCGAGCACATAATGCTCTAGAATTGATTAGGGTGATTGATTGGGTACCAATTGATTTCCATGAATCAACAGTCGATTGATGAGTGTGATATCAAACACATAAGGGTTTGTGATCGATTACGTGATACCAATCGATTAACACACATCATCAATCGAATGATGGTTGTAAAGTAAGATACAGTAGATTTTCAAATCGATCGGGGCAATCGATTGGTTGTTGCCAATTGATTGTCATATAGTACCAATCAATTGGTAAGCCTAAAGCTTGAGCAATTAAGGTTGATCACAAGATTAACTATTTGATTAAACTTCCTAGGGATTTTTTAGGTCTATCTACACACGTGTTATTAAATTGAACTATTGTGTCGGCCCAAAAGAAGACACTTTAGGTAGGTTTAGTATATTTTGTATAGACATATATCTATGCTAAAAGTAATTGATCCAAAGGAAAATTACTTTTTATGTCATATATATGTTCAAATGTAGCTCACGACTATGGTACAAAATTTGTTTGTTTGTTCAGATCATGCGTATAATATGTCGGCCCAAAGGATGACATATTACATGACTGATTAAGATTGTTGTGAGTTATAGACTATTATATAACTCATATAAAGTGTGAAATTGTGCACATAATGGGTCGGTCCAAAGGAAAGCACATTATGTCGTCCACTAAAGTTTGAGTTATATTAGAAAGAATGACTAACAAATTACATTCTAGTTTGATGCGGCGATAAGGAGGGGCCCACCCACCAAGGGTCAGTTGCCATGGTGGAAGTCAAAGACAAGGTGGTCAACGTTTATATAGCATGTGGTCGGTTAGGCGATCATGTGCCGATCGGGAGGGGAAGGTCCCAGTCCGACCCCGACTTTGATACGGGGAGGTGTTAAATCATCGACGCTCAATGGAGCACTGGACGTCGGATGGAGGAGGAAATTGTAGGACCGTTAGATTCGATAGAGGGGGGGTGAATATCGATTCGAAAAGTCGAGTAAAAATACGCAGCGGAAAAGTAAATGAACACAGTTGTTTTTACTTCATTCGGAGCCTATGACGACTCCTACTCGAAGGCCCGTGGTCCTTGACCACTTTCGTTGGGCAATCACTAACAATTCGAATATAATTACAAAATGAATACAGGGAATGCTAGTTAAACAAAGTAATACCGACAAGGAAATTAACTAAAAACTGAAGGAGCACTTTGTCGGAGCTTTGTTGGCGTCGCAGCAGAGCAGCAGGACCAGCAGTAGAAGAGTTCTCAGATTGATGATTGATTCTCTGAAGCTCCTGCCTGGGGCTTCTTTTATATGTTGCTCCGGGCGCCTGGATTCCTTCCGGGCGCCTGGAATGTGACGTAGCTACTCAAACTGATGCTCACGTGGCGGCTGGATTGCTTTCCGGGCGCCCGGACCACCTTGTTCCAGAAAACTCCCTTTTCCTGCAAAACAAAGTTAGTCCGAGGCAATATATATCCTGCAACATAGATTGTTAGCACATTTTATAATAGTATGAATTAGCACAAATAGTATGACTTAGATTCCGTCTTTCCGAGACCGGAATCTAGTCACGATCTCGACTTAGACATCCGAAAGGGATCTAAGCCGGTCGACTGACCTTTCCTTCCCCACCAGACGTCCGATCATCCCTCCGAGACTTCTCACTTACCTGCCAGACGTCCGGTCAGCCCTTCGACCCGTCTGGACTTCTTGCCAGTTATCCGGTCAGCCCGTCGACCTAGCTGGACTTCTTGCCAAGCGTCCGGTCAGCCCGTCAACCCGCTTGGACTTCTCGCCAGCTATCCGGTCAGCCCGTCGACCTAGCTGGACTTCGTGCCAGACATCCGGTCAGCCCGTCGACCTGTCTGGACTTCTCCTGCACACTCGATCAAAGTGTCAGACAACAACAAAACTAACTTAACCTATTTGTCATTCATCAAAACCTGGGTTAAATCGTTAGTGCTAACCGCACCAACAGAAATGATATGCAGAAGCCGAGCCGAGCAGCTACCCCACTCCAGGCAATAGGACTTGACATTGGCACAGTGGAGTTCCGATCGAGCGGACGAGGCACAAGCTCAGCAAAATTCTAGCTGAGCGGCTTACCTGCTCGGCCTCAGTGAAGTTCCTGCCGAGCGGACGAGGCATAGGCGCAGCGGAGGTCTAGCCGAGTGGCTAACCCACTCGGCCCAGCAACTGACCCATTGTTATCCTACGACATCCTTTTGGGAGTTAGTGTCGCTGACACCAAGCATGGTCGACAGGAAGATCATACGGTGGAAGCTTCCACTGTCACATCAGAGATATGCTCGGCCTACTATGGTATTGTATCAGGGGCACTTTATTGACAAGTCTCTCTAGGAGAAACTTTGAGACGCGCACCCACCTTGGGAAGCATGCGCACGCGCTACATGAGCTCTATATAAAGGGGGGGTCCAAGCATCGGCGGAGATATACGTTAGACAGTATTTACTCTGCAGTGCTTGTTCTTGCTGTTGCTCCGCCTTCTACTTCATCATTGTGACTGACTTGAGTGTCGGAGGGCCAACGCGGGGGACCCCTATTGGTACAGCGGCGAGGCTGGTGAGAAGGTGCAGCGTCTGCAAATAAAAATAAAACCTTTCCCTTCTTTCCAACCAAGATTAGTAGCAATATC
Organism: Zingiber officinale; assembly: GCF_018446385.1. Taxonomy (NCBI): domain Eukaryota; kingdom Viridiplantae; phylum Streptophyta; class Magnoliopsida; order Zingiberales; family Zingiberaceae; genus Zingiber; species Zingiber officinale. The sequence continues at coordinate 75,980,126 of NC_055989.1, forward strand.
ACAATTAAAATAAACTAAAATAAACAACTAATTGAAAAGAAAAGAGGCAGACAGATTTTCTAATGTACTTACCTCAAAGTCCTTAGAGATATAGTATGCACCTACTAAGGACGTTCATTCTGAAGTTTTTGAGAAGGCGTTGAGCGTATACTGGATTGAATCTCGGTTTGTTACTGATTCTCCGAGATTGTTTAGCTGAGTTATCAGCTCCTTGATTCGTATTTGGAGTTGCGCCACCTTTTCTCCATTGTTCATCCGAAGATTTGTTAACTGAGTTCGGGGGATGTCCCGTCTTGCTAACTTCTCTTCTGAAGTACCTTCGTGGAGCTCCAGGAACTTCTCCCATAGATCTTTGGTGAAGACATAGCTGCTGATTCGGTTGACCTCCTGGGGTGAAAGGACGCTGAGCAGATGGAACTCTACTTTATCGTTCGCCATAAAATCGACTTGCTCTTTCTTCATCCACTGATGTTCTTTTTTCTCGGCTCCTTGCTAATCTGTAGGTGCTACAAAATCGTATTTCATTGTTAATAGAATATATAAATATGTTTTAAAAAATACCTCCATTCAGCGTTTCCATGTTGCGAAGTCTCTGTCGAATTTTTGGGGTGAATACTTGCACCGGCCATTATTTTGATATTTGTTGCTTCAGACGGCGATTAGTCCTTCTGAGGCTATTGTGCTTTAATACCACTTGTTGGCGCAGCGGGCCGGCAAGAGGGGAGGAGTGACTTGCCTGAAATAAAAAAAATACCCTCCTCTTCCTTTCAACTCTTAAAGTGCAACAATAAAAAATAAAAGAGCGAAATTAAAGAAGAGACTTAGGGATTGACTTGGTTACAACCTAGGTGGTTGTTAATCCAAGGCGGTTGCAAAGCTTAGAAAGAATATCCTTCTCTGAAGGCGGAGAAGTCTTTTACACACAATGAAAGCTTAACGGTTGCTAGGAATTGAATACAAGAGTTGATCTAAAGTTGTTGCATCTTTCCTAGGTCCAGGGGTCTTTTTATAGCCCCTGGAAAATCTTATCTACTGCTTGAGGGCACCTCCAAGGGGGTTGGAGGGCGCCTCCAACAAGGCAATGGATAAAGCTTTATCCGTTGCCAAACGGTCTACAAAGACTGGGTCGAGGGCACCCTCAATACGCAAGGAGGGCGCCCTCAAGGCTTTATGGAGGGCGCCGTCTATACATGGAGGGCGCCCTCTATACCTCATAGAGGGCGTCCTCTACCTCATGGAGGGTGCCCTCAACCTGCAGCATATAAATAGCTCCAGCCTTCCTTTGGATCTCCCACTTCTCCGTTCGCTTGGGTGATTGCGGCCAACCAAAATAGAGCTCACCCGAACCTAATTTCCGACCTTCTCTTCAAGCAGGCTTCCTCTCCGTCTTCTCGTTCCTCGAACATCACGCATGCCCTTCTCATCCACCGGTGTACTCTTTCACAGCATTTCGTCCCTCAGATGTACCGAGCTCATCTTCTCTCTCCCGTGCCGTCTTTCTCGCTAACCGCATCTTCCGCTCGACTTCCTATGCTCCTAAGCTCCTGCACACTTAGACACAAGGATCAAAACCAAACAGGACCCAACCTAACTTGCTTGATCACATCAAAATAACCACGGGATCCAACAACCCCTTCCCTGGCTTGGCACTGATGTCATTTGTGTTGCAGGTCGGAGCTGAGTCTACAGGCAGTCAGCAAGAGTGCCACATCCTCAGCTTTCCATCCCATCGACTTTTGGACAGGATCATATTAGCATTGTCTGTGAGAATATAGCCTGCATCCGAATTGAGAAGATGAAGGATGATGGACGACTCACTACCGTGATGCTCACCCAGGAGGAGATCGATATGCTTGTGCAAGCCCGAGCGACAAAGATGTTCGAGCAGCAGCAACAACAAGTGTTAGTCGATCGGTAAGCACAGCAACCTGCAACATCGGTAGCCGGGAGACGAGCGGAACAGGAAGACCGAGCGGAGCAAGTCTCCGTATGGGGGCAAAATAGGAGGCCGACTAGCACGCTGGGGGAAGCGCTGCCCACGTCGATCCCCTTCTATCGTGCCTTATTCTAAACCCCGTCGGAAATAGCCCAGGCGAACCAAGAACAGGGATCATCTTCAGATGACATACCCGTTCAGGATATGTGGAAAGGCAAGGCGCCCAAAAGCAAATCTTTGCCCAAACGGATCAATCTGCAGTTCTGCCAGGAGATTCTGCAAGATCCTCTGCCCAGGCACTATACCCCGTTGGCGATCGGGGAGTACAACGGAACGACCGATCCAGATGATCATCTAGATAAGTTTGATAATGCAGCCACGCTGCACTAGTACACAGATGGGGTGAAGTGCCGAGTTTTCCTTACTACTCTCTCTGGCTCGGCACAGCGCTGGTTCCAAATACTGTCGGATGGATCAATACGTAGCTTCAAGGACTTCCGAGCTACATTCCAGCACCATTTTACCAACAGCTGACGGTATCAGAAGACCAGCGTCAGCCTCTTTGATCTGAAGGAAGGATCGAAAGAAGCACTCCAAGCCTACATTAGGCGTTTTAATCAAGTGTTCATGGATATCCCCTCAGTCTCATCTGAGACGATGATAAATGCCTTCACTCAAGGGTTGGTTGAAGGGGAGTTCTTCCAGTCACTCATCAGGAAGCTGTCCAGGGATTTCGACCACCTGCTCAGGAAGGCCAATGAATACATAAATGTGGAAGAAGCCCGGGCAGCAAGGAAGAAGAAAATACCGGTCGAGCCGCACCTCCGCCCAAGCGACGACCTTCGAACAGTCACCAACCGCCCAAGGGGCCGGGGGAAGAGGGAGAAAGGCCACACTCGGAGGCAAGGACACATGACGTGCAGCATGTGGCCTCCACTCAGCAGAAGGCGACAAGAGACAAGGTATTGGCACCGATGTTCTGCTCTTTTCACCGGTCGGTGACACACAACACACGCGATTGTCACGGTCTGACACCAATTGTTAGTCGATTGGCTCCAAGAGGATACCGTCGCCGATCTCCATCTCCTGATCGGTGACATAGACCTCGGTCTATTGGGCGGTGAGAGGATGAAAGGATGCCTGAACGACGCCATCAACATCAGCGGAGGGATAACACCGATCCCTCCCACGTCCCTGCTGAGTGAAACAGATCCTCAGCTCGGGAAGAAGAAAATAGAGGCAATTCCTCCCGAGGAGAAATAGGCATGATCGTCGGCGGGCCGACGGACGGCAACTCCAACAGAGCCAGGAAGTCACATGCTCGGTGATTAGAAATCCACACAGTAGGATGTAGCAGGGAGAAGGCCGAAGGGCTCGAGATCAGCTTCGGCCCTAGCGATTTGGAGGGAGTGGAGATCCCTCACGACGATGCGCTGATCATCTAGGTGGTAATTGCTAATTACACTATTCATCGAACTTTTGTTGATACAAGGAGTTCGGTGAACATTATCTTCAAGAAGGCGTTCGATCAATTACAAATCGATCGAAATGAGTTGCTGCCCATGACGACCCCTCTTTACAGTTTCACGGGCAATGAAGTACTACTGCTCGGACAGGCCCGACTGACCATCTCACTCAGAGAAGAATCACTAAGGAGAACCCGGACTTCCAATTTCATTGTGGTGGGCGCACCATCGGCCTACAATGTCATCTTGGGTCGACCGGCCCTCAACCAATTTCGGACAGTGGTGTCCACATACTGCCAAAAGATCAAATTTCTGGTGGACGACTGGGTGGGGGAAGTCAAAGGTGACCAGCTAGCTGCTTGGCGATGATACGTTGATATGGTCAAGTCTGAAGCGAGAAGCGCTCGGAAGAATTTGCGCTTGGAGGTAAACGCGATCACTGAAAAATCTCCCACATTGGTATATGAAGAAAAAGAGGAGGTTCAAATCCACCCAAGCCGGACGGAGGCTACCACCTTCATCGCGACCAATCTGGAGAGCAAGCAGAAGGCAGAGCTGGTCGTATGCCTAAAAAATAATCACGATGTGTTCACTTGGTCGACACACAAGCTTCCCGGTATCTCCCTGAGTGTGTCTCAACACGAGCTCCATGTCTGACCGGACGCTCGGCCGATGAAGCAAAGAAAGAGGGACTTCAACGCGGATCATAATCTGATCATCCGGGCGGAAATAGAGAAGTTGCTGGAGGTCGGCCATATAAGGGAAGTCCAATTCCTGAGCTGGCTTGCTAACGTGGTACTAGTCTCCAAGTCAGGCAATAAATGGCGGGTCTACATCGACTTCCGTGACTTGAACAAGGCATGCCCGAAGGACTTCTATTCATTACCCAGGATAGATCAGATGGTGGATTCAACGGCGGGTTGTGAGCTGATCTACATGCTCGACGCATACCAAGGGTATCATCAAGCGCCACTTGCCCGAGAAGATCATGAGAAGGTCAGCTTCATTACGGCCAACAGGACATGCTGTTACAACGTCAATAGAGCTGTCAAATGGGTCAACCCATGACGGGGCGGGTTGGCCCATGGTAGGCCAACCATTTGGCGGGGCGGGGCGGGCCGACCCGTCAACTTGGCGGGTTGGGAAATTTCCAACCCAACTCAATCTAAGGCGGGTTGTGGATTTGGCGGGCCAACCTGCGGGCCCATCAATTTTTTAAAAAAAATAAAAAATATTTTATTTCAACGTTTTACTTCGAAAATGTTTCATCAACCAAATATATCCATAAATATGTATTTTAAATATAAATGAACACAAACGAGTAGTTATGTGGGATGAAAACTATTATTTTTATTTCAAAATTATAGCAAAGAAAGATAATAAATTGGCAAAAAACTTAGCTTATATGTGTTTCTCAACCCGTGGGCCAACTCAAGCCCATCGCGGGCCGACCCGCACGGGTCGCGGGCGTAGGCAGATCGGCCCGTGGCAGGCTTGGGTTGATAAAATTCCAACCCAACCCGCTTAAATTGTTTGGCAGAGCGGGTCAACCCGACGGGCCCAACCCAAATTGACGGCTCTAAACGTCAAGACGTTCGAACTCAAGAATGTCGGCGCCACTTACCAGAGGCTGATGAACAGGGTGTTTCGATGGCAGATCGGCCGTAACATGAAGGTATACATCGACGATATACTAATAAAGTCCCTCTGAGTCGCTGACCTGTGCATAGACATCGAAGAAACCTGCCGAATGCTGAGGGCTTCTGAATAAAGTTGAACCTGAGTAAGTGTCTGTTCGGCGCGAAGAGTGGTCGCTTTCTGGGTTACATCGTCACCGAGTGGGGCATTGAAGCCAATCCAAGCAAGGTCAAAGTGCTATAAGATATGTCGCCACCTCAAAACTTAAAGGAAGCTCAACAACTGACAGGTCGGATCACAGCACTGTCCAAATTCATATCCAAGTCGTCCGATCGGAACCTACCATTCTTTAAAGTGCTTCGCCGCGCTACAAAATTCCAGTGGGATGTTGGGATCCTTCGTACGGCTAGAGAGGGGGGTGTGAATAGCCGACCCCAAATCTCTCGCGTTTCTTCCTACAATTCGTTAGCGCAGCGGAAAATACAAAGAAACGAAAGAGAAGAAAACCAAACCTTAACACGAGGATGTAACGAGGTTCGGAGATTAGGGCTCCTACTCCTCGGCGTGTCCGTAAGGTGGACGAGTCCAGTCAATCCGTCGGTGGATGAGTCCCCGGAGAACCGGCTAATACAATATACTCCTTGTGGGTGGAGAAACCTCGCCACAAACGTTTGCAACAGCAAACAAAGAGTACAAGAACAAAGAGTAAGCAAGAAATACAATAAGAATACACAAGCACTCTACCAATCTTGCTTTCTCGTCAATGGAGTCCGGATGAAACAGCAGCTTCAAAAACCCAGTCGGTGAAGCTCACGCGAAGCTTTGGACGAGCTCAACAAAACTCAAGCACAGCAGACTTAGCAACAGGAAGGAGGAAGAAGAGTTGTCGCACAGAAGATGCCCTCGATCCTTTTATACTGCGAAGAAGAAAGCGGTGAAGAAACTGGCGTTGCGTCGCAGCTAGAACTCGATCGGTCACCGGGCCGATCGGCCTAAGCGTATGAACCCTACATTCGACACGATCGGTCCCGGACCGATCGGTGTCGCGATCAATCACGATGGGTGCGGACCGATCGAGCTCTGTCTGATCGGTCCCGGACGATCCGGCTCTCGGCTCTCACGGAGAATCGCTTTTCGTCTCTTGATCGTGGAGACCGATCGGCATACACGATCGGTCACTGGACCGATCGGGAGCTTCTTTCTCCGCTTACGATGCGTTGCACGATCGGTGCGTGGACCGATCGGGAACTCACGATATGCTCTTGGTGGAATCTGATCGGTCACAAGACCGATCAGGAAACACTGAGTATCACTGGATCGGTCTGGAGACCGATCCAGAGCTTGGTTTTTGCCCAAACCAAGTCCAAACCAATATCCGGTCAACCTTGACCTATTGGTTTGCTTAGCATCTGGTCACTCCCTTGACCTGCTAAGACTCCCCACCAAGTGTCCGGTCAATCCCCTTTGACCTACTTGGACTTTCCAACACCAGAAGTCCGATCATCCCTGATCCATCTGGATTTTCCAACACCAGAAGTCCGATCATCCCTGATCCATCTGGATTTTCCAACACCTGAAGTCCGATCATCCCTGATCCATCTGGATTTTCCCTTGCCTGGTTTCACTCACCAGGACTTTCCAACTGCCTAACATCCCAGTTAGGACTTTCCCACTGCCTGGCTTCACTCACCAGGACTTTCCACACTGCCTAACATCCCAGTTAGGACTTTCTCATTGCCTAACATCCCAGTTAGGACTTTTCCTCGTGCCAAGCTCACTGCTTGGACTTCTCCGTGCCAAGTCTCCATACTTGGACTTTTCCAGTGCCAAGTCTCCATACTTGGACTTTTCCCGTGCCAAGCTCCCTGCTTGGACTTTTCCGTTGCCAAGTCTCCATACTTGGACTTTTTCCCGAATCAGGTCAACCAGGTCAACCTTGACCTACGGTTGCACCTACAATCTCCCAAACATCTATTCTTGTCCCATATCAAGAATAGAATTCTCTCACGAGTGTCAAACATCAACATGCAACTCAACTAGGTCAATCTTGACCTAAAGTTGCATCAACAATCTTCCCAAGTCAAACATCAAAATACAACTCGAGTCAAGTCAACTCGAGTCGGGTCAACCAGGTCAACCTTGACCTAAGGTTGCACCAACAATCTCCCCCTTTTTGATGTTTGACAAAACCATAATCAAGTTTGGTTAACCCGATAACCTAACTTAGGTTTCTCCAATAATTCTCCCCCTTTTTGACACACATCAAAAAGAATTCCAATGTTCTACCTTGAACATTCCTTGACATTCTTCCCCTAGCTTAGGTTAACCCGATAACCTAACTTGGGTTCTCCAATAATTCTCCAATGAACACTCTCCCCTTTTTGACACACATCAAAAAGAAAAAGGAGAGTATCAAGGTCAAGAGTTTCTTCCTAATGAAAGTCCCATACCTTTCATTGAAACTCTTAATTTCCCCCTTGATACTAAACTCAACAATCAACTTAGTGATAACCCCATATCACTAATCCTCAAAAGTCTTAAGGAGTAAAAACTCCTCCTAAAAGTCAACTCCCCCTTGACAATTAGGTAAAACTCCCCCTAAAGGTCAACTCCCCCTTGACCATTGCACCAACAATGTCTTGGAGAGTTTCAAACCCTTAGAAACCTAAACCACAAACTTTCACAGCTGGAATTTCAGATATACAGTTGAAATTCAGCTTTTGGCATGCCCTGATCGGTCACCAGACCGATCAGGATCCCATTGGATCGGTCCCCAGACCGATCCACATTCACTGGGATCGGACTGCCTCTTACTGGATTGGTCTCCGGACCGATCCACACTTCCCTGGATCGGTCCAGTGACCGATCCGCTCCTTGCTGGATCGGTCCAGTGACCGATCCAAGATCCCTTATCAGAATTCCTGAATTTTTACCCGAAATTCAGAAACCCATAAACAATTCTAGAAAATTTCAAAAATTATGAAACTTTGAGGATACACTCCTCATAACACATACTATCAAGGAAAAATAGTTTTCTATGAAAATAACTTCCATTTTTCAATCTTGATACAAAATTCAAAAGCTTTGAAATAGTTCAAAGTTAAGTCAACTTTGTATCACAATGTTCAATGATGAATGCTATCACTATGAAAGCTTCATCAAGGTTTTTCAAATCAATTTTAAAATGCTTTTAAAACCATTTGAATTTAGGACCATAATCTTAGGGCTAAATGTACATGACTTGTACACAAGCTTTCCCTATGATCCTTCATTTCTTGAATTAGGCTCATCTAGGTACAAGACCTATGTACCTTGATCCTAACTCATGATCCTAATATCTCACACACATCTAAAGTGTATCAAACACATCCAAGTCAATTTTGATGTGAGATATGGGTTTAGGTTATCTTAGACTAAGTTCTCATGCATTTGCTAAACTACACTTTGATCTCAATATCAAAATGTGTTTTTATCCTTAAATCAAATTCATTGATTATTAATGCAAGAGATGATGACATGGCATAAATGATATCATAAATGGAAAACATGTGCCAAAGTCATGATGTCATGGCATAAAGTATGAAACTTGACTAGAGCATGACATATAGATAACCTAAGCATTATCATGACATTTCAAATGATAATAAGATAAATATGATGTCATGGCATGGCATATGGCAACCAATCATGGTAAGTTAGCACAAATAAAATACCTAAATTCCCTATCTAAGTATCCTTAGCCTTAGCTAACTTAAAATCTAACCCTAGATTGCCCATATGTCCCTAAGAGAAAACCAAAATCCCAATTATGGTATTTCTCTAGGTTTTCTAAGATTGTGCCAAATAAGATTAAAATCGATATTTTTCAAATATGGCACAATTTACTCTTCAAGGAGTAAATAATAATTCTATTTCATTTTCAAAAGTTATCAAAACCTTGAAAATGCTCCTTGAGTGTCAATTTCCTCAAAGTTGGGTTAACTACCCTTCTAATTGGAGTTGACACTCTCTAACCCATCTATGGGGTAGAGAAGATGCTCCTAGGAACCCAATACCTATTAGAGCTCATTGGGTTCACTAAATATTCACTAGGGATAACTTCCCTAGCAACCCTCCTAATGACCCTCTTAGGCTTTGAAGCCTTGGTCATTTGAGTCTCATCAAGGTCAACTATAGGGGTGACTCCCCTTGTAACCTTGGTAATGGTCTTCCTAGCCCTAGGTTTTGTTCCATAATCAAATGGAACATTGTGGTAAGTGGGCTTGACCATTTGGGACTTAGGTTTGTGACCCAAACCTTTCTTGTCCTTGGACTTGGATTTTTGACTCTTAAACCCTAGAGATGACTTCTCCATGTTTTTAAGAGCATTTTCTAAATTATCAAGTCTTGACCTCAAGACTTGATTTTCCCTCTCCAATACCTCAAGTTTTAATTTGTCATTTTCTCTTGAGATATTCCTAGGCATGTGTCTAGTCTTCTTGGGATTTCTACCTAGGTTTTCCTTAACTTTAGAAGCGTTAATCCTAGGGTTGGTATTTCTAGTGTTATCCTTACCTAGGCTAACATGTTTAGCTCCTAAACACATGTATTGGTTCCTAAAGTTAACATGCTTATCATTATTAACAATTGCAACAAAACTACTAGCATGAGTTTTATTAGAATTGCAATAATGAACCTTAGAGGTTACCTTAGGGTTTGCCTTAGCTCCCCCTATCGATGTGCCCGGTCTCTTGCCCTTGTGAGGTTGCCTCCCCCTCGGACATTGGCTCCTATAGTGTCCCCTTTGCTTGCATTGGAAGCACACCACGTGCTTCTTGCCTTTGCGTGTTGGGACTCCGGCTACCTTGACCTTTGGCGCCGGTGGAGTCTTCCTAACTCTCTTTGGACATTTGCTCTTGTAATGTCCATACTCCCTACACTCAAAGCATAATATATGTAATTTATTTGAAACTAAAATGCTTGAGTTACCTAGGGTTTGGGATGGATGACTCTCTCCTTCATCCCTTCCGGAGGTAGAATCTTCTTCTTGCTCCGATCTTGAACAAGAGGAACTCTCCTCCTCTTCTTCCTTGGATGTTGAGTAGCCCTCAACTCCCAATTCGCTCCCTCCATGATGTGAGCTACTTGGCTCACTAGGCTCCTCTTCATGGCTTGAAGTGGAGCTCTCCTCATGGTACTTGGCCAAGTTATCCCATAATTCCTTGGCATTGTTGTAATCTATCTTACACAAGATGTTAGTAGGCAATGAAAATTCAATTATTCTCGTTACCTCTTCGTTGATTTCGGATTTGTGAATTTGTTCTCTTGTCCACTCCTCCTTCTCAAGTGGTTTTCCTTCCTTATCCACCGGAGGAGTAAAACCTTCTTGTACACAAAACCAATTCATTATGTTAGTCATAAGAAAGTACTTCATCCTTACCTTCCAATACGCGAAGTCGCCACATTCGTAGAAAGGTGGAATGGTGACATCTTCTCCATAGAGATCCATTCTCTAGCCCGTGCTCCCCCGGGTGTTGATCCGTCGAAGAGCGGCCTCGCTCTGATACCACTTGTTGGGATCCTTCGTACGGCTAGAGAGGGGGGTGTGAATAGCCGACCCCAAATCTCTCGCGTTTCTTCCTACAATTCGTTAGCGCAGCGGAAAATACAAAGAAACGAAAGAGAAGAAAACCAAACCTTAACACGAGGATGTAACGAGGTTCGGAGATTAGGGCTCCTACTCCTCGGCGTGTCCGTAAGGTGGACGAGTCCAGTCAATCCGTCGGTGGATGAGTCCCCGGAGAACCGGCTAATACAATATACTCCTTGTGGGTGGAGAAACCTCGCCACAAACGTTTGCAACAGCAAACAAAGAGTACAAGAACAAAGAGTAAGCAAGAAATACAATAAGAATACACAAGCACTCTACCAATCTTGCTTTCTCGTTGACTGGAGTCCGGATGAAGCAGCAGCTTCAAAAACTCTAACAGCAGCGGCTGTTCCAGTCGGTGAAGCTCACGCGAAGCTTTGGACGAGCTCAACAAAACTCAAGCACAGCAGCACTTAGCAACAGGAAGGAGGAAGAAGAGTTGTCGCACAGAAGATGCCCTCGATCCTTTTATGCGAAGAAGAAACAGTGAAGAAACTAGCCGTTGCGTCGCAACGGCGAACCCGATCGGTCACCGGACCGATCGGCCTAAGCGTATGAACCCTCATTGCGACACGATCGGTCCCGGACCGATCGGTGTCGCGATCAATCACGATCGGTGCGGACCGATCGAGCTCTGTCTGATCGGTCCCCGGACCGATCCCAGCTCTCCCTCTCTCACGGACAGAGAATCGCACTCGTCTCTTGATCGAGTGAGACCGATCGGCGATACACACGATCGGTCACGGACCGATCGGGAGCTTCTTTCTCCGCTACGATCGTTGCACGATCGGTGCGTGGACCGATCAGAACTCCACGATATGCTCTTGGTGGAATCGATCGGTCACAAGCCGATCGGGAAACAGTATCCGATCGATGCGGAGACCGATCCGAGCTTATTTTGCCCAAACCAAGTCCAAACCAATATCGGTCAACCTTGACCTATTGGTTTGCTTAGCATCTGGTCACTCCTTGACTGCTAAGACTCCCCACCAAGTGTCCGGTCAATCCCTTTGACCTACTTGGACTTTCAACACCAGTCCGATCATCCCGATCCATCTGGATTTTCCCACAGCCCGATCATCCCGATCCATCTGGATTTTCCAACACCGAAGTCCGATCATCCACGATCCATCTGGATTTTCCCTTGCTGGTTTCACTCACGGGACTTTCCACCGCCTAACATCCCAGTTAGGACTTTCCCACCGCCCGGCTTCACTCACGGGACTTTCCACACTGCCTAATATCCCGTTAGGACTTTCTCATTGCCTAACATCCAGTTAGGACTTTTCCTCGTGCCAAGCTCACTGCTTCTCGTGCTAAGTCTCCATACTTGGACTTTTCCGATGCCAAGTCTCCATACTTGGACTTTTCCCGTGCCAAGCTCCCTGCTTGGACTTTTCCGTTGCCAAGTCTCCATACTTGGACTTTTTCCCGAATCAGGTCAACCAGGTCAACCTTGACCTACGGTTGCACCTACAATCTCCCAAACATCTATTCTTGTCCCATATCAAGAATAGAACTCTCTCACGAGTGTCAAACATCAACATGCAACTCAACTAGGTCAATCTTGACCTAAAGTTGCATCAACAATCTTCCCAAGTCAAACATCAAAATACAACTCGAGTCAAGTCAACTCGAGTCGGGTCAACCAGGTCAACCTTGACCTAAGGTTGCACCAACAAAAGTGCTATAAGATATGTCGCCACCTCAAAACTTAAAGGAAGCTCAACAACTGACAGGTCGGATCACAGCACTGTCCAAATTCATATCCAAGTCGTCCGATCGGAACCTACCATTCTTTAAAGTGCTTCGCCGCGCTACAAAATTCCAGTGGGATGCCGAGTACGATCGGACATTGGAAGATCTTAAGGAATATCTCAACTCCTTTCCTGTATTAGTCAAGCCTATTGTTGGGAGCCACTCTGGATCGACCTATTGGTTGCTACTCGAAACACCGTTCTGTTTTCCCTGTACAAAAATTTGTACAAGAACATAACTTTACCTAGCTACCAATGTGCTCTACTGAAGTTAAACTTGGATTGCAAACGATACTTAACATTATTAATCCAAATTACTCTTCAGAAGTTAAACTTGGATTAGAAACGATACTTAACATTTTTACTCCAAGTTCAACTCATGTGTTCTTCAAAAGTTAAACCATATTACAGAAGTTAATTAAATATCTATTTCAAATATTAGCTTCCAGGTTAAACATGGTGAGGCACTTGACCTTCTTGGGTATGGGATCATCCACCACTTCCTAGACAAAGTCTTTCAAAGAAATCGGATATTTAACTTCTTACAGTAACCCTAGGTTTAACTAAAGAGACCTCAATAGAAGCACAAGATCGAAATACGAAATTGAAACACGAAATCGAAAACCTAAAAATGATGCCTTTTGTGTTGGTATTTCAGGATCCACACAAAGAACACAAACCAATTAATTTGAAGTGGAAACAATTAATTAGTTATACCTTTCTTTGTAATTAAAGACCTCTTGATCTTCTATTGTATTCCTCTCCTCCTCTTGGACGTCGTGTGGGCGACGATCTACCAAGACAATGTTGGTGCAATATTCCCTAGGTCAAGGTTGACCTAGTTGACTAAGCTTGAGTTGGTTCAAGCTTGAGTCTTGATGTTTGGGTTTCGATGTTTGACAATACATGGAGACAGTACATGGAGATTGTAGGTGCAATTGTTCATGAGGGGAAATTGTTGGTACAATTCCCCTTTGGTCAAGGTTGACCAGTTTAGTGAAGAAGAGTCAAGTAGGTCAAGGTTGACCAGATACTTGACTGGGAAAGTCCTAACTGGAAGGTTAGGCAGAAGGAAAATCCTGGTGAGTGATGCCAGGTGAAAGTCCTAGTGAGTGAAGCTAGGCAGAAGGAAAGTCCTGGTGAGTGAAGCTAGGTAGAAAGGAAGTCCTTGTGAGTGAAGCCAGGCAGTTGGGAAAATCCTGGTGAGTGAAGCCAGGTGGAAGACCTAGTGAGTGAAGTTAGGTGAAAGTCCTGGTGAGTGAAGCCAGGCAAGTAGAAATCTAGATGGGTTAAGGGTGACCAGACGTCTGGTGAAAGTCCAAGTGGGTCATTAAGGACCGAACATTTGGCACAAGACGGTAAGTCTAAGTGGGTCATGGAGGACCAGACACTTGGCACAAGATGGTAAGTCCAAGTGGATCATGGTTGACCTGATATTTGGCAAAGAGAAAGTCCAGATGGGTCAAAAGTTGACCGAACTCTTAGCGGTCGTAAGCCCAATAGGGAGTTGACATGGAACTAGGAAGTTCGGACGTAGTAAACTTTCGAAAGCCATAACTTTTGACTCGGATATCGGAATGAGGTGATCTCGGATGCGAAACGAAGCTAATTTCAAACTCTACATAGTTTTCTGCTTTTCAATCAATTGGCCAATCGATTGGGGGGTTCAATCGATTGGTCAATAGATTGGTTGATGCGAATTTGTGTATAAATAAGCTGGATCGATTAGGTAATCGATCTAAACTTCCCCAATCGATTGGTAAATCGATTGGGAGAGTTTATGAGCGAACAGTAAGCTTTTGAATCAATCAGTTGATTGATTGAAACCTCCAATTGATTGGCTGATCGATTGGAGCTCTGGAAATCGCTAGAGAAGCCTTGAATCGATTGAGCAATTGATTCAGGGCAATTCCAGAAAGCATAGAGGCACTCTGGATCGATCGGTCGATCGATCCAAAGCCTCCCCAATCGATTAGAAGCAATCCAATCGATTGAGATTCGACCGTCGGCGTAGATAAAGTCATTGGCGAGCGTTTTCCTGCGTAGTTCTTCCTCTCTTCTCCACGGGCAATCACAGCAACTCTCCACAATGATCCTTTCTTCCTCACCGCTAGTTCTTGAAGGTTCTTGGAGGCACATCCAAGTCAAGAGGCAAGTTGCAACAAGAAGAAGAAGAAGCTAGGGTTTCAGTGTAATCTTGTAAGATTTACTTGTATTTTGCTTCTTTCTATCTTATTGTTGTATTGTGAGCTTATAAGGCTTCTTTGCCTACGGTAGTTACCATAAATGAGTGTTTTCATAGTGGAGGGTGCGTGAGTGTGTGGATCCTTGGACTAGTCACCTCTTCTTGAGGTGGATACCAAGTAAATCCCTAGAGTTAGTGTTGTTGTGTTGGTTCTTGTATTTTCCGCTGCATATCATCACAAGAAGCGAGCAACGATGAGCACGAGATCGTGAAGAGCTATTCACCCCCCCCCCCTTTAGCTACATTTTGACCCTAACAAGTGGGATCAAAGTGAGGTCGCTCTTCACCGAAATCATCGCCGGAAGGGGCAACAAAGCTAGAGGGTGAAGAAGTTGGAGAAAATTTGTCAAAGTCAAAGAATTCAAGAAGCCCAACTTCAAGTTGGAATTCCGAGATGGACTCGGATTTGACACGAGGGTACCTCCACCATATGTATCCACGAGTTTCGATTCTTGGAAATCAAGAATCAAAAAATTTCTTATGATGGAGATAGAGTAATGGTTTGCTCTCATGGAAGGCTTCAAAGCTCCAACAAGTTCAAAGGGCAAAATTCTCAAGAGGAGTAAGTGGAGCCAAGAACAAATCCAAAGGTGCGAGGTAAATGACAAGGTAACCAAATTATTGGTTAATTTATTGTCAAACATAATTCTATGCAAAATTGGAAAATTTGAAGATGCAAAGGAATTGTGGAGCAAGTTGGCCAAGCTTCATGAAGAACCCTCCACTGTACCAAATCAAGACAAATCCAAAGAGGGAAACTCATTGGAGCAAGACCAAGAGCAAGAGGACTCCGAAGTTGAGAGATGCTCAACTTCCGAAGAAGAAGTCCAAGAAGCCTCATCTTCAAAGGAATGCAATGAAAATGGCAAAGAGGGAGCATACTCTTTGTTCCATGTACAAGAGGAAGATGAAGTAGCCTCCACCTCTAGGATTGAGGGGGAGCGACCTTCGGTGACACCGGGTCAAGAAGAAGGAGAAGCTTCTACATCTGGGTCAAGTGAAGAAGATGATACATCCTCCAAAAATCAAGATGAATCAAATGGAGGATCAAGTCCCATCCCTACATGTGAAGGTAAAAATATTTCAATTAAAAGTAAAAATCATATCATATGTTTTGAGTGTAGGGAACATTGGTACTATAAAAGCAAGTGTCCTAAATTGGCCAAGAAGAAGGGCCAAGTTACATCAAAGGGCAAAGAGAAGCCCAAGGAGACCATCCCCACAATGAAGAAGACCAAGGAGCACATTGTGTGCTTCTTGTGCAACCAAAAAGGACACTACCGGAGCCAATGTCCTAAGGGGAAGAAAGTAGTCAAAGCTAAAGGAGGAAGCAAAACTCAAGGGGGAGTCTCCAAGGTAAAACGCAAGGTATTATTTATTGAGCATATCCCCTTAAATTATGGTAAAAGGCATGCTAGTTCCAATTTATATCATTTTAATGCTATTTACCATAAAAATAAAAAGCATGATAGAATAAACGAAAATCATGTGGCTCTTTATGCTAAAACTACCAAACCTAAGGTTAGAAATATAGAAAATAATTTAGGCAATAACTCTAAGGATTCTAGGTATTTGCCTAAGAAAAAGAAAAATAAAAGTGTAAATGAAAAATCTAAGGTTGAGAAGTTATGGAGAGAAAATCAAGTCTTAAGGTCAAGACTTGATAAATTGGAGAGGACTCTTAGAAAAATCACAAATGATACACAAGGGTTCAAGAGTCAAAACCTAGGTTTAGAGAAACAAGGGTCATCCTATGGTCGTAAAGGTTTGGGATACAAACCTAAGGCTAAGAAGGATGTAATTTCAGAGTTCCATATAGCTATGGAACCAACTCTAGGTATAAGGCTCAAGTCAAGGATACAAGAGAAGTTATTCCTAGGAGTATCTTAGCAACATCAAATGTGACTAAGACTTCTAAGAAGTCCAAGAAAGTCACTAAGAAGGTTACAAGGGAGGCAATCCCTAGAGTTGATCTAGAAAAGGTGACCAAGGCTTCTAAGAAGTCGAACAAGGTCATTAGGAAGGTATCTAGGGAAGTTATCCCTAGTGAGTACCTAGAGCATCCAAGAACACCAATAGGTTTTGAGTTCCTAGGAGCATTTTCTCTACCCCTTAGATGGGTTAGAGAGTGTCAACTCAAATTGGAAAGGTAGTTAACCTAACCTTGATGAAGTTGACACTCGGAGAGTATTTTCAAGGTTATTATTAACCTTTGAAAATGAAGTAGATTTTCATTTACTCTTGGAAAGAGTAAAATGTGCCATAAGTTGAAAATTTTGATATAATTTTGATTGGCACAAAAAATCAAGTGTAAAGAAATGCCAAGTTAGTTTTTTTTGGCATCTTATTGGGGAGTCAAAGGCAAATCTAGATCCTAATTTAATTTGATTACTCTTGTAAGAGTAAAATGTACCAAACCTTGAGGAATTATGTTTAATTTAAATTGGCACCAAAATTAGGAAAGGCAAAAGAAATGTCAAAATTGGGAATTTGACATTTTGGGCAATCTAAGATTTAATTTTAAGTTAGCTAAGGCTTAAGGATATTTAGATAGATAATTTAGGTATATTTTATTTATGCTAATTTATCATGCTTTGTTTGTCCATCATATGTCATGACATCATGTTTTGCATTCATGCCTTATTATGAAAATAACAAACAGATCATGTCATGTCATACATACATCATGTAGTCATAAGAAATTTTCTTTTGAAAATTATTTATTTTGATGTATACCATAACTTCATCATGCATTAGTTTAATTTCCTTGTAATTAAGGACTAATGACATTCACTAACAAGTAACATCCTTGGTGGATGTTCAAAATTTAAAATGCCTAGATAGATATGCATGATCCCTAGTTTAGGGCAAAACCAAATCTTACATCTCACAAAGAACTATAAGGTGACTTGTATGTGTTTTCGTACATATTAGATACAAGTGAGATGTTAGGAAAATGAACAAAACTCAAGATATTGATTCAGTGCATTCTTTTGAGTTTTAAGTTCATCAAAACACATAGTTATGTGTTTTCCAATCATTGGGAAAGCTAATGTACAAATCATGTGCATTGATCCCAAAGAACATGGTTGGATATTGGTTTTGAAAATTATATTAAAATACTTTTGGAAAATCTTGATGAAAGCTATCTTTTGATAGTAATCATCATTGAAAGGTTAGACACAAACTAGAAGAAAACACTAAAGTTTTTACAAGTTTTCAAGTTTGTGTCAATCTTTAAAAATAGGAAGTATTTTCATAGAAAATTATTTTTCCTTGATAGTATGTACCCTAAGTAGTGTCTACATGAATTTTCATGATTTTTAGAATTTTGTAAAATTTTTTTGGGGTTTCTGAAATTCACTGAAATTGCATTTCAGAATTTCAGTACTTTAATCGATCACCCGATCAATTGAAGTGCCTCAATCGATCGGGCGATCGATTGAGAAGGGATTTCTCGCGAGCAGAAGCTCGCTGGATTGATCCACCGATCGATTCAACCGGGTTCAATCGATCGGGAAGGGATCCCAATCGATTGGGGATGTTGAGTTTGGTTGGGTAAGCTAGATTTTAGCACTTTAAACCATGTTTTAGTTTAGGTAATCATTCCTATCCCCTCAACACACTTTTGTATACACTTAGGGGAGTTTTCATGATGAAACATCGAAGGATTGGTTAAGGGAGACTAGATAGAGGCTTAAGTTGAGGTTTGGCTTCAATTTTGAATTTTTGAACCTCAAAGTCTCAGATTTTGGGTTTCCTAAAGATTTAGGGATTCCAAGTCATTGTTGGTGCAATGACAGAAGTTATGGGCATGTCTTTAGGGGGAGTTACTCTTTAAGGACATGAAAATCTATTTTTCATACACCTTGGAAGGTGGTTAACCTTCCTTAGCGCAAATGCTCAAGGTTGAGCATTTTGAATACAATGGGGAGTGGATATCTTCATTGTTTGGGTGTTTGTGCTCAAGGATGAGCATTGATGATGAATGAAGGGTATGGGACCTTCTTTGTTGAATTAGTTAATGCTCAAGGGTGAGTATTAAAAGATAATGAAGGGTATGGGACTTTCATTATAGTGTTGTACACAACATGTGAAGTTGTGAACAATGTTGGGTAACTCTTCAGGGGGAGAGTTTTTGATGTATGCTAATAAGGGGAGAATGTAGGGTTTAAGTTAGGTCTTCATTACCTAAGAGGGAGTTTATCCTCTATAAAAAGAGGAGAATAAAGGGAATCCTCATTCATATATTGGCATGAAGGAGTTAAGACTATGGGATTAGCTTAACTCAAAGGTATCATAACTTAAAGGTATTGTCAAACATCAAAAAGGGGGAGATTGTTGGTGCAATATTCCCTAGGTCAAGGTTAACCTGGTTGACTAAGCTTGAGTTGGTTCAATCTTGAGTCTTGATGTTTGGGTTTCGATGTTTGATAATACATGGAGATTGTAGGTGCAATTGTTCATGAGGGGAGATTGTTCGTACAATTCTCCTTTGGTCAAGGTTGACCAGTTTAGTGAAGAAGAGTCAAGTAGGTCAAGGTTGACCAGATACTTGACTGGGAAAGTCCTAATTGGAAGGTTAGGTAGAAGGAAAATCCTAGTGAGTGACGCCAGGTGAAAGTCCTAGTGAGTGAAGCTAGGCAGAAGGAAAGTCCTGGTGAGTGAAGCAAGGTGAAAGACCTAGTGAGTGAAGCTAGGCAGAAAGAAAGTCCTGGTGAGTGAAGCCAAGTAGTTGGGAAAATCCTGGTGAGTGAAGCCAGGTGGAAGACCTAGTGAGTGAAGCTAGGCAGTATGAAAATCCTAGTAAGTGAAGCTAGGTGAAAGTCCTGGTGAGTGAAGCCAGACAAGTAGAAATCCAAATGTGTCAAGGGTGACCAGACATCTGGTGAAAGTCCAAGTGGGTCATGAAGGACCAGACACTTGGTACAGGACGGTAAGTCCAAGTGGGTCATGGAGGACCGGACACTTGGCACAAGATGGTAAGTCCAAGTGGGTCATGGTTGACCTGACATTTGGCAAAGAGAAAGTTCAGATGGGTCAACAGTTGACCGAACTCTTAGCGGTCATAAGTCCAATAGGGAGTTGGCATGGAATTAGGAAGTTCGGACGTAGTAAACTTCCGAAAGCCATAACTTTTGACTCGGATATCGGAATGAGGTGATCTTGGATGCGAAACGAAGCTAATTTCAAGCTCTACATAGTTTTCTACTTTTAAATCGATTGGCCAATCGATTGGGGGATTCAATTGATTGGTCAATTGATTGGTTAACGTGAATTTGTGTAAAAATGAGCTGGATCGATTGGGTAATTGATCTAAACTTCCCCAATCGATTGGTCAATCGATTGGGAGAGTTTCTAAGTGAACAGTAAACTTCTGAATCGATCAGTTGATCTATTGAAACCTCCAATCGATCGGCTGATCGATTAGAGCGCTGGAAATCGCTAGAGAAGCCTTGAATCGATTGAGCAATCGATTTAGGGTGATTCCAGAAAGCACAGAGGCACTCTGGATCGATTGGTCGATTGATCTAAAACCTCCCCAATCAATTGGAAGTAATCCAATCCATTAGGATTCGACCGTTGGCGCAGATAAAGTCATTGGCGAGCGTTTTCCTGCGCAGTTCTTCTTCTCTTCTCCACGGGCGATCACAGCAACTCTCCACAGCGATCCTTTCATCCTCACCGCCAGTTCTTGAAGGTTCTTAGAGGCACATCCAAGTCAAGAGGTGAGTTGCAATAAGAAGAAGAAGAAGCTAGGGTTTCAGTGTAATCTTGTAAGATTTACTTGTATTTTGCTTCTTTCTTTCTTATTGTTGTATTGTGAGCTTGTAAGACTTCTCCGCCTACGGTAGTTACCGTAAAAGAGTGTTTTCATAGTGGAGGGTGCGTGAGTGTGTCGATCCTTGGATTAGTCACCTCTTCTTGAGGTGGATACCAAGTAAATCCCTAGAGTTAGTGTTGTTGTGTTGGTTCTTGTATTTTCCGCTACATATCATCACAAGAAGCGAGCAACGACGAGAACGAGATCGTGAAGAGCTATTCACCCCCCCCCCCCCCCCCCCCTCTAGCTACATTTCGACCCTAACAGACAACTCCACCCAAACCACTTCTTCGCCTCCAAGAAAACCGAGCCACCAAGGGATGACAAAATAGGAATTTTCTTCTCTTCTTCTTCTCTTCCAAGTAACCGGCCACTTTCTTCTTCCTTTCCTCTATACCTCCGGCCACAATGGGAACTAAGATGAGCTCCAAGCAAGGTCGTCGGCCCTAGGTTATGGAAGCAAACCCACCGGCCCTAGCTTGGATGGAATCCTTTTGTGCCACCGGTTGTAGAAGGAAGATGAGTATTGTAGCCGATCCTTAAGGAAGGAGATGAGGGAAGGGTCGGCCACCAAGGGATTAGGAAGAGAGGGAACTTAGGTTGTGTTTTTCATGAGGCACCCTCTCCTTCTCTTTTATAATCCTTAGTCCTGGCAAAAAAAGAAAGTTTTAAACATAATTAAAACTTCCTTATTTGTGACCTCCCATTAAAAAGGAAATTTTAACAACAATTAAAATCTCTCTTTTCTAAATTTCCTATTGTACATGCAATAAAGGAAAGTTTTAAAATTAATCTCTCTCTTTTAAAACATGTAGACAAAAGGAAAGATTAATTAAAACTTCTCTTTTAAATCATGGTTACGAAAAAGGAAATTTTTATCAAAAATTAAAATCTCTCTTTTAAATAGATAACTACAAATAAGGAAAAATTTTAACAAAATTAAAATCTCTCTTTAATCTTTTGTAGATAGCTATAAAAAGAAAGATTTTAAAATTTTAAAACTCTCTTTTAAAACCATGAGGATGGCTATAAAAGGAAATTTTAAAATTAAAATTTCTCTTTTAAATCCCTTCGTGAATGGCTACAAAAGGAAAGATTTTAATAAAAAATAAAATCACCCTTTAGTTCTAATGGTGTGGTCGGCCCCATGCTTGGACACCAAGCATGGCTTGGCCGCCCACCTCTTAGGCTCCAAGCTAATGCTTGGCCGGCCCCCTTTGCTCCAAGTAAGGATATGGTCGGCTCATTACTTGGGTAAGAAGTGGACTTGGTGGATACAAGGCTTTATAGAGGCTACAACAAGGGCCGAGAGAAGAAATTGGTTTTGGTCTCCCGATGAGCTTGAGCTTCCTGTGTTCACCCCGAATACCCAACTCAAGTTCATCAATAATAACTCATACCACTAAAGAGTTATTATTGAACTACCGCACTAATCCCAAATTACATTATGGGCTCCTTCTTATCATGAGTGCATTAATCTCCCTGTGTTTAAGATATCGAATGTTCATTAATTAAATGAGTTACTGACAACTCACTTAATTAATATCTAGCTCCAAAAGTAGTACCACTCAACTTCATTGTCATGTCAGACTAAGTCCACCAGCAGGGTTTACATGACGATCCTTATGAGCTCCTCAAGGGGACATCATCAACCTAGATTACTAGGACACAGTTTCCTTCTATAATCAACAACACACCATATAAATAATATTATTTCCCAACTTATCAGGCCTATTGATTTAACAAACTAAATCTCACCCATTGATAAATTAAATAAATACATACTAAGTATATGTGCTTATTATTATATCGGAATTAAGAGTACGCACATCCATAATAACAGAGGTTTTGTTCTTTTATATAGTCAATATAAAAAGAAACTACCTCAAATGGTCCTGCTCAATACACACATAGTGTACTAGTGTAATTTTATAGTCAAGATAAACTAATACCAAATTACACTACAATCACTTCAATGGTTTGTCTCATTCCGTTTTAGTTGTGAGCTACTATTTATAATTATAAGGAACTGATAACATGATCTTCTGTGTGGCACCACACACCATGTTATCTACAATATAAATTAAATGGACAGCATAAATGCAGACATTTGACCAATGTGATTCTTATTTCAAAATAAATGTTTATTCAATAAATGTTCATACAAAAAGCTAGGCTTTTAGTATACATCCTAACAATCTCCCACTTATATTAAAAGACTATGCTACCATATTTGTTGTCATACATCTGATTCTCATCCCCTCAACATGCCTATCAAAAGCTCTCGTCGGAAGGGCCTTAGTGAAAGGATCTGTCAGGTTATCTTCTGATACAATCTTGGCGATAACAACTTCTCCTCGCTTTACGATGTCTCGTATTAGGTGGTACTTGCGCTCATTGTGTTTACTTGCCTTTTGGGCTCATGGTTCCTTTGAGTTTGCTACTGCACCACTATTATCACAATAAATTATGATAATTTTGGGCAAACCAGGAATCACATCTAAGTCCATTAAAAAGTTTCTGAGCTATACAACTTCTTTGGCTGCCTCAGAGGCTACCACATACTCAGCTTCTATGGTGGAGTCTGAAACGCATTTCTGCTTAACACTCCTCCATATTATGGCTCCGCCTCCCAAAATAAACATATACCCTGAGGTTGACTTACTATTGTCCCTATCTGATTGGAAATCTAAATCTGTGTAACCCATAAGGAGCAAATCATCTGCCTGGTAAATCAGCATATAATCTCTAGTCCTTCTCAGGTACTTTAATATATGCTTTACGGCAGTCCAATATCCCTATCGTAGATTACTTTAATATCTGCTAACCATGCCCACGGCAAAACAGATATCCAGTCTCGTACATAGCATTGCATACATTAGGCTTCCTACAACCGAAGCATACGAAACTGCCTTCATGTCTTCTATCTCCTTTGATATTTTAGGACTCATCTCTTTAGATAAAGGTACTCCATGCTGAAAAGGTAGAAAACCTTTCTTGGAGTTTTACATGCTAAAACGAGCTAGGATAGTATCGATGTATAAAGCTTGGGATAAGCACAACATTCTTTTCATGTGATCTCTTATTACTTTGATCCCAAGAATATGTCCACATTCTCCCAAGCCCTTCATATCAAACTATTTGGATAACCATACTCTTACATCTGACAACGCTTTGACATTATTGCCAATGAGTAAAATGTCATCTACGTATAGTACAATAAATACCACCACATTTTCGTCACTCTTCTTGTATACACAAGACTCATCCGGACATTGAATGAATCCAAAAGACTGGATCACTTCATTAAATCAGATGTTCCAAGATCTCGAAACTTGCTTCAGTCCATAAATAGACCGGTTGAGCTTACATACAAGATGATCTTTGCCTTTCTCAATGAATCCCTCTGGTTGCTTCATATGGATGTTTTCTTTAAGACTTCCATTAAGGAAAGCTGTCTTGACATCCATTTGCCAAATCTTATAATCCATATGAGCAGCAATAGATTCTGGATAGACTTAAGCATGTTTACCGGCGAAAAGATTTCTCATAATCGATTCCCTCTTTTTGAGTATACCCTTTTGCAACAAGTCTTGCTTTGAAGGTTTCCACCTTCCCGTCTATCCCTCTTTTTCTTTTGTAGACCCATTTACATCCAATAGCTTTTACACCATTTGGTGGCTCTACAAGCTCCCAGACTTGATTAGAATACATAGATTCTATTTCAGAGTTCATTGCACTTTGCCAAGATGTTGCATCTTTATCTTGGAGTGCCTCATCATATGTCCAGGGATCAGGTTCATGTTCACCAGGGATCAAGTCCGAAGACTCTCCCAAAAACATGAATCTATCAGGTTGCCTAACAACCCTCCCACTACGACGAGGCACTACTTATAATTGTGCATCATTTATGACACGTGTTGCAGTTTCTTGTGGTATCTCATCTTGTACAGTTGATACTAAATTAGACGTGTCTTCTCTAATTTCCTCAAGAACAATTTTACTCATGGGCTTGTGGTTCATTAAATAGTCTTCTTCTAAAAATCGGGCATTGATGCTAACAATGACCTTTTGATCTTTAGGACTATAAAATAAACCACATTTCGTTCCTTTAGGATAACCCACAAACAAGCGAACTTCTGTACGTAATTCCAACTTATCAGTGTCTCCCTTCAGTACATGTGCTGGACTACCCCAAATCTGAATATGTTTCAGACTAGGCTTACGCCCATTCCATAATTTTGTGGGAGTAGAGGGTACTAACTTAGAAAGTACCAAATTCAGAATGTGCACTCCGTTTCCAAGATATATCCCCAAAACGAACTTGGTAATTCTGAATAACTCATCATTAATCTAACCATTTCCATAAGAGTCATATTCCTTCGTTCTGCCACACCATTCTGTTGGAGTGTACCAGGTGCAGACAGTTGGGATTGAATCCCGACCTCTGATAAGTAATTCCTAAACTCTCCCAAGAGGTACTCGCCACCACGATCAGACCGTAGTGTCTTGATACTTTTACCATGATGTTTCTCCACATCAGCCTTGTACTCTTTGAACTTATCAAAGCACTCAGACTTGCGCCGCATCAAGTAAATATACCCGTATCTCGAATAGTCATCTATAAAAGAGACAAAATATTCGAAACCACCTCTTGCCTGGATAGTCATAGGTCCACACAAATCAGAATGAACCAATTCCAACACATCTTTTGCTCTATACCCCTTAGCCTTAAAAGGTCTCTTGGTCATTTTTTCTTCCAAGCAAGATTCACAGGTTGGAAAGTTTTTCACTACCAATGAACCCAAAGGTCCATCAGATATTAACCTTTGAATCCTACTCAAGTTAATATAACATAGCCTTAGATGCCAAAGATATGTTTGGTTCATTTTTGAAGGATCCTTTCTCTTATTAGAATTAGAATATATGTTATTAATTTTTATTTGTTGTATCGTGTGAGTTATTGGATTTAGAGTATACAAATTGTCAACCAATGTACCAGAACAGATAACTACTCTATTTTTCTTGACAACTACTTTGTCATCAAAAGAAACAGAATATCCATCCTCAAAGAAATTGAAATCAAATTCTTTCTAAAACTTGGTACATAAAGGTAATTTCTCAAAATCAATGTTTTATTCCTATCAAAGGATAAATAAATATCTCCCACTGCAACAGCCGCCATTTTCGTAGCATTGCCCATGTAAACGGTAATTTCCACTTCATGTAGTCGTCGGGTTTCCTGGAACCCTTGTAATGAATTGCAGACATGATCAGTGGCTCCCGTATCTACACACCAGGTACCGATAGATAATACCGCTAAACATGTTTCAACAACTAATGAATAAGATACACCTTTATTGTTCTCATTTTTGAGAGGGCAGTCCACCTTAGTGACCAAGTTTTGTTTCCAATCATTATAATTGAGACTAGTAAGTCTATTCTCTAATATAACATCAAGAGGTTTGAAAGCCATTTGAAATCCTAAGAATCACAAAATATTTGGTCAATACTTTAGAATTTAAAATAATATTGATTCCTCAAACAATATCATTTAAATTTACCAACACCTCAAACACCATGAATTTTGTATGCCACGATAGTGTGGACGTATACAAATTCGAACATTTATAAGAGGAGGTTTTGCCCATTAATTTTATTATCTTGTCAACCTAACTTTATGACAAATAAAATTAGTAGTTGGTTTTTCTTCGGTCACACAAATAATAGCAGTGACTCCGATGGGGAGGATACTATTAAATGCACCTAAATGTATACCATTACTTGATACTAAGTCCATTAAATAGGAGTGTGCCCCTTTAGATGGAGAAGATCACACGCTCCTAAATTATTTCCTATAATCATCCATTAAGGAAGTTTGATCTAGTGATCCGCAAACAAACTCATCTGATGTAGAGGAAGGCACTCAGAGCCAACGCGCAAGTTTGAATGCATCACTTACAAACCAATAATGGAGACGGTGGAATTTAATTAATTCCTCTTCCACTTAGTTATTTAGAAACGAGGAATTTTAACATGCACACAAGCACACAAACACAACACATCACAGCATAAAAGGCAATAAATATGAAAACTAATTTTCCAACTATTATGGCATCATCCATAGCTGTCATTCGTGTGCCGCCAACCATAGCCGCTACCAATGGGTCATGTCGTCGTGTCTATCTTTCTTCCTTTTTCCGCTGCGCCTCTGGTCCTCAAATAGCACCACGCCTCGCAAGGATACGATCCGCGACAAAAAAATAAAATTTTACATTTATCGATCTTATATTCCATGAAGGAATGTACATGTAATCTAGATCGAACAGAATGTAAAATCCTAAAAGTAATACAGCTCTTGCAGTATTTAATAATTACAATCATACACACATAAAATGCCCTCGACATGTCCGAGGGTCCAATCACACACAATCACAATAGGTCATAATAGTTGGAGCTTGCAACCACAGATTTAATCTATTTGCACATCCTACTATTATCCTACCTAAACTTATGTATGAAAAGTGTATAATTAACTAAAAACCAAACACACAGAGGAAAAAACCTAGCTCTGATACCAATTGTTGGTTGCTACTCGGAACACCATTCTGTTTTCCCTGTACAAAAATTTGTACAAGCACAAAACTTTACCTAGCTTACCCATGTGCTCTACTGAAGTTAAACTTGCATTGCAAATGATGCTTAACATTATTAATCCAAATTGCTCTTCAGAAGTTAAACTTGGATTGGAAACGATATTTAACATTTTTACTCCAAGTTCAACCTATGTGTTCTTCAGAAGTTAAACCATATTACAGAAGTTAATTAAATATCTATTTCAAAGATTGGCTTCCAGGTTAAACATGGCAAGGCACTTGGCCTTCTTGGGTAAGGGATCATCCACTACTTCCTAGACAAAACCTTTCAAAGAAATCGGATATTTAACTTCTTACAGTAACCCTAGGTTTAACTAAAGAGACCTCAATAGAAGCACAAGATCGAAACACGAAATCGAAAACCTAAAAACGATAGCCTCTTGTGTTGGTATTTTAGGATCCACACAAAGAACACAAACCAATTAATTTGAAGCGGAAACAATTAATTAGTTATACCTTTCTTTGTAGCTAAAGACCTCTTGATCTTCTGTTATATTCCTCTCCTCCTCTTGGACATAGTGTGGGTGATGATCTACCAAGACAACTCCACCCAAACCACTTCTTTGCCTCTAAGAAAACCGAGCCACCAAGGGATGCCAAAATAGGAAATTTTCTTCTCTTCTTCTTCTCTTCCAAGTAACCGGTCACCTTCTTCTTCCTTTCCTCTATACCTCCGGCCACAATGGGATCTAAGATGAGCTCCAAGCAAGGCCGTCGGCCCTAGGTTATGGAAGCAAACCCACCGGCCCTAGCTTGGATGGAATCCTTTTGTGCCACCGGTTGTAGAAGGAAGATGAGTATTGTAGCCGGTCCTTAAGGAAGGAGATGAGGGAAGGGCCGGCCACCAAGGGATTAGGAAGAGAGGGAACTTAGGTTGTGTTTTTCATGAGGCACCCTCTCCTTCTCTTTTATAATCCTTAGTCATGGCAAAAAAGGAAAGTTTTAAACATAATTAAAACTTCCTTATTTGTGGCCTCCCATTAAAATGAAAATTTTAACAACAATTAAAATATCTCTTTTCTAAATTTCCTATTGTACATGGCAATAAAGGAAAGTTTTAAAATTAATTTTTTCTCTTTTAAAACATGTAGACAAAAGGAAAGATTAATTAAAACTTCTCTTTTAAATCATGGTTACAAAAAAGGAAAGTTTTATCAAAAATTAAAATATCTCTTTTAAACATTATAGATAACTATAAATAAGGAAAGATTTTAACAAAATTAAAATCTCTCTTTAATCTTTTGTAGATAGCTATAAAAGGAAAGATTTTAAAATTTTAAAACTCTCTTTTAAAACCATGAGGATGGCTATAAAAGGAAATTTTAAAATTAAAATTTCTCTTTTAAATCCCTTCATGAATGGCTACAAAAGGAAAGATTTTAACAAAAAAATAAAATCTCCCTTTAGTTCTAATGGTGTGGCCGGCCCCATGCTTGGACACCAGGCATGGCTTGGCCGGCCACCTCTTGTGCTCCAAGCTAATGCTTGGCCGGCCCCCTTTGCTCCAAGCAAGGATGTGGCCGACCCATTACTTGGGTAAGAAGTGGACTTGGTGGATGCAAGACTTTATAGAGGCTACAACAGGGACCAAGAGGAGAAATTGATTTTGATCTCTCGATGAGCTTGAGCTTCCTGTGTTCGCCCCAAACACCCAACTCAAGTTCATCAATAATAACTCATACCACTAAAGAATTATTATTGAACTACCACACCAATCCCAAATTACATTATGGGCTCCTTCTTATCATGAGTGCATTAATCTCCCTGTGTTTAAGATATCGAATGTCCATTAATTAAATGAGTTGATGGCAACTCACTTAATTAATATCTACCTCCAAGAGTAGTACCACTCAACTTCATTGTCATGCAAGACTAAGTCCACCTACAGGGTTTATATGGCAATCCTTATGAGCTCCTCAAGGGGACATCATCAACCTAGATTATTAGGACATAGTTTCTTTCTATAATCAACAACACACCATATAAATAATATTATTTCCCAACTTATCGGGTCTATTAATTTAACGAATTAAATCTCATCCATTGATAAATTTAAAAAATACATACTAAGTATATGTGCTTGTTATTATATCGGGATTAAAAGTACGCACATCCATAATAACAGAGGTTTTGTTCTTTTATGTAGTCAATATAAAAAGAAACTACCTCAAATGGTCCTGCTTAATACACACATAGTGTAATAATATAATTTTATAGTCATGATAAACTAATACCAAATTATACTATAACCACTTCAATGGTTTGTCTCATTCCATCTTGGTTGTGAGCTACTATTTATAATTTATATGGAACTGATAACATGATCTTCTGTGTGGCACCACATACCATGTTATCTACAATATAAATTAAATGGACAACATAAATGCAGACATTTGACCAATTGATTCTTATTTCAAAATAAATGTTTATTCAATAAATGTTCATACAAAAAGCTAAACTTTTAGTATACATCCTAACACTACCTATCATCCAACGAGCATGTGGTTGGATCGGCTTTAGTAAAGTAAAACGGCCAGGAACAGTAACCTGTATACTTTCTAAGCCATATATTGAAGGATCCAGAGTCTCGCTACACCAATTTGGAAAAATTAGCTTATTCATTGATACTCGCCGCTCAGAGGCTTCATACTTGCTTTCTAGCACACACAATCATCATGTTAACTAACAGTGCCTTGGGGTGAGTCCTTCTCAACCCCGAGGCATCGGGAAGGCTAATCAAATGGACGACCGAGCTAAGAAAATTCGACATTCAATATCAACCCCGAACGACAATCAAGGCTCAAGCCTTGGCAGATTTTATCATAGAGGTCCAGAATGTCGAGCTGGAGGCAACGTGGAAGATATATGTTGATGGCTCATCCACTCACAAGGTAGCGGGATAGACATCTTACATATCTCGCCACGGGAAGATCGGATGCAACTTTCCGTTTAGCTGGACTATCGTGCCACCAATAACGAAACCGAGTATGATGCATTGATAGCTGGCTTATAGGCAACCCGACATGTGGGAGCCGTTAAAGTCCTCATTCACTCGGACTCTTAATTGGTCGCTCAGCAACTATCTGGGATGTTCGAGATAAGCAATGCCCGACTCAGGCTCTATGCTGAAGCCTTCGAGAAGCTAAAGACCAACTTCTAGGAGGTCATTATACAGAAGATCCCCCGATCGAAAAACTAGACGGTGGATGAGTTGACAAAATTAGCCAGTTCACTGTCGTCGGTCGTCATAGGGCAGCCGATCGAACAAGTCTCAATTGTGGCACATATTAACCGAATAGAAGGGATAACCTTCTCGAATGACTGGAGGACGGCTCTGATAGAGTTCCTGCGGTCGGGAGTTACACCGGTCGATCAGGAAGAGGCTCATTTGCTGAAGAAGAGGGTTGGACGGTTCATCATGGTCGGGGACCAACTTTATAAGAAAGCCTTCTCTAGTCCCCAACTTAAATGTGTCGGATCAAAAGATGTCAAATACATTCTGCGGGAAGTGCACCAAGGTTCCTACAAAGGCCATCCGAGCGGCCGTTCATTGGCTCGAAAGATACTCCTAGCAGGATATTTTTGGCCAACCCTCCAAGAAGATACCGCTCGGACATTAGCCACATGTTTGTCCTGCCAGAAGTATCACAACCTTCTACACCGCCCGACCGAGGAAATGAAGGTGTCAACAGTATCTTGCCCGTTCGACCAACGGGACATGGACATCGTTGGGTCATTCCCCATCGTGACAGGTCAGCGGAGATTTCTGCTCGTCGCAATGGACTACTTCTCGAAGTGGGTGGAAGCTAAGCCGCTTGTAAGAATAATCGTGTAGATGGTCACTAAGTTCATTTGGTAGAACATCATATGTTGGTTCGGCATCCTGCATTGGCTCGTATTAGATAATGGGAGGCAATTCACTGTTCAAACGCTCAAAGAGTGGTGCAAGATCTACGACATCCAGTAAGCCTTCACCTCTATGGCCTACCCCAAAGCAACGAACAAGCGGAAGTCGCCAATAGGGAAATCCTCAGAGGGCTACAGGCTCGGATCGACCACGCTGGAGGAAGTTGGGTCGACGAGCTTCCCAGTATACCGTGGGCCCTCCGCACGACCCCGAAGGAGGGGGCCGGCGTAACTCCTTTCCATTTGGTATACGGTAGTGAAGCAGTCGTTTTCGTAGAGGTTGGAGTAGAATCTGATCGGGTGCATCTCTACGATGAAGGAAATATCGAACGGAAGCACATGGAGCTCGACTTGATGGATGAAACACGGGCTAAAGCAGTCATTCGGCTAACGGCGTACCGGTAATGGATGAGGCAAAACTATAATTAGAGGTTGATCCCGAGGTCATTTTAGGTCGGCGATCTTGTGTGAAAGAAAGTGAAGTCGGTCGATAACTGTTGGTGCGGGTAGCACTAACGCTCTAACCTAGGTTTTGATGAATGACAAATGGGTTAAGTTAGTTTTGTTGTTGTCTGACACTTTGATCGAGTGTGCAGGAGAAGTCCAGACAGGTCGACGGGCTGACCGGATATCTGGCACGAAGCCCAGCTAGGTCGACGGGCTGACCGGATAGCTGGCGAGAAGTCCAAGCAGGTCGACGGGCTGACCGGACGCTTGGCGAGAAGTCCAGCTAGGTCGATGGGCTGACCGGATAGCTGGCGAGAAGTCCAAACGGGTCGAAGGGCTGACCGGACGTCTGGCAGGTGAGTAAAGGTAAGTCACTGGAAGGGAGTGACTGCGAGGACGCGTTCCCGGGAAGGGAACATTAGGCGTCGATCCGACTTAGATCCATTTCGGATGTCTAAGTCGAGATCGTGACTAGATTCCGGTCTCGGAAAGATGGAATCTAAGTCATACTATTTGTGCTAATTCATACTATTATAAAATGTGCTAACAATCTATTTTGCAGGATAATATTGCCTCGGACTAACTTTGTTTTGCAGAAAAAGGGAGTTTTCTGGAACAAGGTGGTTCGGGCGCCCGGAGGGGATCCGGGCGCCCGGAAAGCAAATTATATCCTTTGAGCAGCTACGTCACATTCCAGGCGCCCGGAGCAACATATAAAAGAAGCCCCAAGCAGGAGCTTCAGAATCAACCTTTCACATCTGAGAACTCTGAGATTACTCGCTCTGCTGCTCTGCGCTCCAACGACGCTCACAAAGCTCCGACGACACGATCCCGCTCTTTTAAATTCCTTGTCTGTCGGTACAGCTTTGTTTTTCTTTTCATTAGCATCTTTTTGTACTTAAATTGTAATTATCTGAATTGCTAGTGAATTGCCCAACGAAAGTACTCAAGGAGTACGGGCCTTCGAGTAGGAGTCGTCACAGGCTCCGAACGAAGTAAAAAACCCTGTGTCTACTTTACTTTTCCGCTGCACTTATACTCGATATTTTCGAATCGATATTCACCCCCCCTCTATCGAATCTAACGGTCCTACAGTAACATCACCAAGCTCGAGGCCCCATGGACAGGACCTTTTAAGGTCATGCAAAAGTTCCGCTCAGACGCCTACTACTTGGAGGATGAGGGAGGAAGGTAGCTCGAGCGACCGTGGAGCGCGAATCATCTCCAACCCTATAGGGTCAGATGAGAGGTGTGCAAGTGAATACGTGTTTCTTTGTGTATTTCCTGAATGCAGGGTAAAAATAAATAAAAGTGAAGTACACCATTCTTGAGCTGAGTCTTCATCAACGGTCGAGCGGCGACCTTAAACCCTCGTCTTCACCAACGGCCGAGCGGAGACCTTAAACCCTGGTCTTCATCCATGATCGAGCAGCGACCTTAAACCCTGGTCTTCATCAACAGTCGAATGGCGACCTTAAACCCTAGTCTTCGCCCAGTCTTCATCAACAGTCGAGTGACGACCTTAAACCCTCGTATTTGTCAACGGTCGAGCAACGACCTTAAACCCCCGTCTTCACCAACGGTAGAGCGGCCACCTTCAACCCTCGTCTTCATCAACGATCGAGCGACAACCTTAAACCCTAGTCTTCATCAACAGTCGAGCGGTGACTTTAAACTCTGGTGTTCATCAACGGTCGAGCGGTGACCTAAAACTCTAGTCTTCGCCTGGTCTTCATCAACGGTCGAGCGATGACCTTAAACTCTCGTCTTCATCAGCTGTCGAGCGGTGATCTTAAACCCTAGTCTTTGCCTGGTCTTCATCAACGGTCGAGCGATGACCTTAAACCCTCATCTTCACCAACGGTCGAGTGGCAACCTTAAACCTTGGTCTTCATCAATGGTCGAGAGGAAACCTTAAACCCCAGTCTTCTCCTGGTCTTCATCAACGGTCGAACGATGACCTTAAACCCTCATATTCGTCAACGGTCGAGCGACGACCTTAAACCTTCATCTTCATCAATGGTCGAGCGGCGACCTTAAACCCTCGTCTTCAATAGCAATCGAGCGGTGACCTTAAACCCTGGTTAAAATAAGCAGACCAGCAAGAACGATGAACAACCGACTATAAACACATGCTACTTAAAAAGCTCGAAGTCTTCAAAATATGGTGACCGTTTAGGATTATTCTTCTAACAATTAGGAGAATCATGAGGACACAAGTTTATGCAATTCTTGAAAAATGAGTTGAAAAGCTAAAACACTAGAAGAAGATAAAGCTTAGCCGGACGAACAAGCATTCATTGATACTCCATAATTTTACAAGGGTGGAACTCTCAACCTCACTCAAGGTAATCTAGGGCGTCATCAGGCAGCGACTCAATCATCTTGTCCCGACTGATGACCTTGCTTGTCAGAGCAGCAAGAATATAACTGCCTTCCCTAAGCTGGTTGAGCGTCCCGTCGATTGCAAGATCAAATAGGCGAAGGGTCTGATCGGTGACCTTATCATTGAAAATGTCTAAGCAGATGTAATTTTTCTTCATGATCTCAAACCGATCGGCCTCAACATCTTGGTATGTTTTTAGAGCAGCTCGAGATGCCTCCAACTCGCTCTTCGTAGTGGCTAGCTCATCATTTTTTGCGGAGAGTTGGCTTCGAAGGGTGGCTTCTTCGGCCAACCGGTTGTTCCGCTCGGCGATCAGAAAATCCTCGACTTGTTTGAGTTTTGGGTGAGAGCCCAGACCACTTTATTCTTGAGGTCTAAATCTTCGATGGTCAGGAGTTTCCTCGCATTAGTCAATTCAATCTTACTATCAAAAGTATGGACATGCTTGTTAAGTCGAGCCAGCACAGCAGCCTGCTCTGCGCTCTTTCCCCGCTCGACCTCTAGCAGCTCGTTGCTCTTCGCCAGATCAACCCTAGCTTAGCCACCTGGCCTGATTAGTCGCTTGGCGCCTTCACTTGCTTAACCTCCTACTCCAAAAATGCGAGCCTTTGGCACATGGCCAGGCTCTCTACCTAATACTGCGAGTAACTAGGAAGATATAAGCGTCGATTGGAGATAAATTAAGAAGAACACAAAACTTACCCCAGTGGACTCTGGGTGTGGTTGTCAACGAGCGCCCCCGGAGACATGACCGTCGCACAGGCTCGGGTGTCAGCCCATATTTGCGCGAGTGGCCCCTGAATGATGATTTGATGCTCGGGGGCTCGGGATTCAGCGCCCTCCGATTCGTCTCACTCCTTGGTCGGCAGATGAAGAACCACCATTATATGGCACTGGTCGCTCAGAGTTGATTGGACAGAGGTCGCTCAGTCGAACGACCGAGACGAGGATGCCAGACTTTTGGACCTTCGAGGGCGGTGGCATGAAGGCCACTGGTGGCACGCTGAAAGTTCCCTGTGGCAGATCAAATAGTGATGACGTCCGATCGGATGATGTGGGGGGCTGCAGTCTCTTGAACCAGAGCTGGAGTCGAAGTTTCAACCTGCTTGCCAGTCCGCGCCACCGAGGAAACAGAGCGAGATGAAGTCTCCACCCGGCGCCTCTTACACTTTATTAGTGGCTCTCCGGAGGAGGTCGAACCCGACACCCTCTCAACCTGAGCAACCGGAAGCCGTTCAGAGGGAGGCTGCGAGCCACCAGCCACTCCACTGCTAGACGTCCAACCGACTGCCCCTCGCTCACCAAGGCTGGAGATGCCTCACTCTCGCCTTGCGGATCTTCTTGAGAGCCGACCGACTACAGATCGCGGCTCTCCAATTCATTAACGGTTGCCGCATTGATTGCGACATCAGCAAGCTTAGCCTTTCCGGTCAGACGCACACGTAGCATGACTTCAGCTTCAAAAGAGGAAGAAAAATCAGTTAAAATCAAAGGAAGGAGGGAAGAAGTTGCATACCTAGACTGGACAGAAGCCGGGTGTGGATCGGACTCAAGCCAAAAATATAGAGGGCGCCCTCCAACAGCAACTTGTGGGTGTCATATTTCTGACCGACCAACATGGAACCTGCGTTGAGATAGTCCGATCATCTCTTGTACTATTTTAGGGGAGCCTAACTCGCCACTTTGAGCTGCTAGTCGGTCGGGAAGTCTAGCCGCTCGGGAAGACATACAAAAAAGAAAAATTCCCTCCAATGCTTGTTGGAGGTCAGCATTTTATCGAAGAAAACTAAGCCCACTCGGGCTTGGAAAAGGAAAATCCCCGGTTCGGACAATTTTGGGTAATAAAAGTAATGAAAAACACGGAGAGTGAGAGGAATATCGTGCAGGCGAAACAGAACGACTATCCCGCACAGCAACCAAAAGGAGTTTGACACTAGTTGATGAAGAGAGATACAAAAATATTTATAGACGACGGGAAAGAAGGGGTGGATCAGAAACTGCAGACCGATGATAAAATGGTCCCTAAAGAAATAAAGACAGTCGGGCGGCAGAGAATTTGGCCGATCGGAAGGGGAAGGAAGAAACACTTGATAATCGGAAGGAAACTGAAGGCGGTTGTCAGGCTTTCAACATCATCGGTGTTAAACTGGGACTCAGTAGAGGTGTAGCAAGACCCAGGGACACCAACGAGAGGCTGTGAGGAACTCGCCATCGAAAAAAACGCAAAGGAGAGCAAAAAGAGGCAACTGGAAGGGAGGAAGGCTTACTGGAATATCGCCGGAGGAACAGAAGGAGGAGGAAGTCGCCAAGGAATGCAAAAGTTGTCGTTGGAGAGCTCGAAGATGAGATACGTGCAGTAGGAGAAGGCGATGTGCACGGGCTTATAAACCCCGAGGTCGCCTGACCGGAGCCATCCGATCTAGGTCACGAAAACCCAAGCAAAGATCCGGTCGTTGAATTCAAAGCGCCAAAGGTCACATCGCCAGAGGATATCTGCCTGTCACGTCAAGCGTGCGGCAGCAGCAGGCGTGACACGTGGTGATTGGGCACAGACCGACATTTAATGAAGGCAATTAAGAGGCATGGAGGCGCGCTCAGCCATAATTCACAGGAATTTACATGATTTTCTAGAAATACGAGTGACGTCAGCTCGGATCCCGCTCGCTTAAGGAAGTGCAAAGGTTTCAAGTGTGAAAGTTCATTGTACTGAGCGGCTTAAGGGAACATAGATATGGTCGAACGGCAACCTTGAACAAGTCAACCGGAAAAGGACTGTCACAAGTCGACCGTTTGGTCACGTAGTCCGTTCAAAAGCTAAGGATTTTCACAAGTCGATCGAGTGAAAGGCTTCATAGGTAGTTTTTCTAGTCAGTTGGACTTGCAGCCTTCTTCGACTAGACTTGAGGGGGAAGCATGTGATACGACGATAAGGAGGGACCCACCAACCAAGGGTCAGTTGCCATGGTGGAGGTCAAAGTCAAGGCGGTCAATGTTCATGTAGCATGTGGTCAGTCGGGCGATTATGTGGCCGGTCGGGAGGGGAACGTCCTGGTCCAACCCTAACTTTGATACGGGGAGGCGTCAAATGACCAACGCTCAATGGAGTACTGGACGTCGGACGGAGGAGGAAACGATATGCAGAAGCAGAGCCGAGCAGCTATCCCACTCGGCCAAACAACAGGACTCGACATTGGCAAAGTGGAGTTCCGACCGAGCGGACGAGGCACAAGATCATCGGAATTCCGGCCAAGCGGCTTACCCGCTCGCCCTCAATGGAGTTCCTGCCTAGCGGATGAGGCACAGGCGCAGCGGAGGTCCGGCCAAGCGGCTAACCCACTCGGCCCAGTAATGGACCCACTGTTATCCCTTGACATCCTTTTGGGAGTTAGTGCCGCTGACACCAAGCATGGTCGACAGGAAGATCGTACGACGGAAGCTTCCATTATCATATCAGAGATATGCTCTACCCGTTAAGGTATTGTGTCAGGGACACTTTAATGACAAGTCACTTCAGGGGAAACTATGCTCGATTACCTTGGGAAGCGTGCATACATGCTACAGGAGCTCTATATAAAGGGGGGTCCAAGCATCGGCGGAGGTATGCGTTAGACAGTATTTACTCTATAGTGCTTGTTCTTGATGTTGCTTCGCCTTCTACTTCATCGTCGTGATTGACTTGAGCATCGGAGGGCCAACACCGGGGACCCCTTCCTTGGCTCGGCACTGATGTCATTTGTGTTGCAGGTCAGAGCTGAGTCTATAGGTAGTCAACGAGAGCGCCACATCCCCAACTTTCCATTCCATCGACTTTTGGATAGGATCATAGTCCAAAGAGTAAAATGTAATGTTGTATTTGATATCTCATAAAGAGATAATTCATATGTTTTTATTTGCATACTCTTATGATATTAATACATTATTAATTTATCTTTCTTCTTGGATTTAATTAAAATGTGAGTTTATGGTATTTTCACTCTTTTAATTTTAGTGAAATCAGTAACTATTAATATTAATAACATTCCCATATTAACTAGATCAAACTTTGTGGAGTGGAAAGAATACATCATCGTAGTCTTGAGTTGCATGAACTTAGACTATGTATTGAGACACAATCGTCTCACACCCATGACTAGTGCTATCACTACAGAGCAAAGAGCTAAATTTGAAAAAATAGGAGCGATCAAACCGCATGAGTCTAAGTATGATGAGGCTTTCAATTCTTGCACTAATTAAAGGTTTAATAACTGAAGGAGAAGATGCTAGGAGTTTTCTAAGCCAACTAACAGATTTTTTTCTTGACAAATGAAAAGGTCGAGACTACTACACTTCTTTTAAAATTGGTGTCCATATAGTATAATGATAAAGGAAATATTAGGGAGTACATTATGGAAATGTCTAATATCGTCACAAGTTTGAAAGCACTAAAACTCGAAATGTTTGAAAGTATGTTAATGCATTTCGTCTTGATATCTTTACCTACATGATTCACTACTTTTAAGATTTTAGATAATACTCAAGAGAAAAAGTGGACATTGAATGAACTTATAGCTCAATACGTGCAAGATGAGGAGAGACTGAGGCATGAGACATATGAGAGTCTTCCCCTACCATTTGGTTCTTAAGGTTTGAGCAAGAAGCAAAAGTGAATCAACAATGAGGGAAAAGGAAAGTAAATTACAAATTTTGGAGGCTATGGTCATAAGGAGCACAAGAAATAGTATAAGGAAGTCACTTGTTTCTTCTACATGAAAAAAGATCATATGAAAAAAGACTGCCCCAAATACATCAATTGACGTATAAAGAAAGATAAACTCCTCAATTTTATTAGTTCGGAAGTCAATTTAGCTATAGTATCCACTGACACTTGGTAGATAGATATCTGAGCTACTACTCACATAAGTATTACTATGCAAGATTATCTAAAAAGTTATCTTTCGCTTGATGGTGGATATACATCTATATGGGGAATGAAAAGAAGGTTAAAGTAGAATCTATAGATTTTTTAGGCTTTATTTGAAAACTGATGTCTTTCTAAATTTAGAAAATATATTTATTGTGTAGTCTTTTCAACAGAATTTAATTTTAATTTCTTATTTGAACAAATTTGATTATTCTTGTTCATTAGGAAATGAAATTTTTAATATTTTCTTTAATTCAATATTGGTTGACAATAATTCATTGGTTGATAAACTATATAAATTAAACAACTTAACTCTTACGTCTAACAACGTGATTATGCATAGTATAAGTATGAAACATAAATTAATTGACTAAAATTCTTCCATATTGTGGCATAAACTTTTAGGATATATATCCATACAATGTTTAGAAAGGTTAATGTCACATAAAATTCTTGATTCCCTTGGCATGTCAAACTTTGATGTCTACATAAAGTGTATTAAGGGAAAGACCACTAATAAAAAGAATAAGGAATTAGCCGTTGTAGTGACATTTTAGAGTTAATACATACGAACATTTATAGATAATTCCCTATGGCATCATGGAATGAACACACATTTTATTAGTTTCATAGACGACTACTCTCGAATCGGTTATTTGTACCTTATTCATGAGAAGTCACAATTGTCACGCCCCGAAGGTATACTGGTTGGATAAAACGGATGATACCCCCTCGTCATAGTATACGATACAATATGATATGAGTCCAAAACACGGACCTAAAACACAGTGAAAGATATAAAACATAATCACAACACAAATAGAGGAATTTATGCAATCCACTCACAACATGAAAACTAAAAGTGACTGCGTACTAGCATGACTTAATACAACAAATATCACAACCGAATATAAATACATCACAAGACTAAAATTCATGAACAAAATCAAATGCAAATACAAAGCAACAAGACATAACATGGAAAACACGATCTCGAGTGTGATGTGGGATAGACAGTCAGGACCTCTGAACGACACGACATATCCTCTACATCCTAACCTAGAAATGAAAGGGAAGCAAGAGATAGTGAGTACAAAATACTCAGCGGATATAAGACAGATAGTGCATGATCAATATAGTATAAGAAGATCAAAGGAAATATAGTCTTAGGTAAAATACTTACTACAAAAGTAAGAGTATCAATATAATCAACTGATAACAAACATAAATAACTACAAAACCCTTCACTAACCTGCTCAACCAGATATAACCAATAAATCGGGAGTACATACAGTATGTCATAACCTTGCACAAACAAATGCATAACTAGCAAATAATAAGTCATGACTAGAGAAACAATATGCTACCACAAATGAGTCTCGTGGGCAGTAGTCACTGTCTGCGAAAGAACGCTCTACCGTGGATGGTCCCATGGGCGGACAGGATGAGGTAGTTATCAAGCTCCTAAGTCATAACTATGGGAGAACGCATTACCACGGATGGTCCCGTAGACCATCAGGGTATATAAATAGTCACTATCTGTAGGAGAACACTCTACCACGAATGATCCCATGGGCAGACAAGATATATAAGTATATAAAGTCATGATAACAGCATAAGCAGTAATAATCCATCCAAGTATAGTGCTCTACACTCTACGGTCTGACCTCCCTAACACATAGGCATGAGCCTACATAACAATCAAAGGTTTAGTAGGATACTCGATATTCTACAGTACGGTATAATCTTACTAATATATATACATGAGCCTACATAACAACCAAAAGTTTAGTAGGATACTTGATATCCTACCCTATGGTACAATCTTACTAATGTATAAGCATGAGCCTACATAACAACCAAAAGTTTAGTATGATATTTGATATCCTATACTACGATATGATCATCCTAACAAAAGCACAAACTTAAATCATCAACTACCTAGGGGTCTAACAGGATATCTAACATCCTATATTATAGTATGGTAATATCGTGCATATATAACAAAATCAAGCATGAAAAATAATGAAGCTGTATAGATATAAAATAGATCATCTCTAAGGTCTAATAGGATCCGCTCGGCTCACAGGATCCACTTCTGCTCACGGGATCCGCTTCCATTCACCATCGACCTCTTGGCTCGACCCGCTGGCATTCTCTCTATTTCTTGGTCGCCATTTTTCAGTTGATCGATCGTGGTTTACTATCGCTCGGTCGATATTTTCTTGGTCGCGCACTCAACACCAATCGCCCATCCTCTTTAGACCCGCTTGGCATTCTCCCTATTGCTCGATCGGTATTTTTTGGGTCACTTGGTCATATTCTCTATCACCCGGTCTGTATTTTTCGATCGCCCAATTATGGTTTATTGTTGCTCAGTCGACATTTTCTCGGTCGTGATTTATTATTGCTCGGTCGACATTTTCTCGGTCGTGATTTAATGTTACTCGGCCGACATTTTCTCGGTCGTGATTTACTATTGCTCAATCGATATTTTCTCGGTCGCGCGCTCGACACTGATCGCCCATCCTCTTTGGACCCACTCGATATTCTCACTATTGCCTGGTGGGTAATTTTCGGTTGCCCGATCGCGATATATTATTGCTCGATTGCATGCTCGACACAGCTTGACCATCATCTTTCGACTCGCTCGACATTCCCGGTCACTCGGTCGACACTTTTCGATCTCCCGATCGGGATTTATTGTTGTTCGATCGCGCGCTTGACACCTCTCGCCCATCGTCTTTCGACTCGCTCAGCACTCTCGATCACTTGGTCAACACTTTTCGATCCCTCGGTCATGATTTATTGTTGCTCGGTCACGCACTCGACATCGTTCGCCCATTCTCATTCCACCTGATCGGCATTATCTTTGTTGCCTAATCGGCATTTTCTCGGTCGTGCGCTCAGCTTCGCTCGCTCATTTTCTTTCCACCGGATCAATATATATCTCTGTTGCCTAGTCGACACTCTGTCGGTCGCTTGCTCAGCATCTTCGTAGCCATTCGATCAATATCGCCTGACCGTCTGCTCGATACTGCCTGGTCTCTTAATCGAGATTCGATTGATTGCCTACTCGGCATTATTTTTCATACGCGCGGTATTGTTGTCGTTAATTGCTCAGCATCACCGTAGCTACTTGTTTTAAGATGAGCTCAGTGATCTGATTCCGCATTCAATTCCACATTCAGTAGTGACTCTGTTTTATATTAGGCTTGGTATAGTCAGTCGGACTTGCGCCTCCTTGAACTAGACTTGAAGGGGAGGCTTGTGATACGAATATAGGTCAAGGGTAGAGGAGAAATTAGGAGAGAGGAGGGGCATTTGAGTCTTTGCACGAGATAGGGCTTTAAGGGGAGAGGAAGCACTGTTCATAGGAGGGGTTTTGTTCGGATTTTGCTTCACCGCCGCCACGAGGACCAGCGACGCCGATCTTCGCACACTTGTCGTCGCTCATGTCACCTCCGACGTCCACTTCGGAGCCATCCTCCCTCTGTTCTCCCTCTCTCTCTCTTCTCCTCCTCTCGCCGGAGCCGCCTCCGAGCCACCCCTCTCTCCCTCTCTACATGCCACAGCCTTCCTCTTCCTCGCCCCCTCCTTCATCGCACATCCTCAATAGCGTTGACACCGCAATCTCCATCACCTCCTCCACTGTGCTGGCCTCCACCAGCTGCTGTCGCGAGCCGCCTCGTAGTCCCCACTACGGGTTAGGCTCTTGCCATGCCTACCATCTCCCTCTCCCTTAGCACACTAACACCCACAGTCGCTTCCAACGGTTGCCGCCTTCCGAGCCGTCGGCAGCCAAGCGCTGCCTCCATCTCCCTCTTTTCCAGCGTCCACAGCCGCCCATTGGCGATCTCCTCCAGGACGCCACAGCCCCGCCTCTCTTGCCGCCTCATCGCAGGCCACCTCCAAGTCATCCGCCATGTCGTGCACCTTCGAGATTGAGTGAGCCTCCGGGCCCTCGCTGCCAGTGGGCTCTGATCTGATAGTGCTTCGTCTTTGCTATGTTCCGGTCTTTAGGTCGTCCGACCTGTGGGTTAGAATCTTAGTTGTGTGTCATATCTTGGCTTGTGTGCCGATATCATGTTCCGACTTTCGTGCCACCATTGTATCCCGGCCTGCATGCCGGTAGTACCTCCCGGCCTACGTGTCGCTAGTACCTTTCGGCCTGCATTAAAGCCGTCAATTTGGGTTGGGCCCGTCGGGTTGGCCCGCCCCGTCAAACAATTTAATCGGGTTGGGTTGGAATTTTATCAACCCAAGTCCGTCGTGGGCCAACCCGCCTAGGCCCGTGACCCGCGCGGGTCGGCCCGCTCGGGCTTGGGTTGGTCCGCGGGTTGAAAAACACATGTAAGCTAAGTTTTAGGTCAATTTATTATTTTTCTTTGTTATAATTTTGAAATAAAAATAGTACTTTTCATCCAACATAAGTACTCGTTTGTGTTTATTTATATTTAAAATACATGTTTATGTATACATTTAATTGTAGAAAACTTTTTCGAAGTAAAATGTTGAAGATATGAAATATTTTTTATTTTTCTTTTTAAATATTTGATGGGCCCGCGGGTTGGCCCGCCAAACCCACAACCCGCCTTAGAATGGGTTGGGTTGGAAATTTCTCAACCCGCCAAGTTGGCGGGTTGGCCAGTCCCACCATGGATTGGCCCATCTGACAGCTCTAGCCTGCATGCCGCTAGTACCTCCCGGCCTGTGTACCGCTATTATCTCCCGACTTGCAGCTCTGCGTCGTCAGATCCAGCTTCCCAACCTAATCAGAGTCATCTGCTTTTCTGGGTCACAACAACTCGAGCAGCATCCCACCTGAGGGCGCCCCCTAGGTCAGGGTACGTTCTCTATTCGTATTCTATGTACATTTCATTATTATATGTCTTAGTCTGTTACTTATATACTGGTTGGATCTGCCTCAAATCTCGGGGTACCAGGGACTAGGGGACCCGGTCGCTGGCTACAGGTAGCGTTGACCAAAGGACTTCTGACGACTTGATCAATAAATGACTAATTTACATGATAGCTATGGTTAGGCAAGAACTGTAACCTTGCTTGTGCTCACTTCAACTCCTTAGCACTTCCTAAAGCAGATCATAGCCATTTAGGTCGACCTAACAATTATTTCTAGGACATATTTCCTCGAGGTGATTTCTTTCTCAATGTTTCTTTCTCTGAATTTTACAATCATAAAACTATAAGTTTGCTAGTTAGCTGATTCGATCTTTCCATTTTAGTAGTTTTTGCTGACACTTTAGGGTGGATATTTTGCTTAGTTGTGAATGATATTGGAGTTTAAAGTAACTTAGAAACATAAAAATAACATTTCTTTTTCACTAATATCAGAAATACTCCTATTCATAAATTTGAAATCCCCATATGATCAGCTCCGCAATCAATTGTTAGCATCAATGTGTTCAAATTGTTTATTTGAGTAAATCGTAATCATTTCTATTGGATGATCATAATATTTTTCTCCTTGACAAATAGAAACTCAGGCTAACAAAATCTGACCTAATGAAGAGAGTTGGAAAGTTGTTGGAAAAGGATGAATTATTTTGTGAAAGAGATTCAGTTAAAGTTATGATATGAAATCTTGAAAAATATGTGTTTTAGGTAAAGATTGCTTAAA
Source organism: Zingiber officinale (assembly GCF_018446385.1). Taxonomy (NCBI): domain Eukaryota; kingdom Viridiplantae; phylum Streptophyta; class Magnoliopsida; order Zingiberales; family Zingiberaceae; genus Zingiber; species Zingiber officinale. The sequence goes on from NC_055989.1 coordinate 76,024,557, forward strand.
TGAAAGTATTATCTTTAGTTAATCTCATTTAATGCATCTTGGTATACATGCATTTTAGCCAATTAGACAGGGAAATAAAGGATATTTATAAATAAACTGAAGTATTTAAGTCTATTTTGATGGGGAAGCAGTTCTATGACATTAATCAAAGACAAGTCAATGTTGACTGTAACTTCACCAAATCAATTTCACCTCTCCTTTCCATTTAATCAACCATTTAAAAGATCAATCCAAAAAAAATCACTATAATTTATGAATTGTTTTAAATTTAAGTCCCACTAATGCATATGTTTGAGACTTATTAGATATCATCTTTTCTATCTTAATTGAAATATCCTTAATTTGTTTCGTCTAAAAAATTATTATATCAAGTGAATTGTCAATATCTATGGAACTAGATCAATTAGTAGAACATCTAGTTTACTTGGAAATGTGAAATTAGATCAAGCAAGACACAATGATCCCATCTAAACTCGATATATTTCAATCGAAATAGACAAAACATTCGCAATGTTTTTGATTGCTCTAGTACTTCTATCAACATTAGTTTGATAAATGAATGAATCTACTAGTTCATGAGAGCTTAAAATCTTCTCAATACATTAATTAGAGCAGATCAATCTTTAATTTTCAATTAAATCAATTAAAAACTGATGGATCCAATTTGATCTTTAGAATAAATGAAGAATGCTCAGTTTTTTCTTCTTTCTTTTCCTCTCTACCTGCCCATCTGACCCAGTAAACCAACTGCTACCTCTCCAACCCTCTTATTCCAAAATATCATTTTTAAATAGTAAAATAGTTGAAATGTCATTTTAACCCCTTAAGTTTATGTACTTTCAGTTTATATAAAAATATTAAATCATGGAATCACTTTTAGGGTTTGATAAGTTATAGTGTTGTTTAATAAACTGTTGATGTGACAGAATTATAAATTTATTTAATTATGAATAAAATAAGGTGTTTAAAAAAAGAAGGTTAGCTCTGAGGGGGTGGGTAAAATAAGTAACTATGCAGTACGACAGCTAAATAAATATAAATAAATGGCCTATAAGGTAAAAATTCTATCTGAGGTCTATTAGCAGTATGCATTGCGATTTGCGAGAAGGTTACTTAGTTTGCTTTGGCGACTAGGAAACACCGAAACAGTCGATTAACAACACGTTTCGTCAACCGAAGATCAATCTTTATTTCTCCGCACCCCTCCCAATTCCTCCTCCGCCGTCAACATCGCCCACGCAGCAGCCTCCCCCGCAGTATATTCCCGTGTGCCCACGCAGCTTCAAGTGATTCCAACCTTATCGCTTTCTAAAACCTCTCGCTTTCACTTCGGATACCTGAATTACCATGCAAATATCTGTTTTTGAGCCTTGTTTTGGGATTGGAGTAGGAAAAGCTGCGATCTGTGGGTAAACCGCCTTCCGAAGTGGAGTTCGATCACTCGTTGTAGGGAGAGATAAGGGAAAGAGAGGCGCAGATGAGGAAAGGGGGAGGGCTTGAAGTCGTCGTCTCCTCGTTTTTGTGGATTTGGTTGACGTGTCTGTGGTGGGAGTTTTGTGATTCCCTCAACGATGAAGGCATGCGATTTTAGTTTATCTTAATCGATATATGTTTGATTTTAGTTGGTTAACGGATTGGAATATATGATGATTTTTTGTCTTTGGTGTCCTAAATATAGGGAGGGCTCTTCTAGCATTCAAAGGGAGAGTAGAGGTTGATCCTTATGGTGCCTTAGCGAATTGGGATGAGGATAAAGTTGATTCTTGCTCTTGGTTTGGGGTTCAGTGCTCCGCTGATGGCAGAGTCTTGGTTCTGTGAGTGATTTTGACTTTAATTTCAACTTTGATTTAGTTGTTTTTGGTTGGATTTACTTGCGATAAGTGAGTGGTTGATTCATTGACTTTTTCATTTTGCTTTATTGGTCTTCCTGCCAATAAAGTACTCCTTCCATTAGTTAAATACCAACAAAATAATTTTAATGGAAGAATATTACCTCCAAAATTACATTTCTCGCTTCTCTGTACCATTTCAACATCGTTCTAACATATATATATATTGTTGGATTGAGAAATGATTTGAATGTTTTAGTATCTTGAACCAAGACTCCTCACAAGGTTCATACCTGCTCCTCCATATCCATTGTACAAAAACATAGATACCTGCTCTGTATTTTCTATATTAAATATGATTATTTCTCCCTATTGTTAGGCTCATAAGTCATACCCACTCTTTTCTTTTTTCTTTTGGAAATATTTAGTGTTTGGTTGCATCCGATGTACAGTTTTCTGTGATCTTCACCAAACCTCCTTCTAAACCCCCAATTGTACAGGTATATTTTGGTAACAATAACATTGAGATGAAGGGGTGATTTGAACAATCAAATACCCAATCATGTTCCACTTGTTGATCCTTTGTTTGATTTTCCTTACAGCAGTCATTACTCGTACCTCCTTGAATTCACGTGGGAATTACTCCACTACAATACTTTTAACAAGGAAATCTGTTACAAATGCCTCCTTGGCTGCCAACTATTTTACTAATTATGTCTAAATCCTGAAGGTGCTATGCTAATTATTACATTCTTCACATCTAGGAAAGTGTCGATGAACTTTTGTTCAGCTAGTGAATTCAATGTATCCTACTATATCAGGAGGATATAAATCACTTGAGGCGGTTAGATAACTCTTAAGGAACATATGGAATTTTAAATTGCATACCATAATTTTACTACATGCTTTTTCACATATTGACTCAAACCTATATTTGTCTCTTCTGCTGATGCTGCTGTTGACTTGAGGCATCTGCTTTGGTCTTATGATATGGCACTTATTCAACTAGAATCTGCTTCAGTCTTTAATGAATAAGTGAACTTTTTTGGTCGATTTATTTTAATCATTTTCCTTAAATAGTGCTCATTAGTCCAGTTTTAATTGAATGCCATCTATAAATTTTTTTGTCTTTTTCTTTCTAGGAACTTGAAGGATCATTCTCTTAAGGGTACACTATCACCAGATATCAACAAACTCAAACACTTGAATGCCTTGTAAGCATTGTTAACTTATTCTTCCTTACAAATTGTTTAACTGATATGATTTTTCTTGGTAACGTTTTCTTTCCTATAATAAATTATGTAGCTCATTCAAGAGTGTGATCAGAAAGTTTGATTGTAGAAATTGTCTATTCATAATAATTCTTCCAGTTTACCTTGCAATACCTTTATTGCCATGAAAATGTTAAAATCATCCTATATTTTATGAAAATTCAACTATGCAAGATGGTTTCCAATCTTTAATACTGTCTTCTTGGTTTAGTTTCATGCATTTACAAATGTAAGAAGAATGGGTGGCATGTACATGAATAACAATATAAATAACATGGGAGACTATGAATTATCTTGGTGTAAGCCTCTTCTACACTTGAACCAAGAGCCTAGAATGTCATTTACCAATACCAGTGAAGTCCTAGTTGTGACGATGTTCATCTTGGTGTAAGCATCTTCTACACTTGAACCAGGAGCTCTAGAGTGCAATTTACCCAGTGAAGTCCTAATTGTGGCAATGTTCATGGTGGTGTAAGCCTTTTGAACACTTGAACCAGGAGCCCTAGAGTGTCATTTGCCGATACCGGTGAAATCTTAGTTGTGACAATGTACTTCAAACAGATGATCAATTTTGGTAAGAAATAAAGTAGTGAAAGAACATGAAATATATTCACCCAAATAACATAATCAAAAGCCTTTTTGAAATCAATATGGTTATAATCCTCTGAGTGGCTGGTGTTGCAATTTACTATGTTAAAGTTCTATGACAATTCAACAATGAGGAATTTTTTTTTACGAATAGAGAAATCCATGGTGCAAAATCAAGTGCATCACGAGTGAGTGATAAGGTCCAGACAAAAGGAAACTCAAGGCTTGTTTTTTTGGAGAGAAATGGGACTTATAGGAAACACAGAGCATTAAGTTGTTTATTATTTCCTTATTCAACTAACTTTTATATCCTCATTTTCTCACTTTCCATTTCTCTTCAAGTAAACAGCCCTTCAGTAGCAGAAGTGTAATAATAAAGAGGCTTAAGTGCAACTTTTGATATGGGAAGCCAAAAAGTAGATTGACTAATTGCATCCACCTTGTCTATTTACTTCAAAGCTATATTCGAGTGCAGCTCTTATAGAAAGGAGTTAGTGTTCAGAAAATCATCGTATGTTTTTCCTTGTGTAGAATTTTACATAACAATTCCTTCTATGGAGTTGTTCCTGTTGGCATTGGGCAATTGCAAAAGCTGGAGGTACTGGATTTAGGACACAATAAATTTAGTGGGCCACTTCCACCTGATCTTGGAGATATTGTATCTCTCAAAATACTGTAAGTAAACAATATGGTATATGACTTCACCACTGATTTTACTTCTCTGTTTTTTTTTATAAATAAAATAAAATAACTATAGCTCAATCTTGAACATGCTTAAATGCAGCATCCTAGGAGGCAATGAATTTGCTACTAACTTATCGCCTGTAATGCATAAGCACAAGACTCTCCCAGTTCAGGATGACAAAGAAACTTTGCCACCAAATAGGTAATAATTTCTTATATCATTAAAGGTTTTTATCCTGCTAAATTTTTGTTTTTTCCCTTTGCACTTGAGTTTCTTTTTTTTTACATCTTATCTTTTGGAGAATTAAAAGGTCATGCTCTAAACCTTTTGTCTGGAATTATATAATCCGTTTGTGCTATCAGCTAAGTTTTCTGTCTATCATACAATAGTTTAATACTTTCTTCATAAAAGTAAACAATAATTTAATTGATTTTGTAGAATCTTATATTATTTGACCATTCCAATATTCAGATATTATAAGTGGGGCACTTACACCCTTCGGTCTGTCAGTCTTGCTCCTCTTGAGGGGCCTTTTGATGTTCAACAAGAATGCTTGGCTCTACACGAAAAATAAGGCTTGCACATTTGTTCCATATAAAGTGAAAGAAAACCCACTAGTCTGTTTTAATCAATAGTTCAATATAGAGGGAAGGTAGTCACCTATGTATAGAAAGGATGAAAGAATTTTATAATGATTATTCATACTTTATTGATAGTCGCCTGTAAAGGAGCATGCGTTAACACTGCTGACATGATGCTTACATTTATTAATTACGTTGTCAGAACAGATTCAGTCTAGATTCAATTAGTTGCACAATGGTTGGAAATACCAGCTATTAGTATTGATAACAAAAATGTTCAATATTGAGACAACCAACATCTATAACGAGAATGACTCAGGGTAATATGAATGCACCCAGATGTTTATAAGAATGTCGGTCACCATGAATTAATAGCAATTCACATGGGCACATGGCATGATTTTTTTTTTTGTTAAATAAGGTAATCTGTATGAACTTGATAACCATGTAATGATGTGTTGAAGGAGATTCTGATAGAACTTTCTCACGGGGAAGGCCTGCCAGGCTTGGCCTTTTTTAGTTTAATGTTTTAGTAATAAAAAGAAAATATTTACAACAATAGTGAGTCCTGTGCATAACAAAGACAAAAACAGCACAGGAAAGAAACCTTTGAAGTAGATAACTTTCAAATGCATTACTAGACCGTAACAATTTTATCAATCTATTGTAGAGAAGTGAATCCAAGAAACTGGAGGCTTTTGGCAAGAGAACTAGCTCAATCACCAAATCGTCCACCGTCTTCACCTCTTCCGCCACCCCACCAGTCCCGTTCAAAAACTCATGTGGTTATCCTTTTGTCAACTGCAGGATCAGTTTGTTTTCTGATTGTCGCTTTTCTGATATATTGGTACTCCAACCGTGCCAAAAAGGTTGTTGTGATGCCATTAACTGGTCTATCGACAAGAGGCTCAAAACCTCCTGGGAGAAGTATGTTTATATCAAATGCTGTGTGGATTTTCAGCTACTTGTTTGCTGCATTCACTAATATGTGCTTTCATGGCAGGACTCCTCGTATTTAAACGGTCAGAACTTGAAGCAGCTTGTGAGGATTTTTGCAATATTGTCGGATCCTTTTCAAATTTTACACTATACAAGGGGACACTTTCAAGTGGAGTTGAAGTAGCAGTTACATCCACTCTTATCGCATCCACAAAAGATTGGTTAGCACGAGATGAAACTCAATTCAGGAAGAAGGTCCAGAGTAGTTATATTGTTTTTCTGTTCATATATTGGTATGTGTTCTTCTTGCTCTGACCTTCCTATGTTTTGCCTACAGGTATCGGTGTTGTCCAACTTCAATCACAACAACTTCATGAACCTTCTTGGCCATTGCAATGAAAATGAGCCATTTACCAGAATGCTGGTATTTGAGTATTCACCAAATGGGACACTTTTTGAGCATTTGCACAGTGAGTACCTAAGAAATTATGCAACCTGCAAATTTTGGCTGCCTAGTAGATGTCTTGCGTCGTTGCGATTAATCTGTGCCATTCATAAAACATCTTATTCCTGTAGTCCTCTATTGCATGGTTTTGAAAACTGTTTTGTGCCAATTGACATTGGTGAAACTTATCATTTGTCCGCCAATTGGCTCGTGAAACAAGTTTGAATCCTTCAATACAAAAAAGGCCCATACTTCGCACATGAAACCAGTTCAAATCCCTCATACAAAGCGAGGGGCAGACTTCCATGAGTGGTGCAATAGACCTTCTGTGAACAAGCACAATTGAGCTTCGCTGTGAGTGCCCGGTTTCCATGAATGACCTTGGGGACCAGGCTTCTACAAGCATGATGGGGGCTTTAACTTGCGACTTCTGAAATGAGGTAAGCCACAATAAGGGACCTTCTGCAAGTCCAATATCTTCCTCATCTCCCTTTTTCCTCTTCCTACGGATATGCTTCCTCTTCTTGTCTTCCTCCTGCTCCCTGAGTCCTTCATCCTTGGTGTCTCGAGCAGCTCAACACAATTTTGACACTGCATCATTCTAGCCTGGGACCAAAACCCTGGTCTGTAATAATTCTTCAGACCTTGCTCATATGCTATAACGCTTTGAAGAACTAGTTTTTCGATCAGTTCATTTAGAAGAACAATGAAGCAAATCACTGGAGATATCTGACACCGAAAAGCCAAAGCAGGGTATTTTGGTTTTGTTTGGTCTAAACTTTTAAGAACAAAGGCTTTTTCAGTGAAAATTTCCACCGTTTCTTTCATGTCGCATTTTAACACAAGCAGCAAAAATTTCTAGATGTCATACCTCAAAACAAACGTTTGTTCGTTGTCATATAGTTTCAACTAAGATTTTTTATATATGGTTTAACTACTGATTCATATAAATATTGCTTGGCCTTGCAATTAAGACTGGTTCTAGAGACTGATTCATATGATTCTTTGGTCTTGCAGTTAAGGAAGTAGAGCAATTGAACTGGAGTGTGCGATTACGCATAGCTGCAGGCGTCGCGTACTGTCTCGAGCAAATGATGCAGCTTAACTGTCCAATCCTCCGAAACTTGAACTCCTCTTCCATCTACCTCACTGAAGATTATGCAGCCAAGGTTTCTGATCTTGAGTTCTGGAATAAGCAACCGGATGCAGACGAGGCATCTGAAGGATCAAACGAAAGCATCATCGTTTACAAGTTCGGGATAGTTCTCCTGGAGATCATTTCGGGAAGGCTTCCATACTCGGAAGATGATGGCTTGCTTGTGCTCTGGGCTTCGAGCTATTTGAATGGGAGTCGGTCGATCAAAGATATGGTTGACGAGACCCTCAACTCGGTGCCTGAGGAAGATATCATCGGACTGACAGAGATCATTAGGTCCTGCATCATTGATGATCCAGAAAAGCAAGCTACCATGACGGAAGTAGCTTCCCAAATGAGGCTGATCACAGCGATTCCACCAGAGGCCGCTTGCCCAAAGCTTTCACCATTGTGGTGGGCAGAACTACAAATTGTTTCTTGAAGTTCAGTTAGCGACATTGCTCAATTGTAGCTGATTCGATTCCTCGATATAAAAAGCATGTCGAGAACAAGTCGGTCTCAATTCTCAACTACAAGGGACTTATGTTGCATTGTCGTATATAAGGTGCTGAAGAACTCAACTACTGGGGACTCCGTTGAAAATATTATTCCTCCTACAAATTCATAATACTAATATATAAAAAGAGAAAAAGGATAACTAAAATATTGTAGAAGACATATCTCTAGATGCATCATAGTGAAAAGTTTCTCTCGGTAGGATTTTAAATATTACCAGTGTTTTGGAATTTTTCTTGAATGCTTGTAATTGTTGGAATAGTATCGAAAGCTGTCGGAACATTGATTTATACTAAACTAAAATGCAAACTTCATTTATAAGGATTATTCAGACTACAGGAAGCTTTGAGCATCCAAATAAATAACATACTTAGCTTTGGGCACTGATCCAAATAAATAACATACCTCACTCGATCATTGCAATTGGAGATGACGAGGAGGAAAGTTGCATTTCACCAGTTAAGACTTCGATGGTCCAAAGGGGAGTGTCGTTTGTCTTTGTTGAGTTGTTGCACCGTGCTGCAACAAAGGAAGCACATTGACCGGGTTAGCCCTAGATTTTGATGGGTAATAATAAAATTGATGCTATAAAAATAATTTTATTATCAGAATAAGGTTTTTACCATAATAAAAAGAGATCAAACAGACTAAATGAGTAATCTAAAATCATTTTTTATTTAATCATGCACCAAGCTAAATCAACATGGATCAAACAGGAAATTCTGCCTAAATTGAAGCCTCGAAGGGTCTAAGCGCGTGTGTATTGTCAGCGAGCATCGGTGGTGATGCAACGATGCAACGACGACGACACTGGAAATCACAGTGTGGGAACTAGGAAGGTGGTTGTCGATGGCTGTCAAAGTGGGCGAAAGCGAAGAATTTGAGTATGAGACAGGAACAAAAGTGAATTTAGGGTTTAGGAAGAAATAGAAAAAAATAGAGGAAAAAAAGATATGATCGAACTCCCTCCCATGAATATTTTTCTCTTTTATTATTAACACTTTTATAAAAAGAAATCTACGATCATTTTAGATTTTATAATTAGATTTTTTTTAATTAATTTTTTATTCAATAAATATTAATCTTTCTTTTTTCTAATGGAAATGGGCCCTATCCGAGGTGGAGCCCTGTGCACCAGCCTCACCTTGACCACCCTAAGGTTAGTCATACACATTGAGTTGTTAAATCATGTTGTACTGTGGTGTTTAGGTTTCGATTTGATGAAAAAGATGCACATTTGCCGGTCGTCGGTGTTGGTTCAGACTCACATCAGGAAGAGAAATCGAGTATGGCATAGTACTGCAACATCAGAAACACATTAAGTTGCTGCACCATAAGTTTGATAAAGAAGATGAGCCATGCTACAGTGTGGTATTTATGTTTAGGCACCAGCCATCGCTGTTGGTTCGGACACACTTCGGGAAGATAAATCACGCGTGATTCAAATACATGCAATAGCCATGCTAAAAGAGGCGGACAGCCATAAGGGGAAGGCAGAGGATATCTTATACATTATTTGATATTAAAAATTATGTATGTGAAATGGATATTTTACCAACTTAATTACGCCCGTTTAAAATTCGAACTTCCGTGAACCGTTTCTTTATTATCTGTCAGTCAAATTTTCCGTGGATCAGTCGGTTGGAATAAGTGCAATTACCAATAAGAGGTTGAATGGACCCAAACCCAAACCCAAACCGGTCTGGTAAGTAAACCGGATTTCCAAATCTTTAAATTATATTTTCCCGCTCGAGTCCGCCCTCCAAACAAACACGGAAGACGGCCGCAGCGGGATCGAGATCGAGATCGCATCTCGGAGCCGGAGATGAGATGGGCTCACTCTCGGAACCCCCCGATCCGTCCTTTACCGTGGCGGAGGAAGACGTCGAGTCATCGGTGCCGCCGCCGGTGGCAAGTCCTGGCTCATTATCAGGTGAGTTCCTTTAGTCACACTTCGCGAATTAGGGTTTCTTATCCAGATAAATTCGTGATTTTTTCCCTGTTATTGTGACCTAGATGTTAATTCGAAGCTTTACGGTGTTCCTTCTATATTTGGCGTTGTTCAATCTGTGATTTAAACGGTTTTTCTATGTGAAGTGAAAAGCTGATCACTGAGGTTGCTTGTCTAGTCAGAAAAAAATCCATTCTTTCCGATGTTGTCAGCTTATTTTCTAGATTCTAGCGACAGATTATAAGCAGAAAAAAAATCCTTTCTAGATGTCCTGCGTATAATCTGTCGCTAGAATCTAAAAATTTTTATTTCTAAGTTTTTTCCTCCTTCTGAATTCTGACTAATAGTCTCTTGGAGTCAATAGTTATTTTCAGTAATCCTGTTTTAGGCATTTCTTTCATGCTTGCCGGGTTTGTGTTGCTCAGCTACTCTCTGAGGCACTTGGGAATAGTCAGCTGCTTATAATTTCATATCAGTGCTCTAAACTCACTCTGGTTGCTCATTTTTCTTCCTTTTAAGATAGAATGGGTATGCAATGAAATTTGAATTTTGCTTGTGACTTCATCTTATCAGATGTAGGATTGCTGGATTATAAGGTTGATCTAAACCACTATTGTCAATCACCCAAACATTTGGACAAGGAGAATTTATCCTCTATTGAAGAAGACAGTTTGGACATGTCAACTTTTTCTAAATTGGGAACAACACAGAAGAGGAGCAAAAAGGATAATGGTGTTAACTTGAGGAAAAGCTTAGCTTGGAACCCAGCATTTTTCACTGAAGAAGGTTTTTTTAATCAAAATAATCTGACAAGCTACTTGTTGAGTTCCCTGAATAATTCACTGTATTAATAGGTGTGCTCAATCCATTGGAGCTGTGTGTCCTTAGTGGATCTTCCTTGAGGTCGAAGGAGAAGGTTCTTTCTGTGGTCAATGGACAGATGTCACCACTACTAGGACTCCATGATAGAACTCCCGTCAATGCTGTTGACCACCAGAAGTTCTATGGCAAAATGGATGCACTTTCTGCAAGCAAAAACAACATACAATTTAAAGCAGAGAATCTACATAGCAAGTTAAATGCTTCAATTTGGGAAGAACTGCAAGAGGTAAAGGTTATTGTTTTTCAAGATATGAGTTGCATTTTGTTCCTAATACTGTGAGGGTTCAACTCCCTCTAAGCCATTATATTTGCAACGTCTAGGCTGAAGGAACCAAATCCTCAAGCAGGATCATTGGAAGAGTCGCATCTAGATTAGCAACTCCATCTTCATATCCTTTTGCCACTTTCTGCCTTGATGCAAAGATAAGATTGCTCTTTTATGATCTGGGATTCATGGTTTCATTCATGCAACAGAGATTTCTACTACAATTATCTCCATAAGTCATATTTTCATAAAATTGAATAAGCAATCACTTGATTGTAGACTTAACTTTGTTATACGCAAAAGAGAATTGCAAACACAAATGCTGCAAATCCTACATCCAAAATTCCAAAGCTCGTGCCTGCAAAGTCACATACTGCTTCTATTCCAATGACCTCTAGGGATGCCATCCCTTCTGTGAGGAACTTTAATTCCAATACAAGTGTCAATGCAGGTACATTTTTTTTTGTCAAGAAGGTATTGTGAAGTTTGCCATGTAGAATAATGTAACTCATTGACCATGCTAAGCCTTCTATTCTAAATTTGCAGTTAACATGGAGGAGCGTACTCTTCAAATGAGGTGTTTTCAATCAAACACCAGAAAACAATCTGCCTGTTCTCTATCAATGAAACCTTCTGCAATTGATTGTTCTAGACCGTTGGTGAGGAGAAAGATATTTCAACTGCCTTTTTTTTACATTGAATCTTGACACCAAGTTACAACATTATCTTAGCAATAGTATTATCTTCATTCAATTTATCTTTGTATCCATTGATCAAAGTGTAGATTCTTTGAGACAAGATTTTATACTTTTCAGGTTCCACAAATAAATAAAGGTGCAACTGAAAGTTCATCAATTTCTAAAGTGGTGAAGGGAACAGCCATTTCTTCTATCTCTGCTAATGGATCTTCATCACTTCCTAAAAAAGTTTATGGAGATGCTGTTTTACATGCAAAACTATCTGGGTTGCGGATGCCTTCTCCATCACTAGGATTTTTTCAGAAGGTATAACATATAATTAATAGTGAAGTTGCTACAAAATTTGTAATCGTTGCATATTGGATGCATGAGGGTTTGAAATGTTCAAGGTCACTCTAATTTAATTAAGGTGCCATTTGATAATTGGATCACAGGATTAGTCAGGCTTGTTTGAATGGAAATACATTATTGACAAAGATAACTCCCAACCCCTGTTGTGTTTTCTGAGTGTATATGTTGATATTTGTCTATTGTTAGTTTCAAGTACATCAAAAGGGCGTGTAGGAGTGTGCTTATTTTTATACTTCATTTAAGTTGGTTCCAAGTCCATAGAAAAGGAGGCTACCTTTAGGTGATATTTTTTATACTTGATATTCTGACATCACTAGAAGTAACTCATCTCAGTTTGATCTTCTGGTTACCCATTGTTGTTTGAACTACAACAGTAACTCAGTAATATAATTGCACCAAAACAGTAGCAAGCATGCAATAATCAGATAAATGAAAGAGTAAGGTTGAGAAATTGGTATTTCCGGTTGAAGCGCCGGCGTGCCGACTGTCTTTAGAGAATTTATTGCCGCCCACGGTGCAGAGGCTCTCCGGCAAAATTCTCCCAAGATCCGACAACCACTCGCGTCGTTCGTAGGTGCACTCCAAGACGAACGGCGCACTCGGACTCAACCTCAGATCGCGCAGAACCAAGCCTCAGAACAAAGGGAAAAGAAGAAGAAGCACGCACTAGAGAGGGAAGAAGAGAGCAGAATGCTTTGGTGTGTTGAACAAGGAATAGAGGAAGTATATTTATACACTTGAAACAGCTTGAAGCAGTGCAAGAAGCAAAGCGTGCGCCGCTTCTGCTTCCTCACGCGCGGGTGCGCTGCTTCGCTTCCTTATGCGGACAGAACCGAACAGGTGCCGTCGCGCTGCTTCGATTCCTCACGCGAACAGAACCGAACCACAAGGTGCGAGGGACAGAACCAAACCGGACCAACAAAAATAACCCAGGTCGCCAAACTAGACTGGCAAAAACAAACCAGGCCGCCCGCAAACGCGAGGCCCACGAGTTGGGGATTTGCACCCCCCCCCCCCCTGCGCGCGATGATCGCGTGCGTCGTGCCCGGTTTAGGGATTTCCTGCTCAAACCCCCCGAAACCACCTGATTTGGGCTTGGCCCGCGCATGCGGGTAGGTCCCCTTAACTTTGCTAAGCTAGCATGGAAGGGTTCCATATATAAGGACTTCCAAGCTTCTTAGCTTAGCAATGTGGGACTAAACAAAAGGAATTGAATTAAAACTCAACAATCCCCCACTAATTCAAATTATTTTGGTCGAAAACAAAGATATGTTCTGAGGCTTAGTTGTAATGAGCTTTTAGTGAAAATACCTTCCAGTTTGAATTTTCACCTAAGTACACCAATCTTATTCACATAGGTTTGAAGAGAACTCAGTCTTGATCTTTAACCTTTTATATGTGAAAATCAATTGGTAACAACTCATCACGGGCGACGGTTGAATCCTTCTGGGTTGGTGCATTACGGCCATGCCACCGAATCTTGTTTCATAAGTGCTAAGGAGAGTTGCCTAGACCCCCATACTGCGGCCCCATAGTTACACTTACATAGGTGAGTTCTCCAAGGATGTACTGCGATCATCCTGTCATTAAGACCTTGAACTCATTAAGAGCTTCTAAGCTCATCCTTACTAGCAGTCAAGCATCTATCCAAGGAAGAGACTATGAGATTACATCTCAATCAATTTGATGCTTACGATTCACCCTTATAGCTTGTTTATACCACATTGAACCTACTTCTTGGGATCTCCAATCAGATAGGTTGGGTTGCCGCTATAGATGAAACCAGGACAGGCCTCAGTCCCATTCCCTTACTGGATCTCTTGATTTTCTCAGAATCAAGTCCTTTAGTGAGTGGATCAGTAATATTGTCCTTTGAACTTACAAAGTCCAATGACACCACTCCAAGAGACATTAACTCACGAATAGACTTTAATCTTATTCGTACATGTCTCTTCTGTTTTTGGTTATACTTGGAACTTCTAATCTGAGCTATTGTTGTTTGATTATCACAGTGTATTGAAATGGAAGGTATTGGCTTTATCATCAAGGGAATTTCATAAAAAAGACCCTTAAGCCAATCAGCTTCAGTTACTGTGATATCCAAAGCACACAATTCTGCTTCAGATGTAGAATGGGTTATAATCGTCTGTTTAACAGACCTCCAAGCAACTGCACCGCCTCCAAGTGTAAAGACATAACCAGTAACGCCTTTACACTCAGCGTGTCAGCTATCCAACTAGCATCACTATATCCCTCCAGGACTGCAAAGAATCTCCCATACCACAAGCCTAAGGATATAGTACCTTTTAGGTATCTGAGTACTATGTCTAATACATCCCAATGCGTTCTGTCCGGACAGTTGGTAAACTTGCTCAATTTCGATATAGCAAAAGAAATATCAGGTCTAGAACAATTTGCTAAATACATTAGACTACCTATTATTTGTGAGTATCTTAATTGAGACACTGCCACACCACTTTTATTCTTGTGGAGAGTTTTTGAAGGATCATAAGGTGTGACGACAGATTTAACTTGGCTATAGCCATATTTCTCTAATACTCTCTCAACATAGAGTAACTGAGAAATTGCTATTCCATCAGTTGATCGAGTCAACTTCAGCCCTAAAATCATATCAGCACAACCCATATCTTTCATATCAAACTTACCACTTAAGAGGGCCTTAGTCTCATTAATAATAAAAAGGTTAGAACCAAAAAGTAGAATATCATCTACATATAAACATAAGATAATACAATTATCACCTTTCATTTTAGCATACACACATTTATCAGAGTCATTCATTTCAAAGTCAAACGATAGCATAGCTCTATCAAATTTTTCGTGCCACTGCTTTGGGGCTTGCTTCAAACCATAAAGAGATTTGACTAACCTACAGACTTTATTCTCATTTCCAGAAACTACATGTCCCTCAGGCTGATCCATATATATCTCTTCTTCAAGATCTCCATTTAGGAATGCCGTTTTGACATCCATTTGATGGACCTCAAGATGATATATGGATGTCAATGCTATTAACACTCGGATTGTAGTAATTCTGGTAACAGGAGAATAAGTGTCAAAATAGTTAATCCCTTCTTTCTGTTTGAATCCCTTAGCAACTAGGCGGGCTTTGAATTTATCTATTTACCCATCAGGTTTTAGTTTTTTCTTAAACACTCATTTACATCCTATAGTGGTACACCCAGGAGGTAAATCTACCAACTCCCAAGTGGCATTAGAGATAATAGAGTCCATTTCACTTTTAATGGCCTCTTTCCAGTGCTTAGCTTCAGGAGAAGCCATAGCATCTCTATATGTCACAGGGTGGTCACTTTCTATATTATAGGTGATAAAGTCCTGGCCTAAATCCGTAGACACACGTTGCCTCTTGCTCCTTCTCAATTTTATATGCTCACTAGATTCATCTAGTCTAGAGTGACTTGAGGAAGGTGTACCTTCTACGGATAATGGGGCCTCTACGGAAGCAGACATATCTCTAGTAGGAATACTAGATATAGACTGAGGTGTTCTCGTCTTCATAGGAAATATGTCCTCAAAAAATGTAGCATCACGAAGTTCTACAATAGTATTTGCATCTATTCCAGAAATTTCAGATTTAATAATCAGAAACCTATATGCAATACTATTTTGAGCATAACCCAAGAAGATACCATCTACGGTCTTTGGACCAAGTTTTTTCCTTCTGTGTTCAGGTACTAATACCTTTGCAAGGCACTCCCACACTTTAAGGTATTTCAAACTTGTCCTCCGGCCTTTCCAAAGCTCATATGGGTTTTTATCCCTAGATCTCATGAGGACTCTATTTAACACATGACATGCAGTGTATAGAGTTTCCCCCAACATGAAGTTGGGTAACCCAGAACTGCCTAACATGGAATTAATCATATCTTCAAGGGTTTGATTTTTCCGTTTTGCTATACCGTTGGATTGAGGACTATATGGAGCAGTTACCTCGTGAATTATACCTGTATCTTGACAAAATTTTTGAAACAGGTTCGAGGTAAACTCTCCACCCCTATCAGACCTTAACCTCTTAACAGATTTATTTGTTTGATTCTCAGCTTCAGATTTAAAAATCATAAATTTATCTAAAGCTTCATCCTTGGTTTTCAGCAAATAAACATAACAATAACGAGAGTGATCATCAATGAAGGTGATGAAATACCTTTTATGATCTCTCGTTATTACACCGTTAAACTCACAACAGTCAGTATGGATCAATTCTAAAATATCAGAATTTCTCTCAACTGATTTGAAGGGTTTTCAGGTTTGTTTATATTGCACACAAACTTCACATTTTTTCTTATCATTTATAGCATGCTTAGGAATCATGTCTAGGTTCATCATCCTTTTCACGGTATTAAAATTGACATGTCCTAATCTGTCATGCCATATATCATAAGACTCAATGTTATATGAACAACCAATATCAGTAGTTTTATTTAAGGTAACATTTTCTACATTGAGTTTAAATAAATCTTCATTAAGGTAACCTTTTCCAATAAAGGTTCCTAAATATAATATTACAACTTTATTACATTTAAAGTTCAACTCATAACCAGCACGGACTAACTTTGACCCGCTAATCAGATTCCGACGGACCGTTGGAACATGATACACCTCATGCAGTGATCGGACTTTTCCAGAGGTGAACCTCAGGTCAACTTGCCTTATCCCAAACACCCTGGCTGCAGAATGGTTCCCCATGGCCACGGAAGTGCCTTCAATTACCTGATCAGAGCGATCAGCACAACAGTGCACATTAGCACCTGTATCAACTAACCATTCATTGGGTTGATAGATCAAATTTAGTTCAGGTTTGAAGGTAACAAACCTATCGTTGGTGTCGTCACTAGCAGTCACAACATTTGCTTGTGCCTTGGTGTTGGACATATTGCTCTGGTTCTTCTTCTTGGGGCAGAATTTGGCATAATGTTCAACTTGTCCACATGCCCAGCACGGCTTGGTTCCATTTTTCTTTTGAATCTTTGGTTTTGGTTTCATCTTGTTCTTCATTTTCTGATTTTTGTATTTTTTCTTGTCGAATGAGACTACTATGTTTGCCTTTGGAATAAAATCCATGGACATTCTTTTATCATCATCTTTATGTTGCTTCCGATGTTCTTCGTCGATATTTAAGGCAATCATCAAATTTTCTAGAGAGATTTTACCTCTTCTATGTTTAAGAGTCATGCCAAAATCTTCCCAACTCGGAGGCAATTTTTCGATGATAGACAAGACCTGAAATTTTTCGGGTAATGGCATATCTCTTTCAGCAAGACCATGAATTTGAACTTGGAATTCATGTGTCTGCTCAACCACAGATTTGCCTTCAACCATTTTGAAGTTTAGGAATTTTGCCACAGTGTACTTTTCTAAACCAGAATCTTCGGAATTGTATTTTTTATCCAAAGATTTTCATAGTTCTTTAGCCGAAGTTGTTGAACAGTACACATCAAATAGTGCGTCTAAGAGGGCAGATAGGATCCTCCCATGGCAAAGATAATCCCTTTGCTTAAACCTCTGTAAGGCAGCACTATAGGCAGGTTCCTCTTCATTAGGTGAAGGAGGATCTGTTTCTATAACGGAGAATAGCCCTAGCGTAGTAAGCCAAAATTTCATCCGTTGTTGCCAACGTCTGAAGTTTTGCCCGAAGAATTTCTCGGGTCTGGCACTAGCCTCATCAGACCCCGTTATCCTATCATTCATCATGTTCACTGATGCTTATAATAAATTCTCTAAAATTGTTGTTTGAACTACAGCAGTAACTCAATAATATAATTGCACCAAAACAGTAGCAAGCATGCAATAATCAGATAAATGAAAGAGTAAGGTTGAGAAATTGGTATCTCCGGTTGAAGCGTCGGCGTGTCGACTGTCTTCAGAGAATTTATTGCCGCCCATGGTGCAGAGGCTCTCCGGCAAAATTCTCCCAAGATTCGACAACCACTCGCGTCGTTCATAGGTGCACTCCAAGACGAACGGCGCACTCGGACTCAACCTCAGATCGCGCAGAACAAAGGGAAAAGAAGAAGAAGCACGCATTAGAGAGGGAAGAAGAGAGCAGAATGCTTTGGTGTGTTGAACAAGGAATGGAGGAAGTGTATTTATACACTTGAAGCAGTGCAAGAAGCAAAGCGTGCGTCGCTTCTGCTTCCTCATGCGGACAGAATTGAATCACAAGGTGCGAGGGACAGAATCAAACCGGACCAACAAAAATAAACTAGGTCGCCCGCAAACGCAAGGCCCACGAGCTGGAGATTTGCACCTCCCTTGCGCGCGATGATCGCGTGCGTTGCGCCCGGTTTATGGATTTCCGGCTCGAACCCTCCGAAACCACTTGATTTGGGCTTGGCCCGCACATGCGTGTAGGTCCTCTTAACTTTGCTAAGCTAGCATGGAAGGGTTCCATATATAAGAACTTCCAAACTTCTTAGCTTAGCAATATGGGACTAAACAAAAGGAATTGAATTAAAACTCAACACCCAGATCACTCTTTACCCATTAAAATTACGAGGACTAAAACTGCCCTTTCTTCTGTATACATGTTTAGCCATGTAGATGAAAATCAGCTGTCTAGGTGGGCAGTATTATTTTTCCCAATCTTATCTATTCTCTGAGATGAATAATTAATTTTATTAATTTTACAGGGAAAGGTTCCTCGATCTGGTAGCCAATCTCAAAGAACTGTTCATCAGTTCAGACCTAGTATTCCACATGGAAAAACAACGAACGTAACATCAGTGGATGGATTGAAGATTTGGCCTGCATCTGCTAAGGAAAAATCAATTAATGGTTCTGTTGCCCCAAGATCTTTCGCTGGAACTACAATAGCAAGCAAAATGGAGAATTCTTTCGCAACTAGCTCTTTACCCACATCTAATGGAAATGCACTGCATCCATCAAGGAGAGAGAACATTTCAACAGCTAAGGTGGATATAGTTAAGGAAGTGGCTTATGCAAGCAACACAATTCTTGATGACAACCCTTTGGTTGATGGAGCCAAAATAGCCAAGGTATTTTAAAGTTAATGTCCATGAGAATATGAATCATACATTCCCACTGACCAAAAAAAATTGTGATTGAGTTTGAATCTTCTGAAAATGCATCTCAGGCATGCTCTCTTGGGGTACTAAATGAAACTCAGATAGATGAACGTCTTTCCACAGAAGATAACAAGGCCAAACAATCATCACCAGCATATGCACAATTTGTTACAGATGCCATTTCAGGAGGGGATGAACTGGCAGCTGGGAATTTACACATAAATCAAGATCCAGAGCTTGTCCTCTCAGATAGAGTAGTTGATTTTCCTTCTTTGTCAGCTACTAGAGCATCTTTGACTTTGTCTAAATCTAGCAGTTCTGAAGCAGATGGTTCTTTAGCTCTAGATACAGGCAATGAACATGAAAGCAGATCGTATTTGAGATCCAGCACTGTGCCTGACTCTGATTGTGATATGATTAGCAATTCAGAAATGCTTGATTCTCCATCTCAAAAGCCTGACATGCCTGCTGAAACAGAAAATTATGGAACAAATTATTCATCTTTTAGATTGACTAGTACTTCGGAGGATTCTCTAACTTCACTTTCAGCGAGCTGTGAAGTTCAAGATCATAATATTGAGTGTGTTAATGGGGATCATATCAACTCAAAAGAAGTGGAATCCTTGTTGCAAAAGTAAGTATTGATATTAGCCAAGTTCCTTTCTGCTTGTTCCATTGTAAATTGATAAGCAGATGCACCATTGTTTGGGAAAATTCTGTGCAGTGGCAGCAAGAATGAACAGAAGGATAAAGGGAAGCAAGATATCTGCCATCTGAAACTGAATGCAGTCCCATTTAGTGAGGAGTGGTTAGCTGAAATTGAGACATTTGGGGAGGTGATATCTTCTATTTTTAAACGTGTTCTCTGGTATAAACATGAACAGCACTTAACATATACATACACGTTTAAAATAAGTCTGTTTGTTTGTTTTCCTGGAATTTATAGATGCATGATACGTTCCTGAAATTATTTATTAATATTAATGCTTAATTTAACATCATAACAAAGCTGTATGAAGGATATGATTTGAGAGAGCTATTGCTATGTTATATTGTGTCTATTTCTGATTTACTCTATTATTTTATTTATTGAACATGCTATATCTTTTTGAAGATGAAGCATTTATGTACATTGTGTTCTTATTGAATAGCATTATTCCAGAAAGTTCTTCTTTAACGCATTACTGCAAGCGCTAACTAATCAGTAATCAATATCAACAGGATATATTAGAGTTGAAGACAGGTCCCGTACAAAATTCTCCACCTGACAAGACTCTTTCTGAACCAGGCCCATGGTCACCGGTATGTCCCATTTTCTTAGCATGGAAATGTCTGGTGAATATAGATTATTCACTTCAGATCATTGTATGGCATGCTTTTTTTAATTATGTACATCTCATCCATGAAGCTTAGTCTCTCAATTAGATTTGCTTCTACCCACAATTGAACAAAGCCAGGATATTTGCATGAAGTAGGGAAATATCCATAGGTGAGATAGCCTAGTAGAGTTGAATCTATTAGAACGGAAGATGCAAAGGGTAGAGAGAACACTAGTTTAATTTAATTAATTTAAATATTATTAATAGATAATCTTTTATGTTTGAGATATGCCCAGCTTTAGAATAATGGTGGAGGGAAATGTCCATAGGAAAGGTAATTAGTTAACCAATTACCGACATTTTAATACCTGTCCAGAGAACTATAACTTACCTTTCAGCGAGTCCAATGTTACGCAAATATGGATTTTTGAAGATTATTTTGTGGAGACTTTATAATGTAAGTTGAAAACACATCTTGGAAATCCTTCTTATAAGTCAGTAAGGACTTCAGAAATCATTGTCAAGGTCTCAGGTCCAGAATCCTCCTTTAACATAATAGACATGTTCTTTGAGTTTCCATCAATAGATGAATGGATTTGTTTCAAGGAAAAAAAGTAATCAAACTCCTTACAAGTTCCAACTCCACCTCATGTTTTTGAAGTGGAAAATCTTCAATGCTTCTATTTTTTTTCTTTCAAGCAACTAATGTCTTCACATTAGATGTTTCATAATCTTTGTATTGAATATTCTACTATCGTCGTTTTCAACAGGTGAAACGCAAAACCGAAGAAGTAGGACCATTTGCCTGCACAAAACACTCGGCAAGCTTCTCACACTCAGAACCCATCTCATAGAAGCAACTGCATCTTGTCGCATCAACAGAGTTCTTGGTGAAACCCAACTCACATAATTTACAGTAGGATTCATTCCTTTTCTGATGTTCGACAAGTCGTAAAACTGTCATTCCCATTTCATTTATTTGTAAGGCTTATTTCAAAACCCACAATCTCTACAGCACCTCCAATAAAAATGGCAGTGTCACGGTTCCAATTCTTGCCCCATGTTCCTGTAATTTATTCAGTGATTGTGTTATTGTTTATGTGGAATGCCTTTGTATTTGTTTGAATCCCTAACTTGCTATGGAAATGTGTTTCTGTTCAAGTTCTCAGAGAAAGTATGTGCAACCGAAAGGAATTGAGAGAAAGGAAGACACTAATATATATATATATATAATCAAGATATTCAAACCCTTATAGCCTTAACTAATTCGGAAAGTGGGCAGTCTCTCTCCCTAGATGGGCTGTCTTCCTCCCTTTTGCCTATTGGATAAATTTAGAAGCGCAATCGGTTTTTCACTTAGTTGTCAATTTCTAAGCTTTTTTATTTCACACGAGGAAAATGTTCTATAGTGCATAGGTTCAAACGGTAGATATATAATTAATCTTGAATGCCTTTGTGTGATGGTGAAGAGAGGTTCTACCAAAAATAAGTCAACGGAAGATTGGCTGACGTAAAAGCTGAGGTCAAAAATGATCAAGGGATCATGTCGTCCAGTCCGATCGGATGATCGGACGAATGAGAGTCCGATCGGCGGGACAGAGGTGTCGAGTGGCTTGTACATGCTTGTAGATGGAGTCAAGAGGTAAACGATGATCTGCAATGAGCATGTCTCACTGACCCAGCGACATGGTTGTTCGGACGAATGTAACCCATGATAGTCGGGAAACAAGGGACCAAGCCAGCAAATCCAAGGGACACAATTGAGTGGGGGTGCCCTAGCGGAGTGATCATCGCTCGACCTATAATAGGACCCATCTACCTATCTCATCGTATCCTTTTAGGGGTTTGCGCCACTGACAAAGGAGCATGTCCTATAGGCAAATGGTATTTTGGAAGCTTCCATCCTGTCACATAAAAAATATGTATGTTTACTTAAGGAAATGTGTCAAAAATACTTTTTGACTTATCTTTTCATAGGACACTTGGGAAATGTGTGCACACTTTGAGATACGTGCATAGACACTATAGTGGCGCTATAAAAGAGGGGTTCCCATTTACAGGAGGTATGCGCAACTTCATCATTCTACAAGCACTTTGTTGTGGTATTTCTACTATTCACTACATTGTCGGAGATTGACTTGAGCATCGGAGAATTAACTTCCGGAACCCAACATTGGAAATCTCTTTCCGACCCGACGCTGATGTTTTTGTATTGCAAGAGCATATGGAGTCTTCGTTTCGTCAACTTTCAAGCCACATCCCCAGCTTTCGGACTGGATCAGCCTCCAAGGTGTAGCCAAGTCGGCAACCATATGGTAGATTTGTAGAATCAAGAAAAAAATTGAATTCTTGTAAATTCATGAATGATCCGGCGGTAAGAACAGGGGACCCCCGTTCCAGGGAGTCAACGCCACGTGGAAGTCAAAATGTTAAATGGTCGACCGGACAAGAGTGGACCGACTGGACGACCGGGTTCTAAACGGAAGCAAAGACACCCCGGCGGGGAGCCGGGGTTCCGACGCTCATGTTGAACAGAGTCGTATGGCCGAGCAGGTAGCCCGCTCGGCCGAAGACATAAAGTAGCAACACTGCGAACAGTCCACAGAGCACACGACCGAGAATCAGATTGAGGTGAGCCAGCACATACGACCGGCCGGATGCGAGGGAGCGGCCGACCGGCCGGACGCTCGACATGGAGAAAAAGGGGAAAAGGACAAGGGAACATCTTCTGACGGCGGATATGTTCGACGAGTAGGTCATACGCAGAATCTTATGACAGAGGGTTCCGTTGTCCCATCAGAGACGTGCTCGGACTATAACAGTATGGTGTCAGGTAAGTTTGTCTGACAAGCTCATGCTGAGGTATGGGCTGGGGACACGTACGTGCCTCGGTATGTGTGCGCGAGCCTCTTCGTAGCTCTATATAAAGGGCCTCACCCTTCATTGGAGGTATGCGTTCTTAGATATTCTGAGTCACTTCTTTGCTGTCCACTTGCCTGACTTGAGCGTCGGAGGGTCGTCGCCGGAAACCCCTTCCCGGCCTGACTTCTTTGCAGGTTCGCCAGAGCGTCGAACGACCGGTCGGAGATCTACGTCAGCAACCAGGAGAGCGCCACGTGCCCAGCGTCTATTGATTCAGCGATTCGGACAGGATCAATTTGGCGCCGTCTGTGGGAACGCTCCTGAATCCGATCGGAAGCAATGGACGAAGCTGGACGACCGCATACAATGACGCTCTCCACGGAGGAGCTCGACGCTCTGATCGAGTCAAGGGCAGCTAAGCTTGTGGAACAAAAACAGAAGGCACAAGCCGAGCGGATCGAGCAGCAAGCGACATCGGTATCAGGGGGCCGAGCGGAAGCACCTCAAGCAACGGTTCCATTTCATCGGGCCCTATTCCGCACGCCCCCTGAAGCCGCGGCAGTAAATCGGGAGCGGGGATCTTCATCAGATGAAGTGCCAATATGAGACAACAGAAAAGGCAAAGCCCCCCGAGCGGACTCTTCTCCCGAGCGGATCAATCAGCAATTCTCGGAGGCCATTCTACGGGACCCTCTGCCAAAGCACTATGTGCCCCCGGCGATCGGTGAATACAATGGAACCACCGACCCAGATGATCATTTGGGTAAGTTCGACAATACAGCTACCCTTCATCAATACACAGATGGGATGAAGTGTCGGGTTTTTCTAACTACCCTCTCGGGATCGGCTCAACAGTGGTTTCGAAGATTGCCGGACGGATCTATCTCAAGTTTCAAAGACTTCCGCACGGCCTTCCTCCACCATTTTGCAAGCAATCGGCGCTACCAGAAGACTAGCGTGAGCTTATTCGCCATCAAGCAAGAGCCCAGAGAGCCGCTCAGAGCTTATATCCAGCGATTCAACCGGGTGACCATGGACATTCCAACGGCCACTTCCGAGACAATGATGAACGTATTTACGCAAGGCCTCGTGGACGGGGACTTCTTCCGCTCGCTCGTTCGGAAGCCGCCCCGAGACTACGGTCATATGCTACACCGGGCAAATGAATATATCAATGTGGAGGAAGCCCAGACGGCTCGGAGGAAGGAAGCTCCAACCGAGCGTCCACCACCTGCCGAGCTGAAGTCGCACACTGCTCATCAGCCGCCTAGAGGACCGCGAGCTAAAGCAGCCCGCCCACAGCAACATGCAAGATCCCACGCCATTCAAGAAGTATCTGCCGAGCGGCCCAAACCTAAAAAGAAGGTATGGACCCCAATGTTTTGCTCATTTCACCGGACGGACACGCATAATACAAGAGATTGCCGAAGCCTTCCCTTGATCGCCCACCCCGTGCCCCGGGGTGGCTGCCGTCGATCGCCATCGTCTGACAGGCGACAGCGCCCTCGTGAAGCCGATCGGATGGTACCTGACAGGCAACAAAGGCAGACTCCCGAGCGGCATCATACTCCGAGACAGGAGAATCCCCGGATGTCTAGGGAGCGGCATAGACCGTCCGATCGGGAAGAAGAAAATAGAAGCAACACTTCCCGAGGTGAAATCAACATTATATCTGGTGGGCCGACCGGAGGTGACTCTAATCGAGCAAGGAAGGCGAGCGTCAGACAACTTCAGATCCACGCGGTCGGATGTAGCCAAGAACGGGCGAGCGGCCCCGAAATCAATTTCGGGCCCAGGGACTTGGAGGAAGTCGAAGTGCCACATGACGATGCTCTCCTCATCAAAGCGGTAATAGCCAACTACACTATTCACTATGTTTTCATTGATACAGGAAGCTCGGTCAATATTATATTCAAAAAGGCCTTCGACCAACTACAAATTGATCGAGCCGAGCTGCTGCCCATGACAACCCCCTTCTATGGGTTTACGGGCAATGAAGTTTTGCTGGTCGGACAGGTCCGACTGGCTATCTCGCTGGGAGAGGAGCCGCTCAGAAGGACGCGGACTGCAAACTTCGTCATGGTGGACTCTCCGTCGGCATACAACATAATATTGGGGCGACCGGCTCTCAGTGAATTCCAAGCGGCCGTCTCCACTTTCCACCAGAAGATCAAGTTCCCGGTCGAAGACAAAGTGGGAGAAGTACGAGGAGATCAACTGGCAGCTCGGCGATGCTACGTCGAGATGGTGCAAGCAGAAGCCAATTCTGCTCAAAAGGCGCCCCGGATTGAGGTAAACGGCATAACTGAAAAACCTCCCTCTTTGGTGTATGAAGAAAAAGAGGAAGTACAGATCCATCCGACCCGATCGGAGGCCACCACATTCATTGCGGCCGATCTGGAGGAAAGCCAGAAAGAGGAAGTGGTCAAATGCCTCCAGAGAAACTGTGATATCTTCGTCTGGTCGACGCATGAGCTGCCCAGAATTTCACCGAGTATAGCACAGCACGAGCTCCACGCCCGACCGGACGCTCGGCCTGTGAAGCAAAGGAAGAGGGACTTCAGCACCGAACAAAATGCAATCATCCGAGCGGAGGTCGAGAAACTCTTGGAGGCCGGCCACATACGCGAGGTCCAGTTCCCGAGCTGGTTGGCGAACGTGGTACTAGTCTCCAAGCCGGGCAACAAGTGGAGAGTGTGCATCGATTTCAGGGATCTTAACAAGGCGTGCCCAAAGGATTTTTATCCCCTGCCCCGGATCGATCAACTGGTGGACTCCACAGCCGGCTGCGAGTTGATATGCATGCTCGACGCTTATCAGGGGTACCATCAAGTGCCGCTCGAGTCAAGGTTCGTTACAGCCGATGACACCTACTGCTACAATGTGATGCCGTTCAGACTGAAAAATGCGGGAGCAACTTACCAGCGCTTGATGAACAAAGTGTTCAAGGAGCAGATCGGGCGAAATCTGGAAGTATATGTGGATGACATTCTCATCAAGTCGTTCCGAGTGGCCGATCTTTTTAAAGACATGGAGGAGACTTTCCGAACACTGAGGAGGTATGGAGTTAAGCTGAACCCTCAGAAGTGTCTGTTCGGAGCAAAAGGCGGGCGTTTCTTGGGATACATAGTGACCGAGCGGGGCATCGAGGCAAATCCCTGCAAAGTGAAAGCACTACAAGATATGCAGCCCCCAAGAAATCTGAGGGAAGTGCAGCGCTTGACCGGTCGGATAACTGCTTTGTCCAGATTCATTTCCAAGACCTTCGACCGGAGCCTACCTTTTTTCAAAATCTTGCGCAAAGCCACTAAGTTTCACTGGGACGAAGAATGCGATCGGGTGTTCGAAGATCTGAAAACATACTTGAACTCTCTGCCGGTGCTAGCCAAGCCAGCTATGGGTGAGCCACTTTATATCTATTTATCTTCAACTGAGAAAGCAGTCGGCTCGGCACTAGTAAGGGCGAGCGAAGAAGAACCTGTATATTTTCCAAGCCATATTTTAAAAGATGCTGAATCTCGCTACACTGGGCTCGAGAAGATGGCTTTTGCTTTGGTCCTCGCCGCTCGGCGCCTCCGTCCCTATTTCTTGGCGCATACTATCATCGTCCGGACAAATAGCCCATTGGGGAGAGTGCTGTTGAATCCAGAAGCGTTCGGACGGCTCATCAAATGGACAACGGAGTTGAGTGAATTTGATATTCAATATCAACCCCGCTCGGCGATAAAGGCACAGTCCTTGGCAGATTTTATCACCGAAGTGCAAAGGCCAGAGCCCGAAGCTATGTGAAAATTATTTGTGGACGGATCGTCCACCCGGCTCGGTAGCGGGATTGGCGTGCTATTGCTCTCTCCCCAAGAAGAAAAGATGCACTTATCCGTCCGGCTGGATTATAGAGCTATAAATAACGAAGCAGAGTATGAGGCCCTTATAGCCGGCTTACAAACCGCCCGGCATGTGGGGGTTGGACGGGTGACACTGCATTCAGATTCTCAGTTGGCCGCTCAGCAGCTCTCTGGTACTTTTGAGATTAACAACGCTCAGCTCAAACTCTACGTTGAGGCCTTTGAAAAGCTCAAGGCCAATTTCAGAGAAGTCATTATCCAGAAGACACCCCGAGCGGAAAACCAGGTTACAGATGAGTTAGCCAAACTTGCAAGTTCAATAACGCCGGTCGTCATCCAGCAGCCAATTGAGCAAGTATCTTTGGTGGCGCACGTCGATCGGATGGAGGGCCTCGAGTTTCCAAGCGACTGGAGAACATCCATCATGGAGTTTCTTCGATCGGGGGCAACACCATCCGATCGGGAAGCAGCCCAGCAATTAAGGAGGAGAGTGGTGTCAGCCATTTTCATGTCATGTGATCTAAAATTGATGATCAAATTTAAGAGGCTTTTACCATCTTAAAAATATTACTAGAAAATTCCCATGGAGGATTTATTCACTAACATGCTATGTAAACTAATCAAAATGCAAAGTATGAAAACAAAGTGTGGAAGTAAAATGCAAATATAGGAAAATGAAACTAAAGAAACGTGTGAAGCAAGAATTTATTAACAAAGCATGAATTAAAATGCAAAAGAAAGTGAAATTAGAACCAACTCCCCTAGATTCCGGGTGATTGAAGAAGATTTAGCAATAAAATCCACACCGGTAGAGGTGTAATTGTGGTTCCACTAAAATTCTTTTTATTCTTCATTTTTCCATTGCAAATTCCTTCTGGAGGTCTGAGGCGTTTCAGTTCAAGCATCCACTCCGGAAGCTTGTATTCTCCTACAACATTATCAAAAGAAACAACCTCCCACACATATGTGGGATAAAAAGGAAATAGGAGAATATTAGTGTGGGTATAAAATATATCATGAAATGAATCACAACTAATAAAATCAATAATTGGTACCTCTATGGAATTTTCTGGTAAATCACAAGAAGTACTCACCTTGTCATTTTGAAAGGTACCTGGAGTGGTGATTGTTATGTTAGAGTGTATACTAAAAGCCTAGCTTTTGATATAAACATTTATCTAGAAATAAGAATCACATTGGTCAAATGTCTACATTTATGATAAATGTAGTTGCTCAATTAATTTATATTGTAGATAACATGGTGTGTGGTGTCACATACAGAAGATCATGTTATCGGTTCCTTATAAATTATAAACAGTAGCTCACGACCAAGATGGAAAGGAACAAACCATTGGAAGGTCGTAGTGTAATTAGGTATTAGTTTATCTTAACTATATAATTACACTAGTACACTTAGAGTGTATTGAGTAGGACCATTTGAGGTCGTTCCTTTTATACTGACTTTATAAAGGAACAAAGACCTCAGTTATTATGGAAGTGTGTGCTCTTAATTCTAATATAATAACAAGCACATATATTTGATATTTATTTCTTTAATTTATCAATGGATGAGATTTAGTTCGATAAATCAATAAGCCCGATAAGTTGGGAAATGATATCACTTATAGTGTGTGTTGTTAATTATAGAAGGAAACTGTGTCATAGTGATCTAGGTTGAGAATGTCCCCAAGAGGAGCTCATAAGGATTGTCATGTTAAACCCTGCAGGTGGACTTAGTCCAACATGACAATGAAGTTGAGTGGTACTACTCTTGGAGCTAGATATTAATTAAGCGAGTTGTCAGTAACTTACTTAATTAGTGGACATTTGTTATCTTAAACACAGGGAGACTAACACACTCATAATAAGAAGGAGCCCAAAATTTAATTTGGGATTGGTACGGTAGTTCAATAATAGTTCTTTAGTGGAATGAATTATTATTGATGAAATTAAGTTGTGTGTTCGTCATCGGGAGACCAAAACCAATTCCTCCTCTCGGTCCCTATCGTAGCCTCTAGTATATAGAGATTTATACCCACCGCATACCCACCTTCTTACCCATCCAATGAGGCCGGCCAAGCTAGCTTGGAACCCAAGCTAGGGCCGGCCAAAACCAAGTGGATGATGTAGGTGGCCGGCCAAAGCTTGGGTCCCAAGCTTAGGTGGCCGACCACTAGAATATTAAAAAGGATTTTTATTAAAATTATTTCTTATGTGGATATCATGATTTTAAAAGAGAGTTTAAAAATTAAAAATTTCCTTTTATAACTTTCTACAAAAGATTAAGAGAAGAGATTAATCTCTTTCCTTATTTGTAGTTTAAAAGGATGGTTTTAATTTTTGGTAAAAACTTTCCTTATTTGTAAATCATCTACATGTTTAAAAGAGAGTTTAAAATTTGAAATCTTTCCTTATTTGTTGTTTAAAGGAGGATTTTAAATTTTAAGAAAACTTTCCTTTTTAACCATGTTCATGATTTAAAAGAGAGTTTAAAATTAAATATTCTCTTTTATAAGTTTCTACAAAAGATTAAGAAAAGATTTGATATATTTCCTTATTTGTAGATTAAAAGAGATTTTAATTTTTAGAGATAACTTTCTTTTTATCCACATGTTAAAAGAAAGATTTTAATTTATTAAGTTTCCTTTTTATAAACCAATCATGAAGGGATAAAATTATTGGAGAAATTTTATAAATTTCCGGAAGCAAATAAGGAAGTTTTAATTGATGTTTAAAATTTTATTTGCTTGGAAGTTTATTGTTGTGGCCGGCCACTGAAATTTGAAAAGAAAAAATTGTTTTAATTAAATAAATTTTCCTTTTCATTGACAAAAGAATTAAGGAAGTTTTTATTAAATTTTCCTTATTTGCCAAAACCAAGGATTATAAAAGAGGGGGTAGAGGAGGCTTCAAGGCTAACAACTCTATTCTATTTTTCTCCCTCTTTTCTTCCTTGGGTGTGGCCGGCCCTTTGTTTTCTCTCCTCTCCTTTGTGTGGCCGAAACTTTCTCATGGTGGAGATAGCTTTGGTGGCCGGATCTAAGAAGGAGAGAAGGAGAGAAAAGAAGCATCCCTTGGAGCATGGTGGTGGTGGCCGAACCTCTTCATCCTAGAAGAAGTTTTGATGGCCGAAATTTGCAAGGAAGAAGAAGGTTCTTGGTGGTTCTCATCTCGGAAGATCGTTGCCCACACAACGTCCGAGGTTAGAAGAGGAATACGGTAGAAGATCAAGAGGTCTTTCTAAAAGGTATAACTAGTAATTTTTCTTTCCGCATCATGCTAGTTATTTATGGAAATAATACCAAATACAAGAGGCTTACGATTCTAGTGTTTCGAATATGCTTTTCGAAGTTGTGTTCTTTTGTTTTATTTTTCCTTGTGATTTGATTGTTCTTTTCGGTTAACCTAAAGTTATTTTAGGAAATTAAATATTAGATTTCTATAAAAAGTTTTGTCTAGTCGGTGGTGGTTGCTCCCATATCCAAGAAGGTCATGTGCCTCGCCACGTCAGTACTGGGAACCAATTATGGAAATTAATATTTAATGGAATTAATAACTTAAGGTGATTTGGGTCGAACATGTTAAGTTCCGTAGGAGATCCAAGTCAAAACCTAAAAGAACAAATAGATAAGTTTTGGATCAAACGTGTTAAGTTCCGCAGGCGATCCAAAATTTAATTTAAAAGAACACATGGTAGCTAGGAAAAGGTTCAGACCTTTGTATAAAATTTTTGTACAGTGGAACCTCTAGGTTTTCCGAGTAGCAACCAACAATTGGTATCAGAGCTAGGGTTTTGCCTCTGTGTATTTGGTATTAATTTAATTATGCACATGTCATATATAATTTAGGCAGGTTAATAGTAGGATGTGCTAACTTTGTGGATGCAGGATCCAACTATTATGGCTTATAGTTATTATGTGTGTGATTGAACCCTTGGACATGTCAAGGGCATTTTATTGTGTGTGCATGATTGTATTATAAAATACAGCAGGAGCTGTATTTAGTTTTATTAGGATTTTATTTTTGATCTAGTTACATGTACATTCCTTTTATGGAATATAGGATCGATGGATGTAAATTTTATTTTATGTTCGATCTAGTTTACATGTACATTCCTTCGAGGAATATAGGATCAAAATGTAAAATTCTATTTATGTCGCGGATCGAATCTTGCAAAGCGTGGAACCTTCTAAGGACCAGAGGTGCAGCGGAACTAGGAGCAAGATGGATGCGACAGCTAGACCCGGTGGCAGTGGCCAAATATGGCAGCAGCTTGGGATGACAACACACGGAGGACAACAAGAGATAAAAGCCATAATAGTTGAAAATTAGATTTTCTATTTATTGTTTTTATATTATGCTGTGTGTGCATGTTAGTTTACATATTTAGTAGGCTAACATAGTTAAAATTCCTCATTTATAAATAACTAAGTGGGAGAGGGATTTTTAAGTAAATCCCATGGTGTATTGGTGTTCAAGTGATACAACCTCTATTATTTTCTCTCCCTCAATTGAGCTTGTTTGTGGATCACAGGAGCAACTTCCTTTTTGGATGACTAGGAATTATTAAAGGCGTGTGATCTTCCCCAACGGAAGGGGCATAATCTTATTAATGGACTTAGTGTCAAGTAATGGTATACACTTAGACACATCTAATAGTATCCTCCCCATCGGAGTCACTGCTATTATTTGTGTGACCAAATGATGCCAACTATTAATTTTATTTGTCAAAAAGTTAGGTTGACAAGATAATAAAATTAATGAGTTTAAACCCTCCTTTTACAAATGTTGAATTTGTATACGTCCACACTAACGTGGCATGCAAAATTCACGGTGTTTGAGGTGTTGGTGAATTTAAATAATATTGTTTGAGGAATCAATATTTTTTTTTAATTCAAAAGTTTTTGACCAAATATTTGATCAAAGACAGATCAACTATTAATTTTATTCGTCATAAAGTAAAGTTGACGAGATAATAAAATTAATGAATAAAATCTCCTCTTCGATTTTGTATACGTCCACACTATCGTGGCATACAAAATTCATGGGGATTTTTAAGGAGTTGATCTTGACCAAGTATTTTTGTGATTCTTAGGATTTAAAATGTTTGTCAATCCCCTAGTAGTCATACTATAAGAAAGACTTAGTAATCCCAATTGTAATGATTGGAAATAGGACTTGGACATTAAGGTAAACTGTCTTCTTAGAACTAAGAACAATATGGGTGTATTTAATTCATTAGTTGAAACATGTTTAGTGGTGTTATCTACTAGAACCTGGAGTGTAGATACAGATGTCATTAAGCATGTCCGCAATTCATTGTAGGGTTCCAAGAAACCCGACAACTAAATAAAAATTAAAACACTGTCTACATGGGCACTACTGTAAAAATGGTAGCTGTTGCAGTGGGAGATGTTTATCTTTTGATAAGAATAAAACATGGATTTTTGAGTAATTGTCTTTACGCACCAAGTTTAGAAAGAACTAGTTTTCAGTTTCTAAACTATTCAAAGAACTTGATATTCTGCATCTTTTAATAACAAAGTTGTTATTAAGAAAAAGAGGGAAGTTATCTGTTCTGGTACGTTGGTTGGCAATTTATAAATCCAATAACTCTCACGATGCAACAAATGAAAATTAGTAACACATCTTCTAACTTTAAGATAAAGTAACCTTCGAAAATGAACCAATTATATCTTTGGCTTCTAAGGCTAGGTTATATTAACTTGAGTAGGATTCATTGGTAGCTGATGAACTTTTGGGTTCATTAGTAGTGGAAATCTTTCCAACCTACGAATCTTACTTGGAAGGAAAAATAACCAAGAAGCTTTTAAGTCTAAGGGGTATGGAGTCAAAGATATATTGGAATTGGTTCATTCTGATTTGTGTGATCCTATGAGCATCCAGGCAAGAGGTTGTTTCAAATATTTCATCTATTTTATAGACAACTATTTGAGATACAGATATATTTACTTGATGTGCCGCAAGTCTAAGTGCTTTGATTAGTTCAAAGAGTATGAGGTTGATGTGGAGAAACGACAAAGTAAAAGTATCAAGACACTACGGTAAGATCGTAGTGGCAAGTACCTCTTGGGAGAATTTAGGATTCATTTATCAGAAGTAGGGATTCAATCCCAACTAACTGCACCTGGTACACCCCAACAGAATGGTGTAGGAAAAGGAAGGTATAAGACTCTTATGGAAATAAGTAGATTGATGAGTTATTAAGAATATTATCAAAATCATTTTAAGGATATACTCTGGAAACGGGAGTGAATATAGTACCTTCTAAAGTCAGAACTCTCTACTCATATAGAATTGCTGAGTAGGCGTAAGCCTATTTCGAAGCATATTCAGATTCGGGTAGTCCAGCACATATGCAGAAGAGAGACAATGATAAGTTGGACAGGAATTCACTTGTTTGTGGGTTATCCTAGTGAAATGAAAGTAGGTTTATAGTCTTAAAAATCAGAAGGTCATTGTTAGCATCAATGACCGATTTTTAGAAAATGACTATGTAATAAACCATGTGCCCATAAGAAAACTTGTTCTTAAGGAAATAATAAAAGACATGTCTAATCTAGTACCAACTGTACAAGATGAGATATCACAAGGAAACTGCAACACGTATCACAAATGATACACAATTACATAAAGTGTCTTGTCATAGTGTGAGGGTTGTTAGGCAACCTAAAAAGATTCATGATTTGGGAGAGTTTTTGGACTCGATCCCTGGAGGACATGAACCTGATCTCCGGACATATGACGAAGCACTCCAAGATAAAGATGCAGTATTTTGGCAAAGAGTAATGAATAAAAGAATTAGAATATATGTATTCTAATAAAATCTGGAAGCTTGTAGAACCACCAAATGGTATAAAAGCCTTTGGGTATAAAAAGGTCTATAATAGGAAAAGAGGGATAGACAGGAAGGTAGAAACTTTCAAAGCAAGGCTAGATGAAAAAGGAAACTTTTTCACTGGTAGTCATGCTTAAGTCTATCCGGATTCTTTTATCTATTTGGTAAGTGGATGTCAAGACAACATTCCTTAATGGAAGTCTTGAAGAAAGCATCCATATAAAGCAACCAGAAGGGTTCATTACAAAAGGCTAAGAGTATCTTGTGTGCAAGCTCAATCAGTCTATGGACTGATACAAAGCTTCAAGGTCTTGGAACATCCAGTTTATCAAAGTAATCCAGACCTTTGGATTCATTTAGTAACTGGATAAGTCTTGTGTATACAAAAGGTGTGATGGAAGCGTGGTGGTATTTCTTGTACTATACGTAGATAACATTTTTGGTAGTTGAAAACAATATCAAAATGTTGTCAGAAGTAAGGGTATGGTTGTCCAAACAATTCGATATAAAGGACTTGGGAGAATGTATATATTCTTGAGATCAAAGTAATAAGGGATCGAAAGAAAAGAATATTTTACTTATTCCAAGCTTCATACATCGGAAAAATCCTTACTCGTTTTAAGCATGCAAAACTCCAAGAAAGGTTTCTTACTTTTTTAGGATGGAGTAACTTTATCTAAAGATATGTCTCTGTAGACATCAAAGGAGATAAAGGAAATAAAGGCAGTTCTTTGTGCTTCGGCTATCGGAAGCCTAATATATGCTATGCACGAGATCAGAAATCTGTTTTGCCAAGGGCATAGTTAGCAGATATCAAAGTAACCCTAGACAAGGACAGTGGACTGCAGTAAAGTATATATTGAAGTACCTTAGAGGCACTAGAGATTATATGCTAGCTTACAAGGCAGTTAATTTGGTCCTAGTGGGTTGCATGGATTTTGGCTTCCAATCGGATAGGGATAATAATAAGTCAACCTCGGACAGTGAACTGCAGTAAAGTATATATTGAAGTACCTTAGAGGCACTAGAGATTATATGCTAACTTACAAGGCAGTTAATTTGGTCCTAGTGGGTTGCATGGATTTTGGCTTCCAATCGGATAGGGATAATAATAAGTCAACCTCGGGGTTTTGTGTTTACTTTAGGAGGTAAAGTCATAACTATGGAAGAGTGATAAGCATAGGTGTTTTTCTGGACTCCACCATAGAAGCTTAGTATATGACAAGCCTCTGAGGTAGCCATAAAAGCTGAATGACTCAATAACCTCAAGATAGACTTAGATATGATTTCTGGTTTGTCCAAAGATTGTTACAATTTATTGTAATAATGTTGGTGCAATAGCAAACTCGAAGAAACCATAAGTCTATAAGGCAAGTAAACACAATAGAGCGCAAGTACCACCCAATACGAGAAATCGTATAAACGAGGAGAAGTTGTTGTTAGGACCGATGATCGCGGCTAGAGAGGGGGGGTGTGAATAGCCGACCCCAAATCGTTCGTTTCTTTCTACAAATCAGGTTAGCGCAGCGGAAATAAACAATAGAAACGACAACGGAGAATAGCAAACCTCAAACTCGTCGATGTAACGAGGTTCGGAGATAAACTCCTACTCCTCGGCGTGTCCGTAAGGTGGACGAGCCCTATCAATCCGTCGGTGGATGAGTCCCCGGAGAACCGGCTAATAAATACTCCTTGTGGGTGGAGAAACCTCGCCACAATCTCTTTGCAACAGCAATAAGGAGTACAACAGTAGAGAAAGCAAACAAGAACAATCGAAATGTAAAACCCTTTGCTTGCCTTCTCGTTGCCGACTGGAATCCTGATGAAGCAGCAACTTCTCGGATCCAAGCTCAGCTAGAAAACCAACAGGAAGCTCACCCGAAGCTTCGGCAGCGAGAGCTCAGCAGGAAGAA
Organism: Zingiber officinale; assembly: GCF_018446385.1. Taxonomy (NCBI): domain Eukaryota; kingdom Viridiplantae; phylum Streptophyta; class Magnoliopsida; order Zingiberales; family Zingiberaceae; genus Zingiber; species Zingiber officinale. Next base: position 76,060,558 of record NC_055989.1, read on the forward strand.
GAAGAGAGAAGAAGAAGACTCCTGAACCCCTTTTATAACCTGCGAAGAAGACACAACAGAAACTAGTCGTTGCTACGCAACGGTTAGGATGTGGACCGATCAGGCTTCATCCTGATCGGTCCACAAGGGTCCTGATCGGTCACAAGACCGATCAGGCCCTTCCCTGATCGGTCATGGAGACCGATCAGGTCCTTCCCTGATCGGTCCCATGACCGATCAGGACCTTTCCCTCTCGACGGTGATCTCCTTCTGATCGTCTCCTAATCGGTCTGCAGACCGATCAGGAACTTCACCGTATGCTACTGATCGATCACTGATCGGTCTACTGAACGATCAGATAAGCAACAGAATACTTCTGTTTGGTTACTGATCGATCACCAGACCGATCAGATAACCCAGCGTATCACTGGATCGGTTACCAGACCGATCCAGGTTTAGAGCTCCCAGCCCTAAACCCTACTTGGTCCTGAGAACGAGCTATCGAGCCCTCTCCGACTTCGTCCGGTCCAGAGAACGAGCTACCGAGCCCTCTCCGACCACAGTCCGGAGAACGAGCTACCGAGCCCTCTCTGACTTCGTCCGGTCCAGAGAACGAGCTACCGAGCCCTCTTTGACCACAGTCTGTAGAACGAGCTACCGAGCCCTCTCCGACTTTCCGTGCCAAGTCTCCATCTTGGTCTTCTCCGTGCCAAGTCTCCATACTTGGACTTTTCCCGTGCCAAGCTCCCGGACTGCTAGAAGGTTTAACAGCCGACTGTGCACAAGTGCTATGGTCTGATTGAGCCATGTGGGTACAATATTGACCTCGAACAAAGAAAGTGGGGGCTCCTATGTTCGGATCAAGAGGACCAGACACCAGGCAGGAAGTCCTAGTTGCGACTAGGCAAGGAAGTCCTAGTAGGTCGGGTGGACCGAGGGGCAGGAAGACCTGGTGGGTCGAGGATCGGACGTGGGAAGCCTATGGTCCTTTGTTTGAGGGGGGGATTGTTGGGGTTGCAAGGTTGCAAACATAGTCCCATATTGGAAACACATGGGAAAGATCATGGGTTTATAAGAGAAAAGATATCTCCATTGGCATGAGGCCTTTTGGGGAGAGCCCAAGAGCAAAGTTATGAGGGCTTAGGCCCAAAGTGGACAATATCATGCTATTGTGGAGATATCTAAATTCTTTTCGATCCTACAAGTGGTATCAGAGCGAGGTCGCTCTTCGCCGGATTAACACCCGAGGGAGCACAAGCTAGAGATGGATCAACTCGGAGAAGACATCACCATTCCACCTTTCTATGATCTCGACGACTTCGCGTTTTGGAAGGTAAGAATGAAGTACTTTCTTATGACTAACCTTGAAAATTGGAGTTGTGTTCAATTAGGTTTCAAGCCTCCGATGGACAAGAAAGGAGAAACCCTAGAGAAGAAGGAGTGGACCAAGGAACAAGTCCACCAATCCCTAGTCAACGATGAGGTATTGAAAATTTTTGAATTTTCTTTACCTAATGATGTTTTGTGTAGGATAGGTGGATATAACGATGCCAAGGAGTTGTGGAACAACTTGGCAAAGTTCCATGAGGAGAACTCCACTTCAAGTCATGAAGAGGAGTCAAGTGAGCCATGTAGCTCACTTCATGGAGGAATGGATTTAGAAGTTGAGGGCCACTCAACATCTAAAGAAGAAGAGGAGGAGAGTTCTTCTTCAAGTTCGGAGCAAGAAGAAGAAGCTTCTACATCCGGAAGGGATGAAGGAGAGAGCGTTCATCCATCCTCAACTCTAGGTAACTCAAGCCATTTAGTTTCTAGCAAATTACACATAATGTGCTTTGAGTGTAGGGAATTTGGGCATTACAAGAGTAAGTGTCCAAAGAGGGTTAGAAAGACTCCACCGGCGCCAAAGGTCAAGGAAGCCGGAGTCCCAACACGCAAGGGCAAGGAGCACGTGGTGTGCTTCCAATGCAAGCGAAGGGGACACTATAGGAGTCAATGTCCGAGGGGGAGGCAACCTCACAAGGACAAGAAGACGAGCACATCGATAGGGGGAGCTAAGGCAAACCCTAAGGTAATCTCTAAGGCACATTATTGCAATAATAATAGGACACATGCTAGTAGCCTTATTGCTATTGTTAATAATGGTAAGCATGATAACATTAGAAATCGATACACATGCTTAGGTGCCAAACATGTGAGCCTAGATAAGGACAACACTAGAAATACCAACCCTAGGATTAATTCATCTAAGGCTAAGGAAAACCTAGGTAGAAATCCCAAATCAACTAGACACATGCCTAGGAATACCTCAAAGAAAAATGAAAAATGAAAAATTGAGGTATTAGAGAAGGAGAATCAAGTCTTGAGGTCAAGACTTGATACTTTGGAAAAGGCTCTTAAGAACTTGGAGAAGTCATCTCTAGGGTTTAAGGGTCAAAAACCAATGTCCAAGGACAAGAAAGGTTTGGGTCACAAACCTAAGTCCCAAATGGTCAAGCCCACTTATCACAATGTTCCATTCGATTATGGAACAAAATCTAGGGCTAGAAAGACCATCACCAAGGTCACAAGGAGAGTCACCCCTAGAGTTGATCTTGATGAGTCCCAAATGACCAAGGCTTTAAAGCCTAGGAGGGTCATTAGAAGGGTTGCTAGGGAAGACATCCCTAGTGAATATTTAGTGAACCCAATGAGCTCTAATAGGTATTGGGTTCCTAGGAGCGTGATTTCATCACGCTAGATGAGTTAGGGTGTGCCAACCTTACTTGAATAGGTAGTTAACCTAATCATGGCAAAAGGTGGCACTTTAGGGTTTTTCAAGGTATAATCAAGGCTTGAAAATGAAATTAAGAATTATTCCTAAGGTGATTAGAATGTGCCAATCAAATTTGAGGAGTTTTCTAGAGTCAATCTAATTGGCACATAGTGATCTAAAAATCTTTGGTATAAGATGCTAGGTCTATTACACTTAGGAATATAGAACCTATGGCAAAATGATCAAAATTATCAAAAATGACAACTAAGGCTAGAATTAGGTATTTTCTATACCTTTATGTGCTATTTGCCATATATTGTTTGCCACATGCCATGTCATGACATCATATTTATTTTATGATCATTTAAAACGTCATGATAATGCTTAGGTTATTTATATGTCATGCTTTATTTAAGTTTCATACTTTATGTCATGACATCATGACATTGGCACATGTTATTATGTATGATATCATTTTATGCCATGTCATCATTTCTTGCATTAATAATCAATGAAATTGATTTAAGGTTAAAAACACAATTTGATATGGAGATCAAATTGATGTTTAGAAAATGCATGAGAACTTAGCTTAAGATGACCTAAACCTCTATCTCACATCAAAATTAACTTGAATGTGTTTAATACACCTTAGATGTGTGTGAGATATTAGGATGATGAGTTAGGATCAAGGTGCATAGTTCTTGTACCTAGATGAGCCTAATTCTAAATTGGGGATCATAGGGAAAGCTTATGTACAGGTCATGTACATTTAGCCCTAAGATTGTGGTCCCAAATTAAAGGGTTTAAAATCATTTCAAAATTGATTTGAAAAACCTTGATGAAGCTTTTCTAGTGATAGCATTCATTATTGAGCAAAGTGATACAAAGATGAGTTAACTTTGAACTATTTCAAAGACTTGTGAACTTTGTATCAAGATTGAAAAATGGAAGTTATTTTCATAGAAAACTATTTTTCTTTGATAGTATATGTTATGAGGAATGTATCCTCAAAATTTCACAATTTTTGAAATTTTCTGTAATTTTCTAGAGGTTTCTGAATTTCGTGGAGAGAAATCAGAACTTATCAGACCTTTATCAGGTTTGTGGACCGATCAGAAGGGTTTCTGATCGGTCCAGGGGAGCCTGGATCGGTCACTGTGACCGATCCAGAGGGAGCCTGATCGGTCTGGTGACCGATCAGAGCGTGCCAACCTGCTGAATTTCGATTGTTTGTCTGAAATTGCAGCTATGGAAGTGGTGTTTTAGAGTTCTAAAGGGTTGAAACTCTCCAAGACATTGTTGGTGCAATGGTCAAGGGGGAGTTTTACCTATTAGTCAAGGAGGAGTTGACTTTTAGGGGGAGTTTTTACTCGTCGAAATTTTTGAGGATGAGTGATATGGGATTATCACTAAGTTGATTGTTGAATTTAGTATCAAGGGGGAAATTAAGGGTTTCAATGAAAGGTATGGGACTTTCATTAGGGAGAAACTCTTGACCTTGATTCACTCCTTTTGATATGTGTCAAAAAGGGGAAGAATGTCTAGAGAATGTTCAAGGAAGAACATTGGAGTTAGTGGGAGAGTTTGTTGATCACGACGAGTGAAGTTGTGAACAACAATAACTTACTCTTCAGGGGGAGAGTTTGTTGATGTGTGCCAATAGGGGGAGAATGAAGGGTTTAAGTTAGGCCTTCATTATCTAAGAAGGAGGTTGCCTTCTTAGAAGGAGAATGTAAGGTTGTAACTTATGTTTCATTACCTAGTGGCATGAAGAAAGTTGAGGCTATTGGATTAGCCTAACTTAAAGGTATTGTCAAACATCAAAATGGGGGAGATTGTTGGTGCAATTTCCAGTAGGTCAAGGTTGACCTAGTTGACCAAGCGTAAACCTTGGTCATTGTTTCGATGTTTGACAATACAGAAAGACATGTAGACATGGACAATGCAGGTGCAGTTGTCCATGCGGAGAAATACTGATCAGGGTCTGATCAGGTTGGATGAAGAAGAGTCAAGTAGGTCAAGGTTGACCGGATACTTGACTGGGAAGTCCTAACTGGGATGTTAGGCAGTTCGGAAAGTCTTGGTGAGTGAAGCCAAGCAGTTCGGAAAGTCCTGGTGAGTGAAGCCAGGTAGTTTGGAAGTCCTGGTGAGTGAAGCCAGGCAGTTCAGAAAGTCCTGGTGAGTGAAGCCAGGCAGTCGGGAAATCCTGGTGAGTGAAGCCAGGTGAAAATCCTAGTGAGTGAAGCTAGGTGAAAGTGAAAGTCCTGGTGAGTGAAGCCAGGCAGTTGGAGAAAGTCCTGGTGAGTGAAGCCAGGCAGATGGGAAACCCTGGTGAGTAAAGCCAGGTAAAAGACCTAGTGAGTGAAGCTAGGCAGTTTGGAAGTCCTGGTGAGTGAAGCCAGGCAAGGGAAATCCAGATGGGTCAAGGTTGACCAGACATCTGGTGAAAAGTCCAAGAAGGGAGCTTGGCACGGGAAAAGTCCAAGTATGGAGACTTGGCACGGAGAAGACCAAGATGGAGACTTGGCACGGAAAGTCGGAGAGGGCTCGGTAACTCATTCTCCGGACTGTGGTCAAAGAGGGCTCGGTAGCTCGTTCTCCGGATTAGGTCAGAGAGGGCTCGGTAGCTCGTTCTCTGGACCGGACAAAGTCGGAGAGGGCTCAGTAGTTTGTTCTCCAGATTAGGTCAGAGAGGGACCTAAGGGATATTCCATGGTGCATTGGATCGGTCGGCAGACCGATCCAGTGGTACATGAGACAGTGGATCGGTCGGCAGACCGATCCAGTGAAACTAAGTTTCCTGATCGGTCTGGTGACCGATCAGGAAACACTCAGTAGCACATGAGTGTAATTTGATCGGTCTGTGGATCGATCAGAAACTAGGTTTGCTGATCGGTCTGGTGACCGATCAGGAAACACTCAGTAGCACACTGAGTGTAATCTGATCGGTCTGTAGACCGATCAGGAGATGCTATTGCGAAGAGAAGAGGGAAGGATCGGTCATGGAGACCGATCCAGCTGCGGCCTGATCGGTCTCCACGACCGATCAGGTAAGCTGTGGACCGATCAGGAAGCTTCCTGATCGGTCCATGGATCGGTCTGGTGACCGATCCACACATAAACTGATTTGTTCGATGTTCTGCGATTCCTCCACTGCATCTGATTTGCCTGATTCATGTGATATAACCCTCTGTGCTGTTAGCTTTTGAGTTTGCAGGATTACAGGCACCATTCCAAGCATAATTTCAAATTAAGTCCATAAGAGGAATACGACAAATGGACTTTCTGCTGTGATTCGCGGCGCATGGTGCATTTGAAGCATCAACGGCTACTGGTGAGATCTGGCTGCGATCCGCTTGACTCCTGGTGATTGGTTCGAGCTCAGAAGACACCAGTGAAGACTGTGATTTCATTGGTGTGAGTTCAGAGGACCAGGTAAGGAGGAAGAGTGATTGGCTACAACGATGATTTTGTGCAGATTTACCACGATCCGTGACAGCAGAGAACAGGGGCTTAAGAAGCAGAAAACAACGAGAGTAAAGAAGAAGAAGGGAGAGAAGAAGACTTGTTGTAGAAGCCCTTGATCTCCTTTTATAACCTGCGAAGAAGACACAGAAGAAACTAGCTGTTGCTACGCAACGGCTAGGATGTGGACCGATCAGGCTTCATCCTGATCGGTCCACAAGGGTCCTGATCGGTCACAAGACCGATCAGGCCCTTCCCTGATCGGTCATGGAGACCGATCAGGTCCTTCCCTGATCGGTCCCATGACCGATCAGGACCTTTCCCTCCTGAAGGTGATCTCCTTCTGATCGTCTCCTGATCGGTCTGCAGACCGATCAGGAACTTCACCGTATGCTACTGATCGATCACTGATCGGTCTACTGAACGATCAGATAAGCAACAGAATACTTCTGTTTGGTTACTGATCGGTCACCAGACCGATCAGATAACCCAGCGTATCACTGGATCGGTTACCAGACCGATCCAGGTTTAGAGCTCCCAGCCCTAAACCCTACTTGGTCCTGAGAACGAGCTACCGAGCCCTCTCCGACTTTGTCCGGTCCAGAGAACGAGCTATCGAGCCCTCTCCGACCACAGTCCGGAGAACGAGCTACCGAGCCCTCTCTGACTTCGTCCGGTCCAGAGAACGAGCTACCGAGCCCTCTCTGACCACAGTCCGGAGAACGAGCTACCGAGCCCTCTCCGACTTTCCGTGCCAAGTCTCCATCTTGGTCTTCTCCGTGCCAAGTCTCCATACTTGGACTTTTCCCGTGCCAAGCTCCCTGCTTGGACTTTTCACCAGATGTCTGGTCAACCTTGACCCATCTGGATTTCCCTTGCCTGGCTTCACTCACCAGGACTTCCAAACTGCCTAGCTTCACTCACTAGGTCTTTTACCTGGCTTTACTCACCAGGGTTTCCCATCTGCTTGGCTTCACTCACCAGGACTTTCTCCAACTGCCTGGCTTCACTCACCAGGACTTTCACTTTCACCTAGCTTCACTCACTAGGATTTTCACCTGGCTTCACTCACCAGGATTTCCCGACTGCCTGGCTTCACTCACCAGGACTTTCTGAACTGCCTGGCTTCACTCACCAGGACTTCCAAACTACCTGGCTTCACTCACCAGGACTTTCCGAACTGCTTGGCTTCACTCACCAGGACTTTCCGAACTGCCTAACATCCCAGTTAGGACTTCCCAGTCAAGTATCCTGTCAACCTTGACCTACTTGACTCTTCTTCATCCAACCTGATCAGACCCTGATCAGTATCTCTCCGCATGGACAACTGCACCTGCATTGTCCATATCTACATGTCTTTCTGTATTGTCAAACATCGAAACAATGACCAAGGTTTACGCTTGGTCAACTAGGTCAACCTTGACCTACTAGAAATTGCACCAACAGTTGTTGCTGCCTAGATTGCATCAGGTGATGACCTATAGATCCTTTCACTAAGGTCTTTAAGGCAAGAGCTTTTGATGGGCATGTTGAAGGGTTGGGAATCAGATGTATAGCAGCAGATATGGCAGCTTAGTCTTTTAGTATAAGTGGGAGATTGTTAGAGTGTATACTAAAAACCTAGCTTTTGGTATAAACATTTATCTAGAAATAAGAATCACATTGGTCAAATGTCTACATTTATGATAAATGTAGTTGCTCAATTAATTTATATTGTAGATAACATGGTGTGTTGTGTCACATACAGAAGATCATGTTATCGGTTCCTTATAAATTATAAACAGTAGCTCACGACCAAGATGGAAAGGAACAAACCATTGGAAGGTCGTAGTGTAATTAGGTATTAGTTTATCTTAACTATATAATTACACTAGTACACTTAGAGTGTATTGAGTAGGACCATTTGAGGTCGTTCCTTTTATACTGACTTTATAAAGGAACAAAGACCTCAGTTATTATGGAAGTGTGTGCTCTTAATTCTAATATAATAACAAGCACATATATTTGATATTTATTTCTTAAATTTATCAATGGGTGAGATTTAGTTCGATAAATCAATAAGTCCGATAAGTTGGGAAATGATATCACTTATAGTGTGTGTTGTTAATTATAGAAGGAAACTGTGTCCTAGTGATCTAAGTTGAGAATGTCCCCAAGAGGAGCTCATAAGGATTGTCATGTTAAACCCTGCAGGTGAACTTAGTCCGACATGACAATGAAGTTGAGTGGTACTACTCTTGGAGCTAGATATTAATTAAGCGAGTTGTCAGTAACTTACTTAATTAGTGGACATTTGTTATCTTAAACACAGGGAGACTAACACACTCATAATAAGAAGGAGCCCAAAATTTAATTTGGGATTGGTGCGGTAGTTCAATAATAGTTCTTTAGTGGAATGAATTATTATTGATGAAATTAAGTTGTGTGTTCGTCATCGGGAGACCAAAACCAATTCCTCCTCTCGGTCCCTATCGTAGCCTCTAGTATATAGAGATTTATACCCACCGCATACCCACCTTCTTACCCATCCAATGAGGCCGGCCAAGCTAGCTTGGAACCCAAGCTAGGGCCGGCCAAAACCAAGTGGATGAGCCATGTAGGTGGCCGGCCAAAGCTTGGGTCCCAAGCTTAGGTGGCCGACCACTAGAATATTAAAAAGGATTTTTATTAAAATTATTTTTTATGTGGATATCATGATTTTAAAAGAGAGTTTAAAAATTAAAAATTTTCTTTTATAACTTTCTACAAAAGATTAAGAGAAGAGATTAATCTCTTTCCTTATTTGTAGTTTAAAAGGATGGTTTTAATTTTTGGTAAAAACTTTCCTTATTTGTAAATCATCTACATGTTTAAAAGAGAGTTTAAAATTTGAAATCTTTCCTTATTTGTTGTTTAAAGGAGGATTTTAAATTTTAAGAAAACTTTCATTTTTAACCATGTTCATGATTTAAAAGAGAGTTTAAAATTAAATATTCTCTTTTATAAGTTTCTACAAAAGATTAAGAAAAGATTTGATATCTTTCCTTATTTGTAGATTAAAAGAGATTTTAATTTTTAGAGATAACTTTCTTTTTATCCACATGTTAAAAGAAAGATTTTAATTTATTAAGTTTCCTTTTTATAAACCAATCATGAAGGGATAAAATTATTGGAAAAATTTTATAAATTTCCGGAAGCAAATAAGGAAGTTTTTATTGGTGTTTAAAATTTTATTTGCTTGGAAGTTTATTGTTGTGGCCGGCCATTGAAATTTGAAAAGAAAAAATTGTTTTAATTAAATAAATTTTCCTTTTCATTGACAAAAGAATTAAGGAAGTTTTTATTAAATTTTCCTTATTTGCCAAGACCAAGGATTATAAAAGAGGGGGTAGAGGAGGCTTCAAGGCTAACAACTCTATTCTATTTTTCTCCCTCTTTTCTTCCTTGGGTGTGGCCGGCCCTTTGTTTTCTCTCCTCTCCTTTGTGTGGCCGAAACTTTCTCATGGTGGAGATAGCTTTGGTGGCCGGATCTAAGAAGGAGAGAAAAGAAGCCTCTTTTCTAGCATCCCTTGGAGCATAGTGGTGGTGGCCGAACCTCTTCATCCTAGAAGAAGTTTTGATGGCCGAAATTTGCAAGGAAGAAGAAGGTGCTTGGTGGTTCTCATCTCGGAAGATCGTTGCACACACAACGTCCGAGGTTAGAAGAGGAATACGGTAGAAGATCAAGAGGTCTTTCTAAAAGATATAACTAGTAATTTTTCTTTCCGCATCATGCCAGTTATTTATGGAAATAATACCAAATACAAGAGGCTTACGATTCTAGTGTTTCGAATATGTTTTTCGAAGTTGGGTTCTTTTGTTTTATTTTTCCTTGTGATTTGATTGTTCTTTTCGGTTAACCTAAAGTTATTTTAGGAAATTAAATATTAGATTTCTATAAAAGGTTTTGTCTAGTCGGTGGTGGTTGCTCCCATATCCAAGAAGGTCATGTGCCTCGCCACGTCAGTAATGGGAACCAATTATGGAAATTAATATTTAATGGAATTAATAACTTAAGGTGATTTGGGTCGAACGTGTTAAGTTCCGCAGGAGATCCAAGTCAAAACCTAAAAGAACAAATAGATTAAGTTTTGGATCAAACGTGTTAAGTTCCGCAGGCGATCCAAAATTTAATTTAAAAGAACACATGGTAGCTAGGAAAAGGTTCAGACCTTTGTACAAAATTTTTGTACAGTGGAACCTCTAGGTTTTCCGAGTAGCAACCAACAACCTCCTCTTCATCATGATATGGCGCATGCTCTGGTTCTAGTGACTGTACATCCTCATGTAGTGATTCTTGGGTGTTTGGCTCCAGAGCACAAATCCCTACACTTATATCTTCCATTCTTGATGATTCTTGAGATAATGCTTCCAGTAAGCAATCCCCTACACTTAAATCATCTTCTAAATCAATTCCTGCATCATTTCCAACATCTAGAGCAACATCATTAGTAGAATCAAAATTATATTCAACTACATCATCACAACAATAAAAAGTACTTAAAGAATCAAATGAAGAAGTAGATGCAGTGTCAGGCCTGACAAGATCTCCACAACCCATCTCTTCATTGGCATTTTGAGTTTGTAACTGATGAATGGATGATGCAATTAAATCTAGCTGATTCTGTATATTCTGTATCCTTGAGAATTGTTGCTCTTGGTGCTCATTCATTTGTTGCATAATCTCCTTGAGTTTCCATGTTGACTCATCCATCTGAGGGTTATTTTGTTGAAAAGAATTTGGCATAAAAGATGTTGAAACTTCTTGAAACCCATATGAACTCTGGAAAGCTGGATATGGCTCAATAAATTGTCCTTGTGCACTTTCATACCTGAAACATGAATTATCCACCCAATTAGCATTAAAACCATTTGAAAATAAATCATACCTATTTTGTTGATCCATTGTTGGGTAAATTTGATACTCAGGTTGAAAACACTGATATCTCTCCATTCCACCTCCAAAATTCTGAAAATATGGATCCATGCTAAAGAAATCTCCTGTTCTTCACTACAACACTAGAAATCAATGTTAGAAGACTCTAGAGCATAAAGTTTCAAACACATGATAATATGAACAGTAAAAGCACTTAAAAATTCAAGAATAAACCAACATGAAAATACAAAAAGAAATAAGCAATCAATCAATCAAGATGCTAACAAAATAAATCAATCAAATCCAAAATAAACACACATTGCTAGTTATTTCCCCGGCAACGGCGCCAAAATTTGGTGTCAGCCATTTTCATGTCACGTGGCACATCAAATTAATTAAAATTGAAACTCATTAAAATTAATACAAGCGTTGTAGCAACGAGTCCCAAGTCGTATTTTTCTTTCCAAGGGTAACTAATAAATGTGTGAGTATTCTAGAATTATTCACTTAGCAAATTGAGTTCTTCTTCAATTCAAACTAAAATCAGATAAGGTTTATTCTTTTCTACATATCACTTTCTTCTTAACTTGATCACCTTCCTTCCAAAACCAAATGAACATCACTTAAGTGAGGATTTTTATGCATCATTGAATCAAATGGTTCAATTCCTATCTCCACAATATACAATCTCAGTAACAAGGTACACAATCAAATCTCAAGTTAAGTTTTCTACAATTAAGCTCATTCACAGAAATAGATAAACTCATAAACTCCTTAAACAGAGGTAACAATCAAAACTAAAGTTGATCCATCTTCATTTAAGCAAGATCACAAGTTCAAAGACCAAAATCAGAGCAAAGAATTACTAACTACATTACAAGAGCTTACAACTATCAGCATTAGTAGCAGAATAAACCTAACAGCACTAAGGTCAATATCAGTATCAGTATCAGGTTAATAATCCGGGTTTGAAAGCAAGAATTCGGAATCAAAAACATAAAATCTCAACAGAAATTGAAATTGCAAAGGTAAGTATCAGATCTGAAGATCTGAGCAAAGTTTGAACACAATTCAAAGACAAGATAAAGAAAAACAAAACCTAAACATTCCACAAACCAAATCGGAACAAATCTTCTCCACTTTGCCGAAACAAAGGTGCTCTCGGAAACCTCCCCTCAAACACCCAACAAGCAATCTCCAAGCGCTCTACTATCACCAGATAACGTTCATAGCTATTGGAAACCTCCCCTCAAGCTCGCATCTGACTGGTATCACCATCAACCGAAGAAAACAGAGCTTGACTCTGAGAATGCGCAAATCAGATCGATCGGCCAAATCTATCCAATGTAGCTACGGAATGGGATGCGGAAAAGGTACAAAAACTCCAAGAAACCTCCCTCGAAGCTCTGGTGGATGCGGAGATCTCTGATCGGAAACCTCCCCGATCGGCAATGTGGCGGTGGACAGAATCAAGGCGTGGCTGAGAAACCTCCCTCGGCTGCTCTCTGATCGCCGGAAGATGAACGTCAAAGCTTGATGATCGTTGTCGGAGAAGAAGCTAAGCTCACGGATCTGGAATCGGAGAATGGGAGTCTCGGCGTCGCGCGATGAAGAGGATGACACTGTAGCACAGAATCGCGAACCGAGCTCGTCTTCTGCATTATAGCTTCTCGCTATTTAAATAACTCCCTCTCTGATCGGACGGCTGAGAAACTTCTGAGCTAAATCAACGGTGAAAGTTTGCCCAAAATATGATCTGAAGGTACTGATGTTAATCTAGGGTCTGGATCTACTCTCCTGTAGGTCGGATCGATCATATCATCACTGGATGGTCCAGATCCGCTTGATCTTCAATGGACGGTCCAAAACACTTCAAGGCTTGATCGCTTCGTTTAGCCTTAGATTTGAGCCCAAGTGTAGTCTGATTTGATCGGGTCCATGACCCTTTTGATGCCTACAAAATAATAAACAAATATTAGCATCAAATACCATAATTATAAGCCAATTTACAATTAAGTCCAAAATCAAATGCAATATTGAGATATGATGCTAATGTGAGGTTAAACTATGAATAAACCAATAAAAACATGCATTATGATTCAAAATAATATAGCCAAAATCATGGTTATCAGAGAGCCGGTCGGTTCACGCTCATCGGAGACTAACTCTACAAGAAAGTTTTCTCTCGTCCGCTTTTAAAATGTGTGAGCTTGGAAGACGTACATCCTCCAAGAAGTGTATCAAGGATCGTGCGGGGGGCATCTGGGCGGACGATCGTTGGCCAAGAAGATCCTGCTGGCCGGATACTTCTGGCCAACCTTGCAAGCAGACGCCGCTCAAACCTTCGCGACGTGCCTTTCTTGCCAGAAGTATCACAACTTCTCCCACCGACCGGCGGAGGAAATGAAAGCAGCTATCGTGTCCTGTCCGTTCGACCAATGGAGAATGGATATTGTGGGTCTGTTTCCTATGGCGACCGGTCAGCGGAAATTTCTACTAGTGGCGGTCGATTATTTTTCTAAATGGGTGGAGGCCGAGCCGCTAGCCAAGATCACCGAGCAGATGGTCAAGAAGTTTATTTGGCAACATATCATCTGCCGGTTCGGCATCCCCCGTCGACTTGTTTCTGACAATGGGCGGCAATTCACGGGAAAGTTGCTCGAAGATTGATGCAAAAGCTATGGCATCGAGCAACACTTCAAGTCCGTGGCGTATCCCCAAAGCAATGGTCAAGCCGAAGTAGCCAACCGGGAAATTCTTCACATTTTGCGTGCTCGGCTCGACCATTTGGGAGGAAGCTGGGTGGATGAAGTGCCGGGCGTCCTATGGGCCATCCGAACGACCCCGAAGGAGGGCACGGGCGTGATGCCATTCCACTTAGTGTATGGGGGGGGAGCAGTGATTCCAGTTGAAGTGGGCGTCGAGTCCGTCCGGATCGAGAACTATGATGATGACAACGCCGAGCGGAGGAACATGGAGCTAGATTTGGTTGATGAGGAGCGGGCCAAGGCGTCCGTCTAGCTGATGGCGTACCGACAAAGAATGAAGCAGAACTACAACCGGCGCGTGATCCCTAGAGCATTCCAAGTTGGCGACCTTGTCTGGAAGAAAGTAAAGCCGGTCGGTAACGTCGGCAAACTGGAGGCTCCTTGGGCGGGCCCCTTCAAAGTCATCGAAAATCTCCGCTCGGGTACTTATTATTTGGAGGATGAATACGGGCGGCGGCTAGACCAACCATGGAGAGCAAATCATCTCCAGTCATACCGAGCTGGGTGAGAGGTGCGCTGATGTAATTTTACATATGCTTTGGTCACCTATGTCCTTGTAATGCAGGAAGCAGAAATGATTAAAGGATGGCAAATAGCTTCGCCGAACGGCAGTGTTAAAATTAGCCTTAAAAGCCATCAAGCTCCGACGTTAAATATCGAGAGTCAAGCCGGCGACTATAAACCCTCTGAGCGGAAGGCCGTCGAGCTCCGACGTTAAAAATCGAGAGACGCACCGGCGTCTATAAACCCTCCGGCCGGAAGACCGTCGAGCTCCGACATTAAAAATTGAGAGAAGCACCGGCGTCTATAAACCCTCTGGTCGGAAGACCGTCGAGCTCCGACGTTAAATATCGAGAGTCGAGCCGGCAACTATAAACCCTCCGAGAGGAAGGCCGTCGAGCTCCGACGTTAAAAATCGAGAGTCGAGCCGGTGACTATAAATCCTCCGAGCGGAAGACCGTCGAGCTCCGACGTTAAAAATCGAGAGTCGAGCCAGCGACAATAAACCCTCCGAGCGCAAGGCCGTCGAGCTCCGACGTTAAAAATCGAGAGACGCACCGGCGTTTATAAACCCTCCGGCCGGAAGACCGTCGAGCTCCGACGTTAAAAATCGAGAGTCGAGCCGGCGACTATAAATCCTCCGAGCGGAAGGCCGTCGAGCTCCGACGTTAAAAATCGAGAGACGCACCGGCGTCTATAAACCCTTTGGCCGGAAGACCGTCAAGATCTGACGTTAAAAATCGAGAGACGCACCAGCGTCTATAAACCCTCCGGCCGGAAGACCGTCGAGCTCCGATGTTAAAAATCAAGAGTCGAGCCGGCGACTATAAACCCTCCGAGCGGAAGGCCGTCGAGCTCCGACGTTAAAAATCGAGAGTCGAGCCGGCGACTATAAACCCTCCGAGCGGAAGGTCGTCGAGCTCTGACGTTAAAAATCGAGAGACGCACCGGCGTCTATAAACCCTCCGGCCGGAAGACCGTCGAGCTCCGACGTTAAATATCGAGAGACGCACTCATTTATAAACCCTCCGGAAGACCGCCGAGTTCGATGTTAAAAATCAAGAGTCGAGCCGGCGACTATAAACCCTCCGAGCGGAAGGCCGTCGAACTCCGACGTTAAAAATCGAGAGTCGAGCCGGCAACTATAAACCCTCCGAGCGGAAGGTCGTCGAGCTCTGACGTTAAAAATCGAGACGCCGTCGGCGATACTTGAAGACCGTCGAGCTCCGACGTTAAATATCGAGAGTCGAGTCGGCGACTATAAACCCTCCGAGCGGAAGGCCGTCGAGCTCCGACGTTAAAAATCAAGAGACGCACCGGTGTCTATAAACCCTCCGGCCGGAAGACCGTCGAGCTCCGACGTTAAAAATCGAGAGTCGAGCCGGCGACTATAAATCCTCCGAGCGGAAGGCCGTCGAGCTCCGACGTTAAAAATCGAGAGACGCACCGGCGTCTATAAACCCTTCGGCCGGAAGACCGTCGAGCTCCGACGTTAAAAATCGAGAGACGCACCGGCGTCTATAAACCCTCCGGCCGGAAGACCGTCGAGCTCCGACGTTAAAAATCGAGAGACGCGCCGGCGTCTATAAACCCTCCGGCCGGAAGACCGTCGAGCTCCGACGTTAAAAATCGAGAGACGCACCGGCGACTATAAACCCTCCGAGCGGAAGACCGTCGAGCTCCGACGTTAACAATCGAGAGACGAATCGGCGTCTATAAACACTCCGGCCGAACGAAGGCAATAAAGAGGACTTAGTGAACAAGTACCCAAAGGTACTTGCCGTTAATACCGTTCGACCGACTGTACGTTCCGTTCGGTCTAGTACCCAAAGGTACTTCATCGACATCCAGCGAACAACCTCTTCTGTCGAAGTAGAACATATTCAGCCGAGCGGAAAAGTTACGCAAAATACTTCATTAAAATCCCTTTCGAACACAAGAGGGGTGTGATAAGAGGCGAGCAGATAGCACACATATTGACTAGCAAAAGGACAAAGCAAGCAAAAGGATATTATATTATAGAAACTAAAGCCGAGCGGCCAAATTACAAAAAAGAGGATAGTCTTTTGCCGATCGGCCAGATTACATTTAAGATTCTATTCTAAATAATCATAAAGAGTCATCGGGATGTTGTTGAGAAGGGTCGCTTGGTCCTTATCCGGGATGACGGTCGATTCGGGAAGTTGCCCTTGGGACTTCAAATATTCTGTCGTCGCAGTCATGGCAAGTTCAAAGGCCGTGTACATCCGCTCACAAACCTTCTTCAAAAATTCGGCCGAACGGATGTAATTTTGTCTCAGAGCGGCGACTCGGCTTGGCTCGGCGTCTTGATATTCTTTAAGGGCCGCTCGGGAGGCATCGGCTGCTGCCTGGTGTTCTTGTAAAGCAGCCTCGAGCTTCGCCACCTCATCCGTTCGGTCAACCTTCTCATTGGTCAGTTGGTCCATCAACTGTGTAACTTTCTGCTCCAAGCCCCAAGCCTCGAAATTCTTTTTCTCCAGATCGAAGATAGCCGTATTCTTCCACTCAGTCGCCAGGCTTATCTTGCGATCTAGAGATTTATTCACACGCTCGAGCTCGGTCATGGTATGAGCCTGATCGGCTGTTTTCTTCTGCGCGACCGCCAACAAGTCTTGGGCTTTCTTCAGTTCCTTCAGCAGATCGGTGTACGAAGGGCCTTGGGAGCCGGACGGACCGCCTGCAGCCTTCAGTAGCCTCAATTCTTCGTCCACCAGCGCCAGGCGGTTGGAGACAACTATCTCCTCCACCCATCTCTGACAAAAAAGAAAAAAGAAATTGTTAGTGGCCGATCGGAAAGGATGCATAAAAAACTTCGTTTTCTAACTTACCCCCGTGGCCTCTTGCATGTGGCTGTTGGCCAAATTGCGAAGGGGGATCATCGCGACGCGTGCCCGAGCGTCGGCCCACATCTCGGCTAGGGGCCCCTTCAGGGTGATCGTGTGCTCATGCACAGTAGGCCGCTCGGACTCAGGTAAAATCTCCTCGGTGGGGAGATGCAGGGTGACCCTAATAGTGCGGCCGTGACCGGGGGTCCTCCGAGCGGAGGATGGACGGGGATCGGAAGCCGCCGCCGAAAATTGGGATAAAATTGTCAAACGCTGGACTCGGCGGGAAGCAGGCGGAAGGAAGCTGACCGAAACGGCCTCAAGAGGGTCTGCTGACGCGTCCAAATGCGATGGTGTCCGATCGGACGAAATCGCCTCGACCTGTGGAGCCTTGCCGCGAGCGGTTGCAGTGACCCGCTCGGATGGCTGGACCGCGGACGTAGCCGATCGGAGGGGAGTCTCCACTCGACGCCTCTTTTGGCGGGGTTGCACTTCCTCCCGAGCGGAGCCTTCCTCTTGGACAGTTGGTCCTCCACTGGGGGTGGCTCCTCTTGCCACATTCTGTTGAGAGGCCTGAGCGGCCGACTCTTCATGAGTCCCGCTCTCCCCTTCATGCGAGCCGACCGGCTCAATGCCGAGCGTCTCCATTTTTTTGGCCGCCGCGGCTTCGAGCGCCGCTGCTTTCCTCTTCAGAATACCAGCCATCATCGACTTCATGAAAATATTCGCTGCAAGGAAAGAGGAAAAAATCAGTTAGCAAGCAAGGCAAATGTACAAGTAAAATTCTTACCGAAGCCGCTCGGGAGGGGTGTTCTGATCGGACTCAGCCCGAATATATACATAACCCCTTCTGGAAGGAATTTGTTGATGTCGACCCGCAGACCGGCAAGCATGTTGGCAGCGTGAAGATAATCCGGTCGGGTCTTGAATCTTTTGATTTCTGGGGAGAGAGAATTGCCGACCTGCCATTGGGTTCGGAAGGTAGCCCGCTCGGGAAGGCGAATATAGAAGTAAAAGTCTTTCCAATGCTTATTGGAAGAAGGAAGTTTATTGAAGAAAACTAAGCCGGGCCGAGCCTGAAACATGTAAGTGCCCGGCTCGGATTGTTTAGGGTAATAGAAGTAATAGATGTTGGGATCGTTCGTACTCGGCTAGAGAGGGGGGTGTGAATAGCCGCCCCAAATTCTCGCGTTCTTTCTACAGTTAGGGTTAGTCGCAACGGAAATACAAGGAAGAAACTAAGGAGAAGAAAAACAAACTGATGTAACGAGGTTCGGAGATGAACTCCTACTCCTCGGTGTGTCCGTAAGGTGGACGAAGCCTACCAATCTGTCGGTGGATGAGTCCCCGGAGAACCGGCTAAATATGAGCTCCTTATGGGTGGAGAAACTTCGCCACAACTACTTCTTGCAACAGCAAGATAAGGAGTACAAATACAAGAGAAGCAAGAAGTAAATGCACAGCAAATGTAAACAACCCTTGCCTTCTTGTCGACTGTTGAAGAAGCAACAACTTCTCAGACGCCAACCACAGCAGCAGCTCAGTCAGAGTCCCAGCCGAAGGAAGAAGCTCACGCGAAGCTTGCGAAGAAGAGCTCAACAAAGCTCAAGCACTGTAGCACTTGGCTCAGGAAGAAGAGAAGAGGAAGAGAGCAGTAGAAGATGCCCTCGTCTCCTTTATACCTACGAAGAAGAAACAATGAAGAAACTAGCCGCTATGCTGGAAGAGCGAATCTGATCGGCCTCGGACCGATCAGTTCGCTACCGATCGCATCGATCACCGCACGTAAAATTTTAGGCGACTCGATCGGTCTCGTGGACCGATCAAGATACCGGATCGGTCCACGCACCGATCCCAACTCTTGGCTTTGAAGCTCTTCCTTCCACGACATCGTCTCTGATCGGTCGCCACGACCGATCGTGAGTTTTGATCGGTCCACGACCGATCAGCGCCTTCTCGCGGCCATCGATCACCCGATCGGTCCGGCAGATCGATCGACACCGATCAAGAGCACATCGATTCTCGATCGGTCACCGCATCGATCAGATAACTAGTGACTTGGTTTTGCCCAACCAAGTCCCAAGCCTTCCAAACCAACATTCGGTCAACCTCGACTGTTGATACTTCATTCCTAGCATCGGTCACTCCCTTGACTGCTAGAATTTCTCGCCAAGTGTCCGGTCAATCCCTTTGACCTACTTGGACTTTCCTCAACACCAGATGTCCGATCATCCCTGATCCATCTGGATTTTCCCTTGCCTGGCTTCACCCACCCGGACTTTCACCTGGCTTCACTCACCAGGATTTCCACACTACCTAACATCCCAGTTAGGACTTTCTCACTGCCTGGCTTCACTCACCAGGACTTTCCAACTGCCTAACATCCCAGTTAGGACTTTCCCACTGCCTGGCTTCACTCACCAGGTCTTTCCACACTGCCTAACATCCCAGTTAGGACTTTCCCATTGCCTGGCTTCACTCACCAGGACTTTCCACCTGCCTAACATCCGAGTTAGGACTTTCCCTCGTGCCAAGCTCCCTGCTTGGACTTCTCCGTGCCAAGTCTCCATACTTGGACTTTTCCAGTGCCAAGTCTCCATACTTGGACTTTTCGCGTGCCAAGCTCCCTGCTTGGACTTTTCCCGAATCAGGTCAACCAAGTCAACCTTGACCTAAGGTTGCACCTACAATCTCCCAAACACCTATTCTTGTCAAACATCAAGAATACAACTCTCTTCTCGTCAAACATCGTCAAACATCAAAACACAACTCGAGTCAGCTCAACTCGAGTCAGGTCAACCAGGTCAACCTTGACCTAAGGTTGCACCAACAATAGAAGACCTCCGGTCGGAGGGGAATGTTATGGATCTTGAATAGGATGACAACGCCGCATAGGAGGCGGAAGGTATTGGGGACTAGGCTTCCGAGCGGAATGCCGAAAAAGTTGTAAACTTCTACAAAGAAGGGATGGATCGGAAATCGCAGACCGGCTGTAAACTGGTCGCGGAAAACACAAAAAGCTCCGCGCGGCGGTTTGTGTGGCCGAGCGGAGGGAGTGGGTAAGATAAGTTCGAGGTCGGAAGGAATCTCAAAATTATCTATCAAAAGATCGACTTCACGCCGATCGAAGTACGACTCCATGGTAGTATACCATGGGCCGAGGGTTTGGTCATCGGGTTGAGAGGAAGAGGCCATTGTCCGAACGGACGAAATCAAAAGAAAATGAAAGAGGAGACACGGAAGAATATGGCAACGGAACAGTGTCCCGAGAACCAAAACTCGGGAAAGAAACACTAAATACGCACAAGAACCGCAAGAACCAAAGAAAGAGCAGGGAAAGAGCCTTACAGAGAAGAATGAGGATCAAAAGAAAAACGCCGGGGATCGTCGGAGCACAGAGGAGCTGGATTAGGGGTGTCAATTCGGGTGGGTCGGGTCGGGTTGGGTCGGGTTGAGTTTTTTTTTTTTTTTTTTAACCCAACCCGAACCCGACCCGAACCCGAGTTCAACCCAAAACACCTCAACCCGAACCCGAACCCGACCAACCCGATCAACCCGAACCCGACCCATATAACCCGAAAATCCGATTCAAAACGACTTTTTTGGGCTATTTTCCCTATAATTCTTCACTTTTATCTCAATATTCCATCATTATCATACAAACATGATATTAATATACATAAAAACATCTAAATTTTTAAAATAAAATTTGATTTAACTCTAAAAAAACCCACAAAACCCTATATTTAAGCCAACCCGGGTCAACCCGGGTCAACCCGAACCCAACCCGACCCAACCCGAAATTTTTTTACTCTCCAACCCTCCAACCCGAACCCGACCCGAACCCGAAAATGCCCAACCCGAACCCGATTTTTTTCGGGTCGACTCGGGTTGGGTCGTCGGGTCGGGTTCATTTTTGACACCCCTAAGCTGGATCGCCGGAGCGCTGAGAAGGTAGAATCGGGAGGCACGCGACAGCAGAAGTGAGGCGAAGGAAAGAAGAGAAGGCTTTATAGGGTGGAGTCCGAGCGGCCTCCACCGTCAGATCCAGGTCACGAGAATCGGAGCACGTATCGCACCGTTCATTTCGAACCGCCTCGATCCCGTTCAGAATACCACGCCGTCGCCATACAATGACGGCAGCACCACCACGTGGCATTCAGCCACTGGAACGCATTTAATGAGCGCGTGCTCGACCTTAATGATGGAGATTGGCGGAAACTTCGAAGAGATGCTGGGGAATGTTGGCGTTGACTGGCGTTTTAGCTGCCCCCTTTGCTTCCGAGCGGATGGTAGTTTCCTCTCGGCTCAACTGAAGGTCCAGTCAGTCGGACTAATCGCCTCCTTCGACTAGACTTGAAGGGGAGGCAAGTGATCCGGCGGTAAGAACAGGGGACCCCCGTTCCAGGGAGTCAACGCCACGTGGAAGCCAAAAGGTTAAATGGCCGACCGGACAAGAGTGGACCGATTGGACGACCGGGTTCTAAACGAAAGCAAAGACACCTCGGCGGGGAGCCGGGGTTCCGACGCTCATGTTGAACAGAGTCGTATGGCCGAGTGGGTAGCCCGCTCGGCCGAAGACATAAAGTAGCAACACTGCGAACAGTCCACAGAGCACACGACCGGGAATCAGATTGAGGTGATCCAGCACATACGACCGGCCGGATGCGAGGTAGCGGCCGACCGGCCGGACGCTCGGCATGGAGAAAAAGGGGAAAAGGACAAGGGAACATCTTCTGACGGCGGGTATGTTCGACGAGTAGGCCATACGCAAAATCTTATGACAGAGGGTTCCGTTGTCCCATCAAAGACGTGCTCGGACTGTAGCAGTATGGTGTCAGGTAAGTTTGTCTGACAAGCTCATGCTGAGGTATGGGCTGGGGACACGTACGTGCCTCGGTATGTGTGCGCGAGCCTCTTCGCAGCTCTATATAAAGGGTCTCACCCTTCATTGGAGGTATGCGTTCTTAGATATTCGGAATCACTTCTTTGCTGTCCACTTGCCTGACTTGAGCGTCGGAGGGTTGTCGCCGGAAACCCCTTCCCGGCCCGACTTCTTTGCAGGTTCGCCGGAGGGTCGTATGACCGGTCAGAGATCTATGTCAGTAACCAAGAGAGTGTCACATGCCCAACGTCCGTTGATTCAGTGATTTGGACAAGATCACTGAAAATATCCTTTTACATTGGGGTCTATTCGATATCTAATTTACTCCCTTAATAACGTAGGGTAGCTGTAAAAGAGTAAGGATGATAAATTTTACCTTTTAAGGATAATAAATTTTATCTTTCTAAATCTATTAAATTATATGTCACTACATTAGAGGGGGAAATATTGATATTTTAAGTTTTACTCTTGTTTAGAAGTTTAGAAATAAGTTGCTAATATTTTTCATTTTTGAAATATAGCATTTTGGTTTGTAAATTTTTTATTTTTATTTTTTAAGAAAATGAAAAAAATATTATTTTCTAGGAAAGAAAATATCATCTTATCTCATGACATAATAAAAAATATTTAAAAAATATTTTTTTAAAAAATATAATATACGTTTTTAAAAAAATAAAAATAGAAACAAGACCTTGTACCTTGCTATCCTTGGGCATTTTATGCTACCAAATAGGTTTGAATCGTGCTAAGCGTGATCCATTGTGTATTGACCTGTGCTCAAGGTTTGACTCTTATTGGACCATGTCGAGCACAGCTCAATCCGGGCTGGTTCGGTCCGACCATTTTAAGAATAGCACAAACCGAGCCGGCTCGGTTCGCTGGCGGCCCAGTCGTTTGCCATCTCTATTTTTTGGCTTTTCCTCCTCGCCTCCGTTTTCCCGTGGAGCAAGCTCGACTCGCTGATGCAGAACGTGGTCTCGAGACTTCTCTGTCGCTTCGCCTTCGCCTCCTCATCGCCGCCTTCGACCACCGCTAGTTCTCTCGTTCTCCGCCTCGCCCTCTCTCTTACTAGAGCCGTCAGTGCCCACTACCTCATCTTCTTTACTTATTCTGTTTGTTGTGCAATAAAATTAGGGTTTTGGATGTTTTTGTGTTGAATACCTGAACATCCCATGGAGCTGTTCTTAGTTTGAATCTCGATTCTGGACATGAGCCTACTAATTATGTTTATCTTGGATTTTCTATTCTCTTTTGTCCATTTTCAGTAGGGTTGAACCGAACGTTTGTGAATAAGTTTAGTGTTCAGCTTGGTAAGAGCTTGTTTATGTTCATTCAATATACACAAGATCAATTAAATGTACAAGCTCGAACAACTCGTTTAACTAAACGAATACGCTTGAATACATACGTGTTTAGCTTGTGAATCATGTTCATCAATAAAAATTCTTATCAACTTGCTAAATAAATAAAGAAACTTTCAAAATGAGCAAACAAATTTGTATTATCAAGCTCAATAATTAATCAAACAAGCTTAAAATGTAAAAGTTTTAATCAATCAAACAAGGTTGAATTGAGAGCTCGATAATATTTAAACAAATCAAGTTCAAGTCAAGCTCAAACTA
Source organism: Zingiber officinale (assembly GCF_018446385.1). Classification (NCBI taxonomy): domain Eukaryota; kingdom Viridiplantae; phylum Streptophyta; class Magnoliopsida; order Zingiberales; family Zingiberaceae; genus Zingiber; species Zingiber officinale. The sequence goes on from NC_055989.1 coordinate 76,084,273, forward strand.
AGCTCAACCTCATAAAAAAGAAACCAAGCCAAACTTAAACAATTATTTTAATGGCTTGGTTCATTTTAAAGTTTGCTCGGCTTGGCTCGTCTCGGCTCAGTTACTTTATGAAACAAGCTTGAACATCACAAAGCTTGGCTCAGCTTGGCTTGGCCTGTTTACAACCCTAAACATGCTTATTTTTTTGAGTGATTTTGTTTCAATGAACTGGAATGCTTGTGCAACTTGTAAGTTGGAGTTACAGTAATTAAAATTTTAATATTACCAAATAATGCAACACATTTTTTAGAATCAGTAAAAATTATTAGTCTCCACAAATGTTGAATAAATATTGACTTTTAATGGATTTAATATTCTTAAGTAATTTTAAATGTAGAATTCGTTTTGTGATATATATTTGTGATGGTAAATGAGATAAGATTCTTAAAGTAAAATCTGATACCTGAAACTTCTAGCTTTAACTTTTTTTCTTTCTATTTTTGTGTAAAAATAAACACACGGGAAAGCTTATATGAATCATGACAGGGTGCTGTTTTTTGTTATGTTAACTGTATTCAAAACAATAGCACAAT